>NC_133324.1:937267363-937867363 GCF_042186555.1 Aquarana catesbeiana
TGCTTGTGATAGAGACACTTACCTGCATTGTTCGTGATCAAGCTTCCCATTTGTCTGCCCTACTTTGCAGTCGCTACACCTGGTGATGCGGTTCAGACAGTCGCTACACCTAGCGATGTGGCCCAGTAGGCCACTACATCAATCATGCCAGTCCAGCCCATGCCTATTAAATGTTCTGCTTTTTCTTATTCTGGACTCTCTGGTGATGTGATTCGGACAGTCGCTACGCCTGGTGATGCAATTTAGTCAGTTGCTACACCTGGCGATGCAGCCCAGTCAGCCACTGCTTCAGTTAAGCCAGCCCATGCCCATTAAACTTCCTGTTTTTTCTTACTCAGGGCCTTCTAGTGATGTGACTCAGACAGTCACTGCGCTTGGCGATGCGCCTTGGCCAGCCACTGTATTGATTGTGCCGGTCCGGCCCATGCCCATTGTGCCTCCTGCTTTTTCTTATTCAGGGCTTTCTGTAACCTGGCCTCACCCTACTTCTCTAACTGGTCTAATGCCCCATACACATGGTCGGATTTTCCAACGGAAAATGTTCGATGGGAGCTTGTTGTCGGAAATTCCGACTGTGTGTAGGCTCCATCGGACATTTTCCATCGGAATTTCCATCACACAAAATTTGAGATCTGGATCTCAAATTTTCTGACAACAAAATCCGTTGTCATAAATTCCGATCATGTGTACACAATTCCGACGCACAAAGTTCCACGCATGCTCAGAATCAAGCAGAAGAGCCGCACTGGCTATTAAACTTCCTTTTACTCGGCTTGTCGTACGTGTTGTATGCCACCGCGTTCTTGACGTTAGGAACTTCCGACAAGATGTGTGTGACCGTGTGTTTGCAAGACAAGTTTGAGCCAACATCCTTTGGAAAAAAATAGATTTTGTTGTCGGAATGTCCAATCGTGTGTACGGGTATTAGGGGTTCAATCCACCCTTTGGTTTAACTGTCTCATTCGACCAGGTGGGGCTTTCAATCTTTTTTTCAGGACTATTCTGCTCGTGTTTCATCTGTCCAGCTTGACCCCTGTGACAAGTCCCCTGCTAACCAGCCTGACCTTGTGGATCCACGGACCTCTGCTCAGTCTGATGGTCCTATTCTGGATGTCCAACTGGTCTTTGAGGGTTCGGGGGCCCTTCCTCCGAGGGGGGTAATATCATGATCACTTAGTGCCCCTGTTCCTCATTCCAGCACCTGGATGTTGGCTGTTGCTTTTCCCCTGTCTGTGTTCACCTGTAGGTAATTGATCTGGTCAGTCACATGATATAAGCAAACTGAACACTCTATCCCATGCTTGTGGCAGAGACACTTACCTGCATTGTTCGTGATCAAGCTTCCCATTTGTCTACCTTGCTTTGCTGTTGGATTTCCCTGTGTATGACCCAAATCGGATATTGGACTATTCCCTGGACTCAGCCTGGCTTATTATTTAGACTGTCATTGGATCTGGTATTGGACTATTCCCTGAACTTAGCCTGCCTTATTACCTAGACCGTCTTAGAACCATGTTATCTGTCGGCTAAACTGCAAGTTGTTTGCTCTCTGCCCTAGTGTGGTGGCCAGGCACTATGACATTGTATAAATTCAAAATTAATCATTAACACTAGTAAAGCAGCTGCATAAATTGTATGGTGACAATAAAGGCATGAAAGATGAGTGTATGCAGCACTAAAAACATAAAATTAAGAGTCCATAGTGTTTTAGACAAAGTCCTTGTTCAGGGAAAAAACTGGAACCACCCACGGTGTAGACAGAGACACAATTAGGTGAGCATGAGATTATTCTCCACCGAACATTAACACACCGGGCCTCTTACCAAAGAAAATGGACCACTGAATTACAGGTGGTCAAACAAGCATGATATGTCCACAACGCCATGAAACCACTTCAGTTGGATCATAGATGGCTGGGTCTTGTAGTCTCACCAAATGGGAATTCATAAGTACATGCATATAATACAAGAAAGCAACTCCTCATGGTGTAGTATTTAAAACCAGGATAAATTTATTTCTTAAAAAACAACCAGGGTACTCACATATTGTTGAATAAAAACAGGCACTTGTTTCCAACCACAAAGATGGCCGTGATCGGCATGTTACAGCATTGTGATATCAGAGCTCCACCCACTATAGCATTGTGTATAAGTCCTGGTATGATTGACTTTTAGCTATTCATTAGGCTTTAAGTCGGCGGGAAGATATTTCTTTTGAACAGAAAAACTTTACTCAATGTATTGGATTTTTGTCTATCCCACAATTACTTTTTGTACAATAGCGAATCTTACTTACAAATTAAAGGGATAGCTATGGGCGCCAAATTCACACCGAGCCTAGCAAATCTTTTTATGGCAGAATGGGAAGACAAGACAAAAATGTGTACGGTAAGAAATATGAAGGGCTTTTATTTCCAAAAGATTTATTGATGATCTGTTTTTAATCTAGGAGGGCACCCTATCATCTTTAGAAATGTTCTTAGAGGCATTAAATATTAATAACAATAATATCAGATCGGACTTTTCTTGGAGTAAGGATCAAATTAATTACTAAACTTACTAATGTTTTTAGAAAGGGAGACAGGTTAGGTACTAATGTATATTTTAAACCTACGGACCGTAACAGTTACTTGCCACTATACAGCGGTAACCACCCTCTTTGTTTAAAAAATATACCAAAAGGATAAATAACTAGAGTAAGAAGACATTTTTATGGAAGATGAATACTTTTTAGCACAGTCTAATATATTGAAATGGTTATAAAGGAGCAGCGCTGTGACAAACCATGTAATACGGAGGCATACAATAAATATTCTCAAAAGTTCATTATTTGTATAATAAACAAAGTGTAAATAGGTATAGAAAGTCCCATTCAAAGGATCCTAGACAGCAGATACGTGGGTAGGTAGATGGCAGTTAATTCTTAGTCCTTCACCGCACCACTGTGATAATAATACAAATGCGCGCTTACCAAACAGCAAGCTTAGGAAGCTTGTGACCTTAACCCGGTCGGGGCCTTTCCAGGAGGGACCATCAAAGGAGAAACAGACCACCTTCGCTTGGGATAAGCACGCTGTTCAGCAGTTATCACTAATAGGAGAAATACCCCTGGCTAGGGATAAGCCTCAGGAGAAGTATGGCAAGAAAAGAAGGAGGGCAACATAGCGTGATCCTGCTTTCAATGTTTAATAAAATCAAATGGAAATACACTTACATTTGGATGATAAAAACAAGCACATAAGCCGGCCGGCTAGAAACGATCGCCCGTCCTACAGACGGTAATGCAGCACGTCAGCACGTCAGCACGCCCGACGTACGTTTCGTCACACTCTGACGTCGTCGTGCCCCAGACGACGTCAGAGTGTGACGAAACGTACGTCGGGCGTGCTGACGTGCTGACGTGCTGCATTACCGTCTGTAGGACGGGCGATCGTTTCTAGCCGGCCGGCTTATGTGCTTGTTTTTATCATCCAAATGTAAGTGTATTTCCATTTGATTTTATTAAACATTGAAAGCAGGATCACGCTATGTTGCCCTCCTTCTTTTCTTGCCATACTTCTCCTGAGGCTTATCCCTAGCCAGGGGTATTTCTCCTATTAGTGATAACTGCTGAACAGCGTGCTTATCCCAAGCGAAGGTGGTCTGTTTCTCCTTTGATGGTCCCTCCTGGAAAGGCCCCGACCGGGTTAAGGTCACAAGCTTCCTAAGCTTGCTGTTTGGTAAGCGCGCATTTGTATTATTATCACAGTGGTGCGGTGAAGGACTAAGAATTAACTGCCATCTACCTACCCACGTATCTGCTGTCTAGGATCCTTTGAATGGGACTTTCTATACCTATTTACACTTTGTTTATTATACAAATAATGAACTTTTGAGAATATTTATTGTATGCCTCCGTATTACATGGTTTGTCACAGCGCTGCTCCTTTATAACCATTTATATAAGTAACGTGTATCTTACTTTTAGCAGCTGCTTTTGTATATTGTTTTTGATCATTGATTGTTCTATGGTTTCATTATTTTTAATTTGTCTTTGCACAAGTATCATTCACTAATATCCCTTCACAGCGCGGTGTTTTCCTTTTGTTTTTCCTAATATATTGAAATAGTGATTCATCCAGAAGGGATATGATGTAAATAATTTAGAAAATTTGATTCAGGAAACTAAAGAGGTACCCAGTCTATATTTATTGATAAAGAAAGGAGCATTAACACTAATCAAGCATTTGGGTTTATGGCTATCTCTAGCTTTAGTGAAGAAAGTACTTGACCCCCAATTTTTCTGGGATAAGGTAGGTTTCTTCACCTGTAGAAGGTGTAAAGCCTGCCGACAAATCAGTAACCCTGTTAAGGGACCTGATAGATTTACATCTACGGCCAATAGCAGAGAGTTTGACATTAAAAAATGTATCACCTGCAATACAGACATTGTCTATGTTCTGCTGTGCCCATGTGGTTTATTGTGTGTCGGTCGGACCAAACAAACTTTGAAAATACGCATTGCAGAACATATAAACAATATAATTATTAAATTTACGTACCATAGTGTGTCATTAGATTTCAATGTCATAATCGGAATCGATCAGGGTTCAAATTTTGGGGAGTAGATAGAACTTTCCCAGTATGGAGGGGTGTGAATAGAGTAAGGGAGCTATCAAAAAGGGAAACCAAATGGATATTCTTAATGATCTCCAAAGGGGATGAATGTGAATTTATATATTAACTGCTTTATAAGCGATTATTAATATTATGGGTTTGAACTTATGATTAGTCTCCGTTTATATATTTAGAACTAACAAATTAATCATCTATTTATTTAAATCCATCCCATTGATTATTCTGGTAGTATTGTTATATTCTTATGTCGCGTACAAACGACCGGACTTTACGGCAGACTTTGTCCGGCGGACTTTTCGATGGACTTTCCAAGTGAACGGACTTGCCTACACACGATCAACCAAAGTCCAACGGATTCATACGTGATGACGTACGACCGGACTAAAACAAGGAAGTTCATAGCCAGTAGCCAATAGCTGCCCTAGCGTCAGTTTTTGTCCGTCGAACTAGCATACAGACGAGCGGACTTTTCGACCAGACTCGAGTCCGTCGGACAGATTTGAAACATGTTTCAAATCTAAGTCCGTCAAACTTTTGAGAAAAAAAAGTCAGCTGGAACCCACACATGATCGAATTGTCCGACGGACTCCGGTACGCCGGACCAAGTATGCCGGAAATTCCGCTCGTGTGTACGCGGCATTAGGGATGTTTTAGTAATATTGTTATTAATCAAATCTCTTCCCTTTTATCAAATTAAATTAATTATTGAGCTTTTGTGAATTATTGTTCACTGTTAACACATTTTTCCTTTGTAATCTATTTTATTAGTGGATTCAACTTTTTATTCTTTTAACATGTATTTTAACAATTTTTGTGTATATATGGGACCTATTTAAAACATAGTATGATGACGGTCTTTCCAACTCTATCAATAGTTCTAGCTTTAGTCAACCTCGTAAATTAATATCAATAAATAAATAATTACTACATGAAATAGATTTGAACCAATTGAGGCTAATACATACTGCCTTTATTTCACTGAGTTTCATTTTTGAGCTCTGTGACAGTTCAAATTAAATGTAGAAAATGTTTAATGAAGGTTCGAGTTCCAAACTATATAACCAATAATATGCGCATATATATATATATATAAAAACATATGTACATATTTAGAAGGTACTATTTGAGAGATATATATTATATTTCAATTAATATTAATTGTGGAATATAATTAGTAACTCCTATATTTGTATTAGTGTAAGGTGTTATACAGGGGTTTAGAGCCCATGTGATTATCTTTCATATATTTGTTTAATTACATGATTTTGGCTTATTTCATATAAATGTGTCTAAAATTTTGTTGTGAACGATCCCCTGATGAAATGGTATGTTGTCCCTCAAAGCCACAGTGGAAGCGAAGTAGTTATAAGGATCATCACTGATAGGGCAACTCATTTGTTGGACCGAAAGGGAGTGGTTAATTAATCTGAATGGAAGTTGATTAAGCCTAGGTTCACATTGGAGTGAATTGTGATGCGATTTGAGAGATCAAATTGCATGATAAGTAGCAGCCTATTGCAGGCAATGGCACTGTTCCAATAGGTGCAACACCGATCTTGCGGCGCCACACTGATTTGCCAAAGTAGTTACTGCACTACGTTTGCCGATTTCAGGTGCAACTTCAATAGACATTTGTGCATGAAGCCACACAGATGTCTATCAAGGAGCACCTGAAATCGCACTGACCTTGCTACTTTGAAATTGTGCTACTTCAAGTGAAGTAGCGTGATTTCAAAGTAGCATCAATGTGAACCAAGGCTTAAGGAGCAATGTCTGGCTGTGTGTCTCTAACCTCAGATGAAGTCAGTTTGATTAAACATGTCAAGGATTGAGTACACAGCGTCCAACTAGTATCAGTTAAGCTGCCGGAGAGACAAGAGGGGGTTCCAATTAGCTACTATCCTGAAAGAGAGAGCGAACAGCTAATACCCTATCATCCGGTGTTTGCGCTGACAGCTTTGTAACCATCAAAGTTTTGAACCTATGCACATAGCATGTGTGGTTTTAAATGTTTTTTTATTAATTCTCTATTCTGCTACTGACCACCTATATGACATAATCTCTCCCCTGTCCTGTCCTGATCTGGGCACCTCTGTCTACAACAGTTCACTCTCATCATCATTAGGCCCCGACCATTACAACCCTGGCAAACTGACAACACTAGAAATCTCAAGAGACATTGCCACGCTCTTGAACGATTGTAGCGTAAAACCAAATGCCTGCAAGACTTCACCCTATATAAATCTGCCCTTCTAAAATACAATTCCTGCCTCCATGCTGCCAAACAAGCATACTTTGCCTCTCTTATTAATTCCTTGTCATCCAGTCCCCGTTGGCTCTTCTCAACCTTTAACTCTCTGCTTTGTCCCCCACCCCCTATACCCACTAACTCACTCACTGCCCAAGAGATTGCCAATCACTTCAAAGACAAGATCAATGCAATTCATGAGGACACCTCCACTGTGCGTACGTCTTCCCCACCCAACATACCTTGCCTAGCAGCACATTCAACATTCTCCTCTTTTGAATTGGCTACTACTGAAGAGGTTACAAAACTTTTCTCGGATGCCCACCTAACCAATTGTCCCTTGGATCCTGTTCCCTCACAACTACTATGGACCCTCTTCTTCTATCCTATGCTCCCTCACCCACATCTTCAATCTCTCCCTCTCTAGTGGTATCTTCCCCTCCCCCTCTAAAACATGCGCAGATCACTCCCATTCTTAAAAAGCCCTCACTGGACCCTACCAACCTGAACAACTTAAGACCCATCTCATTGCTTCCATTCACCTCTAAACTTCTAGAACGCTTAGTCTACAAACATCTTAGCTCCTACCTTAGTGAAAATAACCTTCTTGACCCCTTACAGTCTGGCTTTTGCTCGCAGCACTCCACGGAAACTCACTAACGATTTACTAACTGCTAACTGCTAAAACCAACAGCCAGTACTCCATACTCCTACTACTTGACCTCTCTGTGGCCTTTGATACTGTTGACCACCCGCTCCTTCTCAATAAACTACATTCCCTTGGCCTCCGAGATTCTGCTCTATCCTGGTTCTCTGCCTATTTCACAGCACTCCTTCAGTATTACTCTGTCTCCTACTCTCCATTGCCGCTTTTTGTGGGGGTCCCCCAAGGCTCTGTTCCTGGACCTCTTCTCTTCTCCATCTACACCTCCTCCCTTGGTCACTTAATAACCACTCACGGCTTTCAATACCACTTATACGCTGATGACACCCAAATCTATCTGTCTACTCCTCTCCTCACTCCTTCAGTCTCCTCTCGCATTACTAACTTACTAACTGACATATCAGCATGGATGTTGCACCACTTCCTTAAACTAAATCTCCCTAAAACTGAGCTATTAATATTCCACCCCGCCCGTGCCCCCCCCATGACTTTTCCAACAATGCAACCATCAGTCCCTCCCCTCACGCCAGGGTACTCGGTGTAATCCTAGACTCTGACTTGTCATTGCAGCCTCAAATCCAATCGTTGTCAAAAGTTTGTAGAATTCACCTCCGTAACATCTCTAAAATTCGCCCCTTTTTAACAAATGAAACCACCAAGCTCCTCATTCACTCCCTTGTTATCTCTCGCCTTGACTATTGCAACTCCCTTCTCATTGGCCTGCCTCTCCATAGGCTATCCCCTCTTCAGTCTATCATGAATGCTGCTGCCAGACTTATCCACCTTACCAACTGCTCAGTGTCTGCCAACCCCCTCCTCCAATCCCAACACTGGCTCCCAATCACCCAGCAAATTAAATTCAAAATACTAACCACAACATACAAAGCTATTAACAACTCTGCCCCGAGCTACATCACCAATCTTGTCTCCAAATATCACCCAAATCGACCTCTCCGCTCTTCTCAAGACCTCCTGCTTTCAAGCTCTCTCATCTCCTCCTCCCATGCTCGTCTCCAGGATTTCTCCAGAGCCTCTCCCATCCTCTGGAACTGGCTACCTCCATCCATCCAGCCATCCCCTACTCTTGCTACCTTCAGCGATCCCTGAAAACTCATCTCTTCAGGAAAGCCTATCACATCTCCAACTAATCTCCTACCACTTCCGACAGCTCATCCCCACAGTTACAACCTTTTGTACCACCTGCCCCACCCTATTAGATTGTAAGCTCTTCTGAGCAGGGCCCTCTTAATCCTCTTGTATTTTATTGTATTATAACTGTATTGTCTCTCTTTTATATTGTAAAGTGCTGCGTAAACTGTTGGCGCTATATAAATCCTGTATAATAATAATAATAATAATCAATAAATCATTTTACGAAATCACACTATGGGGCTGCAATTTGTTTTTATGAGATCACAGCATCATCTCCGTGATCTCTATTTGAGGACGATCAGGTGGTGGATACTACAGATGGAAGAATCAGCGGGACTAGCCAATCATTCCCCGATGTCCAGACACACCCAGCCCAGAATCCATCAGCGTTAACAACAGTCTATGAGGTGGATTGGTGAGATTACTCATTCAGGCTAAACACTTGCCGAGGTCTGGTAAGTGTTCATTTCACAGGGAGCGGGATTCGTACACAGAGTGAGAGCAGGTGCCTGAGAGTTTATTGTACAGGGGAGCTTTGAACTATTTGAATCCTTTTTAAACTATTTTTGTTTTGTCTATTACCAGTACTGCATTTATTTTCAGTTTACATCAATTTAGGAGAGATATAGGAGCGCTGTTCATGTTTGTTGCATATTTTCTTTGTGGGATCTTTGACTGAAGGTTTTAAAACAGCTGCCCACAGACTGTTTTCATGTCTAATTCAATAGTAATCTTTTATTGATTCCGTTTCACTAAGTGCTAATTATAACTGTGCCCTCAAGCTCTTGGTGGTGAGGGCTCCTATATACACTCTCTCTCCCTCTCCCTCTCCCTCTCCCTCTCCCTCTCCCTCTCTCTCTCTCTCTCTCTCTCTCTCTCTCTCTATATATATATATATATATATATATATACTAATAATGTAAAAATATTTAAAACTACAGATAAGATGGAGTGTTGAGTATAGCCTCACGTATTAAGTAGTAGTATGTAAGTATAAGAGTACCATCATCCAGATTGATATATAAACAAAAAAGGGGGTTAGAATGTGTGGGGGCAGTTGCCAAGGCTGGCCAATACACATAAAACACCCAGAGGAATTGAATGGACTTTCTCGGTACTGGTACAATACCAAGATTAATCTGATAAAATACAACATTTTTTATTCTATCACAAAATACAAAAAATATTTTTAAAATGAATATGTGACAATATATACACCACACATAACTAACTGACAACAGGTATCCCCGTGGAGTTTCTGTTAGGGTGGGGTATAAATAATTCCTTGAAAATTCCTCTACCGGTTTCGTGGTATAAACCGCTTCTTCAGGAGGATAAGAGGTCTAAAAGGAAACCATACATTAAAAGCATACATACAAAAAATTATTATTATTCATTTATTGTAAAATTATTTTTCTAATATACTTCAGGCAGTGTACACAGTATACAGTACTGTGCACCCATAGTGCAGTTGCTACTACTTTTATGGTGGTGTACCCAGTACCCCCATAGTAGTTATTACACCTCTGTTGGTGTACACAGTACCGTGCACCCATAGTGCAGTTGCTACTACTTTTATGGTGGTGTACACAATACAGTACACCCAAAGTTGTTATTACACTTCTGTTGGTGTACACAGTACCATGCACCCCTAGTGCAGTTGCTACTACTTTTCTGGTGCTGTACACTATACAGTACACTCATAGTTGTTATTACACTTCTGTTGGTGTACACCGTACCGTGCAACCCTAGTGCAGTTGCTACTACTTTTCTGGTGGTGTACACAGTACACAATACATACAATACACCCATAGTTATTATTACACTTCTGTTGGTGTACACAATATCCTGCACCCATAGTGCAGTTGCTACTACTTGTCTGGTGGTGTACACAGTACACAATACATACAGTGCACCCATAGTTGTTATTAAACTTCTGTTGGTGTACACAGTACCGTGCACCCCTAGTGCAGTTGCTACTACTTTCCTGGTGGTGTACACAATACATACAGTGCGCTCATAGTTGTTATTACACCTCTGTTGGTGTACACAGTACCATGCATCCATAGTGCAGTTGCTACTACTTTTCTGGTGGTGTACACTATACACAATACATACAGTACACTCATAGTTGTTATTACACTTCTGTTGGTGTACACAGTACTGTGCACCCCTAGTGCACTTGCTACTACTTTTATGGTGGTGTACACAGTAGACAATATGGTGTAGTGTGGTTTTGCTAAACAAAATTTACAGCATGTCTGGAAAGCCACCAAGGAGAGGCAGACGCTCACAGGCCACTAAAAGAGGGCAAACAGGCTCTGTGTCTACAGTCAACAGTGCTGGTTGTGGACATGGTGCATCCTCAGCACGTGACCGTGGGGCATGCTTGTCCTTTTTTTCTGCAGCTGGCCATGTTATTGAGCCACAACATGCAGAAGAGTTGGTGGAATGGATAACAAAGCCCTCCTCGTCCTCCTCATCCTCTGTCACCCAGGCTCAGAGTAGTTTGCCTGCCAATGCAGCTGCCAAAGCAGCCTATTCCATCGGCTCCATGTCAACAGTCACTCTTTCCCTAGCCCCACCATCATGCACGGAGGTGTCCCCCGAACTATTCGACCACCGTGTCGGGTACATGCTGCAGGAGGATGCGCAGCGATTTGAAGGCTCCAATGATGGTACCCAGCTTGAGGAAGGGAGTAACTTGAGCCTAGAGAGAGTGGGTGCCCAAGAAGGTCAAGAAACTGGCAGTCATGTTCCCTGAGCTGCAGCATACAGCCAAGTTTGCTCCAGTGACGAGGAGGGAGGGGATGATGAGGTCACTGACTCTACCTGGGTGCCTGATAGAAGAGAGGAGGAAGAGGAGGAGGAGGCACATCTCCAACAAGGCATGATGCCTTCCAGGGTGAAGCTTAAGGGCAGCCACCCTATTGCATCACACTGCAGAGCTAAGCAGGTGCAGGGTGCTACTGACTCCCCGCATATTTTGAAAAGTTCTTTTGTGTGGGACTTTTTTGACACATGTGCAGCAGATCGCACCATTGCTGTTAGCAACATATGTCTGAATCTATCAAGCGTGGCCAAAACAGCAGCTGCTTGGGCATCACATGCTTGACTAGACATATGACGACCTCCCATGCAGTCCGTTGGCAACAGCACTTAAAAGATCCACATGAAAGAACAAGGCAGACCTCTCCTTGCTCCTCATCAGCTGGGATCTCCAACCCCACTATACCTCCAGTCCTCTCAGAAACCTGCACTGAGAGGAATGAAGGTATAGAAATAGATGTCCCAAGTACTTGCGGCCAATCTGCTAGTGGTACACCAACATCGGATTTCTACCCCAGTTGCTAAACCGTCAAAAGAAATTCAGTCCCAGCCATCCACATGCTCAGTGTCTGAATGCTAGCTTGGCCAAATTGCTAGCACTGCAACTGCTGCCTTTTCAGCTGGTAGACTCTGCCCCCTTTCGTGAATTTGTGGAATGTGTGGTACCTCAGTGGCAGGTTCCCAAAAGCCATTTCTTTTCACGGAAGGCCATTTGGGCTCTCTACCAGCATGTGGAAGGCAATGTCTTGGCCTCGTTGGACAGGGCGGTCAGTAGTAAAGTGCATATTACTGCTGACTCATGTTCCTGCAGGCATGGACAGGGACGTTACCTTTCTTTCATAGCGCACTGGGTAACTCTGCTGGCAGCTGGGAAGGATGCAGGACAGGGTTCAGTATTGTTGGAGCTTATTCCACCACCACACCTCCAAAATGCTAGTGGTGATTCTGCCACAGCTCTCTCCTCCACCCCCTCCTCTTCTTCCTCTATGGCCTCTTCCTCTGCAGATTTCTCCTCTGAACCAGCGCTGCTCTGTAGGCGTTCAAGGGGCTATGCAAAGATGCCATGCGCTGCTTGAGTTGGTCTGCTTAGGGGACAGGTGCCACACTGGAGCAGAGATTCTGTCAGCTCTGCAGGGGCAGGCTCAGAGGTGGTTGACGCCATGCTAGCTTCAGCCAGAAATGGTTGTATGTGACAATGGCACCAACCTCCTCTCCGCCCTCCGACAGGAACACTTGACCCATGTTCCCTGTTTGGCTCACATCCTGAATTTGGTGGTGCAGTGGTTTTTGAGAAGGTTCCCTGGCTTACAGTATCTCCTGAGGCAGGCCAGGAAAGTCTGTGGTCATTTCCACCGGTCATATAATGCCAGTGCTCGGCTGGCTGACATTCAAAGAGAATGCAACCTGCCCAAGAAACGCCTCATTTGTGACATGCCCACTAGATGGAACTTAACGTTGGCAATGCTGCAGCGGCTGCACACGCAGCAGAGGGCCATCAATGAGTACCTGTGTGAGTATGGCACCAGGACAGGGTCAGGGGAGCTTGGCTTCTTTTTTGGCACGCCAGTGGCTACTGATCAAGGATGCATGCACTATCCTATCACCATTTGAGGAGGCCACGAGGATGGTGAGCAATGACAGTGCATGTGTCAGTGATACTGTCCCTCTTGTCTTCCTGTTGGAGCACACACTTTGTGGAATAATGGACAGGGCACTTGAGGCAGAACAGTGGGAGGAAGATGAGGACTTCCTTACCTCTCAAGGCCCCCTTATCCAGCTACTAGTATTCTTGCAGGCTCGCCGATCACACAGGAAGAAGAAGAGGAGGAGGAGGATTGTGTCAGCATTAGGGATAAGCCGAACACCCCCAGTTCGGTTCGCACCATAACCTGCGAACGGACCGAAAATTTGCACGAACGTTAGAACCCCATTGACATCTATGGGACTCGAATGTTCTAAATCAAAAGTGCTGATTTTAAAGGCTAATTTGCATGGCATTGTCCTAAAAAGGGTTTGAGGACCCGGGTCCTGCCCCAGGGGTCATGTATCAATGCAAAAAAAACTCTTATAAACGTCCGTTATTTCGGGAGCAGTGATTTTAATGATGCTTAAAGTAAAAAAAAAGTGAAATATTCCTTTAAATATCATACCTGGGGGGTGTCTATAGTATGCCTGTAAAGTGGCGCGTGTTTCCCGTGCTTAGAACAGTCCCTGCACAAAATGACATTTTTAAAGGAAAAAAGTCATTTAAAACTGCTTGCGGCTTTAATGTAATGTCGAGTCCTGGCAATATGGATGAAAATCAGTGAGACAAACCGCATGGGTACCCTCCAGTCCATTACCAGGCCCTTTGGGTCCTGTATGGATATTAAGGGGAACCCTGCACCCAAATTAAAAAAAGGAAAGGCGTGGGGCCCCCAGGCCCTATATACTCTGAACAGCAGTATACAGGCGGTGCAAACAAGACAGGGACTGTAGGTTTGTTGTTAAGTATAATCTGTTTGTAATTTTGAACTGGTACATTTTTAAAGTGTAGTTCCAGTCAAAAAATCTGTTTTTAAGCTTTTTGGAAAACATAGGGAAGGGTTATCACCCCTGTGACATTTGTTTTGCTGTCTGTGCTCCTCTTCAGAAGATTTCACCTCACTTTTTGTCCCAATGACAAATGTTTTTTGAAAATGTGGCTTTTTTAGTGAAACAAGGATTGGTGATAAAGCATCAGTGGAAAGGAGAAAAGTTTTTCCCATATTAACTCTTACAGGAGAGAATTTCCCTTCCTATGGGGTAGATTTCATCTCACTTCCTGTTGTCATTTGTAAGTTGGATGTTTGAAAGTAGGGGCCTGCCCTATATACTCAGCAGAAATTTGGGCCTTAGGTGTTGTTGTGGACTCAACACTGTAAGCCCTCACAGGGCCCTGCTGTGAAATATTAGATCAAGAATTGTAATTATATGCCCCTGTTGAACAGGGGCTATAAAATTGGGCCTTTGGTGGTGTTGTTGGTGCTGGTGCCACAACACTGTAAGTAATCACAGTTAATTTTGGTGGGCGCAGAAACGTGCCCTGCTGTGAAATATTCAATCAAGAATTGTAATTACATGTCCCTGTTGAACAGGGCCAGAAAAAATTTAGGCCTTTGGTGGTGGTGGTGCTGGTGGCACAACACTAAGTCCTCACAGTTAATCTTGGTGGGTGCAGAAACGGGCCCTGCTGTGAAATATTCGATCAAGAATTGTAATTACATGCCCTTTTTGAACAGAGGCTGAAAAATTGGGCCTTTGGTAGTGGTGGTGGTGTTGGTGCCACAACACTGTAAGTCCTCACAGTTAATCTTGGTGGGCGCAGAAACGGGCCCTGCTGTGAAATATTAGATCAAGAATTCTAATTACATGTCCCTGTTGAACAGAGGCTGAAAATTTGGGCCTTAGGCACTGGTGCTGGTGCCACAACACTGCAACCCCTCACAGATACTCTAGTTGGAATGCAGGAACGAGCCCTGCTGCAAAAGAATTGCATCAAAAATTGTAATTACACGCCCCTGTTAAACAGGGGCTGAAAAATTGGGCCTTAGGCACTGGTTCTGGTGCCACAACACTGCAACCCCTCACAGATACTCTAGTTGGAATGCAGGAACGAGCCCTGCTGCAAAAGAATTGCATCAAAAATTGTAATTACACACCCTGTTAAACAGGGGCTGAAAAATTGGGCCTTAGGCACTGGTGCCACAACACTGCAACCCCTCACAGATACTCTAGTTGGAATGCAGGAACGAGCCCTGCTGCAAAGTATTGCATCAAAAATTGTAATTACACGCCCCTGTTAAACAGGGGCTGAAAAATTGGGCCTTAGGCACTGGTGCTGGTGCCACAACACTGCAACCCCTCACAGATACTCTAGTTGGAACGCAGGAACGAGCCCTGCTGCAAAGTATTGCATCAAAAATTGTAATTACACGCCCCTGTTAAACAGGGGCTGAAAAATTGGGCCTTGAGTTACTGGTGCTGGTGCCACAACACTACAACCCCTCACAGATACTATAGTTGGAGGGCAGGAACTAGCCCTGCTGCAAAGAATTACATCAAAAATTGTAATTACATGCCCTTGTTAAACAGGGGCTTAAAAATTGGGCCTTAGGCACTGGTGGCGGCGCCCAGAACCAAAAATGTTCTTACAAGCTATCAGCATGATCATTGAGGAGGAAGAGGTTAATTACTCAGCATAACAGGATAGTCACTCAGCATCAGCATAGACAGTCTTTGAAGGGATCTGACATTTCAAAAAAAATTATTCGGTTACATCAGCATCAGGTGCTTGGTAGCTGGTGGTGATCCAAGACTGATTCATTTTTATGAAGGTCAGTCGATCGACCAAGTCGGTGGACAGGCTCACCCTGTGATCGGTTACAAAGCCTTCAGCAGCACTTAATGTGCGTTCCGAAAGAACGCTGGATGCAGGACAGGCCAGTAGCTCGATTGCATACTGTGCAAGCTCTGGCCAGTGATCCATCCTCAAGACCCAGTAACCCAGAGGATTTTCAGTGGGAAAGGTGTCCAAGTCAGATCTTGCCCCTAGGTATTCCTGCACCATGTAAAACAGACGCTGGTAATGGTTGCTGGAACTGATCATACCTTGGGGCTGCGGACTAAAAAATTGTCTAAACGCATCGGTCAGACGGCCACCTTCTCCACCGCTCCTTCTTTGACGGACCGAAGCCTCAGCAACACGTTGTCCAGAAACAGGAGTTTGTAACCTCCCAGTCTCTGGGAACGCGTTGCACAGACCTTTCTGCAAGGCCTCCCGAAGATGTTTCATCCTCTGCTCCCTCTGCGACAGCAAGATAAGGTCCGCAACCTTACCCTTGTAACATGGATCAAGGAGGGTTGCCAGCCTGTATTGGTCCTTCTACTTGATACCATGAATACGAGGATCCTTACGCAGGCTTTGCAGGATCAGAGAGGCCATGCAGCGTAGGTTTGCTGAGGCATTCGGTCCAGAGTCCTCTGGGTCACTAAGGACGACATGGTCCGCAGCAACCTCCTCCCAGCCACGTACAAGTCCATGTGTTTCTTGGGACTGATCCCTTAAAGACTGCTGCTGATGCTGAGTGCCAGGCTCCACCTCCATACTGACACAATCCTCCTCTTCTTCCTCCTCCTCCTCCTCCTCCTCCTCTTCCTGTGTGATCAGCGGGCACGCAGGAACACTGTCTGGATAAAGGGGGCTTTGAGAGCTAAGGAAGTCCTCCTCTTCCTGCCTCTGTTCTGCCTCAAGTGCCCTGTCCCTTATTCCATGCAACGTGTGCTCCAACAGGTGGACAAGGGGGACAGTGTCACTGATGCATGCACTGTCACTGCTCACCATCCTCGTGGCCTCCTCAAATGGTGACAGGACAGTGCATGCATCCCTGATCATGGCCCACTGGCGTGGGGAAAAAACAAGCTCCCCTAACCCTGTCCTGGTGCCATAGTCGCACAGGTACTCATTGATGGCCCTCTGCTGCGTGTGCAGCCACTGCAGCATGGCCAACGTTTAGTTCCACCTGGTGGGCATGTCACAGATTAGGCGGTTCTTGGGCAGGTTAAGCTCCTTTTGGAGGCCTGCCAGCCGAGCACTGGCATTACATGACCGGCGGAAATGCACACAGACTTTCCTGGCCTGCATCAGGACATCCTGTAAGCCCGGGTACCTGCCCAAGAACCGCTGCACCACCAAGTTTAGGACGTGAGCCAAACAGGACACATGGGTAATTTGTCCCTGTCGGAGGGCGGAGAGGAGGTTGGTGCCATTGTCGCAAACCACCATTTCTACCTTAAGTTGGCATGGCGTCAACCGCCTCTGAACCTGCCCCTGCAGAGCTGACAGAACCTCTGCCTCAGTGTGGCTCCTGTCCCCCAAGCACACCAGCTCAAGCACTGCATGGCATCTTTTGGCCTGCGTACTTGCGTAGCCCCTTGAATGCCTACGGAGAACTGCTGGTTCCGAGGACAAAGCACAGGAAGAGGCCATGGAGGAAGAAGAAGAGGAGGGGGTGGAGGAGAGAGGTGTTTCACAATCATTAGTAGTGGCATTTTGGAGGCGTGGTGGCGGAACAACCTCCAACACTACTGCACCTTGTCCTGCATCCCTCCCAGCTGCCAGCAGAGTGACCCAATGCACCGTGAAACTTAGGTAACATCCCTGTCCATGCCTGCTGGACCATGAGTCAGCGGTAATATGCACCTTACCGCTGACCGCCCTGTCCAGCGAGGCCAAGACATTGCCTTCCACATGCTAGTAGAGAGTCGAAATCGCCTTCCGTGAGAAAAAGTGGCGTTTGGGTACCTGCCACTGAGGAACCGCACATTCCACAAACTCACGGAAGGGGGCAGAGTCTACCAACTGAAAAGGTAGCAGTTGAAGTGCTAGCAATTTTGCCAAGCTAGCATTCAACTGCTGGGCATGTGGATGGCTGGGAGGGAACTTCTTTCGGCGGTGCAGGAGCTGGGGCAGGGAAATTTGCCTGGTACAATCTGACGTCGGTGTACCGAAAGCAGATTGCCCACAAGTACTTGGCTGTGACACACCTAATTCTACACCTTCATTCCTCTCAGTGCAGGTCTCAGAGAGGACTGAAGGTATAGTTGGGTTGGAGATCTCAGCTGATGAGGAGCAAGGAGAGGTCCTCTTTGTTCTTTGGTGTGGGTCTTTTAGATATGCTTGCCAACGAACTGCATGGCAGGTCAACATATGTCTGGTCAAGCATGTGGTGCCCAAGTGGGAGATGTTTTGGCCACGCGAGATACGCTTGAGACATATGTTGCAAATAGCAGCGGTGCAATCTGATACACTTGTCTCAAAAAAGGCCCACACCAAAGAACTTTTGGAATAACGCGCAGGGACAGCAGCGCCCTGCACATGCAGATCTTTGGGATTGTGATGCAGTCAGTGTGCTGCCCTTAGGCTGGCCCCTGGAGGGCATCCTGCCTTGTTGGTGATGTGCCTCCTCCTCCTCTCTCCTATCAGGCACCCACGTTGAGTCAGTGACCTCATCATCCCCTCCCTCCTCATCACTGGAGCAAACCTGGCAGTATGCTGCAGCAGGGGGAGCATGACAGCCAGATTGCTGTCCTTCTTGGGCACCCCCTCTGTCCGTGCTCACGTTACTGCCTTCATCTAGCTCAGTATCATCATCATCAGAGCCTTCTAAACGCTGGGCATCCTCCTGGAGCATGTACCCAACACTGTGGTCAAACAGTTCGAGGTACTCCTCAGGAGGACATGGTGGGGCTAGGGAAGGAGTCACTGATGCCATTGAGCCGAGGGAAGAGGCCGCGTTGGCAGCTGCTTTGCCAGACAAAGTACCCTGAGCATGGGTGAGGGAGGATGAGGAGGATGAGGATGGCTTGGTCATCCACTCTACCAAGTCTTCCGCATGTTGCGGCTCAATGCAGCCAGCTGCCAAAAAAAAGGCCAAGCCTGTCCCACGGCCACGTGCTGATGAGGATGCACCATCTCCATGACCAGCACCGTTGCCTCTAGACACAGAGCCTGCTTACCCTCTTTTATTGGCTTGTGACTGTCTGCCTCTCCTTGTTGGCCTTCCAGACATACTAATGGCCTGTAGCTGCACTAAGCTGGTATATATATATATATATATATATATATATATATATATATATATATATACTGATACTGCAGCTAGCAAAATCAACTGCCTGCCTACAGTATGAGAACACCACCAACCTTCTACAGGTAGCTTTAGCTGAACACTGTGCAGAGGTCGCACTATACTAAGGTGTAAATAATTTATCTGCGTGCGGTAGTGATAGGATCAGGAAAACACCACCAACCTTCTACAGGTAGCTTTAGCTGAACAGTGCAGAGGTTGCACTACACTAACGTGTAAATAATTTAGCTGCCTGCGGTAGTGGTAGGATCAGGAAAACACCACCAACCTTCTTTAGGTAGCTTTAGCTGAACACTGTGCAGAGGTTGCACTACATTAACGTGTACATACTTTAGCTGCCTGCGGTAGTGATAGGATCAGGAAAACACCACCAACCTTCTACAGGTAGCTTTAGCTGAACACTGTGCAGAGGTCGCACTACACTAACGTGTAAATACTTTAGCTGCCTGCGGTAGTGATAGGATCAGGAAAACACCACCAACCTTCCACAGGTAGCTTTAGCTGAATACTGTGCAGAGGTCGCACTACACTATTGTGTAAATACTTTAGCTGCCTGCGGTAGTGATAGAATCAGGAAAACACCACCAACCTTCTACAGGTAGCTTTAGCTGAACACTGTGCAGAGGTCGTACTACACAAATGTGTAAATACTTTAGCTGCCTGTAGTAGTGATAGGATCAGGAAAACACCACCAACCTTCTACAAGTAGCTTTAGCTAAACACTGTGCAGAGGTCGCACTACACTAACTTGTAGCTTTAGCTGAACACTGTGAGGAGTATGCACTACACTAACTTGTAGCTTTAGATGAACACTGTTCAGAGGATGCACTACACTAACTTGTAGCTTTAGCTGAACACTGTGCAGATGTCGCACTACACTAACTTTTAGTTTTAGCTTAACACTGTGAGGAGGACGCACTACACTAACTTGTAGCTTTAGCTGAACACTGTGCAGAGGTCACACTAATCTAACCTGTAGCTTTAGCTGAACACTGTGAGGAGGATGCACTACACTAACTTGTAGCTTTAGATGAACACTGTTCAGAGGACGCACTACACCAACTTGTAGGTTTAGCTGAACACTGTGCAGAGGTCACACTAAACTAACTTGTAGCTTTAGCTGAACACTGTGAGGAGGACGCACTACACTAACTTGTAGCTTTAGTTGAACAATGTGAGGAGGACGCACTACACTAACTTGTAGCTTTAGATGAACACTGTGCAGAGGTCACACTAAACTAACCTGTAGCTTTAGCTGAACACTGTGAGGAGGATACACTACACTAACTTGTAGTTTTAGCTGAACACTGTGAGGAGGACACACTACACTAACTTGTAGCTTTAGATGAACACTGTTCAGAGGATGCACTACACTAACTTGTAGCTTTAGCTGAACACTGTGCAGAGGTCACACTACACTAACTTGTAGTTTTAGCTGAACACTGTTCAGAGCACACACTACACTAACTTGTAGCTTTAGCTGAACACTGTGCAGAGGTCGCACTAAAATAACTTGTAGCTTTAGCTGAACACTGTGCAGAGGTCGCACTACACTAAGGTGTAAATAATTTATCTGCCTGCGGTAGTGATAGGATCAGGAAAACACCACCAACCTTCTACAGGTAGCTTTAGCTGAACAATGTGAGGAGGACGCACTACACTAACTTGTAGCTTTAGATGAACACTGTGCAGAGGTCACACTAAACTAACTTGTAGCTTTAGCTGAACACTGTGAGGAGTATGCACTACACTAACTTGTAGCTTTAGATGAACACTGTTCAGAGGATGCACTACACTAACTTGTAGCTTTAGCTGAACACTGTGCAGATGTCGCACTACACTAACTTTTAGTTTTAGCTTAACACTGTGAGGAGGACGCACTACACTAACTTGTAGCTTTAGCTGAACACTGTGCAGAGGTCACACTAATCTAACCTGTAGCTTTAGCTGAACACTGTGAGGAGGATGCACTACACTAACTTGTAGCTTTAGATGAACACTGTTCAGAGGACGCACTACACCAACTTGTAGGTTTAGCTGAACACTGTGCAGAGGTCACACTAAACTAACTTGTAGCTTTAGCTGAACACTGTGAGGAGGACGCACTACACTAACTTGTAGCTTTAGTTGAACAATGTGAGGAGGACGCACTACACTAACTTGTAGCTTTAGATGAACACTGTGCAGAGGTCACACTAAACTAACCTGTAGCTTTAGCTGAACACTGTGAGGAGGATACACTACACTAACTTGTAGTTTTAGCTGAACACTGTGAGGAGGACACACTACACTAACTTGTAGCTTTAGATGAACACTGTTCAGAGGATGCACTACACTAACTTGTAGCTTTAGCTGAACACTGTGCAGAGGTCACACTACACTAACTTGTAGTTTTAGCTGAACACTGTTCAGAGCACACACTACACTAACTTGTAGCTTTAGCTGAACACTGTGCAGAGGTCGCACTAAAATAACTTGTAGCTTTAGCTGAACACTGTGCAGAGGTCGCACTACACTAAGGTGTAAATAATTTATCTGCCTGCGGTAGTGATAGGATCAGGAAAACACCACCAACCTTCTACAGGTAGCTTTAGCTGAACAATGTGAGGAGGACGCACTACACTAACTTGTAGCTTTAGATGAACACTGTGCAGAGGTCACACTAAACTAACTTGTAGCTTTAGCTGAACACTGTGAGGAGTATGCACTACACTAACTTGTAGCTTTAGATGAACACTGTTCAGAGGATGCACTACACTAACTTGTAGCTTTAGCTGAACACTGTGCAGATGTCGCACTACACTAACTTTTAGTTTTAGCTTAACACTGTGAGGAGGACGCACTACACTAACTTGTAGCTTTAGCTGAACACTGTGCAGAGGTCACACTAATCTAACCTGTAGCTTTAGCTGAACACTGTGAGGAGGATGCACTACACTAACTTGTAGCTTTAGATGAACACTGTTCAGAGGACGCACTACACCAACTTGTAGCTTTAGCTGAACACTGTGCAGAGGTCACACTAAACTAACTTGTAGCTTTAGCTGAACACTGTGAGGAGGACGCACTACACTAACTTGTAGCTTTAGTTGAACAATGTGAGGAGGACGCACTACACTAACTTGTAGCTTTAGATGAACACTGTGCAGAGGTCACACTAAACTAACCTGTAGCTTTAGCTGAACACTGTGAGGAGGATACACTACACTAACTTGTAGTTTTAGCTGAACACTGTGAGGAGGACACACTACACTAACTTGTAGCTTTAGATGAACACTGTTCAGAGGATGCACTACACTAACTTGTAGCTTTAGCTGAACACTGTGCAGAGGTCACACTACACTAACTTGTAGTTTTAGCTGAACACTGTTCAGAGCACACACTACACTAACTTGTAGCTTTAGCTGAACACTGTGCAGAGGTCGCACTAAAATAACTTGTAGCTTTAGCTGAACACTGTGCAGAGGTCGCACTACACTAAGGTGTAAATAATTTATCTGCCTGCGGTAGTGATAGGATCAGGAAAACACCACCAACCTTCTACAGGTAGCTTTAGCTGAACAATGTGAGGAGGACGCACTACACTAACTTGTAGCTTTAGATGAACACTGTGCAGAGGTCACACTAAACTAACTTGTAGCTTTAGCTGAACACTGTGAGGAGTATGCACTACACTAACTTGTAGCTTTAGATGAACACTGTTCAGAGGATGCACTACACTAACTTGTAGCTTTAGCTGAACACTGTGCAGATGTCGCACTACACTAACTTTTAGTTTTAGCTTAACACTGTGAGGAGGACGCACTACACTAACTTGTAGCTTTAGCTGAACACTGTGCAGAGGTCACACTAATCTAACCTGTAGCTTTAGCTGAACACTGTGAGGAGGATGCACTACACTAACTTGTAGCTTTAGATGAACACTGTTCAGAGGACGCACTACACCAACTTGTAGCTTTAGCTGAACACTGTGCAGAGGTCACACTAAACTAACTTGTAGCTTTAGCTGAACACTGTGAGGAGGACGCACTACACTAACTTGTAGCTTTAGTTGAACAATGTGAGGAGGACGCACTACACTAACTTGTAGCTTTAGATGAACACTGTGCAGAGGTCACACTAAACTAACCTGTAGCTTTAGCTGAACACTGTGAGGAGGATACACTACACTAACTTGTAGTTTTAGCTGAACACTGTGAGGAGGACACACTACACTAACTTGTAGCTTTAGATGAACACTGTTCAGAGGATGCACTACACTAACTTGTAGCTTTAGCTGAACACTGTGCAGAGGTCACACTACACTAACTTGTAGTTTTAGCTGAACACTGTTCAGAGCACACACTACACTAACTTGTAGCTTTAGCTGAACACTGTGCAGAGGTCGCACTAAAATAACTTGTAGCTTTAGCTGAACACTGTGCAGAGGTCGCACTACACTAAGGTGTAAATAATTTATCTGCCTGCGGTAGTGATAGGATCAGGAAAACACCACCAACCTTCTACAGGTAGCTTTAGCTGAACAGTGCAGAGGTTGCACTATACTAACGTGTAAATAATTTAGCTGCCTGCGCATATGAAAGGATCAGGAAAACACTACCAACCTTCTACAGGTAGCTTTAGCTGAACAGTGCAGAAGTTGCACTACACTAACGTGTAAATATTTTAGCTGCCTGCGGTAGTGGTAGGATCAGGAAAACACCACCAACCTTCTTTAGGTAGCTTTAGCTGAACACTGTGCAGAGGTTGCACTACACTAACGTGTACATACTTTAGCTGCCTGCGGTAGTGATAAGATCAGGAAAACACCACCAACCTTCTACAGGTAGCTTTAGCTGAACACTGTGCAGAGGTCGCACTACACTAACGTGTAAATACTTTAGCTGCCTGCGGTAGTGATAGGATCAGGAAAACACCACCAACCTTCCACAGGTAGCTTTAGCTGAATACTGTGCAGAGGTCGCACTACACTATTGTGTAAATACTTTAGCTGCCTGCGGTAGTGATAGAATCAGGAAAACACCACCAACCTTCTACAGGTAGCTTTAGCTGAACACTGTGCAGAGGTCGTACTACACTAATGTGTAAATACTTTAGCTGCCTGTAGTAGTGATAGGATCAGGAAAACACCACCAACCTTCTACAAGTAGCTTTAGCTGAACACTGTGCAGAGGTCGCACTACACTAACTTGTAGCTTTAGCTGAACACTGTGAGGAGTATGCACTACACTAACTTGTAGCTTTAGATGAACACTGTTCAGAGGATGCACTACACTAACTTGTAGCTTTAGCTGAACACTGTGCAGATGTCGCACTACACTAACTTTTAGTTTTAGCTGAACACTGTGAGGAGGACGCATTACACTAACTTGTAGCTTTAGCTGAACACTGTGCAGAGGTCACACTAAACTAACCTGTAGCTTTAGCTGAACACTGTGAGGAGGATGCACTACACTAACTTGTAGCTTTAGATGAACACTGTTCAGAGGACGCACTACACTAACTTGTAGCTTTAGCTGAACACTGTGCAGAGGTCACACTAAACTAACTTGTAGCTTTAGCTGAACACTGTGAGGAGGACGCACTACACTAACTTGTAGCTTTAGCTGAACAATGTGAGGAGGACGCACTACACTAACTTGTAGCTTTAGATGAACACTGTGCAGAGGTCACACTAAACTAACCTGTAGCTTTAGCTGAACACTGTGAGGAGGATACACTACACTAACTTGTAGTTTTAGCTGAACACTGTGAGGAGGACACACTACACTAACTTGTAGCTTTAGATGAACACTGTTCAGAGCACACACTACACTAACTTGTAGCTTTAGCTGAACACTGTGCAGAGGTCACACTAAAATAACTTGTAGTTTTAGCTGAACATTGTGAGGAGGACGCACTACACTAACTTGTAGCTTTAGCTGAATACTGTGAGGAGGACGCACTACACTAACTTGTAGCTTTAGCTGAACACTGTGCAGAGGTCACACTAAACTAACCTGTAGCTTTAGCTGAACACTGTGAGGAGGACGCACTACACTAACTTGCAGCTTTAGCTGAACAGTGTGCAGAGGTCACAATAAACTAACTTGTAGCTTTAGCTGAACACTGTGAGGAGGACGCACTACACTAACTGTAAATAGTCTAGATGCCTGACTGTGGTACTGATAGGATCTAAAGAACACCAGCAATTTTCTTCAGGTAGCTTTAGGCGCACACTGTGCAGAGGACACACTACACTACTTTGTAAATACTGCAACTGCAGTAGTGCAACTGCTTAAGGCCCAATTTTTCTGCCCCTGTTTAACAGGGGCATGTAATTCCAATTTTTGTTCTAATATTTCACAGCAGGGCCTGTTCCTGTGCTCAACAAAAGTATCTGTGAGGCTTTACATTGTTCTGGTACCACCAACACCTAAGGTCCAATTTTCCACACAGTGTATAGGGCACGCCATATAGTATATACTATACTATTTTCATATACTATACTATTTTCAAAAATCCGACTTACAAATGACTCCAACTTAGAAACGGAGGGAGTCAACAGGAAGTGAGAGGAAATCTACCCCTAGAAAGGGAAATTCTCTCCTGTAAGAGTTAATATGGGAAAAAGTCATTGTTTCCCTAATAACCCAACATTTTCTAAATCCAATTGTCATTGGGACAGAAAATGAGGTGAAATCTTCTGAACAGGGGCACAGAAAGCAAAACAAATGTTACAGGGGTGATGATAACCCTTCCCTATGTTATCCAAAAAGCTTAAAAATAGATTTTTGGGCTGGAGCTACACTTACAAAATGTACCTGTTCCAAATGAGAAACAGATTCAACTTAAGAACAAACCTAAACCTAAACAACCTTTTTTTTTAAATTTTGGGTGCAGGGTTCCCCTTAATATCAATACCAGACCCAAAGGGCCTGGTAATGGGCTTCGACATTACATTACAGCCGCAAGCAGTTTTAAATGACTTTTATTCCTTTAAAAATGTCATTTTGTGCAGGAACTGTTCTAAACACAGGAAAAATGTGCCACTTTACAGGCATACTATCGTCACTCCCCAGGCACAATATTTAAAGGAATATTTCACTTTTATTGTTTCACTTTAAGCATTATTAAAATCACTGCTCCTGAAAAAACTTTTTTTTGCATTGATACATGTCCCCTGGGGCAGGACCTGGGTCCCCAAACACTTTTTATGACAATAACTTGCATATTAGCCTTTAAAATTAGCACTTTAGATTTTTCACATTCGAGTCCCATAGACTTTAATGCCCCTTACACACGGTCGGATTTTCCGATGGAAAATGTCCAATCGGAGCGTGTTGTCGGAAATTCCGACTGTGTGTGGGCTCCATCGGACATTTTCCATCGGATTTTCCGACACACAAAGTTTGAGAGCAGGAGATAACATTTTCTGACAACAAAATCCGTTGTCGGAAATTACGATCATGTGTACACAAATCCGACGGACAAAGTGCCACGCATGCTCAGAATAAATAAAGAGATGAAAGCTATTGGCCACTGCCCCGTTTATAGTCCCGACGTACGTGTTTTACATCACCGTGTTCAGAACGATCGGATTTTCCGACAACTTTGTGTGACCGTGTGTATGCAGGACAAGTTTGAGCCAACATACGTCGGAAAAAATCCTAGGATTTTGTTGAGGGAATGTCCGAACAAAGTCCGACCGTGTGTACGCCCTATAACGGTGTTTGCATAAATATTTTGCCTGTTCACATGTTCTGCCGCGAACCAAACCGGGGGGTGTTCGGCTCATCCCTAATAAAGATATCACGTACGTCTTGTACATCACAATGTTCGTAATTGTTGGCCAACATTTTTTGACCATGTGTATGCAAGACAACTTGGAGCTAACATCCTTCGAACAAAAATCCACTGTTTTGTTGTCAGAAATGTCCGATCATGTATGATCATGAATCTAGGATGGAAAAGGACTTGGGGGTCCTAGTGGATGATAGGCTCAGCAATGGCATGCAATGCCAAGCTGCTGCTAATAAAGCAAACAGAATATTGGCATGCATTAAAAGGGGGATCAACTGCAGAGATAAAACGATAATTCTCCCGCTCTACAAGACTCTGGTCTGCCCGCACCTGGAGTATGCTGTCCAGTTCTGGGCACCAGTCCTCAGGAGGGACGTACTGGAAATGGAGCGAGTACAAAGAAGGGCAACAAAGCTAATAAAGGGTCTGGAGGATCTTAGTTATGAGGAAAGGTTGCAAGCACTGAACTTATTCTCTCTGGAGAAGAGACGCTTGAGAGGGGATATGATTTCAATTTACAAATACTGTACTGGTGACCCCACAATAGGGATAAAACTTTTTCGCAGAAGAGAGTTTAATAAGACTCGTGGCCACTCATTACAATTAGAAGAAAAGAGGTTTAACCTTAAACTACGTAGAGGGTTCTTTACTGCAAGAGCGGCAAGGATGTGGAATTCCCTTCCACAGGCGGTGGTCTCAGCGGGGAGCATTGATAGCTTCAAGAAACTATTAGATAATCACCTGAATAACCGTAATATACAGGGATATGTAATGTAATACTGACACTATGGGGGTCATTTACTATAGCACTATGGCGCTAATTCGCGCAAATTGCCGCGAATTAGCGCTAATTCGCGGCAATTTAGCGCGAATTAGCGCTAATAGCGCTAATTCGCGCTAAAACGGTATTCACTATAGCGCTGGTGAGAAAATACTCCCAAAATCGAATTTACTATAGCTCCCTGAAACTAAATAGAGCCCAAACCCTTACTCTGCTAAAACCTAGAGAACTGCACATGGAAATAATGTTTAGAACATGATATAATTGCCTAAATGGTACTGAAATATGCGGTATATTATTTAAAGATTATCTGCTTTTAAACTGTGTGAAAAAGTGATTTCTACACTGAAATATCTTTAAAAGTCTGAAAAGTGAAAAATTCCCCGTTTTGGACAACTAGGTGCCAACACAACTGAGCATGCTCAGACCTGAAAATAACTCTCATTTTAACTCAAGTGTCTTTTTTACCTGGAGGTATAGTAAATACCAAAATGAGAGCTAATTAGAGAACACTTTTTGGAAGTTAAAATCTGCTCTAATTTAGTCCAAATGAAGTTTCAGCCATTGATTCTAATGGAACAATTCTAACTTTCACAAAAAAACCTTTTAATGTTCAGATGAAATGTATCTTTCTGTGAAATAAATTTTCCTTTGCAACATTGTTGCTTCTACTTAAAATATTTTGATTTTAAGAATACTAGAATGTGGAATGTTTTGATGTTTTGGTAAAATATATTTTTCTCTGTCACTTTCACTTGTTACTCTTCATTTCACAACAATCTTTACCCCAAACTCACACAGGAGTCTTTACAATCCACAAACAATACCATTGCTGATGAAAATTTAAAATGAATCACAATTTTTTGTGCTTTGTATTATTTCCAAATATTCATAATTTGAGCCCAAAAAATGTGATATGTGTACCAACATCAGAAATCAAAATGTAATTCCCAAAAATGTAAGGGTAATATTCTACTCTCACCCACAAAAAAACACCAAATATCACAGAATAAATCAAGAAGAATAACTCTTGAGTAATGTAATTCCATCACCTGTATGTCCATAGAAATGCAGTATTTATGTGTATTTATGTGTAGTTATGTGTAGGAGGGTCTCACACATGGCAGCTCTGTGGCTTAGAGGTTAGAACTTCTGCTTAGTATCTCTGAGGGTCTGGGTTTAAATCCCAACCATGTTACTTCATGTAGAGAAGTTGTCTCATCTCCCAGGTCCTATAACTATGTCTAAATGTAGCAGTTATATGTAGGAGGGTTCCACCACCATTGTAAGTCTTTTCCAGATACACTATATAGCCAAAAGTATTGGGACACCTGCCTTTACACACACATGAACTTTAATGGCAGCCCAGTCTTAGTCTGTAGGGTTAAAATTTGATTTGGCCCACCCTTTGCAGCTAGAACAGCTTCTGGGAAGGCTGTCCACAAGGTTTAGTCTGCCTATGGGAATGTTTGATCATTCTTCCAGAAGTGCATTTGTGAGGCCAGGCACTGATGTTGGATGAGAAGGCCTGGCTCGCAGTCTCTACTCTAATTCAGCCAAAGGGTGTTCTATCGGGTTGAGGCCAGGACTCTGTGCAGGCCAGTCAAGTTTCTCCACCCCAAACTTGCTCATCCATGTCTTTATGGACCTTGCTTTGTGTACTGGTGTGCAGTCATGTTGGAACAGGAAGGGGCTTTCCCCAAACTGTTCCCACAAAGTTGGGAGCATGAAATTGTCCAAAATGTCTTGGTATGCTGACGCCTTAAGAGTTCCCTTATCTGAAACTAAGAGGCCAAGCCCAACCCCTGAAAAACAACCCGCACCATAATCCCCCTCCACCAAATCATTTGGACCAGTGCACAAAGCAAGGTCCATAAAGACATGGATGAGTGATTTTGGGGTGGAGGAACTTGACTGGCCTGCACAGAGTCCTGACCTCAACACAACAGAACACCTTGGGGATGAATTAGAGAGGAGACTGTAGGTCAGGCCTTCTTGTCCAACATCAGTGCCTGACCTCACAAATGCACTTAGAAGAATGGTCAAACATTCCCATAGACACACTCCTAAACCTTGTGGACAAGAAGAGTTGAAGCTGTTATAGCTGCAAAGGGTGGGCCAAATGAGTTTTGAACCCAATACTAATACTGGGATGCCATTACAGTTCATGTGTGTTTAAAGGCAGGCATCCCAATACTTATGCCACTATACTGTATATTGCTTGTGACACTGAGCATGGCTATGGACTTAGGGCTGGTTCACACCACAGAGATGCAGAGAACATGTGTGAGGCTGCCTGGTGGCTAAGTGGGTAGCAGTTCTGTCTAGCAGCACCTGGGATGTTGGTTCAATTCCCCAACATGCTAATCCTTGTGTTGAAGTTTATAGGTTCTCCCTGTGTGGGTTTCTCACCACAATCCAAAGACATGATGGCAACTTATTTGTCTCCTGTCGAAATAGGTTCTAATGTAAGAAAGTTAATTTTAAACTTTATATTGGAAGCTCATTGCAGCCAGGGACTGATGTTAATGTTTATTAGCACTAATCATGCCCAGGGACTTGGACATTTAAAATTTTAGGGTTTACACTGCACAGGTACATATGCTTAGAAAACTGTTGCTTTGTTTATGTGGATGCAAATGGACTTTGTTCTTCGGCCTGTAGTTGGAGATTTGATGCACATAGCCAAGGGCTAACAAAGTTGTGAATACTATTATGTGTTCCTGCTCATCAGGTGCAATCACTTTAGACATACATGAAGAGATAGATTGAAAGATACTGGTGGGCGTGTACTTCTATTGGGTGTGTCAGTGTGCTAACAATACAACCTCTCTTATATAAAGGCCTGCAGTAGGGGGGGTTCGTTTGGCCTGAGAAGGTCAGGTTTTTTGTTGTGAGGGAGAAGGAATGATATTGGGAGATTTGATGAAGTTCTTGTGCATTTTTTCAATCAAAAGTGGGTTTATGTGGCCATGCTGTCAATGTTGTGTGTGTATTGTTCCTGTCTGATCATGCAAACATCGTTTGGAAGCATCTGCTGACCTACTCTTTTTGATCTCGTTTAATCGTGTACACCGAAATGCAGCTTCCAGCAGAACATGGTCACCAATGTATGTATGTGTGGATTGTGGACTGGTGGTGGGTGTTTTGAATAAGTCTTTTGCAATATTATGTTGGAATGCTTTGTAAGAATGACTGTTAAGTATGTTTCTATAATCTTGCAGATAATAATGTGATGTGTTGCCCGTTATACACTGAAATTAAAGCTGTGTCCACTCTAAGGTTTTGTCTAATTTTAGATTGTAAGCTCCTATGAGCAGGGCTCTTAAAATTCCGTTGCTAAATGTAGTACCATATATCCTGTCCAAATTTTTTTGAAGCTAGTAAATGTAATTTTTTTTTTTTTTCTGCTGGTAAAATAAAAGTACATTATCGAGCTGTGTGTGTGTGTGTGTGTGTGGTGTTTTTTTTTTTTTTTTTTTTTTTCTCCTTCTACTTTTCTTTCTCTTTAGTTTTTCTGGGTGGTGGTTTTGGGAAAGTGCAATATCTTAGATTTTATTTCAATATGTATTTGTGCACCAAAAAACTAATCTCTTTGCCCTGGTTCACATGCTACTTTGAAATTGCGCTACTTCACTTGAAGTAGCACGATTTCAAAGTAGCAAGGTCAGCGTGATTTCAGGTGGCTTCATACACAAATGTCTATTGAAGTCGCACCTGAAATCAGCAAAAGTAGTGCAGGAACTACTTTAGCAAATTGGTGCGGTGCCACAAAAAAAATGTTGCATCGATTGGAACAGTGCCATTGCCAATAGTCATGCGATTTAATCTCTCGAATTGCATGACCAATCGCTCCAATGTAAACCTAGGCTTTTGCACAACTGCAAGTTATATATAAAGATTCCACCTTTATCATTAACTGTTTTGGAGAGTTGCAGGTAATGAATTCAGCTGGTTAATAGGCAGTGTTTGAATGTGTCAGCTCTGGTTCACATTGTGATTTGACATGTCAAATCGGTGGCAATTGCACTGTTCTAATTGGTACGATTTGTATTGATATTGGTGCAGAAACCTGCACGGATGTCTCTGATGTTGCCCCCACAGTCGGGACTGACATGCAGGAATGAAATTGTGGGAGTTCAGCTGAACGCTTTCCTCCTGCTGTCAGTGTGAACCAGGGCTCAAACTGGGCCTTTTGCCTTTGTAATTCACCTGCTGCTAACCCAGGGACACCATCTCTTATCAAACTCCCTTAAGTTCACCTTCAAATATATGTAGAAATACAGATTTGCATATCTGAAAATAAAAAATACTAATCATGGTTGAGATCAAATATTCGCAGCTGCAAGCAAAAGCGTGGTTTCACCTTCTGACCCGGAAATTAGTCATTGTATGCACCCGGAAGTTCCTGTGCTGGTCAGGATCTCCATCTAGGTGGACATGGTGAGGTCTCTTTAGCAGAGAGGAGGTGCTGCTCATTGGCCGGGTAAGTGTAGGATTTGTACTTAATCAATGCGGGGTGGATGTCATAGTTAGATTTGGTGTGGGTGGGGTTCATTGATTTGTTTGGCATCACCACACATTTGCTTCCGTCCCATGTGCACACATCACTTCCTGCATTTGTTCTGCTGATGTAAATCAGTAAGGACTATACAGGTATAAATGAGAGCTCCTTTTATTAAAATATATATGACTTGTTTCACAGCTGGGCGAATTTTCCAGCAAATTTGGACCTCTAAGTTGCATGACAAGTTGTGCCCCATGATTCTCAATAACAACCATTCATATCTGTGCTACTTTAAGTCGCACCAACTTCAAAGTAGTACCTGTACCACTTTGGTGTGACTTGAGGTATATCGGGTACAATATTACACAGGCATTCCCAGAAGTTGCAGCGGCAAAGTGGCAGCAAAATAGTGTGACTTTCAGGTTGCAGCAGTGTGAATGAGATTCAAGGATAACACCTTTGAATTTGGCCCTTTTGTCACTTGTGCATCCTGAAGGTGTAGCAAATTTGTCCCTGCACTACCTTGGTTTGACTTTGATGCAATTTGAGGTCCATACACCACAAGATTACACAGACATTGCTTCAAGTCATGACAAAGCTGTGCAATTTTAAGGTCGCAAAAGTGCAAATGTGGCCTTATTCAAAGGTGTTATCAATTAATCGCATTAGGTTACTTTCACACTTGGGTGACTTTTCATGGAGATTTGGACCTCAAAATCACATGAAAAGTTGTCCCCCTTGATTTCCATGCATATTTATTAGAGCTGCACGATTAATCGTCATCGTGATTTTTTTCCCCTTTACGATCTTGAAAAAAGAGTTTCATGATTCTTGCTATGCAAAGAACTCTCTCTGCTCTTCTGAAGCCACAGCTGAAAAAACAGGAAGTCTGCCAAGAATTAGAACATTCTTTATCAGTGAACTTAACTAGAAACCTTGTAACAATTTGTCAATTAAATAGAATTCTGTGTAAGTGAGGAAAGTTTAACTACTTAAACACTAAACATTTTTCTGACATTTGTTGGTTTCAGGTTAAAATCATTTTTTTTTGGTAGAAAATTACTTAAACCCCCCCAACATTATATATATATTTTTTAGTAGAGACCCTAGAGAATAAAATGGTGGTTGTTACAATATTTTATGGCACACTGTATTTGCGCCTTTCAAATGCAATTTTTTTTGGAAAAAAGTACTTTAATGAATTAAAAAAAAAAAAAAAAAAAGAAAAGTTAGCCCAATTTTTTGTGGGATAATGTGAAAGATTTTACGTCGCGAGAATCGTGATCTTTTTATTCTAAGCAAAAAAATTGTGATTCTCATTTTGGCTAGAACCGTGCAGCTCTAATATCTATGCAACTTCACCCATGTTCATTGTAGGCCAAATCGGCACCTATTGATGGCAATGGAACTGTCCGAATTGGTGCGACGCCACAACGATTCCCAAAAGTAGTTCCTGCACTACTTTTGGCGACTTCAGGGGGCGATTTCTTACCTCCCAACTTTTTGAGATGGGTATAAGGGACACCTATTAGCAAAAGTAGGTAGGCATAGGACACCTTCTTAAAGGAGAACAGTTGGGACCTATGTGATTTCACTAGACATCTGTGCAGGAAAGTGTGCGTCACACTTGTGCGACTTTGGACATCAGAGTCGTATGACAAGTCATACCCCATGATTTTCAATGTGTACCATTCATATCTTTGCGACTTCAAGTAACGCTGACTTCAACGTAGTCCCTGTACTACTTTGGTCTGACTTTGATGCGAGTTGAGGTCCATAGACCTCAAGTTTACACAGGCATTCCCTGGAATTGCGGCAAAATTGCTGATGCAAAATCATGGGAAAGTTGCGTGTCTTTCCCTGCGACTCCTGCGTCCATAGACCTCAAGATTACACAGGCATTGCTTAAAGTCGCATTAAAATCTCGCAACTTTCAGGTCGCACAAGTGTGAAAGGTGCCTAAGTCACTGTGCTGAGTACTATTTTATACCTAGAATATAAAGTAGTCCCACCATCAAACACTAGTAAACATATGTTCTCAATATAATTGTGCTCAAATGGCTGAAAATCACACAGATGGTATCACCTACTGAAAGCTTGCATTGTACTCAGCAGCATATGCTGAAAAGAGGCAAATGCCTATTAGCCAATGCCACATCGGCACGAGCATGGTTGTTACTATAATATTAATGCCTGAAATGCAAAACATTATTGTATTGAATCAAACATTAGTAAATGTATTTTCTCTGTAGGTAAGTGCTCAGCTCTGTAGCATAGCGGTATACCCTGCTGCCCCCAAAAGTTCAAGCCATGAATTCAAATCCCACTGACAGCATCACCTCCTGGAAGTGTGCATTGTACTCAGAAGCATAATTAGCCAAAGCACATCAGCTTGCTTTATTCCATATTTTAACTCTTCAAATGCATGCAATGGTATGTACTTATTCAATAATATGGTATGGAATTCCAAAATTCAAGGAAAAAAACGTCGTAGGGTCCCCCCAGTACATACCAGGCCCTTCCGTATGGACTTTAAGGGGAACCCCCACACCAAAATGTAAAATAAATTTGATGTGGGGCCCCCAAAATCCATACCAGACCCTTATCCGAGCATGCAGCTTGGAGGTCAGGATAGGGGGGGATGAGTGAGCACCCTCCCCTTCTGAACCTTACCAGGTCACATGCTCCAAAGCACCTTTTCCCCTTGTTGATGGGGACAAGGGCCTCTTCCCGACAACACTGGTCGGTGGTTGTCGGTCTGCAGGCAGGGGGTTTATCAGAATCTGGAAGCCCCCTTTAACAAGGGGGCTCCCAGATCCTGCCCCCTATGTGAATAGGTATGGGGTACATTATACCCCTACCCATTCACCAAAAAAAGCAGTGAAATGCAAAAAAATTAATAGCCGGTTTTTGACAAGTCCTTTATTGTAGAATAGTTCTGAGCTGTCATCTTCCCTGAGCCATCCTCTCCAGACGCTGTCTCTCCCTCCTCCATCTTCTCCCCGAGCTGTATTCTCCCAGAGCCGTCTCTCCTGCCGCCGCCATCTGCTGTGTTCTTCCGCACTGCTGGTTACCCGCTAATAAATAAAAGCTGCTCTTCTTCCATGGTGGTCTTCCTCCGCTGTGTTGTCACCCGCTGAGTGGCGTCTCTTACATAGCCATGGAGCGGACTCTCTGGGTGACATTATCGGATGGCCACAGAAGACCGCCACAAGAAGAGCGGCTTTTTTTTTATTTGTGGGTAACCGGCTGCGCTGAAGAACACATCAGCGGGAGAAGATGGTGGCAGCAGGAGAGACAGCTCAGGGAGAAGAAACATCAAACACTAGTGAATGTATTTTCTATGTATGACTGAGCTACACCCAATAGGCTAGCGGTCAGCACTTCTACCTTGAAGAACTCATGGGTTCAAATCCCACAGAGAAATACTAAAAGATTGAATTGGTGAAAAAAAAGCAAATAACTATTAGCCAATTAGCCAAAGCAGCATATGCTGAAAATAGGTGAATGCCAATTAGCCAATGCACTTTAAATTTGGCTGATTCTATTATATTAACTCTTCAAATGCATGCAATGATATGTAAGTATTCAATACTATTATGGTGTGAAATTTCAAACACCACACACTAACTAATGGGCAGATTACATTTTTTTGTTTGTTCATTTTAATTCGCTTGTGCACTGAAAAAATAAACACAGCTGGGGGATGGTAGGTTGGCTGGTATTTGAACTTGTACCATGAGTGCTGTGGAGATATCTGAGCAGACTACTAAGCCATTGTGCTAAGTATGAGACCTGCATAATAGTGTAGTATGATTAAAGAATGAATATAAATAATTACCGCTTTATAGTCACCTAAATTAAAAAATAAAAAACAACATACAACAAATAGGTAACCTAAATGTTTAATACATGTAACTTTACAGAATAGCAGACATTACTATGTAATAATCATTCATAACTGCATTAGTTAGCAAAAAAAGGAAATAACTAGGAATACTAATTGCAACATACATCAATAGATGCACACGAGGTAGAGCACATCTCACATAAAAATGTTTCTTTCACATACATGGATCATGATTACAGTGCAGTACTATATAACAACTTGGTAGGAATTGGCATTTGCATATACGCGGAAGCGCTAATTAGCGCCAGCTTAGGATTTACTAACATGTGTTTCTCACTAATAGCGCTAGTTTTTCATTCGCACATTCGCCTGTTTTTTTTGAAATTTTATTTGGCTAAAATGGGAGCTATTATTTGCCATAGTGCCCAGTACTTCCTGGCGCTATAGTAAATGACCCCCATAGACTTTAACGGTGTTCGCGTGCTCGAACAAACTTTTTTCCTGTTCACATGTTCTGGTGCGAACCGAACAGGGGGGGTGGGTCTGCTCATCCCTACCTAGCAGTAAAAAGGGTCGCTGGTTCGTATTCCCAACCACACCACAAGACTACCTGCCTGGAGTTTGCATGTTCTCCCTGTGCCTGCGTGGGTTTCCTCCAGATACTCCGGTTTCATCCCACACTCCAAAGACATGCTGGTAGGTTAATTGGCTTCTGTCTAAATTGGCCCTAGTATATGAATGTGAGTTAGGGACCTTAGATTGTAAGCTCCTTGAGGGTAGGGGCCCATATTAGTGTATAATGTATATGTAAAGCACTGTGTAAATTGATGGCACTATAGAAGTACCTTAAATAAAAATAAATAAGTCTTCACTAATATTATGGTGTGAATCTCCAAAACACCATACACTAGCTAACAAGCAGTTTACATTTGATAAACTTGATTGTATGGTATATAAACCATCAAACACTAGTAAAAGTATTTTGTATATATAATTGTGCTCAGCCCAATAGGCTAGCAGTTAGCACCTCTACCTTCAAAAATTCAGGTATTGAAAGACTCATGGGTTCAAATCCCACAGAAGAATCCTAAAAGATTACTGTTGGTGGAGAAAAGGAGAATTACTGTTAGCCAAAGCAGCATACAGTGAATGCTAAGTAGCCAATACAATTTAATGTGGTTGATATTATTGTATTAACTCTTCAAATGCTTGCAATGGTATGTAAGTATTCACTAATATTATGGTGTGAATCTCCAAACACCACACACTAGCTAACAAGCAGTTTACATTTGATAAACTATATTGTATAGTATATAACACATCAAACACTAGTAAAAGTATTTTGTATGTATAATTGTGCTCAGCCCAATAGGCTAGCAGTTAGCACCTCTACCTTCAAACATTCAGATATTGAAAGATTCATGGGTTCAAATCCCACAGAAAAATCCTAAAAGATTGCATTGGTGGGAAAAGGAGAATGCCAGTTAGCCAAAGCAACACAAATATACGTGTATATATATTTACTGAAAATAGGTGATTGCCAAGTAGCCAGTGCAGTTTAATGTGAAAGTTTTTATTGTATTAACTCTTTAAATGCATGCAATGGTATGTAAGTATTCAATTATATTATGATGTGACATTCCAAACACCACACACTAGCTAAAGGGCAGTTTACATTTATTTGTTTATTTTAATTCACTTGTGCTAAGTACAAGACCTGCATAATAGTGTAGTATTATCAAAGAATGAACATAAATAATTACTGCTTTATAGTCAACTAAATTAATAAATAATATATCAAAAACATGAAAAAAACAACATACAACAAATAGGTAACCTAAATGATTAATACATGTAACTTTACAGAATAGCAGATGTTACTATGTAATAATCATTCAGAACTGCATTTCTTAGCAAAAGAAGGAAAAAAAAAACTAGGAATACTAATTGCAATATAAATTAATAGATGCACGGGAACTAGAGCACATCTCTGATAAAAAATGTTTCTTTCACATACATGGATCATGGCTACAGTACAGTGCTATATAACAACTTTATAAGAATTGGCATTTGTATATACGCAGAAGCGCTAATTAGCGGCAATTTAGAAATTACAAACGTTTATTCTCCGCTTATATCGCTAATTTTCATGCGCAAATTCGCCGGTTTTGTTTCCATTTGGCTAAAATGGGCTCTATTATTTGCCATAGTGCCCAGTACTTCTTGGAGTTATAGTAAATGACCCCCAATGTGTACGTGGCATAAGGCTTTGTTTTAGGTCTTTATTTAAGCAGCTTGTTCTATACATCCGGTTACTAACCTAATTTACTTGCTTCCACTCCTCAGGGTTCACTGATAGAGTCCGTTTCCATGTAATTCTCGTGGTTTGTAATACTCATTTTCTGTCCCTTATTGCTGTGTAATATTTTGTAATTTTCTGACAAATGTTGTATTTCATTATGTTTCTGTGAAGGTGATGTTGTCTCTCTTCAAAGCCTTCACTGTACTTTTCTGTTGTTACCTTTTGTAAAAAAAAAAAGAAAGATACCTAATTAAGAAAAAAAAAACACTGGGTATCATAAGTTATACCATATTTAAACCAATTATGGTCAAATAGACTGCTCCCTGAAGTTGGCCTCTCTTACTCAACTCTTCTACTCAGTGCCCTGGAACACTTTTGGAATATTTGGAATACTGGATAATAATGCAATAAATGTGTTGCTGACACAAATATTTTATTAACTTAATGGAGTAGTAAGGGAAGGAGAGAGGGAGCGAGAGAGAAGGAAAGGGAATTTTTGTTTTGCTTTTTTTGTTGTTTGTTTTGTTCTTTTTGTATATGTTTGATATGGGAAAAAAAATCATAAACAAAATATGATTTAAAAAAAAAAAGTGACAGAATAAAGGTGGATAAAGCACCTGGTACACAGCATACAATATTCTCCTGTGCTCACCGTGGTGACCCAGAGGTATAGTCAGTGTAAAGGCTTCTTAATGCTGGTGAACTTGCTGCCTTCTCAGGATATTGGGGATCCTTAAACTGGAAACTAGCAAATAATATAGAGAAAGGTGCACCGACCTAGTGCATTACCACAATAAAAAGTGTATAAAAAGATTAACTGCTTTCCGCCCGCCCAGCATCATATGATGTCGTCGAGTTTGAGCGGTGATATCTAAATGATGCCTGCAGTTACAGACATCATTCAGATATCTTCTTTATACAGCCAGCAATTCCCTACAGCCGCTTAATCGTTCTTATAGGCGGCGGGAGGGGACGTGCCCTCCCGCCGCCCTTCGGTGCTTCTACTGACTCAGAAGGAGCCGGAGAAGGAACTGACCAGTGCCAGATGTTGACCAAGCAGGTCAGATGGTCCCCAGAGGCCGGAAGCAATGTTATGACGTTACACCCAGCCCCTGCATTTTAAAAAATGCCGCCGCCTCAGCTAGGAAGCCAGGATCTTTTTTTATTTTTTAATTCAGGCTTCCCAGCCTAGAGGTGAGATCTGGGACTTATTCACCCCGATTTCACTGTAAAGAGGACCTGTCACGCACTATTCCTATTACAAGGGATGTTTATATTCCTTATAACAGAATAAAAGTGATTAAAAAAATGTAAAAAGAAAGCATCAAACTAGAAAAATAAAAGTAAAATTAACAATAAAATAAAACATTTATAACGCCCCTGTGTGCGCTCGCACAAGCGAACGCATACGTAAGTTGCTCCCACATGTAAACAACGTTCAAACCACACATGTGAGGTATCGCCATAAACGTTAGAGTGAGAGCAATAATTCTAGCACTAGACTTCCTATGTAACTCAAAACAAGTAACCTGTCAAATTTTTTAAAGCGTCGTCTATGGGGATATTTAAGTTCCCAAAGTTTGGGGCCATTCCACGAGCGTGTGCAATTTTGAAGCGTGACATGTTAGGTATCTATTTACTCAGCGTAACATCATCTTTCACACTGTGCAAAAAAAATTGGGCTAACTTTACTGTTTTGTTTTTTTTAATGCATGAAACTTTTTTTTTTTGCAAAAAAAAACACGTTTGAAAAATTGCTACGCAAATACCGTGTGAGATAAAAAGTTGCAATGGCTGCCATTTTATTCTCCAGGGTCTCTGCTAAAAACCATATATAATGTTTGGGGGTTCTGTGTAATTATTTAGCAAAGAAAATTATGATTTTTACATGTAGGAGAGAAATGTCAAAATTGGCCTGGTAAGCAAGTGATTAAAAGAGCAATATATACTCACAAACGTAATTGATAAAAACGTATGTCATGACAAAAGTCTTTCACTAACATGAAGATCTATTAATATCCATCAGTCCTGCCAGAAGACCAGGAGCTATCCAAACAGCTGACGCGTTTCAAGAGTGACCCCCCCTTCATCAGAGCCAGGAAAGTAGTGGCTGATGGCAAGCACCTGGGCCAGATGGCTTCCACCCACAGATCCTAAAAGAATAGAGCTCTGTCATTTCAAATTAATTGTTTCTAATTTTTAGGGCCTCGTTAATGACTGAAATGGTACCACTGGATTGGCATAGGGATTGGCATGTGGTGCCCATATTTAAAAAGGATTATATGAGGGGGTTTGGGACTTTGAATGAGGGACAATAGTGTTCCTCCATCCCGATTTATCAATACACATGAATAAATAGGAAGTTGGGACTTTAAAATGAAGCAATTGGGTAGTGGAGGTAGAATAAACCGTCTGTAAATTGTAGTATGTTTATTAATTATAAAAAGTATATCACGCAGTAAAAGAGTATTCATTTCACATACAATAAAACAATTCATTACATAAATGTATAAATGGTGTACACATAGTAGAGGCATAATAGAGAATAATACAAAATCGCAGCACATGATTGGATATTGATAAAAAATAGAGAAACATGATGTTGCTAACAGCACCATGCCTGATACATGCACCCACATTGTAAATGTGCATTGGCTATGTAGGAAAATGGTAGGTGTAGTCAAAAAAAGGACGAATAGTATAGGTTACTATGGTTCCATGTAAGATGTAACTAGGGCATCAAATGGCAAAGCTCGACGCGTTTCGTGGGTATGTCCCCACTCATCAGGAGCTGATGTAAATAAATTTTCCTGTAGAATAATGTATAAAAAATATAATGAACCATAATGTCCATATAAAAAAGTAAAAATTATAGATAACCGAACATACAGTATATAGAGCAGATTATACTCGCGATGCGCCAGTGGGTCCTCCCTTTCTCTTCCCCATCCATTGTGACTGGGGGAATCGGGCGGTCGCCACTCTGCGCATCGGCGCCACGTATCCTACGTCGGGCGTGTGACATCATTCCTTGACGTCGCGGCTCGGACGTTCAGTGATTCCTCCTCGGTGTCCCAGTGGAGGAGGCTTTTCGCGCCATAGGCTGAGGTTTACTCAGCTCAGGTGCGGCGGCCCCTCCTCTGTGTCACCCACGTGGCATTGGCGGCATACTTGTACTCCCCATTTGGAGCTGGCGGTCTTCCTGGCCGGTCCCTCTCTGGGGTCTCTGCACACCAGCCTTGCGGTTCCCGCTCGGCTGGTGGTGCTTTAAGATGCCACATTTGGGTAGGTTACTGTTTTTCTTTTCTTTTTTTCCCCCCTCACTTGGTTCTGGCTTTTCTTGATTCAAGGGTTTACTTCCTCGGTGAATCGTTTTCATTTACTCCTTTAGTCCTTCATCACCTTTCATCTGTTACTTCTTACACTTTAATCACTACTATACTCCCATCTTATTCTGGCTACTTTCATACCTTTTTTCACATCACTTGCTTATTATTATAGATTCTTTCACATACACACTTGGCTAATTATATTTATCACCTTCCTTGGAACTTATTGGGTCCACTATCTATTATTCCATTACTATTATTATTACTAATAAAACACTATTACATGTTATATATACACCTAATGGAATATACTACTCTATTCTTAGATCTGCTTGTCTCTACAACAAACATTTCTATTCAGTGGATATACTTTGCCCCATTTTCTTGTTTCTCTTCCGCCTGCCTGATGTCGCACCTGTACTTACGCCGCCTCGGCTCCCATGGAGAGGCCATGTTCCTGGCCCACCTTGCTCCCACCACCGCACACTGGACCTGTTGTTTGAGTTGGTGAGTGCGTTGAGTATAATCTGCTCTATATACTGTATGTTCGGTTATCTATAATTTTTACTTTTTTATATGGACATTATGGTTCATTATATTTTTTATACATTATTCTACAGGAAAATTTATTTACATCAGCTCCTGATGAGTGGGGACATACCCACGAAACGCGTCGAGCTTTGCCATTTGATGCCCTAGTTACATCTTACATGGAACCATAGTAACCTATACTATTCGTCCTGTTTTTGACTACACCTACCATTTTCCTACATAGCCAATGCACATTTACAATGTGGGTGCATGTATCAGGCATGGTGCTGTTAGCAACATCATGTTTCTCTATTTTTTATCAATATCCAATCATGTGCTGCGATTTTGTATTATTCTCTATTATGCCTCTACTATGTGTACACCATTTATACATGTATGTAATGAATTGTTTTATTGTATGTGAAATGAATACTCTTTTACTGCGTGATATACTTTTTATAATTAATAAACATACTACAATTTACAGACGGTTTATTCTACCTCCACTACCCAATTGCTTCATTTTAAAGTCCCAACTTCCTATTTATTCATGTGTATTGATAAATCGGGATGGAGGAAAACTATTGTCCCTCATTCAAAGTCCCAAACCCCCTCATATAATTCTATAGATTACCGGGATGGAAGCTCTGGGCTATATGGGATTGGTAGTGCTCCCCTACCCCCTCGTGTGAGGTTTGCCCCCTTGTTTTATAGGGTATTACCATACTTAGGAAACTGTTCTTATATGTATATATGTATCCCTTAGTTGTGGATTTACTGTTTATTATATTCATCTAATAGTTTAATTGGTATGTTTACACGCAGCATCCTGGATACTGATTTCATGCCCCACATAGTTGTTTCTATAGATGCTCCTACTATCACTCCCCACCTGACCAGCATCCGTGCCTCAAGTGCGGTGATTGGGTGGTTGGGTGACTCTGGGCTCTCCTCTCTGCGGGAGCCGCGATGCCCCAGTGGGTCCTCCCTTTCTCTTCCCCATCCTTTGTGACTGGGGGATCGGGCGGTCGCCACTCTGCGCATCGGCGCCACGTATCCTACGTCGGGCGTGTGACGTCATTCCTTGACGTCGCGGCTCGGACGTTCAGTGATTCCTCCTCGGTGTCCCAGTGGAGGAGGCTTTTTGCGCCATAGGCTGAGGTTTACTCGGCTCAGGTGCGGCGGCCCCTCCTCTGTGTCACCCACGTGGCGTTGGCGGCGTACTTGTACTCCCCATTTGGAGCTGGCGGTCTTCCTGGCCGGTCCCTCTCTGGGGTCTCTGCACACCAGCCTTGCGGTTCCCGCTTGGCTGGTGGTGCTTTTAGATGCCACATTTGGGTAGGTTACTGTTTTTCTTTTCCTCTTTTTCCCCCCTTACTTGGTTCTGGCTTTTCTTGATTCAAGGGTTTACTTCCTTGGTGAATCGTTTTCATTTACTCCTTTAGTCCTTCATCACCTTTCATCTGTTACTTCTTACACTTTAATCACTACTATACTTCCATCTTATTCTGGCTACTTTCATACCTTTTTTCACATCACTTGCTTATTATTATAGATTCTTTCACATACACACTTGGCTAATTATATTTATCACCTTCCTTGGAACTTATTGGGTTCACTATCTATTATTCCATTACTATTATTATTACTAATAAAACACTATTACATGTTATATATACACCTAATGGAATATACTACTCTATTCTTAGATCTGCTTGTCTCTACAACAAACATTTCTATTCAGTGGATATACTTTGCCCCATTTTCTTGTTTCTCTTCCGCCTGCCTGATGTCGCACCTGTACTTACGCCGCCTCGGCTCCCATGGAGAGGCCATGTTCCTGGCCCACCTTGCTCCCACCACCGCACACTGCACCTGTTGTTTGAGTTGGTGAGTGCGTTGAGTATAATCTGCTCTATATACTGTATGTTCGGTTATCTATAATTTTTACTTTTTTATATGGACATTATGGTTCATTATATTTTTTATACATTATTCTACAGGAAAATTTATTTACATCAGCTCCTGATGAGTGGGGACATACCCACGAAATGCGTCGAGCTTTGCCATTTGGTTACATCTTACATGGAACCATAGTAACCTATACTATTCGTCTTTTTTTGACTACACCTACCATTTTCCTACATAGCCAATGCACATTTACAATGTGGGTGCATGTATCAGGCATGGTGCTGTTAGCAACATCATGTTTCTCTATTTTTTATCAATATCCAATCATGTGCTGCGATTTTGTATTATTCTCTATTATGCCTCTACTATGTGTACACCATTTATACATGTATGTAATGAATTGTTTTATTGTATGTGAAATGAATACTCTTTTACTGCGTGATATACTTTTTATCATTAATAAACATACTACAATTTACAGACGGTTTATTCTACCTCCACTACCCAATTGCTTCATTTTAAAGTCCCAACTTCCTATTTATTCATATTTAAAAAGGGATCCAAGTCTTTCACAAGTAGATATAGACCTATTAGTTTAACTTCTAAAGAAGGGAAGGTGATCTTGCTCCTCCCGGCCTCTCTGCCAGCACTGCAGCTCGACATTCCTGACCCCCTGCTACCTCCTCACATGGATCCGGTAACCGGCCAGCCTACCCACCGTTCCCCACAACCCTCACAGGGACATCACCGTGCTTCAGCCTGCGGGAGATGCCAGGATCCTCCAAGTAAGTAGCGGCCATCTTGCTACACCCCAACGGCCACCCTTGATCTCCCAGCTTTGTCCTTGCTAGAGCCGGGCCCCACTCAGTCATCACGACACCCAGGCCTGCCAGAACACTATCCCCATTTCAATTTGCAAAAGTTGGGGTTGGGGCTGCGCTATGGCGATGTGAAGACGCACATGGTCTGAGCTCCACACCACATGCCTGCAAGGAAGAGATTCTCACTCGCTTATGCCCGAGATATCCATGCCCAGACGAGGCCCTAAACATGGAGACCCCGCAGAATGCATCCCTCTGACATCCAGCATTAATTCACCCCAGAAACGCAGAGAACCAGAACGGCCTCCCGGGACAAAATGGCGCCAGAACCCGCCACGAGGTATAATGTGGCATCCCCCGTGGCTAGACATCAGGTAGGAAGCTCCCAACTGCTTCCCTTTGCTACTGCCAGGGATCCCTCCACTCCGAGCTCCTGCCTCTCTGGCATACCTGCTCTGCTGAGAGAGGATTTACATGGCAACACTGATCAGCCTAGCATGTCTGCTGATTTCACAGAACATGCCCCCACCTCTAATGCTGTATTATCTCCTGCAGAAATGTCAGCTATTCTCTTATCCCTACCCACAAGACAAGACATGGAAACTATTGCTACCAGGATTGTGTCATCCCTGCATCAAGACATTACTAACATATCTTAGAATGTACAGAAGCTTGAAAACTCTGTTGAAATATTATGTACAGACAGAGATGCAATACTGTACAGGTTAGACTCTCTGGAAGGTCTGCAAAAAAAAAACACCAGGCTACTATGACCCATCTGTGCTTACAACATGATGATTTAGAAAATTGCCACAGGCAAAATAATATTTAAGAATTGTAATTACATGCCCCTGTTGAACAGGGTCAGAAAAATTGGGCCTTTGGTGGTGGTGGTGGTGCTGGTGCTACAACAGTGTAAGTCCTCACAGTTACTCTTGGTGAGTGCAGAAATGGGCCCTGCTGTGAAATATTATATCAAGAATTGTAATTACATGCACCTATTGAACAGGGGCAGAAAAATTGGGCCTTTGGTGGTGGTGTTGCCACAACACTGTAAGTCCTCACATTTACTCTTGGTGGGAGCTGGAAAGGGCCCTGCTGTGAAATATTAGATCAAGAATTGTAATTACATGCACCTGTTGAACAGGGGAAGAAAAATTGGGCCTTTGGTGGTGGTGGTGCTGGTGCCACAACACTGTAAGTCCTCACAGTTACTCTTGGTGGGCGCAGAAATGGGCCCTACTGTGAAATATTAGATCAAGAATTGTAATTACATGTCCCTGTTGAACAAGGGCAGACAAAATGGGCCTTAGGCACTTGTGCCACAACACTGCAACCCCTCAAAGATACTCTAGTTGGAGCGCAGGAATGATCCCTCTTGCAACCCTCCTGCAAAATATTGCATCAAAAATTGTAATTACACGCCCCTGTTAAACAGGGGCTGAAAAATTGGGCCTTAGGCACTGGTGCTGGTGCCACAGCACTGCAACCCCTCACAGATACTCTAGTTGGAGTGCAGGAATGAGCCCTGCTGCAAAGTATTGCATCCAAAATTGTAATTACATGCCCCTGTTAAACAGGAGCTGAAAAATTGGGCCTTAGGCACTGGTGCTGGTGCCACAACACTGCAACCCCTCACAGATACTTTAGTTGGAGTGCAGTAACGAACCCTCCTCGCAAAATCTTGCATCAAAAATTGTAATTACATGCCCCTGTTAAACAGAGGCTGAAAAATTGGGCCTTAGCCACTGGTGGCGGCACCCAGAACCAAAAATATTCTTACAAGCTATCAGCATGATCATTGAGGAGGAAGAGGATAGTCACTCAGCATAACAGGATAGCCACTCAGCATCAGCATAGGCAGTCTTGAAGGGATCTGACATTTAAAAAAAAAATATTTGGTTACATCAGCATCAGGTGCTTGGTAGCTGGTGGTGATCCAAGACTGATTCATTTTTATGAAGGTCAGTCGATCGACCAAGTCAGTGGACAGGCGCACCCTGTGATCGGTTACCACGCCTCCAGCAGCACTGAATGTGCGTTCCGAAAGAACGCAGGATGCAGGACAGGCCAGTAGCTCAATTGCATACTGTGCAAGCTCTGGCCAGTGATCCATCCTCAAGACCCAGTAACCCAGAGGATTTTCGGTGGGAAAGGTGTCCAAGTCAGATCTTGTCCCTAGGAATTCCTGCACCATGTAAAACAGACGCTGGCGATGGTTGCTGGAACCGATCATACCTTGGGGCTGCGGACTAAAAAATTTTCTGAACACATCGGTCAGACGGCCACCTTCTCCACCACTCCTTCATTGACTGACCGAAGCCTCAGTAACACATTGTCCAGGAACAGGAGTTTGTAACCTCCCAGTCTCTGGAAACGCATTGCACAGACCTTTCTGCAAGGCCTCCCGAAGATGTTTCATCCCCTGCTCCCTCTGCGAAAGCAAGATAAGGTCCGCAACCTTACCCTTGTAACGTGGATCAAGGAGGGTTGCCAGCAAGTATTGATCCCTCTCCTTGATACCACGAATACGAGGATCCTTCCGCAGGCTTTGCAGGATCAGGGAGGCCATGCAGCCTAGGTTTGCTGAGACATTTTGTCCAGAGTCCTCTGGGTCACTAAGGACGACATGATCCGCAGCCACCTCCTCCCAGCCACGTACAAGTTCATGGGTTTCTTGGGACTGTAAATGATCCCTTAAAGACTGCTGCTGATGCTGAGTGCCAGGCTCCACCTCCATACTGACACAATCTTCCTCTTCCTCCTGCTCCTCCTCGTCCTCTTCCTGTGTGATCGGCAGGCATTCAGGAACACTGTCTGGATAAAGGGGGTTTTGAGCGCTAAGGAAGTCCTCCTCTTCCTGCCTCTTTTCTGCCTCAAGTGCCCTGTCCACTATTCCACACAGCGTGTGCTCCAACAGGTGGACAAGGGGGACAGTATCCCTGATGCATGCACTGTCACGGCTCACCATCCTCGTGGCCTCCTCAAATGGTGACAGGACAGTGCATGCATACCTGATCATGGCCCACTGGCGTGGGGAAAAAAAAAATAACAAGCTCCCCTGACCCTGTCCTGGTGCCATATTCACACAGGTACTCTTTGATGGCCCTCTGCTGCATGTGCAGCCACTGCAGCATGGCCAACATTAAGTTCCACCTGGTGGGCATGTCATAGATTAGGCGGTTCTTGGGCAGGTTAAATTCCTTTTGGAGGTCAGCCAGCCGAGCACTAGCATTATATGACCTGCGGAAATGCACACAGACTTTCCTGGCCTGCCTCAGGACATCCTGTAAGCCCAGGTACCTGCCCAAGAACCGCTGCACCACCAAGTTAAGGACGTGAGCTAAACAGGGCATATGGGTCAGTTATTCCTGTCGGAGGGCTGAGAGGAGGTTGGTGCCATTGTCGCTGGCGTGGCATCAACCACCTCTGAACCTGCCCCTGCAGAGCTGACAGTATCTCTGCTCCAGTCTGGCTCCTTTCCCCCAAGCACATCAGCTCAAGCACTGAATGGCATCTTTTGGCCTGCGTGCTTCCGTAGCCCCTTGAACGCCTATGGAGCACCACTGGTTCTGAAGACAAATCAGCACAGGAAGAGGCCAGCAATTTAGCCAAGCTAGCATTCAACCGCTGGGCATGTGGATGGCTGGGAGCGAACTTCTTTCGGTGGTGCAGCAGCTGGGGCAGGGAAATTTGCCTGGTACAATCTGACATCGGTGTACCGATTCCAGATTACCCCCAAGTACTTAGCTGTGACACACCTAATTCTACACCTTCATTCCTCTCAGAGATCCCAGCTGATGAGGAGCAAGGAAAGGTCCTCTTTGTTTTTTGGTGTGGGTCTTTTAGGTACGCTTTCCAACGAACTGCATGGCAGGTCAACATATGTCTGGTCAAGCACGTGGTGCCCAAGCGGGAGATGTTTTGGCCACGCGAGATACGCTTGAGACATATGTTGCAAATAGCAGCGGTGCAATCTGATGCACTCGTCTCAAAAAAGGACCACACCAAAGAACTTTTGGAATAATGCGCAGAGACAGCAGCACCCTGCACATGCAGAGCTCTGTGGTGTGATGCAGTTGGTGTGCTGCCCTTAAGCTGACCACTGGAGGGCATCCTGCCTCATTGGTGATGTTCCTCCTCCTCCTCTCTCCTATCCCACGTGGAGTCAGTGACTGCATCTTCCCCTCCCTCCTCATCACTGAAGCAAAGCTGGCAGTATGCTGCAGCTGGGGGAACATGACTGCCAGATTGCTGTCCTTCTTGGGCACCCCCTCTCTCTGGGCTCACGTTACTGCCTTTCTCTAGCTGGGTACCATCATCGGAGCCTTCAAAACGCTGGGCATCCTCCTGGAACATGTACCCAACATTGTGGTCAAACAGTTCGGGGGACTCCTCAGGAGGACATGGTGGGGCTAGGGAAGGAGTGACTGATTCCATTGAGCCGAGGGAAGAAGCCATGTTGGCAGCTCCGAATCTTCTGCATGTTGCGGCTCAACACAACCAGCTGCTGAAAAAAAGGACAAGCATGTCCCACAGCCACGTGCTGATGAGGATACACCATCTCCATGACCAACACTGTTGCCTCTAGACACAGAGCCTGCTTGCCCTCTTTTATTGGCTTGTGACTGTCTCCCTCTCCTTGTTGGCCTTCCAGACATACTAATGGCCTGCAGTGAGATGTAGCTGCACAAAGCTGGGATGTATATATATACAGATACTGGAGCTAGCAGAATCAACTGCCTGCCTGTAGTATTATTAGTATGAGAACACCAGAAATTGTCTTCAGGTAGCTTTTGGTGCACACTGTGCAGAGGATGCAGTACACTAACTGTAAATACTGTAGCTGCCTGCCTGTGGTATTAATAGGATCAGAAGAACACCACCAATTTAATTCAGGTAGCTTTAGGTGCACACTGTGCAGAGGACACAGTACACTAACTGAAAATACTATAGCTGCCTGCCTGTGGTATTAATAGGAGCAGAACAACAGCAATTGTCTCCAGGTAGCTTTAGGTGCACACTGTGCAGAGGACGCACTACACTAACTGTAAATACTGTAGCTGCCTGCCTGTGGCATTAATATAGGATCAGAAGAACACCACTAATTTTCTTCAGGTAGCTTTAGGTGCACACTGTGCAGAGGACACAGTACACTAACTGTAAATACTGTAGCTGCCTGCCTGTGGTATTAATAGGAGCAGAACAACAGCAATTTTCTTCAGGTAGCTTTAGGTGCACACTGTGCAGAGGATGCAGTACACTAACTGTAAATACTGAGGCTGCCTGCCTGTGGTATTAATATAGGATCAGAAGAACACCAGCAATTGTCTTCAGGTAGCTTTAGATGCACACTGTGCAGAGGACGCACTACTTAACTGTAAATACTGTAGCTGCCTGCCTCTGGTATTAATAGGATCAGAAGAACAATACTAATTTTGTTCAGGTAGCTTTAGGTGCACACTGTGCAGAGGACACACTACACTAATTTGTAAATACTGCAGCTGCCCGCGGTACTGTACTAATACGATCAGAAGAACACCACTATTTTTCTTCAGGTAGCTTTAGGTGCACACTGTGCAGAGGACGCACTACACTAACTTGTAATTACTGCAGCTGCCTGCGGTACTGTACTAATAGGATCAGAAGAATACCACTAATTTTGTTCAGATAGCTTTAGGTGCACACTGTGCAGAGGATGCACTACACTAACTTGTAAATACTGCAGCTGCCTGCGGTACTGTACTAATAGGATCAGAAGAACACCACTAATTTTCTTCAGGTAGCTTTAGGTGCACACTGTGCAGAGGACGCACTACACTAACTTGTAAATACTGCAGCTGCCTGTGGTACTGTACTAATAGGATCAGAAGAACACCACTAATTTTCTTCAGGTAGCTTTAGGTGCACACTGTGCAGAGGACACACTACACTAACTATAAATACTGTACTAATAGGACTAATAGGATCAGAGGAACACCAGCAATTTTCTTCAGGTAGCTGTAAATACTGTAAAAACACCTGCCTGCCTGTCAGTAGGAAAAGAATAACAGGAACAGATCTAGCTAAACTGAATACAGTGTATATATATATATATATATATATATATATATATATATATATATACAATACACAATACACAATATACTGTACGTGTAGCTAACTGACTCGCCTGCCTACTCTATCTAACTTAAATCAAATGACACTGTCTCTCTGTCTATCTCTCTCTCTCTCTCAACACCGGAACACACTACACAGGCGGCCTTATAGTGTGGGGCGTGTACTAAACCCCCTGAGCCATAATTGGCCAAAGCCACCCTGGCTTTGGCCAATTACGGCTCTCTGTACAGACGGAGCTGTGATTGGCCAAACATGCGGGTCATAGTGCATGCTTGGCCAATCATCAGCCAGCAATGCACTGCGATGCCGCAGTGAATTATGGGCCGTGACATGCTAATCGAATTTGGTGCGAACGGCCCATATCGTTCTTAATTTGGCGAACAGCCGAACAGGCGATGTTCAAGTTGAACATGGGTTCGACTCGAACATGAAGATCATCCCCATTCCTAGAGAGAACACTTCAACAAGTGGGCCTTGGACCCAACATGCTATGCAAGATCCTCGCTCTCTATGATAATCCTACGGCAAGGATACGATCTAATGGCTTCCTCTCTGACCCAATATGGATCCGTGATGGAACCCACCAGGGATGTCCCCTGTCTCCATTACTATACATACTCACTATGGAACATATTGCCACGGCCATACGGCACAACTCCAACATTCAGGGTCTTTTTTATTGGCCATCGTCAGTGTAAATTATCCCTTTATGCTGACGACCTCTTATTATACGTCACCAAGCCCCACACGTCTATACCAGCCATTATCGAGGCATTCACAGAGTTTAGATTGGCTAGTAACTTTAAAGTAAATTACGATACAATGGAGGCCCTTAACATCTCCCTACCCAAACTTACATTAACCCGGGTTCACTCTTTATTTGGATTGAAATGGCAGCAAAAAGCTGTCAAATACCTGGGGATCCAAATTCCTACCTCCTTGCCCTCCCTGACAGATTTAAACTACACACCCCTAATAAGAACATTGAGAACATGCCTTGAATCTTATGATAAACTGAACATCTCCTGGTTTGGCCTAATGAACGTCGTCAAAATGGACATTCTGCCTAAACTTGTATACATTTTTCAAGCAATCCCTACCCCCCTCCCCGTGGTTTCTTCCAATCGATCAATAAGGCTCTTTGATGATATCAACATGACTACACTTATGTGATACATGTTATTTTAATGTCTTTCTGATACTAATGTACACTTGTTCATTCAAAGGAAATATGATATATCTTGCCCATGTTTATTCAATGTTGTTTAAAAATGCTTGAAACTTAAAAAAAAACAGATTCAACATAAAGAAGGGAAGGTATTGGAGAGTTTAATAAAAGACCACATAGACAAGTTCTTGCTGGAAAAAAATACAAGCTGACCTCAATGCACTGTTTAATTGGGCAACTGTGTGGCAAATGAGGTATATTCTGATAAATGTAAAGTTATGCACTTGGGGGCTAAGAATATGCATGCATCATACATACTAGGGGGTTGTACAACTGGAAGAATCCATAGTGGAGAAGGATCTGGGGGTTCTGGTAGAACATAAGCTTAATAATAGCATGCAATGCCAAGCTGCGGTTTCCAAAGCGAGCAAAGTCCTTTTAGTCTTGGTTCACAGTCCTACAATGCCGCGTACACACGAGCGGACTTTCTGGCATACTTGGTCCGGCGGACCAGTGTCCGCCGCACAATCCGATCTTGTGTGGGCTCCCGCTGACTTTTTTTACCCAAAAATCTGCCGGACTTAGAAATGAAACATGTTTCAAATTTTTCCGTCGTAAGTTCGCTGGACTCAGTTCCTGACGGAAAGCCCGTTCGTCTGTATGTTGGTCCGACGGACCAGATACGATGCAAGGGCAGGGTATTGCATCTCACGCTCGATGCAATAGGAAAAACAAATGTTCCTATTGCGGTGAGCACGGGGCATACCTAGCCCTTAGGTCTGGTATGGATTTTAAGGGGAACCCCTACACAGAAAAAACAGCGTGGGGTCCCCCCTAAAGTCCATACCAGACCCCAAACTGAGCACGCAGCCCCGGCTGGTCAGGAAAGGGGGTGGGGATGAGTGAGTGCCCCCCCTCCTGAACCATACCAGGTCGCATGCTCTCAACATGGGGGGTGGGTGCTTTGGGGGAGGGGGTGCCCTGCGGAGCCCCCCCACCACAAAGCACCCTGTCCCCATGTTGATGAGGACAAGGGCCTCTTCCCGACAACCCTGGCCGTTGGTTGTCAGGGTCTGCGGGCAGGGGGCTTATCGGAATCCGGGAGCCCCCTATAATAAGAGGGCCCCCAGATCCCGGCCCCCCACCCTATGTGAATGAGTATGGGGTACATGGTACCCCTACCCATTTACCTAGGGAAAAAAGTGTGACGGCATAAGGGTGCAGGGTCTCCACCTATATAAGTCACATCGGAGCGCTCAGAGAGCATTCCAGCCGGAGAGACCGTCGTGTCAACATCGGAAGAAGAGAAGAGGGAAGAAACCAAGAAGCCAGAAGCCAGAAGTCCGGGCCCCCGCTAGCAAAAGAGCAGCATGAAGATAGCGGAGGAGCCAGCAGAAGAACTGGAACACCGGGAGCAGAGGTCAAACACCAGGAGAAGAGGCCAGAGAGAGCGGAGAAGAACCAACCAGATGCCGGGAGAAGAGGGACCCCCGAAGTCAGAAGAAGACCCCCGTGGGTATAGGATTGTGTATATGGGATTGTATTCAGAAAAAGAGGGTTCCCCTCATTTGGATTTTTCCGGCACTTGCATAATATTTATATGGAGAGAGAAAGTACACAATTATATGTAGAATAAAACAATGTTTATATTTATTTAGAAACTTTTCATATTAAAAACAATGCAAACATTTGTGAACAATGAAAACATATTCTGTAATACACATGAATCAAAGAAAATTCTGTCTGTTAATGGATAACACATTAGATGATAGGGTTCTTTTCAAGCCCGACGCGTTTCGGGGTGTATTCTATTTCCATCCTTCTTCAGGGGCATTGTTGAAAAGAAAAAATTCATCTAAATTGATTAAAAGAATATAATTGATCAATTGCCATATATAACTATATGTCAATAGTTATTTTTAGGTTAAATGATCCATTGATCACCTACCTGTTTTTGTTGTCTTTAATTTCTATGCAAAGGGATGATGTCAGTTTCGAACAGGGAGAAGGGGATATTTGCAGGAGGAATGGCGCTTACTTAGATTTTCATAGGTGGGGATTGTTGTTCTCTGGGTACTTATATCACATGTGTAGTACTTCCTCCAAAAGAGGAGGGAAGAACCGAGGAGGGGAGAGGGTTTGTTAGTTATTGTTATGTATATAAAGCTTCACCTACCCCTGCCCTCCACGGGTGCATATAGGCCACAGCGGTATACTGGAGCATAGAGGAACAGTCCTATAGATAAAAATTCACATGATTTAAATAAATAATGGGTTCTTACTGAGCAGAGCAAATAATAGTAATTTTTTAATTTTTAATCAATGTGTAAGAAAAACATTTTTTACATTGGTAATCTTAGATCTAGTATAAAAAAAAAAAAAATGATTGTTGTGAAACAATCCCAATATGCCATTATGGATAGAGAGAGTAGATTTATGAAACTAATATGAAGTTTATATTTATACATTCCCATCACAATAGCCCATATGATGTATGTTTCAGGCATGGTGACAAAGAATTTTCTATTTATATATGTGTACACATGTATATATCTATATACACACACATAACATATCTATGTGAGTGGGAGGTCAAGGATTCCTAAGATGATGGCTCAGATGTTGCATCCTTGAGTTCTCAAAGATAACAGGCACAATACATATAGTGGTAAGCAAAAGGACTGTTTCAAAAAAAGTTGCCAAGTTTACAAGGAACAGATCCAGGTTTTGATAACAAAGAAAAAGAATTCATTTACCTTGACTCAAACAGTATCCACGATTGGCCAACCACACATCCCAGCATCCGACAGGTACAGCGCCTGAGCTGGGAATGAGTGGGGCCAGTCTATATAAGAGACGAGTTCCAATCAGCCGGGGCAATAATTGTGCTCAGCTGATTGGTAATGCTCGTCAGCTGGAGAGCCTCGCTAATGCTCCCTGAGACGGGGATGCGCGGCACCGCCCCTACCGCGCATGCGCGAAGGCAGTTACGTTGGGGCGGCGTCACGCACACCCGTCCCACCGGCACGGGATGCCTCACCGGCGGACTGCGCATGTCCGCCGGAGTGGCAATATGGAGGCGGTGGGCAGAGTTGTTGTGTTGCCTTAGTAACCTCCTAAAGAGCCGCCCAGATAAGAACGCTGGGCGGCCTTTCCGTGCCGGGCAACCGCTAGTGGAAAATGCATCCGGGGGGGGCCCGGGAGAGGCAGGCTAAGTGACAACTCACGTACTTAGAGAATTTATTTAAGGTTTAGTAACATAGGGAGGAACGCATACAATAATATTTAAGAGTTATGTGTATAGAAGGGTAAGCAGAGAACAACAGATATAATACATAATTGCACATATGTGTGCTTACAAATACTTTATATAAATGATCTGATTATAAATGGACAAAAAGGGGAGGAAGGCTAGTTCTTTTCATAAATCTTTCTTTCAGGGGCTAAAAACAATATGCACAATACAGGCTGTTGTAGGTATATTATGACATTTGTGGCAATGAAGCGTATGACATAATCAAAGAGTAAGCATATTATATGTCTCAATATTAGTATTGACATATAGACTAGTAATATCAATACATCTGAAATAAGCAAACAGAGCTCAGTTTACAAACGGTCCGTTGCAGCAATACATCTTACATAAACATTTGCATGGAATTTAGCAAACTGAACATATCCTTAAATAGATACTGTTGGGCTATCTGTGCATCCGCACACACGTATCTTCAACTTGGTTATTGCTGGATACCAAGGGATCTCAATAATGTGGCAGTTACGTATAAAGCAATATCAGTCTTGGCTTTTAGGAAATATGGAAGGGACCTTACATAAATGGAAAAAAAAAAAAAAATAATAGTAGTGATCATAATCAAAGCTGGCTATTGTCGGGTTGAAACAATTCATAATATAAGAGTCGTATGTGCGAGTACCCAGACAGCCCAAAAGTTTACACAGAGATGTCAGACACATTATTATTTAATGATATTTAGAGATAGTCAAAGGTGCAAAAAAAAAAAAAAAAAAAAAGGGGGGTACAGATGAGGGGCGGAAGATTTATTTTCTTTCTGTATGCTAAAATAAGTATGGGGAATCTAGTAATTTAGTATGTAGATGTTGTTATTTTTCCATTCCGCCGGAGTTGAAGCCTTCGAGGAATGGTTTAAAACAAATAGCATCGTTGAGGCCCGGAGGCAGAGTAGCCTTCAGCAAATAAATCCATTTTAATTCCCTCTGGAGTAAAATTTTGTTCCAGTCGCCCCCCCTGGGATTAGGGTGCACCCGATCCAGAATCAGAAATTTAATTCTGGGGAACTTGCCCCCATGTACCAGGGAGGTGTGGCGACCCAGAGGGAGATCGGGGTCAGAGGTTTGCATCGACACGATGTGTCTGTATGCTCTTTTCCAAAATTCCATTTTAGTTTTACCTATATAAAAGCACCCGCAGTCGCACTGGAGTAAATATACAACTCCAGTGGTCCTGCAGTTAGCGAAGTGCTTTGGGTAGAATTTTTTGCCGTTCGGAAGATAAGGATTCTTTTGTGTCAGCATGTATCCACAATATCGGCATGAGCCACATATAAATGTTCCTTTGTATTTGCAATGTGTTTTTATTGATTCATTCTTAAATTCACTACTAACTACTCTATCGCCAATAGATGTGGCTCTCCTAAATGTAAACTGGGGTTTGTTTGGTATTAGATGACCTAGAGATGGATCAAGAGTTAGTAGGTGCCAGTATTTTTCAACTATCTTTCTGATTTGACGGTGTTGCTGATTGTATGTTTTTATGATACGCAGTGAGTTGGTCTCTTTGGGTTTAGAGGTCTGAAAAAGTGTACTCCTAGGTTTATCCCTTACTCTCCTAAAGGATTTTTTTAAAGATGTGCGTGTGTATCCTCGTGCCAGTAATCTATCTCGTAAGTTGGCAGCTTCCCTTAAAAATGTGTCATTGTCTGTACAATTTCGTTTGATTCTCAGGTATTGTGAGTAAGGTATAGAATCAATAAGGGGCTGAGGATGGAAACTTGCCGCATGCAGTATGGTGTTTCCTGAGGTGATTTTCCTAAATAGCTTACTAGACAGACCACCTTGTCCATCTTTGTAGATTTCCAGGTCTAGGAAGGTTATCCGATTTTTGTCGGAAGACATAGTAAATGTCAAGTTAAAGTCGTTTTTATGCATTCTAAGTATGCACTGCTCGAGCACATCCAAAGGACCATTCCAGATGATCAAAATGTCGTCTATGTATCTGTACCAACCCATAATGTGGTTGGTATACTGGAAAAGGTTATCGTCAGACAAAAAGGTTTTCTCCCACTCCCCCAGGTACAGGTTGGCATACGATGGGGCACAACAAGTCCCCATCGCTACCCCCTGCACCTGGAGGTAGTGGGAGCCATCAAAAGTAAACACGTTGTGAGTGAGGATGTGCTCGAGCAGTGCGACGATGAATTCATTATATGTAAGATCTAGGTTTGGATTTTGTTGAAGTATGTGTCTGATTGCTGCCAGTCCACGTTCGTGTGGGATAGAGCTGTAGAGCGTCTCCACGTCAATTGTGACTAGAAGCGCTTGATCTGGTACATACAGCTGGTCTAAGATTTGTAGGAGGTGGCTCGTGTCTTTTACATAGGATGTCAGTGAGACCACGAATGGTCTTAAGTGTTCATCAATTAGTTTACTGGCATTGTCACTAATTGAGCCAATGCCCGAGATAATTGGCCTGCCTGGAGGATCCGTCAGGCTTTTGTGTACCTTTGGGAGTGTATAAAACGTCGGGGTCCTGGGAAAGTTATTCCTTATAAAGGTCCAAGTGGATTTAGTAATGGTGTTGTTTAAAAATGCAGAGTCCACTAACATGTAGAACTCTTTATTGTATTTTTCAACAATAGAGGCTGGCATCCGACGGTACCAGTCTGCATTGCTGAGAATTTTTTTACAGATGGTAATGTAATGGTCATTATTTAGCACCACTATATTCCCTCCCTTGTCTGATGGTTTGATCGTAATTTTATTATTGGTGGATAGAGAGGTTAATGCATTTAATTCTTCTGGACTTAGGTTAGGGGGTCCCTTCATTTGTATTTTGAGTTTATCTAGATCATTGTTTATAAGCTTCAAAAAGGCTGCTGCATTGGGACACGTGCTGGGTGGTGGGCACAAGTCAGATTTTTTCTTCAATTTTGACATTGTTGGACGGGTCCGGTTGTCCACATCCAATTTGTCTATTGATTGTAAAATCTGAGTAAGGTCTATTTGGTCAATCAGATCAGTTGTATCGCTCTCCTCTAGGAGAGCAATCAACTGGTCCAAGGCTTGATTCTCCTGAGAGGTGTAGTTGACTGTAGTATCCTGTTTTTGATAAAGTTTTTTAAGGATTACTTTACGGACAAACAATTGAAGATCCTTATACAGCTCAAACTTGTCCAAGTTGTGATTAGGACAGAAATTCAGTCCTTTCTTTAGGACCGATATTTCACTTGTTGATAGAAGATGTGACGATAAATTAATTATACTGAGGACAGAGTCCGTGTGTATCGGTGTGTTAGAGTGAGTTCCTATAGTGTCATTTGTGTGTAGGTGTTCAAATTGAGTGGTGGTGGTTTGACGCCTGCCAATATCTGATCTAAAAAAGATGAGTCATTACGGCTCAATTCCTGTACATTTGTCGTGTCTTGGTTTGTGCAAGGTGTGCCTTGTTGTGATGCATGGTAAGATGTAGGTGCATTGGTGGTTTTCTCCAGAGATACAGAGCTAGGGTGTGAGGATATAGGTGTCCTTTCAGAGACCTGTTTCTTGGATTTGTGGTCCTGTGTGGACTCGCCTTGAAATTGGCGTTTTGTACCAATTGTGGATTTTGATTTGGGAATAGTTGGAGGAGGATTGTAGGATGAGGATCTGATAGGGTACGAATTAGGTACTGTGCTGGTGTTTCTATTGGTGTTTCTATTTTGATTCCATCTATATGCCTTCCCAGCTTCAAATGCACTTTTGTCTCTTTGGAATTTGTGTTTTTTCTTGATCAAGATATCCTTATTAAAAGATTCCAAGTGGACCTTCAATTTTTTCTCCTTGTTTACAACAGAGTGGTGTGTTCTAAGTTTTTTTAGAAGTTCACAAATTTTTGTGATCTCTATATCTAGTATTCCGGTTCTCTTTGTATATTCATTGATTAGCGTTTCCATAAGGCTAAGTGAGCATGCCTGTAGTGTGTCTTCCCATGCTGATTTGAAGTCCGTGTCCAGGTCTTCCAAAGTAGGGAAGATCTGGACACGGAGTCCCAGTGGGTTAATATTGTTCTTTATATAGTCCCGAAAGGATTTAATGTGCCAGAAGAAGAGAGACTTCTTCTCCAGGTTTTTGGAGAGTTTAAAGAACAGAGAGGATATTTCTGCTTCAATCTGTTCATTATTTCCGAATTTGTCCAAATATTTTTGCATTAATAATTCCCAGTCCTGACCCACAAAAATATTCTCAAAGCTCCCATTCTCCATTTCAGAAGTCATCGTATGGTTATGCTTTTCTTAAATGTCAGATTTGTTTAAAGATAAAAAGAAGTACTTTATTGTGGGAAAAGGAAGAGTGAGTTATCCCACAAGGTAACCGAGTATGTTAACCTAGGTTTGCTCAGTCGGGCGGGGAATGGTATTTTCTACCAAAAATTAAGTCATACAAGAGGATGACTGGTTCTCCTAGGTTAAAGAAGAAAAGGGGCCGTGCCACATCCAGGAGGCTTATTCAGAAAAAGAGGGTTCCCCTAATTTGGATTTTTCCGGCACTTGCATAATATTTATATGGAGAGAGAAAGTACACAATTATATGTAGAATAAAACAATGTTTATATTTATTTAGAAACTTTTCATATTAAAAACAATGCAAACATTTGTGAACAATGAAAACATATTCTGTAATACACATGAATCAAAGAAAATTCTGTATCTGTCTGTTAATGGATAACACATTAGATGATAGGGTTCTTTTCAAGCCCGACGCGTTTCGGGGTGTATTCTATTTCCATCCTTCTTCAGGGGCATTGTTTGAAAAGAAAAAATTCATCTAAATTGATTAAAAGAATATAATTGATCAATTGCCATATATAACTATCTGTCAATAGTTATTTTTAGGCTAAATGATCCATTGATCACCTACCTGTTTTTGTTGTCTTTAATTTCTATGCAAAGGGATGATGTCAGTTTCGAACAGGGAGAAGGGGATATTTGCAGGAGGAATGGCGCTTACTTAGATTTTCATAGGTGGGGATTGTTGTTCTCTGGGTACTTATATCACATGTGTAGTACTTCCTCCAAAAGAGGAGGGAAGAACCGAGGAGGGGAGAGGGTTTGTTAGTTATTGTTATGTATATAAAGCTTCACCTACCCCTGCCCTCCACGGGTGCATATAGGCCACAGCGGTATACTGGAGCATAGAGGAACAGTCCTATAGATAAAAATTCACATGATTTAAATAAATAATGGGTTCTTACTGAGCAGAGCAAATAATAGTAATTTTTTAATTTTTAATCAATGTGTAAGAAAAACATTTTTTACATTGGTAATCTTAGATCTAGTATAAAAAAAAAAAAAAAAAAAAAATGCATCACAACAAGGCACACCTTGCACCTTGCACAAACCAAGACACGACAAATGTACAGCAATTGAGCCGTAATGACTCATCTTTTTTAGATCAGATATTGGCAGGCGTCAAACCACCACCACTCAATTTGAACACCTACACACAAATGACACTATAGGAACTCACTCTAACACACCGATACACACGGACTCTGACCTCAGTATAATTAATTTATCGTCACATCTTCTATCAACAAGTGAAATATCGGTCCTAAAGAAAGGACTGAATTTCTGTCCTAATCACAACTTGGACAAGTTTGAGCTGTATAAGGATCTTCAATTGTTTGTCCGTAAAGTAATCCTTAAAAAACTTTATCAAAAACAGGATACTACAGTCAACTACACCTCTCAGGAGAATCAAGCCTTGGACCAGTTGATTGCTCTCCTAGAGGAGAGCGATACAACTGATCTGATTGACCAAATAGACCTTACTCAGATTTTACAATCAATAGACAAATTGGATGTGGACAACCGGACCCGTCCAACAATGTCAAAATTGAAGAAAAAATCTGACTTGTGCCCACCACCCAGCACGTGTCCCAATGCAGCAGCCTTTTTGAAGCTTATAAACAATGATCTAGATAAACTCAAAATACAAATGAAGGGACCCCCTAACCTAAGTCCAGAAGAATTAAATGCATTAACCTCTCTATCCACCAATAATAAAATTACGATCAAACCATCAGACAAGGGAGGGAATATAGTGGTGCTAAATAATGACCATTACATTACCATCTGTAAAAAAATTCTCAGCAATGCAGACTGGTACCGTCGGATGCCAGCCTCTATTGTTGAAAAATACAATAAAGAGTTCTACATGTTAGTGGACTCTGCATTTTTAAACAACACCATTACTAAATCCACTTGGACCTTTATAAGGAATAACTTTCCCAGGACCCCGACGTTTTATACACTCCCAAAGGTACACAAAAGCCTGACGGATCCTCCAGGCAGGCCAATTATCTCGGGCATTGGCTCAATTAGTGACAATGCCAGTAAACTAATTGATGAACACTTAAGACCATTCGTGGTCTCACTGACATCCTATGTAAAAGACACGAGCCACCTCCTACAAATCTTAGACCAGCTGTATGTACCAGATCAAGCGCTTCTAGTCACAATTGACGTGGAGACGCTCTACAGCTCTATCCCACACGAACGTGGACTGGCAGCAATCAGACACATACTTCAACAAAATCCAAACCTAGATCTTACATATAATGAATTCATCGTCGCACTGCTCAAGCACATCCTCACTCACAACGTGTTTACTTTTGATGGCTCCCACTACCTCCAGGTGCAGGGGGTAGCGATGGGGACTTGTTGTGCCCCATCGTATGCCAACCTGTACCTGGGGGAGTGGGAGAAAACCTTTTTGTCTGACGATAACCTTTTCCAGTATACCAACCACATTATGGGTTGGTACAGATACATAGACGACATTTTGATCATCTGGAATGGTCCTTTGGATGTGCTCGAGCAGTGCATACTTAGAATGAATAAAAACGACTTTAACTTGACATTTACTATGTCTTCCGACAAAAATCGGATAACCTTCCTAGACCTGGAAATCTACAAAGATGGACAAGGTGGTCTGTCTAGTAAGCTATTTAGGAAAATCACCTCAGGAAACACCATACTGCATGCGGCAAGTTTCCATCCTCAGCCCCTTATTGATTCTATACCTTACTCACAATACCTGAGAATCAAACGAAATTGTACAGACAATGACACATTTTTAAGGGAAGCTGCCAACTTACGAGATAGATTACTGGCACGAGGATACACACGCACATCTTTAAAAAAATCCTTTAGGAGAGTAAGGGATAAACCTAGGAGTACACTTTTTCAGACCTCTAAACCCAAAGAGACCAACTCACTGCGTATCATAAAAACATACAATCAGCAACACCGTCAAATCAGAAAGATAGTTGAAAAATACTGGCACCTACTAACTCTTGATCCATCTCTAGGTCATCTAATACCAAACAAACCCCAGTTTACATTTAGGAGAGCCACATCTATTGGCGATAGAGTAGTTAGTAGTGAATTTAAGAATGAATCAATAAAAACACATTGCAAATACAAAGGAACATTTATATGTGGCTCATGCCGATATTGTGGATACATGCTGACACAAAAGAATCCTTATCTTCCGAACGGCAAAAAATTCTACCCAAAGCACTTCGCTAACTGCAGGACCACTGGAGTTGTATATTTACTCCAGTGCGACTGCGGGTGCTTTTATATAGGTAAAACTAAAATGGAATTTTGGAAAAGAGCATACAGACACATCGTGTCGATGCAAACCTCTGACCCCGATCTCCCTCTGGGTCGCCACACCTCCCTGGTACATGGGGGCAAGTTCCCCAGAATTAAATTTCTGATTCTGGATCGGGTGCACCCTAATCCCAGGGGGGGCGACTGGAACAAAATTTTACTCCAGAGGGAATTAAAATGGATTTATTTGCTGAAGGCTACTCTGCCTCCGGGCCTCAACGATGCTATTTGTTTTAAACCATTCCTCGAAGGCTTCAACTCCGGCGGAATGGAAAAATAACAACATCTACATACTAAATTACTAGATTCCCCATACTTATTTTAGCATACAGAAAGAAAATAAATCTTCCGCCCCTCATCTGTACCCCCCTTTTTTTTTTTTTTTTTTTTTGCACCTTTGACTATCTCTAAATATCATTAAATAATAATGTGTCTGACATCTCTGTGTAAACTTTTGGGCTGTCTGGGTACTCGCACATACGACTCTTATATTATGAATTGTTTCAACCCGACAATAGCCAGCTTTGATTATGATCACTACTATTATTTTTTTTTTTTTTTTCCATTTATGTAAGGTCCCTTCCATATTTCCTAAAAGCCAAGACTGATATTGCTTTATACGTAACTGCCACATTATTGAGATCCCTTGGTATCCAGCAATAACCAAGTTGAAGATACGTGTGTGCGGATGCACAGATAGCCCAACAGTATCTATTTAAGGATATGTTCAGTTTGCTAAATTCCATGCAAATGTTTATGTAAGATGTATTGCTGCAACGGACCGTTTGTAAACTGAGCTCTGTTTGCTTATTTCAGATGTATTGATATTACTAGTCTATATGTCAATACTAATATTGAGACATATAATATGCTTACTCTTTGATTATGTCATACGCTTCATTGCCACAAATGTCATAATATACCTACAACAGCCTGTATTGTGCATATTGTTTTTAGCCCCTGAAAGAAAGATTTATGAAAAGAACTAGCCTTCCTCCCCTTTTTGTCCATTTATAATCAGATCATTTATATAAAGTATTTGTAAGCACACATATGTGCAATTATGTATTATATCTGTTGTTCTCTGCTTACCCTTCTATACACATAACTCTTAAATATTATTGTATGCGTTCCTCCCTATGTTACTAAACCTTAAATAAATTCTCTAAGTACGTGAGTTGTCACTTAGCCTGCCTCTCCCGGGCCCCCCCCCGGATGCATTTTCCACTAGCGGTTGCCCGGCACGGAAAGGCCGCCCAGCGTTCTTATCTGGGCGGCTCTTTAGGAGGTTACTAAGGCAACACAACAACTCTGCCCACCGCCTCCATATTGCCACTCCGGCGGACATGCGCAGTCCGCCGGTGAGGCATCCCGTGCCGGTGGGACGGGTGTGCGTGACGCCGCCCCAACGTAACTGCCTTCGCGCATGCGCGGTAGGGGCGGTGCCGCGCATCCCCGTCTCAGGGAGCATTAGCGAGGCTCTCCAGCTGACGAGCATTACCAATCAGCTGAGCACAATTATTGCCCCGGCTGATTGGAACTCGTCTCTTATATAGACTGGCCCCACTCATTCCCAGCTCAGGCGCTGTACCTGTCGGATGCTGGGATGTGTGGTTGGCCAATCGTGGATACTGTTTGAGTCAAGGTAAATGAATTCTTTTTCTTTGTTATCAAAACCTGGATCTGTTCCTTGTAAACTTGGCAACTTTTTTTGAAACAGTCCTTTTGCTTACCACTATATGTATTGTGCCTGTTATCTTTGAGAACTCAAGGATGCAACATCTGAGCCATCATCTTAGGAATCCTTGACCTCCCACTCACATAGATATGTTATGTGTGTGTATATAGATATATACATGTGTACACATATATAAATAGAAAATTCTTTGTCACCATGCCTGAAACATACATCATATGGGCTATTGTGATGGGAATGTATAAATATAAACTTCATATTAGTTTCATAAATCTACTCTCTCTATCCATAATGGCATATTGGGATTGTTTCACAACAATCATTTTTTTTTTTTTATACTAGATCTAAGATTACCAATGTAAAAAATGTTTTTCTTACACATTGATTAAAAATTAAAAAATTACTATTATTTGCTCTGCTCAGTAAGAACCCATTATTTATTTAAATCATGTGAATTTTTATCTATAGGACTGTTCCTCTATGCTCCAGTATACCGCTGTGGCCTATATGCACCCGTGGAGGGCAGGGGTAGGTGAAGCTTTATATACATAACAATAACTAACAAACCCTCTCCCCTCCTCGGTTCTTCCCTCCTCTTTTGGAGGAAGTACTACACATGTGATATAAGTACCCAGAGAACAACAATCCCCACCTATGAAAATCTAAGTAAGCGCCATTCCTCCTGCAAATATCCCCTTCTCCCTGTTCGAAACTGACATCATCCCTTTGCATAGAAATTAAAGACAACAAAAACAGGTAGGTGATCAATGGATCATTTAGCCTAAAAATAACTATTGACAGATAGTTATATATGGCAATTGATCAATTATATTCTTTTAATCAATTTAGATGAATTTTTTCTTTTCAAACAATGCCCCTGAAGAAGGATGGAAATAGAATACACCCCGAAACGCGTCGGGCTTGAAAAGAACCCTATCATCTAATGTGTTATCCATTAACAGACAGATACAGAATTTTCTTTGATTCATGTGTATTACAGAATATGTTTTCATTGTTCACAAATGTTTGCATTGTTTTTAATATGAAAAGTTTCTAAATAAATATAGACATTGTTTTATTCTACATATAATTGTGTACTTTCTCTCTCCATATAAATATTATGCAAGTGCCGGAAAAATCCAAATTAGGGGAACCCTCTTTTTCTGAATAAGCCTCCTGGATGTGGCACGGGCCCTTTTCTTCTTTAACCTAGGAGAACCAGTCATCCTCTTATATGGGATTGTATGTTTTTTTTTTTTTTGTTATTGGTTGAACTAGATGGACTTGTGTCTTTTTTTCAACCTGACTAACTATGTAACTATGTAAATGTGTAGCTTCCCTTAACCATTACCAACTTCTTCCACCAAAGTTCAAATTAAGTACGTGTCAAGATTGTAATTTTATTGAAGTAGCATATATTTTTATGGTTATGACAGATTTCAGCTTCTCAGTAAAAAATGAAAAAAATCACAAGCTGCTACTCCTTATAAGTGAAAAACTCAATTTAGAATAAAAAATGCATGTTTCTTTATGTCATTTTATAAATCTGTGATGCTCCTGTTATAACTGTATGTTTCACATAAGGAAAGCTCAGTTTAAGAACAATTGAAAGTAGATCTAGGATGACACAACTATATTCAGGTCAGTGACAAATCTATCACACAGAAATGTATAAAACAGAGAGAGATACGAGAAGAGAATGACACTCTCACATACTGTAGAGATGTCACTGATCCATGTGCAGCATCACAACACAGAATCCTGTAGACATTATGGGATTTTCTTTTTTTTAGAGGTTTTCCTTCTGCATTTTGTTCTAAAGATTCAAACTCTGGCTGTTTTAACTGTATATAAAGTTCAAATCTTGTGGGCTTTTCTGTGGATGTCATTTTGCATATATAATACTCAGAGCTTATCATCGGTCTGTAATCTCAGGATAAAGGACATAGGTGAAGAATTTGGATTTTACCAAGAGGGTGACTTCATCATCGGAGGAGTGTTCACTATACGTGCCGGTACATCAAATGTAAAAGGAACAAATTCCTACGTGAAAGAATTCTACTCTGAAGAGTAAGTAATGTTTTGAACTATTATACTATGTTATCATTTTCCAATGCTTTGCAGGAGCAGTTTAAGAAATGTTAGGCAACATTATCAGTGATTACAAATGACAATTTAATCTTTTTAGCTGCTCCTTGGGGATACCTTTGTCTACTACTGGGATTGTATGTCTGTTCATTGCTTAAAGTATAACTCCACTTTTGTTGAAAAAAAAAAAAAACAACCCCATCTGGGTGATCAATGTACATTGCAAGGATTTTAACAAACTTTGTTGCAGATTCCTACCTGTTTCTGTTCTTAAGAAAAAGCTGTAAGTTTGATTGTGCCATTGTGCAAAGTTAATCTGAATGGGAGTGACTTTTTCATTATTAATCAACTGATTAATTTGCAGTTTTCTATTAAGAAACGGTGCAGTGTCCGTCAGCATCCCTTTAGAAGTGAATAAAACCTTTATCTCACCAAAAATGACATTTTTTTTGCAGAGGATGCATACAACTTGACTTGTGTCTTAGTGCAGGCTTCTGGGAAAATCAGTGAGCCAATCACACAAGCAGGAAATTACATTTCTGGGTATATACAGCAGACCAACTCTGTACAGAACATCCTTAGATTGCATTTTACAGAAAAATACAGCACTGTCGTTGTAAAAGGAAAGGGAATATTAAAATTAAATTACATCATGGCTTGTGTACCAAGTGTATATGATATATAAATTTTTTTTTATTTGCTATTTTTTTCCACAAATGTGGAATTACCTTTTAAAAGCACTGACGACCTTATGATCTGAATGACATGACAATAAGATCAAATTAAAAATATAACATCTGATCTGGCTGACTGAAGTAGAAATCGTACAATTGTAATATGCTTAGAAAAAGAAATGGCCACACAAAGAAATAACCATTAAAAAGTAACTAGGCATCTTGGTTTGTTTATTAGGTACAGCTTGGTTTAATATGAGGCTACTAATTTCCAGTGCAGCATTGCCATATGCAAAAATATCTGGAGGTGCCCATAGGTACTTCTACAGGCTCTCATTACAGATCCTCTGACAGCATGGAGCGGTATAATGAATGAGTTAAGGGCTATCAGGGAAGGGTGACACTCCTCGGAGTCCAACACAGTTAGTACCCATTAGGGGTGTTGGAACTGAGGAATAATCACTAAACACGGCTGTTGATGTACACTGCTCCTTGTTTCTTATTCTCCACGTAGTTCCTTATGAGCTTTGGCTTTGTCACGCCTCTACACCATACAACTTATGTCTTATACGATTATTGTTTCTTTTAGCTGTACCATGTTATTTTTCAAATGCTGAAACCTCAATAAAAATCTATTGAAAGAAAAAGTAACGAGGGGCAAAAATTGTCAAAAGCTTTAACACACACACACACTTGATTTTCTGAGTCTTTCTTGTAAGATTTTTTTTTTTTTTTTTTTACTTGATCCTCCCAGTTGATCTATTTTTCCTCTTCCTGTAATAGAGTGACAACCTTATATTTTTGCAGTGAAATTGCACAGCGTTGTTTCCATCTTTTGGATAGGGAGTTAAGTTTAGTGCCTAAGTACCATGCCAGGGCAGGCACGAGCTAAACACAGCAAAAAAGGTACTTGTGGTTGGCAGACAGGCAGAATGGTCAAATGGCAGTCCTGGTTCAGAAAGTGACCAGGATCAAATCTCTATTAAAAAGCAGGCCGAGTTCTAAGATTAGTCCAAAGTTCAAGCCAAGGTTTGAAGGGAATCCAAACTAGCTGCCAGGGTGGAGATCGGGCAAGGGTAAAGGTCACGGCAAGGGAACAAGGCAGGCAAATGGGGAGCTTGAAACACGTGTTGCAAACACTATCACAAGCATGACACTTAGGGCTTGGCAGGCTTAATGTGGTTGTTAAGCCACTTGTAAAAAAAAGCTCTCACCCCCTCTGTATTAGAACAGTAAGTTCCCCCGTGTCTGTGTTATATCATAAATATCTGTACTGATACACAGTGTCCTGCAATCAGTTGCCTCCTCTCTCCTCTCCTCTGCCCGGCTCACAGTTGCAGTGGGCGAGGCCGAGCACTGCTGCTGATGTCAGCCGGGGAGGAGAGGAGAGACAAAGCCGAAGAGTCAAATGATCACAGGAAAACGCTGTTTTATCAGTACAGATAAGAATATTTACAGTACCTTGCAAAAGTATTCACCCCCTTAGCTTTTTACCTATTTTGTTACATTACAGTCTTTAGTTCAATTTATTTTAATATGAATTATATGTGATGGATCAGAACACAATAGTCTAAGTTGGTGAAGTAAAATTAGAAAAATATATACATAAAACAATTTTTTAGAAATAAAAAAACTGATAATTGACATGTGCGTACTTATTCACCCCCTTTGTTATGAAGCCAATAAAAAGCTCTGATGCAACCAATTACCTTCAGAAGTCACATAATTAGTGAAATGATGTCCACCTGTGCAATCTAAGTGTCACATGATCTGTCATTACATATACACACCTTTTTGAAAGGCCCCAGAGACTGCAACACCTAAGCAAGAGGCACCACTAACCAAACACTGCCATGAAGACCAAGGAACTCTCCAAACAAGTAAGGGACAATGTTGTTGAGAAGTACAAGTCAGGGTTAGGTTATAAAGAAATATCCAAATATTTGATGATCCTAGGAGAACCATCAAATCAATCATAACCAAATGGAAAGAACATGGCACAACTGCAAACCTGCCAAGAGACGGCCGCACACCAAAACTCACGGACCGGGCAAGGAGAGCATTAATCAGAGAGGCAGCACAGAGACCTAAGGTAACCCTAGAAGAGCTGCAGAGTTCCACAGCAGAGACTGGAGTATCTGTACATAGGACGACAATAAGCCGTACGCTCCATACAGTTGAGCTTCATGGCAGAGTGCCAGAAGAAAGCCATTACTTTCAGCAAAAAACAAAATGGCACGTTTTGAGTTTGCGAAAAGACATGTGGGAGACTCCCAAAATGTATGGCGGACGGTGCTCTGGTCTGATGACACTAAAACTGAACTTTTTGGCCATCAAAGAAAACGCTATGTCTGGCACAAACCCAACACAGCACATCACCTAAAGAACACCATCCCTACAGTGAAACATGGTGGTGGCAGCATCATGCTGTGGGGATGTCTTCAGCAGTCTGGACTGGGAAACTGGTCAGGGTTGAGAGAAAAATGGATGGTGCTAAATACAGGGATATTCTTGAGCAAAACCTGTACCACTCTGTGTGTGATTTGAGGCTAGGACGGAGGTTCACCTTCCAGCAGGACAATCACCCCAAACACACTGCTAAAGCAACACTCGAGTGGTTTAAGGGGAAACATGTAAATGTGTTGGAATGGACTAGTCAAAGCCCATACCTCAATCCAATAGAAAATTTGTCGTCAGACTTAAAGATTGCTGTTCACAAACCATTGAACTTGAAGGAGTTGGAGCAGTTTTGCAAAGAGGAATAGGCAAAAATCCCAGTGGTAAGATGTGGCAAGCTCATAGAGACTTATCCAAAGTGACTTGGAGCTGTGATAGCTACAAAATCTGGCTCTACAAAGTATTGACTAGGGGGGTGAATAGTTATGCACATTTACTTTTTCTGTTATTTTGTCCTATTTGTTGTTTGCATCACAATAAAAAAAAAAACATCTTCAAAGTCGTGGGCATGGTCTGTAAATTAAATGATGCAAAGCCTCAAACAATCCATGTTAATTCCAGGTTGTGAGGAAACACAACAAATGGTAAGGGGGGGTGAATACTTTTGCAAGGTACTGTATGATATAACACAGACACAGGGAACTTATTGCTCTAATACAGAGGGGATGGGAGCATTTAATCATAAGTATGAGAGCAACAAGAGCGGGGGGTGGGCGCTGACACGAGCAGACAGTCAGAGAGGGGAGGGTGGAGAGGATGGAGGAGATGACACAGGAGACAGATAGCAGGCTGCGGCTGATGGAGGCACGTAGTAGTGCCCTGTAGTGATGTGCAAGCAAAAATTCTACAAACATATCCAGAAGCAGAAAAGTGAAGATGAGTTGGCTTTTTAATACATGGACAACAGAAAAGTAAGTATATAAACATTTATTTTACAGGTGACCTCTTGGTTAAAAGCGACCTTTCAGCCTTTTAGTGACAGGGTCACCTTAAAAAGAGTAGTGAAACACTGTTTATAAATGTCATATAAAAATACAATTTAACATTATTGTTGCATTGTATTTATTCTGCTTAAATCATCCAAGGATCAAAGGGGTGACCTTTGATCTGCACATGAGGTCAGTTAAGGCAACCTTACAAGATAAAACAGTTGTGTTTTTTTTTAACAAAAAAATGTATTAACCACTTCAGCCCCGGAAGGTTTACTCCCTTCCTCACCAGAGCACTTTTTACAATTTGGCACTGCGTCGCTTTAACCACTTTAGCCCCAGACGATTTGGCTGCTCAATGACCAGGCCATTTTTTGCAATACGGCACCATGTCACTTTAACTGACAATTGTGGGGTCATGCAACATTGTACCCAAACAAATTTGACGTCCTTTTTTTCCCACAAATAGAGCTTTCTTTTGGTGGCATTTGTTCATGTCTTGTACTTTTTGCTATAATAAATATCCCCAATTTTATTTTAAAAAAGCATATTTTTTCTTCAGTTTAGGCTTATATGTATTCTTCTACATATTTTGGTAATAAAAATCGCAATAAGCAATATTGATTGGTTTGCGCAAAAGTTACAAAAATAGTCTACAAAATAGGGGATAGATTCATGGCATTTTTATTATTATTATTATGTTTTTACTAGTAATGGCGGCGATCTGCGATTTTTATTGGGACTGTGATATTGCGGCAGACAGATTGGACACTTTTGACAAATTTTTGGGACCATTGACATTTATACAGTGTTATAAAAATGCACTGATTACTGTGTAAATGACACTGGTAGGGAAGGGGTTAATACTAGGGGGCGATCAAGGGGTTAAATGTGTGTTCCCTCAGTGTGTTCTAACTGTATGGGGATAGGACTGAGTAGGAGAGGAGACATTTCACTGTTCCTACTTACTAGGAACAAATGACATGTCTCCTCTCCTCTGACAGCACAGGGATTTGTCACAAATCCCATGCTGGCACTCGTGCATGCAATCGCACGTGGCCAGCAGTGATCGTGACCTCTGGCCACGCGCATCAGGCCCCCCGCCGTGCAGCGGGTACGCGCGCCCTCTAGCGGGTCTTAAAAATATATATATACAGGGTTTCACACGGCGGTGCCATTGTGACACAGAATATGTACGCAAGCCGATCGGGAACCGGTTAACCACTTCAATACCTGACACTTTCACCCCTGTCTGCTCAAGCAATTTTTCAGTTTTCAGCTTTGTCACACTTTGAATGATAATAACTCAGTCATGCAACACTGTACCCAGGTTACGTTTTTATTATTTTTGAGACAGAAAGATATTTCCTTTGGTAGTATTTATTCTTCACTGGGTTTTTTATTTTTTGCTGCATAAATAAACAAATTCTCAAAATTTAGGGAAATTTATAGAAAAAAACATCTTTTCCTAATTTCTGTTACTTTTTTTGAAAATAAATACTCTTCCTTAATAAATTTAGGCCAAAATGTATTCTGCTATATTTAAAATAACCCAAATCAGGGGGGCGTGGCCTGGACTCCACCGAGATGGCGGTGTGACTCCTGAGCTCCAGCATACAGCGGGAAGAAACAGCGGCTCACAGCGACTAGAGGCACAGTAAAACCCTCTAATACCGGCGGATCACTCCCCTAACCATCTGGTAACATGCCTAGAAAACGGCAGGCGGAACACCGCCTGAAAAAGCTAACGGACTACTACACACAGCCACAGCGGCCTCATGGACAAGATGGCGCCGGCTCCTCTCCATCACAACACGCGGCACACAAGCACCCACAGGGCCGCGACTCCCAGGCCTACAGACGTGCTTTTGATATGGAGGACTCCTCACAACCCTCATCACCACTAAATAGAAGTCCGGCCAAGGCACGCTTCAGAATGGATGATTCTGGGACACAGAACTGTGAGGTAAGATCTAATGCAGACTCACAAGAGGACACAAGAGAGCTCCCAGACTCCATAGTCTCCTTCCCCACACTGAACCAGCCAGTGTTAGACACCACACTAAAAGACATGCTCATATCTTTAAGAAGCACACTGCACACCGACATGATGGCATGCATGAGGAAGTTTAACACAGAACTAACTGCAGTGGGAGAAAGAGTAGATCATATTGAGACCAGAATGGGGGACTATGCCACCACCATTAACGACCTGGTAGACGCACACAATACAGTGGAAGAAGAACAAACATGGATCAAAGCTAAATTAGCGGATTTAGAAGACAGATCCAGACGCAATAACGTTAAAATCTGTGGAATACCGGAAAATGTGCAACCTTCGGATCTGCGCTCCTATGCGACTGCAATGCTAACCACCCTTATGCCTGAAGTGCCTGCCATAGAGCTATCCATAGATAGGATACATAGACTACCTAAACCCTCATTTATCCCAGAAAATGTACCTAGGGATGTGTTATTCAGAATGCACTTCTACCAATCAAAAGAGCGCCTGATGACAATTACACGTAAAGGGGAACACCGTGACACAGAATACGCCGCATTACAATTCTATGCAGATTTATCACGATTTACTTTGCAACTGCGCAAGAATTTGAACAACATTACCAAAGCATTAAGGAACCATAGCATTACCTACAGATGGGGCTATCCAACTAAACTGCTAGTCACTAAAGATGGAGTGAACCATGTAATCACATCCCCATCTAAGGGATATCAACTGCTGCAAAAATGGAAAATCACCTCAGATGAACATACCACCTCCTCTGACGATAGGAACCTCAACAGAATTCTTCCAGATTGGCAGCAAGCCGCAGATTACAAATGACAACAGCCACCCTAAGCCTAGAATGTTAGGCCTCATATCACTAGCCCAACATAGGGCCCCGCTTATTGGAGCTTATACCACACCACAAGCTCCCGAAGCTTGAGCAGACATGTTCTGCACAAGGGTTAACATAACCCTCCTTTTAAGTTTTAGTTTATTTGGTTCTCTTCTTTTGTTTTGCTTTCCACTTTTCCCTGTTTTACAGGAACTATACCCATAATTCTATCCAGAAGAATTCATCGACCACCCTTGCCACGATCAAGATAACCACAAAATCAACATGAATGTCCACAAGAAGAACAAAAGAACATTGTCGAAACACATCCAACCTCCAGCTGCTCCTGACTGTGAGTACGGTTATCATCGGACACAAACACACCACTTAAAGTACCAAGATGCCAGTTAACATTCTCTCAGTAAACGCCCACAGCTTAAACCACCCAGCTAAGAGAGCATCTCTGTGGAGAGAGGCAGATGCATCCAAATGTGATGTATTATGCGTCCAAGAGACCCACTTTCACCAAAAAGCACCACCCAAATGTTCACATAAATCTTTCCAACATTTTTTCTTCTCTAACATGCCAGCAAAAAAAAGAGGGGTGATGATTGCGGTAAAGGATACAATCGCTTTTAATCTAATCTCAGCTACGACGGACACTGCAGGACGCTATCTCATTATAGTATGCGATATCAACAACACCCGATACACCCTACTCAATGTTTACGTACCTAATAAACGGCAAATTAAATTCTTACATGGGCTTATGAGGAAAGTAAAGAACTTACACCAAGGCTCTCTCATAATGTGCGGGGACTTTAACATTGTTCCGGATCCACAAATGGACTCTACTACAGCCCCTTCTAAAAGAACATATTCTTTAAACAATTTTTTACGCTCACATGACTTATTCGATACTTGGCGATGTCTACATGCCAGTGAAAGGGATTTTTCTTTCTTCTCACATAGACATTGTACATACTCGAGAATTGACCTGATCCTAACGGACAAGTGGCTATTACAAAAAGTGTCCCAAGTCAAAATAGGAACAATAGCATGGTCAGACCATGCTCCTATTCTACTTACACTAAAGGATTTTTATCCTACCACCACCGCTTATATGTGGCGTGCTAACTCCTTCATCATCCAAAATCCTAAAACTAAAAAATTACTGGAAGACCACTTGTCCAGCTATTTTCGGGTCAATTCACCATCTACAAATGATGCTTCTCTATTATGGAATGCCCATAAGGCATATATAAGGGGAATATTTATACAACTAGGAGCTAGGCTCAGGAAGCAGCGGCAGCAAAAAATCGCTAATTTACTAAAGGAAATTGACACTCTGGAAGCTCTTAATAAAAATAACCCCACCCCCTCCATAAGCATTAAACTTACTGAATTAAGACATAATCTCAGAATAGTATTAATTCAAACATACGAACAAACAGAAAAACAATCAAAAATGTCCTTTTACTCTACTAGCAATAAAGCTGGTAAAGCATTGGCAAGGAGGATACAAGGACAACGCTTTAAGACCAAGGTAGCCTACATTATACATCCAAACAAAAAACAAAAAATATATGACCCACAAGGCATCACAGATGCATTTAGCGACTATTATGGCTCATTATATAACCTCCGCAAAGACGATACAACACCGCAACCCACACCAAAAACAATAAATGACTTCCTTTCCAACATAGATCTTCCCACACTCACACCATCTCAACTACAAACGCTCAACTTACCATTTTCCCTGACAGAATTATTAAACACTATAAAAACACTCCCGAACAACAAATCACCAGGACCAGATGGTCTAACAGGCGAGTACTATAAGAACTTCCAGTCATTTTTAAGTCCGCACCTCCTTAAAGTGTACAATAGAGCTGCTGCCTCTGCTTCCTTCCCTCCTGAAATGCTTGAAGCAATTATTGTGACATTACCTAAGCCTGGGAAGACACCGGATCAACCCCAAAACTTCCGACCAATTTCATTACTAAACAATGACTTAAAAATCTACGCCAAAATGATAGCACTTAGAATGATAAATATACTCCCTACCTTAATTGACTCAGACCAATCGGGTTTTACAAAAGGCAGGCAAGCATCAGATGCGACTAGACGCCTAATAAATATAATCCACATAGCTAGGAGAACTCGAACGCTTTCTCTGCTTCTAGCTTTGGATGCAGAGAAGGCGTTTGATAGGGTGCATTGGCTATACCTGTCACAAACCCTAGAGAAATTTGGATTCACAGGACATATCCTATCCGCCATCCTGGCCTTGTACACTGTTCCGTCAGCAAGGGTATACACATCAGGCATGTTATCTAGATCCTTCGGGATTTCAAATGGCACGAGGCAGGGATGTCCCTTGTTCCCCCTCATTTTCAATCTACTCATGAAACCACTAGCAGCCAAAATTAGACAGTCACCCCAAATACAAGGCTTTATGATCAATAAAAGAAAACATGTCATTAGCCTTTTCGCTGATGATGTGATCCTGATGCTTACTGATCCGGTGTCTTCCTTGGAGAAAGTATGTTCCCTACTCAGGGACTACGGCAAAGTGTCATACTATAAAGTAAATGATACCAAATCATACATACTAGATCTAGGTGTATCCCACCAAAACAAAATAGAACTACAAGCTAAATACCCATATATATGGAACAATCACATGATTAATTATCTGGGGATTAACCTTACTTCACACCCTGACCAACTGTTCAAAGCAAACTATTTACCACTTGAAGGGAAGGTAAAAGAAGGAACACAAAAACTTAGCAAACATATACTATCATGGTCAGGTAGACTCGCAGCATTTAAGATGCAAATATTACCTCAAATACTATATATTTTTAGAACAATTCCCATACCAGCACCAAAAACCTTTTTTAAAAACCTACAACGTATATTAACTACCTTTTTATGGGAGGGTAAAAAAGCACGAAGTTCCTTCTCTAAACTCAGCAAAGCAAAAAAAGCAGGAGGAGTGGGAGCTCCAATTCTTGTGGATTACCACATGGCGGCAGTATTAGCACAGATCAGAGGGTGGTTTCCTAACCATGCAACACCACTTTGGGGAACTCTAGAACAATCACAAATACCAGGGGGGGACATATACAACTTCATTCTGGCCTCACCTTTCCAAGCCCATAAACATAATTATTTATCCCCCCACAATACTAGCGACACAAGCTTACTGGAAAAATTTAACAGCAATCACTACTATACCATCACCCATTATTCATCTTGATATACCTATCGAGGTAATAGCAATAACTGTCCCTAACTTATGCTTAGCCAAGTGGTCATCTACAGGAATAAAATGGCTATCTAACCTATTCAAAGATGATAAATTAAAATCTTTCATACAACTACAATCAGAATTTGGCCTTCCAGCCTCTGAACAATTTAACTACATACGAATATCCTCATTCCTCAGGAATAAAAAAATCCCTACAATGCAAGTTATTTTGGAAAATACATATTTATCTTACCTCCACAGTGAATCACAAGGGAGGGATCTCACTATTCTACGATTTTTTAGGCAACAAATCTGTTCTAGAGAAATCTAACCCTATGATAGCATGGGAAAGAGACCTAGAAACATCATATACTGAAAACCAGTGGCACAAAGCACTACAATACATATATTCAGCCACCAAAAGTACAAACCTATGGGAGCTATCCCATAAAATTACACAAAGATGGTACTTAACGCCATACAGACTGGCAAAATTTGACCCCTCAACACCTCCGTTATGCTGGAGGAATTGCTCACAACCAGGAACCCTGTTCCACATACTGTGGGCATGTGGGAAATTAGCAGTATTTTGGCCCAAAGTATTCACAATTTTTCAACAAGTCACAGGATCAACCATCCAGCTTTCACCAGAATTGTCCATTTTAAACCTAGGCATCGACAATATTCCCTACCTACTCAGATCATTTACCACACACCTATTCCTAGCAGCCAAGTTGGTCATACTTAGACTATGGAGATCCCCAAATCTCCCGGACATTGCAGATGTAGTTCGCACACTCACAACTCACTTTACCTATGAAAGTATGCTAGCCTATAGAGAAGGAAAATACGCAGCATTCCTTTTTTATTTTACTCTTACAATTCCTCATTTCCAAGTTAAATCTCCTAACAGTATATTCCCCATCACATAAGAAGATGGAAGTACATACTTCTGGAAATATACACTTAGTTTTACAAAAAAGAAATGGTAGAAGAAATATAACGGGCAGTTCCTCACTCCTGATCGCAGTTAGTTCCCATGGGGGCGATCGGGATGGGGGATGGACCAATGGTTAAGACGAATGATAAGTGTTGTTATAGATAACGTTTTATAGAACAGTTATATGTACAAGATTGATAAAAAAAACAAAAAAGGACAAAGGTTCTCCATAATTTTTTTTTTTCTTTTTTATTGAAATATGTACTTGTAATGTACTAACTTTTCTTGGCTTTTCATCTTCTGTAATATTGAAAAATGAATAAAAATTATTGTTAAAAAAAAAAAAAAAAATAACCCAAATCAGTGTATATTTTTTGTGTGAAAGTTATTGAGCCTACAAAACTATGGTGTGTATATTTGAAAATTGATCAGTCCTGATGTACTGACTGCCTTTCATCTCACTTTCCGTGGCCCTGAAATGCCAGGACAGTACAAACATCCCTAAAATTACCCTTCTTTGAGAAGAAGACAGTCCAAAGTATTTAGTAAGAGGGTCGCAAGTTTTTTTATGTTGTCATTTATTGTCACATTTTTTTCAAAATATTTGAACAAGTTAGTTCTCACACACAGCATAGGCATACTTAGAATTCCACCCCCAAACACATTCTGCTTTGCCTCCAGAGTATAGAGATACCACATGTGTGAGAATTTTTCACAGCATGCATAGAGAGGCCCACAATCTAAGGAGTACATAGGCACATAAGGCGCATAAATTATGCATCTAATTTCCTAACTACCTATCACACTTTTGGAGGCCCTAGAGCAGTGGTTCTCAACTCCAGTCCTCAGGACCCACCAACAGGCCAGATTTTAAGTATTACCTTGGGGGAGATGCAGACTAGAATACTGCAATCACTGAGCAGCAAATGATATCACCTGTGATGTATTTCAGTTATCTTGCAAACCTGGCCTGTTAGTGGGTCCTGAGGACCGGAGTTGAGAACCACTGCCCTAGAGCAACAGGACAGTGGAAACAAAATGATGCCATTTTGGAAATAAAACACTCAAAGGTCGTGAAAGGCATAATGATTCTTTTGAAAATTCATTTTTTTACGACAAGTTTTTGGCAAATGCAGAAAAGAAAATGTATTTTTTTACACAACGTTGTCAAGCAATAAGATATTTCTAACACACTTCATAGGCATACTTATGCCCTGTACACACGGTCGGACTTTCCGACGGAATATGTGCGATCGGAGCTTGTTGTTGAAAATTCCAACCGTGTGTGGGCTCCACCAGACTTTTTCCATCGGAATTTCCGACACACAAAGTTTGAGAGCAGGCTGTAAAATTTTCCGACAACAAAATCCGTTTGCGTAAATTCCGACCGCGTGTGGACAATTCCAACGCACAAAGTACCACGCATGCTCAGAATAAATTCAGAGACGGAACTGCTCGGCCTGGTAAAGTTAGCATTCATAATGGATATAGCACTTTCGTCACGCTGCAATGTTTTAAATTGTCTATTGCAGCGCACTCTCTGCTTCTTTATAATGCTAGAAGAATTAAGTTGTTTTGCTGCTCATATTCACACAGAGTTCTCACAAACTTCTTTCTTTATTATATCTCGTGATTTCATGAATATAATATTTTTATTTGTCACATCTACCGAAAAAAACTATTTTTTATATTTCTTTATTTTGTATTATTTGTTGTTTTTTTTTTAAATCCAGATCTCCTGTTTTTTTAATTTTTTTTTTTGTTTTTTTGGTGATCTCCAGAATTGTTTTGGGTGTGTTTTGTGTGTCAAGTTACCACAACACCATTATTATCTTGTCTTTTTTAATCTCAAGGAGGTTGGTTGTTGTTGGTGTCCCTTGTTAATTTCACATTGTATTTTTAAAATGTACCTGCCTACTCACAAACAAACTGTCGTTTTTGAAGGTAAACACACATAGGCAAGTATTAGTAAAAAAAAAACCTTTATTAAGGGGTCCTAACCAAATAAAGAGGGAGGCAACGCTGGAGAAACAACAGAAATTGGCGAAGCCTTTGGCCCCCAGGGCACACATCAACTATTTTCAGGCAAAATTGGTGGCCTGAGGAGTCCTTATCTAAGGGAGTACAATCTGGTCCAGAAGTCCAAGAGATCATGAACAGCAGCAGATGACATACATGTCCCCAGGCTGTGGTCATACAAGAAAATATAAATAACACTGCGCTAACCCAATGTGAAAAGCAGCTACATACAATCTGACCAATATTGTAAACAGAAGTAAAAGTGAAATGCAGCGCTAAAAATGATAACCAATGGTAAAAGGCACATCAGACATGGTGACCATTACCAATATATACATGGCTAAAACACATGAAGCATAATACCAAAAAATTGAATATTAGACGGGATATAGTAAAGTCCCAATGTATGGCTATGAATCTGATACAAGAGAGTCCCAAACATAGGCTAAATATGAATGTTGGACTGATGTAGAAATCTTCTCTTGTATATCATGAGTTGTACGATCATGGGAAGTAAATAGATGGAATACGCTTACCAGCAGGAGTGGATTTGGATGTCGGTGACACCGAATCAAACAGGCTCTGAGATCCTTAATGGACGATGGTTGGACGATGGTTGGTCCTGGAAATCCCGGATCTCGAGGGGGATCTATCCTCTATGGTCCACGTCATGACTGTCTGTTCAGAAGCCCAAGGGGGAATTCTCCGCCACAAACAAGTCTCCAGAGCATGGATGGTTCCCAAAAAGATAGATAGGACGCCAATAATGCAGATCAAATGACATTTTTTATTGGATATAACCAATAATCAACAAACGACATAAAAACGTGATCACGTGTAAAACAATAAAATCAAGTGTAGGAAAGAGTAAGGCTCACTAGACGCGTTTCGTCCACATGGACTTCAACAGGGGCATCACAGGGTCATACAAGAGCCTGCATCTTTTGTTAGACCAGACTGAACGCAGGCCATCACTTTCTTGTCTTCCTTCCACTCTTCCTTCCAGGCTGTGGCTGTGGTGTTGGAGGTGTGGCAGGAGGAGGAGGATGATACAACTCACACAGGTGGGTATTGGGTGTGATTTGGGCCCTCAACCCCTTATTTAATGTTTTATAAATTATTTCCTCACACATGAGGCGTTGACCCTCCTGTGTGTCCTGCAGTTTGGTGGCAGCCATGGAGGCAAAGGCCTCTTCAGGAGTGGGGGTGGCTCTGAGGGACGCAGAAGCCTCCTGAATCAGCCTGAGCGTTGACTCCTCCACGTTACTCCCCTTCTTAGGTCTTTTGTTTGGAAGGCGGAGGGGAGGAACCTATGATTGTGTGAGGCTCCTACTGGGCCTGGCCACCTCCTGGCTGCCACTTACCCCTGCCTCCTCCTGGCTGCCACTAACCCTGGCCACCTCCTGGCTGCCACTAACCCCTGCCTCCTCCTGGCTGCCACATTCCATGGCCTCCTCCTGACTGAGGCCTTCCTATGAATGAAAAAGGGACATAGTTTTAGTTTTTTCTTCATCAATCACACACAATTTTCATTTCATGACTGTTGCAAATTGGATGTTACTAAATAGAAAAGACTATCATTCTGAGCCCAGCATTTTTCATTCTTGTCGCAATTATTTTTGCCCACTACTGTCTATTGCTATGTAAATGCCTTTAATAAATCAGCAATTAGTGATCAATAATAACATCTAGGAAACATAATTTATGTTTTACCAAGAAATCTGTAGAACAATGCTATACTTGACTCCAGCTGGGCTCCTCCACTTCTTCCTGGCTGGAAGTTCCAGGTTGGACATCGGAAGCCTCAGCTGGAGTGGAAGATAGGGTGGAAAGAAGAGTGGAAGGAAGGGTTGAGAGGGATTCCCTGACTTCAGTCTCGTCTGGCAGAAATCGCAGTCTCTCATAGTACCACAGCCTGGGTACATAAATGTCATCTGCTGCAGCTCCTGATTAGGGATGAGCTTCGAGTTCGAGTCGAACTCATGTTCGACTCGAACATTGGCTGTTCGCAAGTTCACCGAACAGCGAACAATTTGGGGTGTTCGCGGCAAATTCGAATGCCGTGGAACACCCTTTAAAAGTCTATGGGAGAAATCAAAAGTGCTAATTTTAAAGGCTAATATGCAAGTTATTGTCATAAAAAGTGTTTGGGGACCTGGGTCCTGCCCCAGGGGACATGTATCAATGCAAAAAAAAGTTTTAAAAACGGCCGTTTTTTCAGGAGCAGTGATTTTAATAATACTTAAAGTCAATCAATAAAAGTGTAATATCCCTTTAAATTTCGTACCTGGGGGGTGTCTATAGTGTGCCTGTAAAGGGGCGCATGTTTCCTGTGTTTAGAACAGTCTGACAGCAAAATGACATTTTGAAGGAAAAAACTCATTTAAAACTACCCGCGGCTATTGCATTGCCGACAATACACATAGAAGTTCATTGATAAAAACGGCATGGGAATTCCCCAAAGGGGAACCCCGAACCAAAATTAAAAAAAAAAAATGACGTGGGGGTCCCCCTAAATTCCATACCAGGCCCTTCAGGTCTGGTATGGATATTAAGGGGAACCCCGGCCAAAATTTAAAAAAAAAAATGACGTGGGGTTCCCCCTAAATTCCATACCAGACCCTTCAGGTCTGGTATGGATTTTAAGGGGAACCCCGCGCCAAAAAAAAAAAAAAAAACGGCGTGGGGTCCCCCCAAAAATCCATACCAGACCCTTATCCGAGCACGCAACCTGGCAGGCCGCAGGAAAAGAGGGGGGGACAAGAGTGTGGCCCCCCCTCCCTCCTGAACCGTACCAGGCCACATGCCCTCAACATTGGGAGGGTGCTTTGGGGTAGCCCCCCAAAACACCTTGTCCCCATGTTGATGAGGACAAGGACCTCATCCCCACAACCCTGGCCGGTGGTTGTGGGGGTCTGCGGGCGGGGGGCTTATCGGAATCTGGAAGCCCCCTTTAACAAGGTGACCCCCAGATCCCGGCCCCCCCCCTGTGTGAAATGGTAAGGGGGTACATAAGTACCCCTACCATTTCACGAAAAAAGTGTCAAAAATGTTAAAAATGACAAGAGACAGTTTTTGACAATTCCTTTATTTAAATGCTTCTTCTTTCTTCTATCTTCCTTCATCTTCTGGTTCTTCTGGCTCTTCTGGTTCTTCTGGTTCTTCCTCCGGCGTTCTCGTCCAGCATCTCCTCCGCGGCGTCTTCTGTCTTCTTCTCCTCGGGCCGCTCCGCACCCATGGCATGGGGGGGAGGCTCCCGCTCTTCTCTTCTTCTCTTCTTCTTTTCTTCTTTTCTTCTTTTCTTCTCTTCTTCTCTTCTTCTTCATTTTCTTCTCCGGGCCGCTCCGCAATCCATGCTGGCATGGAGGGAGGCTCCCGCTGTGTGACGGCGCTCCTCGTCTGACAGTTCTTAAATAACGGGGGGGCGGGGCCACCCGGTGACCCCGCCCCCCTCTGACGCACGGTGACTTGACGGGACTTCCCTGTGGCATTCCCCGTGACGTCACAGGGAAGTCCCGTCAAGTCACCGTGCGTCAGAGGGGGGCGGGGTCACCGGGTGGCCCCCCCCCGTTATTTAAGAACTGTCAGACGAGGAGCGCCGTCACACAGCGGGAGCCTCCCTCCATGCCAGCATGGATTGCGGAGCGGCCCGGAGAAGAAAATGAAGAAGAAGAGAAGAAGAGAAGAAAAGAAGAAAAGAAGAAAAGAAGAAGAGAAGAAGAGAAGAGCGGGAGCCTCCCCCCCATGCCATGGGTGCGGAGCGGCCCGAGGAGAAGAAGACAGAAGACGCCGTGGAGGAGATGCTGGACGAGAACGCCGGAGGAAGAACCAGAAGAACCAGAAGAGCCAGAAGAACCAGAAGATGAAGGAAGATAGAAGAAAGAAGAAGCATTTAAATAAAGGAATTGTCAAAAACTGTCTCTTGTCATTTTTTAACATTTTTGACACTTTTTTCGTGAAATGGTAGGGGTACTTATGTACCCCCTTACCATTTCACACAGGGGGGGGCTGGGATCTGGGGGTCACCTTGTTAAAGGGGGCTTCCAGATTCCGATAAGCCCCCCGCCCGCAGACCCCCACAACCACCGGCCAGGGTTGTGGGGATTAGGCCCTTGTCCTCATCAACATGGGGACAAGGTGTTTTGGGGGGCTACCCCAAAGCACCCTCCCAATGTTGAGGGCATGTGGCCTGGTACGGTTCAGGAGGGAGGGGGGGCCGCACTCTCGTCCCCCCCTCTTTTCCTGCGGCCTGCCAGGTTGCGTGCTCGGATAAGGGTCTGGTATGGATTTTTGGGGGGACCCCACGCCGTTTTTTTTTTTTTTTTGGCGCGGGGATCCCCTTAAAATCCATACCAGACCTGAAGGGTCTGGTATGGAATTTAGGGGGAACCCCACGTCATTTTTTTTTTAAAATTTTGGCCGGGGTTCCCCTTAATATCCATACCAGACCTGAAGGGCCTGGTATGGAATTTAGGGGGACCCCCACGTCATTTTTTTTTTTTAATTTTGGTTCGGGGTTCCCCTTTGGGGAATTCCCATGCCGTTTTTATCAATGAACTTCTATGTGTATTGTCGGCAATGCAATAGCCGCGGGTAGTTTTAAATGAGTTTTTTCCTTCAAAATGTCATTTTGCTGTCAGACTGTTCTAAACACAGGAAACATGCGCCCCTTTACAGGCACACTATAGACACCCCCCAGGTACGAAATTTAAAGGGATATTACACTTTTATTGTTTGACTTTAAGCATTATTAAAATCACTGCTCCTGAAAAAACGGCTGTTTTTAAAACTTTTTTTTGCATTGATCCATGTCCCCTGGGGCAGGACCCAGGTCCCCAAACACTTTTTATGACAATAACTTGCATATAAGCCTTGAAAATTAGCACTTTTGATTATTCATGTTCGTGTCCCATAGACTTTAACGGTGTTCGCATGTTCGAACGAACTTTTTTCCTGTTCGCATGTTCTGGTGCGAACCGAACAGGGGGGTGTTCGGCTCATCCCTACTCCTGATCTCTGGGAATCATGGACCTTCTTGCGCTCCCTAAGATATGTGCTCCTCAGGCCACCAATTTTGGCTTTTAAATAGGGGATGGTTGCCGTGGGGACCACCGGCTTCACCAACTCCAGCAGTTTCTCCAGCACTGCCTGCCTCTTTTGTTTATGATTATAATGTGGATGTTTCACCTGCCACAGACAGGGCAGCTCCCTGTATTTGTCTATGAACAGGGGGAGGAAGTTGTGATCATTGAAGCCATCCATTTTCTCTGCAAAACACAAGTCAAGACAAACCCTAATGTCAGGCTAAACTCTCCTAATCTTGTCCCAACATAGGCCTCAAATCTCTAAGCAGTATAGGTCCAAGTTAAAATGGTACCTTCGTTATCACAATCGGCGCTTCCGATACTCTTTCCTCCACTCACAGATCGTACGTACAACACACGCGTGTTACGCTTTATATACACTGCGCATGCGTGAAACTCTGCCCACTCCTGACGTTCTTTCTAGTCTATTCCCCACCCCTTCTCTTTCGGCGCAGTGGGGGAGAGCACATGGCGGAGAGACAACAGGTGCGTGATAATTCCAGCAATGAGGAGGAGGAGGAAAGCCCGGAGCCAGAAATGTCACGATCTCGCAGGAGAAAATTTAAGGCATCAAATATGTCCTTTGTAGAGATGGTGGAGATGGTGGACATATTGAAGAGGGCCTACTATGACAGGAAGCATGGACCTTACCCAAACCCAAATGTGAGAAAGGCCAAGATCATGGCTAAAGTTGTCAAGAGTCTGCACAGGAATTTTGGGGTACGACAATCCAAGGATCAACTGAGGAAATGGTGGTCGGACCTCAAATTAAGGGAGCACGATCAGTATAGAAGGATCAGGAGAGTGCTGCAAAAAAGTAAGTAGTTGTCCTGTGTTCCTATTCTTTATTTTTATTACGTTTGTGCTGCTCCATGTGCTTTTCTTTACTGTTGTACGGTTTAAAATGGCAACTTTCATGTTCATGGGCACATTAATTGTTCATAGGAAACATTGTTCATTCGGCCACTAAAATACGATGTTTTGGCCAGATGCAGTTCAATACCGTTTTTCTGGCCTACTTCGATTAAAAAAGTTTGTTGTCTAGATGGGTTTGTAACTAGAATGAAATGCAAACTAGATTCTGTGTAAGGAGAGGACACTCAGCAGCTCTTTACACATCTGGACGCTGGAGCACTAGTGTGGGACACCAGAACACCCTTTTAATTAGGGGCCCACACAGGTGCTCCAGTGGATACTATAGGGGTGTCTCCATCTGTGAGGTTTGCACAAAACAGGTAAAGTATTCAAGCTTTACAAAAGACAAAAAAAAATTCTTCAGCTTGGAACTCTGCCAAAACAGACAATTGTACAACACTTCCAAGCAATATTTCATATTCCTATTTCTGCCATTAAATATCTGTGTGCTAACTATACCTATTTTTGTTCACATAGGGGAGAAAAGACTTTAGAAAACATAAAGCAAAATATCAATGATGTTCAAAACAAAATGAAGAACATCATTGATGTTTTAGGGAGAATCTAAAACACCCAGAAATGCCTAAATTTATTTTTTTTAATGATTAAATTTTTTTACGTATGTTAAAAGCCAAATTTATAAGATACACACAGTGTGTCAACATGTGCTATCTGCCATCACGGGAGATCAATGTACGCGTTTTATGAGTGCAACCCCTTCCTCAATAATAAAGTAGGTGAGAGGAAGGGGTTGCACCCACAAAACGCGTCCATTGATCCCCCATGATGGTAGCTAGCACATGTTGACATTAGGCAGTATGTGTGCATCTTCTAAATTTGGCTTTTACAGGGGTGACATCATCCCATCTGCTGAACGCAATATCAAACACAATTTGTACATACTCGTGTCTGATATTGCCTTCACTTTATAAAAGTTGATCTTTGTAAGTTCCAAAGTTGTGTATTTTTTATGGTTTTAAACATGCCTGTTTTACCTTAAAAGGCAATTTCTACTTAATGTGACCTAAAAAAATGTTATACAACAAACATGTTGGTTTGTTTAAAAACCCTTTTATAAATGCACGTGTGATTGTGCTTTGATTAAAAAGATTGATGATCAACAATGTGTGGCTTTTTCTTTCAATGCTCAAAATCATTTCTTGGAGTAAAGTTGGTGTTTTCCGTGGCAATGGGTGTTATTTACTAAAGGCAAATCCACTTTGCACTACAAGTGCAGTTTCAGTGCAGTCTAAAGTGCACTTGTAGTGCAAAGTGGATTTTCCTTTAGTAAATAACACCCAACAGTGCTTTCTAATTTTACACAATCATGCCATTTTCATGACTCCCCAAATTTCGGTCATGGTGCTGAAAACTATTAATATTTTTGTCAGTAATGCATTACATACATTAACAACAAAAACAAGGTGTGTGTCTAGCAGACCCACAACATAATAATAATAGTTAGCTGAAGAAGAGATTGTCACCTCATGTGTCAACGAAATTTTGTTTGCACTGTTGAAGAAAAAGGCCAAAAAAATAACATTAATAAAAGATAACCAAGGAGACAGCTAAAAGGAAGCCAGCAGTAAATCAAAGCAAATATTTGTTAAGTTTCAAATACATTTTTAGGTAAAAAATGTCTCAGACATTGTCTGGCATATCAATGCCCCCCCTACCTGCAAAGTATTCAATGTATCTTATACGGACCTCGCGGGCACTCTGGGGGGGCAAGCCAGGACGGCCACTTTCAGGGTTGGTTTATTCTGAATTCTGGATTCAGGCCCAACTGAGGCAGCATAGTTGAAAGAGTTTCTCCTTAAAAAGTGGTGGAGAACACAGCAAGACAGGATGATGTGATTGAGTTTATATTCCACCATGTGTGTCGGTGTAAAAATAGGCGGAACCGGCGAGCCATTATTCCAAAAGTTTTCACCACCACTCTTCTGGCTCTGGCCAGCCAGTATTTAAAAACCCTTTAGTCCGGGGTGAGGGTCCTCATAGGGAATGTCCTCATAAGATAGTCCCCCAGCGCAAAGGCTTAATCTGCAACGAAGACGAATGGGAGTCCTTCCGCATTGTCTTCTGGAGGTGGCAAGCCCAAACTGCCATTCTGGAGACGCCTGTAGAACTCAGTCTGGGCGATGACTCCACCATCTGACATCCGGCCATTCTTCCCCACATCCACATACAAGAACTTGGGGGGAGATGCCTGTCGAGAACTTAAGGTCCTGCAGGCTTCTCCCTGTCTCCAAGTCCTGCAGGGTGGTGACTAGCCTCTGCTCCAGAGTGATGGCTTGCCTCATGCAGGTATCCTGCCTGCTGATATAAGGGGTCAGCAAAGCCAACAAACAGTGAAATACGGGGTCCGCCATCCTGAGAAATTTCCTGAAATTGTCAGGATTCTCACAGAGCAAAGGCATGTGACAGAACTGGTCACACTGAAGCAACCAATTCTTGGTCCATGAACTCCTCCCCACCCTGTTCATGGACTGGGCTTGTGTCAAGGTAAGGACCTCAACACCAAGCCCCCGCACAGCACGAACTCTACGAGGAGTACGTATACGCAACATGGCTAGAAACCGGTCGGCTGCTCAGAACGAAGTAACAGAACGCACTGAAGAACAGCAAGGCCTGTGAAGAACGACCTGAAAATCAGTAACGAACAAACACGAACACAATGACAAGTCAATTGTACTCGCTGCACACACTGAAGACCGGATACAAACCCACAAGCACAAACTGAACAGCAGAATACGATCTGAAAGCCACGTATCTGAAAAAGCGCAAATCGTCTCTCACCAAACTTTTGCTAACAAAAGATTAACAAAAGGAGCCCAAAGGGTGCCGCGCTTGGTTCTGAACTGTCCTTTTATAGTCTTGTCTTACGTGGTGTACTTGACTGCGTTCTTGGCGATCGGAAATTCCGACAGCTTTGTGTGACCGTGTGTATGCAAAACAAGTTTGAGCCAACATCCGTCGGAAAAAATACATGGATTTTGTTGTCGGAATGTCCGATCAATGTCCAATCGTGTGTATGGGGCATAAGAGTTGACTGCAGTGATAAGGGACACTATGGGGAAGATTTACTAAATCTGGTGCACACAAAATCTGGTGCACACAAAATCTGGTGCAGCTCTGCATAGTAACCAATCAGCTCCCAGGATTTATTGTCAAAGCTTAATTAAAAAAGCTGAAGTTAGAAGCTAATGGGTAAACGCCTTGTGAGCTGCCACACTAAGCCTAAATTAATCTAAAATAATTATCACATGGTTGATGTTAATATGGACTTTTGCTGTTTTAGTTTAAACACTTAACAGGGATTTATTGAAAGTCACGGAGCATGAGCACTTTATAGTGTTTATATGTTGATACGCTTTAGACATTTATGTTATATATAGTGTTTACTGGATTCGTATATTTATATTAGTATTGTTTCCAGTATATCAGCGCTGCACAGTGTGTTATATAGATTGAAGATAGAAGCTGATTGGTTACTATGCAGAGTTGCACCAGATTCTGTGTACACCAGTTTTAGTAAAGCTCCCCCTTTGAGTACACTGCGATAATTAGAGACACTGTGAGTGGGTGGCGGTGATTAGGGACACTAAGTCTAGGATTAAATCTATGTGACTTTGCTTGATGCGTCCCCCCCATGCATAAGGTACATCGTACCCCTACCCATTCACCCGATTATATGGCAGCAATTACATTTCTGCCATTTTTTTATTTATTTATTTTTAACCTCTAATAATATTTAAACTTTTAAGTTGTTTGTTTATATTCATTTGGTTTGCAATAAAAACAAAGCTTTCATTATAAAATAATGTTGCAATTCTTTGTACCAGAAACATATTTTTTTTGCTATTATAAACAGAATAAAGTACATATTAAAATGTATACTTTGTATTTAAGGTAAAACTATTTGCTTTTATTAACACTGATCAAAGTATAATAAAATAAATCTGTATAGTTTCTTTATGTACAGTATGCTTTTTTTACGTATTATGTATTTTTTTGAATACTGATTGCATATAAAATAAAACATTTTTGAAAAAAAAAGTTTGGCCAAAAGAAAAGCTGAATAAATGGTCCCTAAAATAAGTATACGGATGTGAGAGCTGAAGTGGTTCAAGTGCATAAGCAACAGAACTCTATATATCAACCTTAAATGTGACTATGCTGCTATTAGGTGAGTTCCATAGCAAAGAAGCAATTCTTCAATGTCTCAATATCCTTAGAGCTCATTCACACCTTTGCATCCTGTTGTGTTGTGCTAATGCTTATTTTTTGTGCATGTTGTGCATGTTTCCTTAACCACCTCAAGATCAGACATTTTCACACCCTTCCAGCCCTGGCCATTTCTCAGCTTTTACTGCTGTCACTGTCACACTTTGAAAGACAGTCATGCAACACTGTACCCAAATTAAATTTTTATAATTGTTTTTGAGACAGATAGACATTTTTTGGTGGTATTTAATCACCACTGTTTTTTTTTTTTTTTAATGAATGAATGAATGAATGACTTGTATAACGCTGCAAATGCGAATTGAATCGCCTCAAGGCGCTTGGTCCATCCTGTGGGTCCAGCTTGTTAGAAGAGGTAGGTCTTGAGTTTCTTCCTGAAGGCCTGGTGGTTTTCCTCCATACTGAGGTTGGCCGGTAGAGTGTTCCATAGCTGTGGTCCTTGGACTGTGAATCTTCATTCTCCCTTTGATTTGTAGCGGGATTTGGGAACGTGGAGGAGGTTTTAGTGGGTTGATCAAAGATTGCAAATAGGTACGTAGCGTTTTATTTTCTCATATAGGTATTGAGGCGCGTTTCCATGTAGGCATATTGTGGGTGAGGCAGAGGGTCTTGAATGTGATCCGATCCTTTATGGTTAGCTAATGTAGGCTCCTCAGGGATGGGGAAATGGATTCCCAGGGTTTTTTTCCTGGTATCAGTCTTGCTGCAGTGTTTTGGATGAGTTGTAGGCGTGCAATCTGGTATTTAGGTAGTCCGGCGTAGAGAAAGTTTGCGTAGTCGAGTCGGGAGTTAATGATGGTTCCAACTACTGCCGCTTTGTCCTCTTTTGGAATGAAGGGGATGAGTCTGCGAGTTTTGCTATATAAGCAGGAAAAAATTAAATGTTGGAAAAAAATATATTTTTTTCTTGGTTATAAAATGTTGCAAATAAATCATATTTCTTCATAAATTTAGGCCAAAATGTATACTGCTACATTTCTTTGGTAAAAAGAAATAACCCAAATCATTGTATATTATTGAGTCTGTGTGAAAGTTATATAGTCTCCAATAGGGATGAGCCGAACACCCCCCTGTTTGGTTCGCACCAGAACATGCGAACAGGAAAAAAGTTTGTTCGAACACGCGAACACCGTTAAAGTCTATGGGACACGAACATGAATAATCAAAAGTGCTAATTTTAAAGGCTAATATGCAAGTTATTGTCATAAAAAGTGTTTGGGGACCTGGGTCCTGCCCCAGGGGACATGGATCAATGAAAAAAAAAGTTTTAAAAACGGCCGTTTTTTCAGGAGCAGTGATTTTAATAATGCTTAAAGTCAAACAATAAAAGTGTAATATCCCTTTAAATTTCGTACCTGGGGGGTGTCTATAGTATGCCTGTAAAGGGGCGCATGTTTCCTGTGTTTAGAACAGTCTGACAGCAAAATGACATTTTGAAGGAAAAAACTCATTTAAAACTACCCGCGGCTATTGCATTGCCGACAATACACATAGAAGTTCATTGATAAAAACGGCATGGGAATTCCCCAAAGGGGAACCCCGAACCAAAATTAAAAAAAAAAAATGACGTGGGAGTCCCCCTAAATTCCATACCAGGCCCTTCAGGTCTGGTATGGATTTTAAGGGGAACCCCGCACCAAAAAAAAAAAAAAAAAAAATGACGTGGGGTCCCCCCAAAAATCCATACCAGACCCTTATCCGAGCACTCAACCTGGCAGGCCGCAGGAAAAGAGGGGGGGACGAGAGTGCACCCCCCCCCTCCTGAACCGTACCAGGCCACATGCCCTCAACATTGGGAGGGTGCTTTGGGGTAGCCCCCCAAAACACCTTGTCCCCATGTTGATGAGGACAAGGGCCTCATCCCCACAACCCTGGCCGGTGGTTGTGGGGGTCTGCGGGCGGGGGGCTTATCGGAATCTGGAAGCCCCCTTTAACAAGGGGACCCCCAGATCCCGGCCCCCCCCCTGTGTGAAATGGTAAGGGGGTACTTACCCCTACCATTTCACTAAAAAACTGTCAAAAATGTTAAAAATGACAAGAGACAGTTTTTGACAATTCCTTTATTTAAATACTTCTTCTTTCTTCTATCTTCCTTCATCTTCTGGTTCTTCTGGTTCTTCTGGCTCTTCTGGTTCTTCCTCCGGCGTTCTCGTCCAGCATCTCCTCCGCGGCGTCTTCTATCTTCTTCTCCTCGGGCCGCTCCGCACCCATGGCATGGGGGGAGGCTCCCGCTCTTCTCTTCTTCTTCATCTTCTTCTCTTCTTCTCTTCTTCATTTTCTTCTCCGGGCCGCTCCGCATCCATGCTGGCATGAAGGGAGGCTCCCGCTGTGTGACGGCGCTCCTCGTCTGACAGTTCTTAAATAACGGGGGCGGGGCCACCCGGTGACCCCGCCCCCCTCTGACGCACGGGACATGACGGGACTTCCCTGTGGCATTTCCCGTGACGTCACAGGGAAGTCCCGTCAAGTCACCGTGCGTCAAAGGGGGCGGGGTCACCGGGTGGCCCCGCCCCCCGTTATTTAAGAACTGTCAGACGAGGAGCGCCGTCACACAGCTGGAGCCTCCCGCCATGCTAGCATGTGTGAGGAGCGGCCCGGAGAAGATAATGAAGAAGAGAAGAAAAGAAGAAGAGAAGAAGATGAAGAAGAAGAGAAGAGCGGGAGCCTCCCCCCATGCCATGGGTGCGGAGCGGCCCGAGGAGAAGAAGATAAAAGACACCGCGGAGGAGATGCTGGACGAGAACGCCGGAGGAAGAACCAGAAGAGCCAGAAGAACCAGAAGATGAAGGAAGATAGAAGAAAGAAGAAGTATTTAAATAAAGGAATTGTCAAAAACTGTCTCTTGTCATTTTTAACATTTTTGACAGTTTTTTAGTGAAATGGTAGGGGTACTTTTGTACCCCCTTACCATTTGACACAGGGGGGGGGGCCGGGATCTGGGGGTCCCCTTGTTAAAGGGGGCTTCCAGATTCCGATAAGCCCCCCGCCCGCAGACCCCCACAACCACCGGCCAGGGTTGTGGGGATGAGGCCCTTGTCCTCATCAACATGGGGACAAGGTGTTTTGGGGGGCTACCCCAAAGCACCCTCCCAATGTTGAGGGCATGTGGCCAGGTACGGTTCAGGAGGGGGGGGCCGCACTCTCGTCCCCCCCTCTTTTCCTGCGGCCTGCCAGGTTGCGTGCTCGGATAAGGGTCTGGTATGGATTTTTGGGGGGACCCCACGCCGTTTTTTTTTTTTTTTTTGGCACGGGGTTCCCCTTAAAATCCATACCAGACCTGAAGGGTCTGGTATGGAATTTAGGGGGAACCCCACGTCATTTTTTTTTTTTTAATTTTGGCTGGGGTTCCCCTTAATATCCATACCAGACCTGAAGGGCCTGGTATGGAATTTAGGGGGACTCCCACGTCATTTTCTTTTTTTAATTTTGGTTGGGGGGTTCCCCTTTGGGGAATTCCCATGCCGTTTTTATTAGGGTTGTCCCGATACCGATACTAGTATCGGTATCGGCACCGATACCGAGCATTTGCCCGAGTACTTGTACTCGGGCAAATGCTCCCGATGCTTCCCCCGATACCCGGAAGACAGCTGTGATCGGCGTGTGGGGGAGTTACAAGATTCTCCCCCAGCGGCTTTCACCAGCTTTAGTGACACAGCGGTGATCGCTCACTGCTGACTGTCACTGCATCCCCCTCCATGCCCCCTCCTTTCCTCTGTGCCTCTCCGCTGTCCCCCTCCGTTCTGCTCTCCTTATCTGTCCCCTCCGTTCTGCTCTCCTTATCTGTCCCCTCCGTTCTGCTCTCCTTATCTGTCCCCTCCGTTCTGCTCTCCTTATCTGTCCCCTCCGTTCCGCTCTCCTTATCTGTCTCCCTCCGTTCTGCTCTCCTTATCTGTCCCCTCCGTTCTGCTCTCCTTATCTGTCCCCTCCGTTCCGCTCTCCTTATCTGTCTCCCTCCGTTCTCCCCCTCCGTTCCTCAGTCCCCCTCCTCCTTCCTTTGTGTATGGATAGAGTCAGCTGACTCTGTCCATTCACAATAACTGAAACATTGTAATCTCCTGTGATTATTGATGTGTCAGTTTATGAATGAAGAGAAGCTGCTGTCTTCTCTCCATTCATTCTCAGTGCAGCTGAGGCTGCAGAGAAAGGGACTGGGGAATCTCTATCCTCGGTCTCTTTCTCTGTCTCAAGGGGGAGATATCAGAGGTCTGTTAAGACCCCTGATATCTCACCAAAGCCCCCCAAAAGGGCTGATTAAAAAAAAACAAAAAAAAAAAAAACAATAAAGAATAAAAAAAATATTATTGTAAAAAATAAAAGTTGTAAATAAAAAGAAAAAAAACCACACACACATACCCCGTTCACTCCCCTCCCCCCCCCCAAAAAAAGCAAGCACTGTTAAAAAAAAAAAAAAAAAAAAAAAAAAAAAACAAAAAACACTGTCACGTGACATTTAAAAAAAAAGTATCGGTAATCGGTATCGGCGAGTACTTGAAAGAAAGTATCGGTACTTGTACTTGGTCCTAAAAAAGTGGTATCGGGACAACCCTAGTTTTTATCAATGAACTTCTATGTGTATTGTCGGCAATGCAATAGCCGCGGGTAGTTTTAAATGAGTTTTTTCCTTCAAAATGTCATTTTGCTGTCAGACTGTTCTAAACACAGGAAACATGCGCCCCTTTACAGGCATACTATAGACACCCCCCAGGTACGAAATTTAAAGGGATATTACACTTTTATTGTTTGACTTTAAGCATTATTAAAATCACTGCTCCTGAAAAAACGGCCGTTTTTAAAACTTCCATGTCCCCATGTCCCCTGGGGCAGGACCCAGGTCCCCAAACACTTTTTATGACAATAACTTGCATATTAGCCTTTAAAATTAGCACTTTTGATTTCTCCCATAGACTTTTAAAGGGTGTTCCGCAGCATTCGAATTTGCCGCGAACACCCCAAATTACATAGTTACATAGTAGGTGAGGTTGAAAAAAGACACAAGTCCATCAAGTCCAACCTATGCGTGTGATTATGTGTCAGTATTACATTACATATCCCTGTATATTGCGGTCATTCAGGTGATTATCTAATAGTTTCTTGAAACTATCAATGCTCCCCGCTGAGACCACCGCCTGTGGAAGGGAATTCCACATCCTTGCCGCTCTTACAGTAAAGAACCCTCTACGTAGTTTAAGGTTAAACCTCTTTTCCTCTAATTGCAATGAGTGGCCACGAGTCTTATTAAACTCTCTTCTGCGAAAAAGTTTTATCCCTATTGTGGGGTCAGTATTTGTAAATTGAAATCATATCCCCTCTCAAGCGTCTCTTCTCCAGAGAGAATAAGTTCAGTGCTCGCAACCTTTCCTCATAACTAAGATCCTCCAGACCCTTTATTAGCTTTGTTGCCCTTCTTTGTACTCGCTCCATTTCCAGTACGTCCCTCCTGAGGACTGGTGCCCAGAACTGGACAGCATACTCCAGGTGCGGGCGGACCAGAGTCTTGTAGAGCGGGAGAATTATCGTTTTATCTCTGCAGTTGATCCCCCTTTTAATGCATGCCAATATTCTGTTTGCTTTATTAGCAGCAGCTTGGCATTGCATGCCGTTGCTGAGCCTATCATCCACTAGGACCCCCAAGTCCTTTTCCATCCTAGATTCCCCCAGAGGTTCTCCCCCCAGTGTATAGATTGCATTCATATTTTTGACACCCAAATGCATTATTTTACATTTTTCTACATTGAACCTCATTTGCCATGTAGTCGCCCACCCCATTAATTTGTTCAGGTCTTTTTGCAAGATTTCCACATCCTGCGGAGAAGTTATTGCCCTGCTTAGCTTAGTATCGTCTGCAAATACAGAGATGGAACTGTTTATCCCATCCTCCAGGTCATTTATGAACAAATTAAATAGGATTGGTCCCAGCACAGAACCCTGGGGGACCCCACTACCCACCCCTGACCATTCTGAGTACTCCCCATTTATCACCACCCTCTGAACACGCCCTTGTAGCCAGTTTTCAATCCATGTACTCACCCTATGGTCCATGCCAACGCACCTTATTTTGTACAGTAAACGTTTATGGGGAACTGTGTCAAATGCTTTTGCAAAATCCAGATACACCACGTCTACGGGCCTTCCTTTATCTAGATGGCAACTCACCTCCTCATAGAAGGTTAACAGATTGGTTTGGCAAGAACGATTCTTCATGAATCCATGCTGATTACTGCTAATGATATCATTCTTATTACTAAAATCTTGTATATAGTCCCTTATCATCCCCTCCAAGAGTTTACATACTATTGATGTTAGGCTAACTGGTCTGTAATTCCCAGGGATGTTTTTTGGGCCCTTTTTAAATATTGGTGCTACATTGGCTTTTCTCCAATCAGCTGGCACCATTCCAGTCAATAGACTGTCTGTAAAAATTAGGAACAACGGTCTGGCAATCACCTGACTGAGTTCCCTAAGTACCCTCGGATGCAAGCCATCTGGTCCCGGTGATTTATTAATGTTAAGTTTCTCAAGTCTAATTTTAATTCCGTCCTCTGTTAACCATGTAGGTGCTTCCTGTGTTGTGTCATGAGGATAAACACTGCAGTTTTGGTTACTGAAGCCCCCCGATTCACTCGTGAATACTGAGGAGAAGAATAAATTCAATACCTCTGCCATCTCCCCATCCTTTGTAACCAGATGTCCTTCCTCATTCTTTATGGGGCCAATATGGTCTGTCCTCCCTTTTTTACTGTTTACATACTTAAAGAATTTCTTGGGATTTTTTTTGCTCTCCTCCGCTATGTGTCTTTCATGTTCTATCTTAGCCATCCTAATTGCACCCTTACATTTCTTATTGCATTCTTTATAAATTCTGAATGCTGTGGATGATCCCTCAACCTTGTATTTTTTGAAGGCCTTCTCCTTTGCTTTTATATGCATTTTTACATTGGAGTTAAGCCATCCAGGATGTTTGTTCGCTCTTTTAAATTTATTACCCAATGGGATACATTGGCTAATGCCCTTATTTAATATGCTCTTAAAGCAAACCCATCTCTCCTCTGTATTCTTTGTTCCTAATATTTTATCCCAATTTATGCCTTTTAGCAAGGTTTGTAGTTTAGGGAAGTTGGCTCTTTTGAAATTCAGTGTCTTTGTGTTCCCTTCATGTCTCCTATTTGTGTGATTTATACTGAAACTAATTGACCTGTGATCGCTGTTACCTAAATTGCCCCGTATTTCCACATCTGTTATCAGGTCTGTATTGTTGGTAATCAGTAGATCTAGTAATGTTTTATTTCTAGTTGGTGCGTCTACCATCTGACCCATAAAATTGTCCTGCAAGACATTAAGGAACTGGCGAGCCTTAAATGAATGCGCGGTTCCCTCCGCCCAGTCTATGTCTGGATAATTAAAATCCCCCATTATGATAACACTTCCCATCCTTGCTGCTAATCCAATTTGTGATAGGAGATCCGTCTCCACTTCCTCCCTCAGGTTAGGGGGCCTATAGCATACTCCCAGTATTATTTTCCCCTTAGCTTCATCCCTTTGGAGCTCTACCCATAAAGATTCCACCTCCTCCCTAGCCCCCTCAGTGATGTCATCTCTCACATTCACTTGTACATTATTCTTGATATATAGGCATACCCCTCCCCCTTTTTTACCCTCTCTATCCTTGCGGTATAGGGTATACCCTTGAATGTTTGCCAGCCAATCATGAGAGCTGTTGAACCAGGTCTCTGAAATTCCCACAAAATCCAAATCCTCCTTGTACAACAGTATCTCTAGTTCACCCATCTTGTCCGCCAGGCTCCTGGCATTGGTGAACATGCCACATAGTTTAGACCGGTCGCATATTGTCCTCGTATTGGGTGTTTCAAGATTGCAACTTGGACTTGCTACTATACTCACCTTGTGTTTTTGTGCTTTGGTTAACCTACCACTAATGCCCCCAATACTACCCTCTGGAATATCTTCCGCGCTGGCTATCACTGTCTCTGGACCCTCCCCCCCATCGCCTAGTTTAAAAACCCCTCTAACTTTTTGGCCATCTTCATTCCCAGCAGATCTGCACCCTCCTCATTTAGGTGCAGTCCGTCCCTTCTATAGTACCGGTTACCGACTGAGAAGTCGGCCCAGTCCTCCAGGAACCCAAACCCCTCCTTACTACACCAGCTCTTCAGCCACTTGTTTACTTCCCTAATCTCCCTCTGCCTCTCTGGTGTGGCTCGATGTACCGGTAGTATTCCTGAGAACACTACCTTGGAGGTCCTTTTCCTCAATTTAGCTCCTAAGTCCCTAAAATCGTTCTTTAGGACACTCCATCTGCCTCTGACTTTGTCATTGGTGCCAACGTGCACCATGACAGCCGGGTCTTCCCCAGCCCCTGCCAGTAATCTGTCCACAAGATCCGTGATGTGCCGAACCCGAGCGCCCGGTAGACAACATACTGTTCGGCGCTTCAGGTCTTGGTTACAGATTGCCCTCTCTGTCCTTCTAAGAATTGAGTCCCCTACCACCAGAATCTGTCTTTCCTTTCCCTTTGCTGCCCCCCCCACTCTCACTGGAGGAGTTCTTCCCCTGGCAGCTAGGAGAGTCCCTCAACTCCAGCAGTGCTGGTCCCTGACTGGTTACATCAATGTCACTCAATGGAGCGTACTTATTGGGATGCTCCAGTCCTGGATCGGCCTCCCTGGCACTTCCCCCTCTACCCCTCCTGACTGTCACCCATCTACTCTTTGCTAGTGCCTGCACCTCTTTGTCTCCACCCGCCTCTGTGCTGGCCCCTGCCGGCACCTGCCGTGTACGTTCCTGGCTCACCTTTAGTATGGAGGGACTTCTCAGTGCTGACAGTTGCTTCCCCAGATTCAGAACCTGGGCTTCCAGGGAAACAATGTGCTTACATTTTGCACAGCAGTATTCGCCCTCGATCGGATGATCAAGGAACGCATACATGCGGCAAGATGTACAAAGAGTCGCCTCTCCACACCCGCCGGGCATCGTACCTATTAAATTTAGTGAGGATTTGGGGATTTTACCCTGTCCAAATTACCTAACAACTAGCTTCCTGGCACTAATACTCAAGACAATACACAGGTACACAATACACAAGTACTAACGATCCACACACACTACTCAGACAACACTCAGATACTCACACTACACAGGTACTATGACCCCTGTTATAACCTCCTGTTTTAAACTCTTGTTTATAACTCCCACTTAAAAAAGCTCCACTTACACCAAGCTCCACAGCTTCAAACAGAGCACGCTCAACTGAGTCCTACAACAAGTTAAATAGTCACCTGGGAGCAATTAACCACACCCTTAATTGATAGACTGATGAAACAAAAAAAAAAAAAAAAAAAAGAAAAGCTATTTAAAAAGTGACAGCAAAAGGCAAGATAAAAACTAAAAGGAAAAGTCCCCAAAATGCAACCCAGCAAACACCAACAGACAGCAGCAATACACACACCAACAGACAGCAGCAATACACACACCAACAGACAGCAGCAATACACACACCAACAGACAGCAGCAATACACACACCAACAGACAGCAGCAATACACACACCAACAGACAGCAGCAATACACACACCAGCAATACACACACCAGCAGACAGCAGCAATACACACACCAACAGACAGCAAGACTTGTATACTCTAACTCTTGTTTATAACTCCCACTTAAAAAAGCTCCACTTACACCAAGCTCCACAGCTTCAAACAGAGCACGCTCAACTGAGTCCTACAACAAGTTAAATAGTCACCTGGGAGCAATTAACCACACCCTTAATTGATAGACTGATGAAACAAAAAAAAAAAAAAAAAAAAAAAAAAAAGAAAAGCTATTTAAAAAGTGACAGCAAAAGGCAAGATAAAAACTAAAAGGAAAAGTCCCCAAAATGCAACCCAGCAAACACCAACAGACAGCAGCAATACACACACCAACAGACAGCAGCAATACACACACCAACAGACAGCAGCAATACACACACCAACAGACAGCAGCAATACACACACCAACAGACAGCAGCAATACACACACCAGCAATACACACACCAGCAATACACACACCAGCAGACAGCAGCAATACACACACCAACAGACAGCAAGACTTGTATACTCTAACTCTTGTTTATAACTCCCACTTAAAAAAGCTCCACTTACACCAAGCTCCACAGCTTCAAACAGAGCACGCTCAACTGAGTCCTACAACAAGTTAAATAGTCACCTGGGAGCAATTAACCACACCCTTAATTGATAGACTGATGAAACAAAAAAAAAAAAAAAAAAAAAAAAAAAAGAAAAGCTATTTAAAAAGTGACAGCAAAAGGCAAGATAAAAACTAAAAGGAAAAGTCCCCAAAATGCAACCCAGCAAACACCAACAGACAGCAGCAATACACACACCAACAGACAGCAGCAATACACACACCAACAGACAGCAGCAATACACACACCAACAGACAGCAGCAATACACACACCAACAGACAGCAGCAATACACACACCAGCAATACACACACCAGCAGACAGCAGCAATACACACACCAACAGACAGCAAGACTTGTATACTCTAACTCTTGTTTATAACTCCCACTTAAAAAAGCTCCACTTACACCAAGCTCCACAGCTTCAAACAGAGCACGCTCAACTGAGTCCTACAACAAGTTAAATAGTCACCTGGGAGCAATTAACCACACCCTTAATTGATAGACTGATGAAACAAAAAAAAAAAAAAAAAAAAAAGAAAAGCTATTTAAAAAGTGACAGCAAAAGGCAAGATAAAAACTAAAAGGAAAAGTCCCCAAAATGCAACCCAGCAAACACCAACAGACAGCAGCAATACACACACCAACAGACAGCAGCAATACACACACCAACAGACAGCAGCAATACACACACCAACAGACAGCAGCAATACACACACCAGCAATACACACACCAGCAATACACACACCAGCAGACAGCAGCAATACACACACCAACAGACAGCAAGACTTGTATACTCTAACTCTTGTTTATAACTCCCACTTAAAAAAGCTCCACTTACACCAAGCTCCACAGCTTCAAACAGAGCACTGTTCGGCGAACTTGCGAACAGCCAATGTTCGAGTCGAACATGAGTTCGACTCGAACTCGAAGCTCATCCCTAGTCTCCAAACTATGGTATATATTTGAAAATTTCCTATTTGGAAAGTAGACAGTCCTAGGTATTTAGTAAGAGGCATGGTGAGTTTTTTGAAGTTGAAGTTGAAGTTGAAGTTTATTGTCATAATTTTTTGGAAAATTAAGATTTTTAATAATTTTTTTTTCACGAAGTTGTAATTTTAACAATATATGTCTTACATGCAGCATAGACATTGTAAGAGAATCTCAGTATACAGTATCTCACAAAAGTGAGTACACCCCTCACATTTTTGTAAATATTTTATTATATCTTTTCATGTGACAACACTGAAAAAAATGACACTTTGCTACAATGTAAAGTAGTGAGTGTACAGCTTGTATAACAGTGTAAATTTGCTGTCCCCTCAAAATAACTCAACACACAGCCATTAATGTCTAAACCGCTGGCAACAAAAATGAGTACACCCCTAAGTGAAAATGTCCAAATTGGGCCCAATTAGCCCTTTTCCCTCCCTGGTGTCATGAGACTGGTTAGTGTTACAAGGTCTCAGGTGTGAATGGGGAGCAGGTGTGTTGAATTTGGTGTTATCGCTCTCTCTCATACTGGTCACTGGAACATGGCACCTCATGGCAAAGAACTCTCTGAGGATCTGAAAAAAAGAATTGTTGCTCTACATAAAGATGGCCTAGGCTATAAGAAGATTGCCAAGACCCTGAAACTGAGCTGCAGCATGGTGGCCAAGACCATACAGATGTTTAACAGGACAGGTTCCACTTAGAACAGGCCTCGCCATGGTTGACCAAAGAAGTTGAGTGCACAAGCTCAGCGTCATATCCAGAGGCTGACGTACAAGGGCTGCCAGCATTGCTTCAGAGGTTGTAGGGGTGGGGGGTCAGCCTGTCAGTGCTCAGACCATACGCCGCACACACTGCATCAAATTTGTCTGCATGGCTGTCATCCCAGAAGGAAGCCTCTTCTAAAGATGATGAAGAAAGCCTGCAAACAGTTTGCAGAAGACAAGCAGACTAAGGACATGGATCACTGGAACCATGTCCTGTGGTCTGATAAGACCAAGGTAAAATTATTTGGTTCAGTTGGTGTCAAGTGTGAGTGGCGGCAACCAGGTGAGGAGTACAAAGACAAGTGTGTCTTGCCTACAGTCAAGCATGGTGGTGGGAGTGTCACACTTCCAAGAAGATCACTGCCTTGCTAAAGAATCTAAGGGTAAAGGTGATGAACTGGCCAAGCATGTCTCCAGACCTAAACCCTATTGAGCATCTGTGGGGCATCCTCAAACAGAAGGTAGAGGAGCACAAGGTCTCTAACATCCACTAGCTCTGTGATGTCATCATGGAGGAGTCATTAGGGACATTATGACTGATGTGGCAGTGATCATGGACTCTGGGATTGGTGTGGCGGTGATCAGAGACACTGTAACTGGTGTGGTGGTGATTAGGACAAAATGACTGGTGCAGTGGTGATTAAAGACACTGTGAGTGGGTGAGAGTGATTAGGCACACTGACTGGTGATGGCACGTAAAAAAAAAAAAAAAAATCACAATTTTGTTATTTTACTATTCTGGTGGGTGCTTTTTTTACACTATAATTGCTTATTACAGTGATGTTCACTGAAGCAATAATTTTAACTGGCATGAATGTCCGAATGCATTTTCGTCCGAATTTTGGGGATTATCGTTTTAGTTTTAACAAATGATAACGAACACGTAGAATCCGAAATCCAAAAGATCCAAAATAAAAAAAATGCTTTAATTTCATATCCATTATATTTTCGTAATGTTGCGACAACAGTTCAATATAGATAGAAAATTCGACATGACAGTGACAATAGCGATCACAGCCATTAATGTCTAAACCGCTGGCAACAAAAATGAGTATACCCCTAAGTGAAAATGTCCAAATTGGGCCCAATTAGCCCTTTTCCCTCCCTGGTGTCATGAGACTGGTTAGTGTTACAAGGTCTCAGGTGTGAATGGGGAGCAGGTGTATTGAATTTGGTGTTATCGCTCTCTCTCATACTGGTCACTGGAACATGGCACCTCATGGCAAAGAACTCTCTGAGGATCTGAAAAAAAGAATTGTTGCTCTACATAAAGATGGCCTAGGCTATAAGAAGATTGCCAAGACCCTGAAACTGAGCTGCAGCACGGTGGCCAAGACCATACAGCGGTTTAACAGGACAGGTTCCACTTAGAACAGGCCTCACCATGGTTGACCAAAGAAGTTGAGTGCACAAGCTCAGCGTCATATCCAGAGGCTGTCTTTGGGAAATAGACGTACAAGGGCTGCCAGCATTGCTTCAGAGGTTGTAGGGGTGGGGGGTCAGCCTGTCAGTGCTCAGACCATACGCCGCACACACTGCATCAAATTGGTCTGCATGGCTGTCATCCCAGAAGGAAGCCTCTTCTAAAGATGATGAAGAAAGCCTGCAAACAGTTTGCTGAAGACAAGCAGACTAAGGACATGGATCACTGGAACCATGTCCTGTGGTCTGATAAGACCAAGGTAAAATTATTTGGTTCAGTTGGTGTCAAGTGTGAGTGGCGGCAACCAGGTGAGGAGTACAAAGACAAGTGTGTCTTGCCTACAGTCAAGCATGGTGGTGGGAGTGTCACACTTCCAAGAAGATCACTGCCTTGCTAAAGAATCTAAGGGTAAAGGTGATGAACTGGCCAAGCATGTCTCCAGACCTAAACCCTATTGAGCATCTGTGGGGCATCCTCAAACAGAAGGTAGAGGAGCACAAGGTCTCTAACATCCACTAGCTCTGTGATGTCATCATGGAGGAGTGTAAGAGGAATCCAGTGGCAACCTGTGAAGCTCTGGTAAACTCCATGCCCAAGATGGTTAAGGCAGTGCTGGGAAATAATGGTGGCCATACAAAATATGGACACTTTTGGGCCAATTTGGACATTTTCACTTAGGGGTGTAGTCACTTTTGTTGGTAACGGTTTAGACATTAATGGCTGTGTGTTGAATTATTTAGGAGGGGACAGCAAACTTGCCCTGTTAAACAAGCTGTACACTCACTACTTTACATTGTAGCAAAGTGTAATTTCTTCAGTGTTGTTACATGAAAAGATATAATAAAATATTTACAAAAATGTGAGGTGTGTACTCACTTTTGTGAGATACTGTATATTGGAACCTGAAAGTTATTACATGCACATGCTTATGTGCATGCTCATAATACTGAGCAAAAGCTAACTGCAGAATGGCATTATCGCCCTTGAGCACATGATGCCCACACCCATTCCTGGTACTGGCACAAAATGATCTATTTCAATGTTTCTAAACTCCAGTTCTCAAGTACCCCCAACAGGTCATGTTTTCAGGTTTACCATTATTTTGCGCAGGTGATTTGATCAGTCTCACTGCCTTACTATTTATCACAGCTAAATCATCAGAGGGGAATCCTGAAAACATGACCTGTTGGGGGTACTTGAGGACTGGGGTTGAGAAACATTGGTCTATTTAAGCTGGACTATGGTATGAACAGATTGTTGAGTGGTCTTCAGTTAATTCCTGTTTAACCTGCATCTTGACCTGATATTTCTGCCTACCCATGCATGGCCAGTGTCTGAATTCTGCCTGCCTGCTGTGACTTTGGCTTGTACTCTGACTCTGTTCCTGTCTTGTGCTCCTGTACTTCACTGTTTGACTGTGTACTGACCAAGGCCTGTATCCAGACTCTGCCTCTACCTGATGTACCTATACCTCACTGCCCAGCTGTTGATGATCTTTTGGCTTGTGTCCTGGTTACACTCCTGCTTTTGGATGAAGTGTCACCATGTTCCAGTTCCCTGCTTGGTGACCCATGGTCATCTGCTTTCTGCAAACCTTAGCTGGCTCTGCCTACTACACCGGCCCTCATGCCACACCATGTCCTCATACCTCCTGTCACCAGTATCAGGGGTGTTGGACAAGAGATGCAAGAGAAGCCCTCTCTACAGCTCGATCTCTACCTGGTACGTGACTTATTTTTTTTTGTTTCATAAATTGTTATTGTTGAAAGATGTAATGTACAAAACAGGTAATGGCATTTCTTCAAGGTGTATAGAAATACATTGTCAAGTTACAAATTTCATACATTTAACAAGCAGATGTAGTGGTACCTATAACTACGTTGAATGTAAAAGAACATTCGGGTACGGAATCGTCCATATGCAAACAATTCAAACGTTTAAAACATTTATAAGTAGGTATAGGAGGTGTCCATTCACCTTTAACAGTTGTTAGCCGCTCTAGAAACAATTGAAGCCATGAATTAAAATCTATAATATCCCATGTTGTTAATGTGTGGTGGAAGTCAAAAGAGGAGGGTGGGATACGGAACTTTACCAAACCTCTCCCGGTCCCAGTACCCCAACGGGAGCACACTGTACTGGGGGGGGAGGGTCAGAAGAACCAAATATATGGGGGTAGTGAGAAAGGTCTTGTACGTGGAATAGTGTTTCTTAGAGGTCTTATATTGCATTTGGTGTGTTTGATTTCAGAAGGTGTGGAGAGTGTATAGGATAGGGTGAGAGATGTTGAATTAAATATGCTCTACTTTGTATGTATATAATATTATGTGGTAGAGACTGACATGGGTGGGTATATGGGTATGCGAGCACAAGGGTGAGGGTGGGGGTGGGTGGCGGACACTCCTTTTTCAGTCCCTGACTAGTACCTGTTATGAGGATTGTCGTGGAGCCAAGGATGATCCGGCTTGTGGGTCAGTAAGTAGTGTGTGAAATTCAACCGAATCGCGAAAGTGTGTCCAACAGGCCCAAGTATGATTGTATTTTGTGGGGTTGTCTTTTGCTTGATGTATTAAGTCTTCCATGACTGCTATTTTTTCCACATGGTACGTGACTTATACGTAAACCCCTAAACACATTCTTCTATGTCTTCCAAGCATTGGGATACTAGATGAGTGAGACTTTTTCATAGCCTACTGAAGATGCACAGAGGGGCCAAAAATCCAAAGAGCGCCCTAAGGCTTTCTATGTTTTACATTTTTGTAGACCCTGGAGCACCAGAACAGTAGAAACACTGTCAAAATGACCACATTTTGGAAAGCAAACACCCTAAAAGGCATGGGGAGTTTTTTGAAGACTTCATTTTTATTGCCACAAATTTTTGGAATATGTGGAATTAAAATTAAAATGAAAATAAAATTAAATAAAAATGTCAATTTAATAAGATATTTCTCACATAGAGCATTGGCATACTTGGAATTACAAAACCCATTTTGCTACTCTTTCTGAGTATAGTGATACCACATGTGTGAGACTTTTAAAATGTTTCAACTGATTATATAACAGACAATTGTATCAAAACAAATGTACTGTAATAGTTGCCTCTATACGATTGGTCAGGGAATATAGCTTAATGTAGCATCACCTTCCTATAGCAGTTCCAGTTCCTATAAGCCATACTGGAACATGGCTGCCCCCAGAAATTCCAAGTTCACTAACCGGAAAGTACAGGAGGCTAAAGAAAGGAAGAATAAAAGAGTTCATGTGGTTCCAGGAGTGCAGTTGTCCTCAAGGGATGGCTGGAACTGGAGTCTCACAGAAACATAGTCAGTAGGATGTGTAGATGGGTCAGTTCAAGTGCAGACAGAGACATGGTCAGCAAACAGGCAAAGGGTTGGTCCAGGCAATAAGGAGAAACATGGTCAATGAACAGGCCAGGGTTAGTACAAGCGGCAGACAGAGGCAACACTACACTGGTGTGGTGGTGATCAGGAACACTGTTGCTGGCTGCACTGGTCCGATGATAGTGGGACTTACTGTATGTAGCAGTGATCAGGAACACAGTTGCTGGCTTACACTGGACTGGTGACACGAAGGGCTAGCATGTCCCACAAGACTTACACAGGTCTTGTGACACTGGGACTGATGTGGTGACAATCAAAAACACCATTCCTGGTTTACACTGGTCTTGTGACACTGGGACTGGTGTGGTGACAATCAAAGACACCATTCCTGGCTTATACTGGTCTTGTGACACTGGGACTGGTGTGGTGACAATCAAAGACACCATTCCTGGCTTACATTGGTGTGGTGACACTGTGACTAGTGTGGCAGTGATAAAGAACACTGTTGCTTGTATACACTGGTCTGGTGACACTAGGACAGGTGTGGTGGTGGTCAAGAAACCCGTTGCTTGCTGCACTGGTCTGTTTTGGTGGCAATCAGGAACACTGATTCTAGCTGCACTGGTCTGGTGACACTGTGGCTGGTCTGGTGGTGATTGGAGAACTGACTGACTGCACTATTAGGGCTCATTCATATGTCAGGTTGGGAGGTGGTAAAACCTTAATGACTGAGCCACAGTTTTACCACCCTCAACTACTACCCTCTTTAGCTGCAGAGGCAGTGGCCAGGAATGTACACATGCTGTGGCTGTGATACTTTGCAGCTTTGGAAAGAATTATACCACCTGTACGCCTGCAGATCATGACCCATTCAATAAATGGGGTTGCTTGTGCTGGGTCCTAGGGGATAAAGCATGTGGTGAGCAGGTGATTCAATGCCTCCTCACTGCCTGTCAAATGCTCTCCAAAGAGAGATACAAATATGGATGGCTCTTCAGAGAGTATCACATGTGAACAGTTCCCTAGGCTAACACTATAACTGCTCTGGTGATCAGAGACACTGTAACTGGAGTGGTGGTGATCAGGGACACTGTAACTGGTGTGGCGGTGATTACGTACAATATGACTGGTGTGGTGGTGATCAGGGACTCTGTAACTGGTGTGGCAGTAATTAGGGACATTATGACTGATGTGGCAGTGATCATGGACTCTGGGATTGGTGTGGCGGTGATCAGGGACACTGTAACTGGTGTGGTGGTGATTAGGACAAAATGACTGGTGCAGTGGTGATTAAAGACACTGTGAGTGGGGGCGTGGCCAGGCAGCGCATGTAGCAGGACACACTTCTCCTCAGCTCCGCCGAAAATCCTGGTAATCATCCTCCAGATCACTCATCCAACCCGCTGATACCTCCGATCGGAACCGCACGCTATCCGGGCCACAGCAGACCTAACCACCCGACCGATCTGCAGCAGAAAAACATGCCAAAACGGGACAAGAATGGTGGCGGCCTGCCTGCAGTACAGGCCCAAGATGGCGCTTTGCCACAGCGATCTCAAAAGGAAAAATATAAGGAAGCAGCCCAGAAACTCCTGTTTGGTAATAAGTCATCAAAAGAAATACCATCACCCACATCTGACCTCAGTGAGGAAGAAGCAAACCAGTTGGAGATGGATAATACTATGCCACTGGAGGATGGCGCTGGATCCCCATCTGACTGGGCCACAGTGAGTACAGTTTCACATCCCTATCAAGGCACTCAGACACCAAATATCCCCCTGGATGGCCCTGAACCCACTCTCAGAGATATCCTCTCTGCAGTGACTATATGCAACAGATCCATCTCAACCCTGACTGATGAAGTGAAAGGTGTTAAAGCTGAAATATCCTATGTGAGACAGGACATGCAAAAGCTGAGAGAGCGTACAGCTGCAGTGGAGAGTAGAGTCAGTGTTATTGAAGATGACTTAGTGCCCATGCAGAGAGATTTAAAGTATAACTGCCATCTTGCTGATCAGCATGCTGCGCGTTTAGATGATTTGGAAAATCGCATGCGCCGCAACAATGTCCGCGCCTTAGGATTCCCAGAAAGGATAGAGGGTAAAGACCCTGTCGCTTTTATCGAACAATGGCTCCTCACTACATTTGGAAAAGAAGCATTCTCTCCGCTATTTGCGGTGGAGAGAGCGCATAGAGTGCCATCTCGTCCACTACCCCCTGGCAATCACCCGCGTGCTTTTCTGTTTAAGCTTTTAAACTACAAGGACAGAGATGTCATTCTTGCTAAAGCCAGAACCATGGGCAGTAGGTTATCCATTGAAAACTCCAAAATCTCCCTGTTTCCGGACTTTTCAGCTGAACTCCAGAAGCAGCGAGCAAAGTTTATGGATGTCAAAAGAAGATTAAGGGATCTCAACTTGCCATATGCGATGCTATATCCTGCCCGCCTTAGGGTAGTCGCTCTTGGAGAAACCCGCTTCTTTGAACGCCCGGACATGGCGGCCCAATGGTTGGATCGTGAGGATAGGGCCCTTAAAGCTGCTAGACCGCAAAGAGATGTCCCTGCTTAAGAGATAAGTACTGGATATGCAATGACCTGGCAAGACCAGGTCTATTTTTGTTGGGATAAATCCCTGGGCCATGAAGAGGCTTTAAGATTTAAAATAATTGTTGTCTATGGAGGACAGTTTTTACTCTCACATCCGATGTTCAGGCGGCCGAGGAGAACTGTTTGTTTGTATCACCCTCCTCCCCACAGGATTTTCTTTTCCCCCTTTTTTTTTCTATTTTTTATCCTTTTGATCCCTTTTCTGTCCGCATTTTTGCCTGCAAATAATGAAGCAATACATGCCTACCGTAGCTGTGAAACCCCTATGGAAACTAGCCTACTGGTTGTCTAGGAGTTTTCAAGGCTTTTACCCCCCCCACACCTGTTGTGTGGGAAAAGTTAACGCTGCAGCCAAGTGGCTGTGTAAACTGTTGACCTTTAGATTCTTGCCATGCAGAGTAACATGCATTAACCCAATAATTTACTGTCTTCTGTACCTATGTACTAACCTAATAATGTATTTCTCCCTGCCTTGCAACATGATTCCATGTCTACAAATGCCTACATGTTCTCTGGAAGGAGAAAACAAACATAATTTGGAGAAAAGGGGCCTATCCCCCCTTCCAGATGGCATGTCACGGTATGACCCGAGAGTCTTGTCGAGAATTATGCCGGCCTGGTCAATGATCCTGAAACAAAATGGGGATGACTAAATTGTCCATTGTGACTTGGAATGTCAGAGGACTGGGAAATCCAGTTAAAAGGGGGGCGGTCCTTAGACATCTCAAGTCGCTGAATGCGGGGGTAGTCTGCCTACAGGAGACCCATTTCTCTGCAGACCCTCCTCCAAGCCTCTGTCCACGACTGTATACTAACCAGTTTCATGCAACCCACTCCACTTACTCAAGGGGAGCAAGTATACTGTTCAGAAAAGATATTCAGTTCAACTGCATTAGAAAACGCATTGACCCGGCTGGCAGATATGTCTTTCTTTTATGCTCAATTACAGGCCTCAAATGTATCCTTGCTAGTATCTATATACCCCCACCGTATAACTCAGAGGTTATCCGACACCTAACAGGTTTTATGGCCCAATACCCAGAAGTACCCTTACTGGCAATGGGGGACTACAATAATCTCTTAAATCCTCTCAAAGATAAATTTCCTGTACCTACTGCTGGCACGTCTCAGATGAAAAGTGGTACCCCCTTTGCCAGATTACTAGAAGAAACAGGGCTGATAGATGTCTGGAGATCCAAACACCCAAATGATAAAAAATACTCCTGCCACTCAGCTTCACATGACGGGTTATCCAGAATAGATTTGGGCCTTGGGAATGACAAGATGCTACATTTAATAGTGGAATCTGACTATGCAGACAGGCACATATCTGATCACTCGGCACTTTGTGTAACCATTTCATTACCAAGTAGGTACAAACGGCCAATGTGGAAACTTAATCCCTTCTGGCTCTCGTTGTTTGCCGAGCCAGATCCTATAGCCAGAGCACTCACACTGTTTCTGAGAGATAATATTGGCACGGCTGGGCTGGGGCTGGTTTGGGATACAGCGAAAGCCTTTTTGAGAGGACAACTTATCAAAACAATATCACAGATTAAAACTGACACCAAGGCTTGGGAACTATTGATAAGAAATAAAGTCACCGAGACTGAAAACGATTATATTAACAATCCCACAGGAGACAACAAGAGGGCATGGTTGAGTGCACAGACAATGTCTGGACAACTGGCGTTGCAGCTGGCGGAGAACAAACGTTTTTTTCTCCAACAGTCACATTTTGAGGAGGGGGAGACGACTGGTCATATGCTTGCAGTACTGGCGCGGTCCCAACAGTCGACCTCTCTCATCTCCGCCATATGCGACGCACAGGGTGCTCTGAAATGCTCTACTCCTGATATCCTGAAGGTCTTTGGTGATTTCTATGCTGATCTCTATACGTCTAAAGTTACGCCCACTGATAGTGCAATAACACGCTTCTTAGATAGTTGTGAACTCCCCAGTCTCTCACTAGAGGATAGGGTCATGCTCAATGCCCCTTTAACTGCAGAAGAACTGGATATTGCCCTATCTCAAACTAAAAACAATAAAGCACCAGGTATAGATGGCCTCCCTGCAGAGATATACAAACGCTATGCAGACCCCATGCTCCCCACACTGCTGAAAGTATACAATGAGGCATTTAAGGAGGGTTCATTGCCAAGCTCAATGAATGAGGCAATCATTATTGTTATATTAAAACCAGGTAAAGATGTGAATTCCCCAGGATCTTATAGACCCATCTCACTACTCACATCTGATATCAAGTTGCTGGCCCGGATGTTAGCAAACAGATTGGCCAAGGTAATTCATAAAATAGTGCATAGAGACCAATCCGGGTTTATCCCCACGAGATCCACGGCCCAAAATATAAGAAGACTATTCCTGAACTTACAGCTCCCAGTGGACAACACAGGCAATAGAGCAATTTTTTCGCTGGACGCAGCTAAGGCTTTCGACAGTGTCGAGTGGCCTTATCTGTGGAAAACATTACAAAATATGGGATTGGGAGATGCCTTTATTCGATGGATACAGCTTTTGTATGCTGCGCCCACGGCCAGAATACGGATTAATGGGGAACTTTCAGAACCCTTTCCTTTGTTTAGAGGCACCAGACAGGGGTGCCCACTGTCGCCCCTGCTGTTTGCCTTGGCCCTGGAACCTCTGGGAGCAAAAATCAGAAGAGACTCTAGAATAGCGGGATTCCAAAGAGGTATGAACAAAGATGTAGTGTCCATGTACGCAGATGATACCCTGCTCTACCTAGGTGACACAAAAGACTCATTAGAAACGGTTATGTCCCTCATCAAGGACTTCGGGGAGCTATCGGGCTTCTCCATTAACTGGGACAAGTCAGTGCTGATGCCGCTTGACCCCCTGAACACTCCATTACCACTAGGTGCAGAGATGATACAACAAGTAGGCTCATTCCGCTACCTAGGGATCCAGGTAACCCCTAACCCAGCCACTTATGTTGAACAGAACCTAACACCCTTATTAACCAAATTCCGCGAAAAAAGCAGGGCCTGGTGTAGACTGCCCCTGTCTGTTGTTGGTAGAATTAACCTTATTAAAATGGTCTGGGCACCACAACTGCTTTATATTTTTAACAATTCCCCAGTTTGGATACCAAAAAATGGTTCGATAGATTAGAGACCCAATTCAGAGAGCTCATATGGAGAAAAAAAATAGCGAGGATAAAATTATCAACGTTACAATACGGCAAAGAGGAGGGAGGACTTGCAGTCCCCCATCCTAGGATGTATTATCTCGCCTCCCAACTACAACAACTAGGAGGATGGGGCCTGCTGGACCCGAAAGACCCGATCCGTAAACTTGTAATGCTGGAAGACAATAATTATTCAGCACTGACAACTTTGGAGGCGGGATTCTTACACTTAGACCCGGAAGCTCCTACAGTTAAATTACTAAACTCACTTTGGGCCTATGTCAAAAAACTATTGGGCATCACGGGCTTTCTGTCCAGCACGCCTCTCTGGCGAAATAGACAACTAAAAGAAATACAAAAACTAAAAGACTTCAAGGGCTGGGAGGACGCAGGCATCAAATATATCTCACAGTTATACCAGGGCAATACTCTCAAATCATTCCAACAGATCCACACAGAGTTTGGAATCCCACATAATAATTTTTATAAATACCTCCAATTGCGTCATGCCTTACAAACCCAGAATAGAAATGCTAGAATCCAACCGACAGAACATCCGATTATACAAGATGTATTTATGGATGAAGTTAAAAAGGGCATGATATCTAGATGTTATAATACACTTATAGCACGAATACAAGACCCCTCTAGACTACCAGCCAGACAGCGGTGGGAGGAAGATATAGGAGCAATAGATGGAGACACCTGGGAGATATGCCTTATGAATGCCCCCTTGGTGTCACTTTCTGCATCACAGAAACTTTCACATCTTTACATTCTACATAGGGCGTACAGAACCCCTCTTCAACTCTATAAGTGGGGAATTAGAGACTCACCCCTGTGCCCAAAATGTGAACGGGATCATGGAAATCTACTCCACATGATCTGGAAATGCCCCAAGCTATTCAGATATTGGAAGGAAGTGCTAGACACGATTTCAGAAGTATATATGGTACCTCTTGAGAGAACTCCGGTGGTTTGTGTACTGGGGGGAATAGATGAAGAATTTGCACCTCCACCTACACGTATAGCGCTTCTTCGCTTACTATACATAGCAAAGAAATTAATTGCCCAGTGGTGGATTACCCCGCGAGTTCCCACCAGGGGGCAATGGATATACAGCGTGAATAGGATCCTAATAAGAGAAAAAATAACCTACCAACGTAGAAAGGCTCCACAAAAATTCCTCTCCATATGGCAGGCGTGGTTAGACGTCCCTGGTTTGGCCCCGCATCAACTAGTTAGGGATAGGTTACTCTTGGGTTGATGTAGACTTGACTACTGTATAGTAACTATGCGCATGCAAGGAAACGTAAAAATTATAAAAAAAAAAAAAAAAAAAGACAGCCCCTGGGGAATATGAAACAATATGTATGATGAGGTACTGCATGGCAAGGCTTTACTCTGTTTTGTTTCTATCCCTTTTTTTTTTCTGTTTTTCCCTTCTATTATATTCCCTTACTTTAAAAATGAATATAATGTTGTACTAAACATAACGAATCAAGTTAAGGTTGTCGGAATTATAATACAGTAAGAGTTGATTCTGATATTGTTGCTGAATGAACAACAGGTTCACTATTTTTATACTCTAATATGATTGGAAATCATTAGAGCGTTCAGCATATAAGGGTACTATTATTATAGCTGATATTTGCTTAAATCTGTACCTTGTATGGAGTCATACTCCCTGCAAAATATACTATATGTTAGACCTAGTATAATTAAAAGACATGGGTAAGACAGGTGATGCTCCTGGTAACATATCATTGGAACAGTCTACAATAATCTAAGGTAGTTGATAACTGCTCCTGTGACATGCTTTATGAGAATCCCGAAATTTGTACATGTTATATACGAGTATCTGTATGCTACCTGTATTTGTTTCTTTATGCAAAATAAAAACCTTTCTGACTAAAAAAAAAAAAAGACACTGTGAGTGGGTGAGGGTGATTAGGCACACTGACTGGTGATGGCACGTAAAAAAAAAAATTTTACTATTCTGGTGGGTGCTTTTTTTACACTATAATTGCTTATTACAGTGATGTTCACTGAAGCAATAATTTTAACTGGCATGAATGTCCGAATGCATTTTCGTCCGAATTTTGGGGATTATCGTTTTAGTTTTAACAAATGATAACGAACACGTAGAATCCGAAATCCAAAAGATCCAAAATAAAAAAAATGCTTTAATTTCATATCCATTATATTTTCGTAATGTTGCGACAACAGTTCAATATAGATAGAAAATTCGACATCACAGTGACAATAGCGATCTGTGTCTATCGAACCTGCGGTTGAATGCACCTAACCTAACTCTATTAGTCTAATATTATTTGACATAGAGAGAAAAGATTCAACATTATAGAGACATGAAGATTTGACGAAGCAGCTAAAAACAAACAATCTCCGCAAGCGGACCTTTGCGGTCAAATGCTCCGCCCATAGGCTATAGAAGAATTCTAATATTGTTTGAATAGTAATAATTATATAATTATTACTAGTCAAACATCATTAGAATTCTACTATAGCTTATAGGCGGAGCATTCGACCAGAAATGTACGATTGCGGCGTTGTACAGTTTAGGTGCTTCATCGAATCTTCTTAGAACATCCGACAGACACCATAAGCCTTTTGACAATTGACAGATTCGACCTTAATTAATTCGGATTTTTGGATGAATGCATTTTTAATGAAACAAAACAAATAAAAATGAATTTCGGGAGTAACTAAATAAATGTATTTTTTGGACGAAACCGAAATTCCTAAAAACGATATTTGAGTGTGCATATGTCTATTCTTTACTATTGTAATTGCTGTGATTGGCATCAGCTAGTACATAGTACAGTGCTGCTGTGGAGATTACAATAGTAACCAATGCTATCATGAATGGATTGCTTTCATGAATGTTTACTAGTAAACATGTTATTGCTGGGATTGATCTCAGAAGTCACAGGGTACCTGGGCCAATCACAGAGGCCTGGTACTGAGAACTGACACAGTGGTCACAGATTGTGCTGCTGCAAATTGGGACAAATGTGCTTAAGGCATCCCATTCAAGTGAATGGGCTGCTCTTTGAGCGATGCACAGAAACATACGATTTGCTCTAAAATGTGGAAGCTGGAACACGCATTCCCACTATGTGAGATGTAACTGGGGCCTGAGGGACTCATTTTTAGGTTTTGATGTTAACACATCCTTTTTTTTTCTTTCAGAGATTCAACTTTAGCTTTAATCATTTTAAAGTGTATCTAAACCTTCATTTTTTCCCCCACTCTCCCTGGGGGCACCTGTGTAGGCTCGCTCCCAAGCCGGCCATTCGTTACAGCATTTGATTGACAGAAGTGGGAGCCAATGGCTGCCGCTGATATCAATCTGTCCAATGACGAGGGAGACATGTCACTGCATCGGACTTAGGTAAGAATAAGGTGGAGCTGGGGGGCTCCTGTAGTACAGAAGGTTTTTTTACCCTAATGCATAGAATGTGCTACGCATGAATCTATCCATTTTACATAGAGGGGGCGGCACCTGTGTGCCCTTAATAGATGCACCACCACTGCATCTGATGATGTAGCCCCTGGACCTGCATTGCACATGATAAGGGGCACTGGATAGAGGAGGACCAGATAACTGACTGTCATGCTAATGTAAATTATTACTCTGTGTTTGATCAACCCCTTGAATTGAGTGATGCATTCTTCATAAGCTAGTGGAGGGGGAAGCCATTTTTATTTTTTAATCCCTGCCTGGACCTCCACCTCAGGAAACTGACTGCCTAGCACTTGTTAAAAAAAAAATGGTGTTTTGGAAATTGTTTTCACAAAATAATTTCAGGCTAACGTAATAGCTATAACATCCATGTGATTGAAATAAACTGCCAACATTAAAATAATCCAATGAAGAAAAAAACATCCAAGAGGCACTGGAACATTGATGTGAGTTCATACAAAGTAATGAGAAAACCAAAACCTTCAGAGAGCTCACTGGCTCAGGTAAGGCTGCTCACTACAGGGCAGTGGGTACCTAAAATGTTATCAGAAAAACAAAGGAAAAAAATGCACCAGTGGAAAGAGAACCAAACCAAAGGATAAAAAAAAAAGTCCAAATGTACAGATGCTCCTCGTTTAACGACTTATATGTTTACTGACCACTCGAACTTACGACCAGCTCTCCCTACCCGAACAACGTGCCATACATCATTGTATTGTACAGTATAGCACAGAATTTTGTTTGTGTTCTGTACTTATGCAAAATAAAACAACGTTATTAAGCTGGAGTTTTGTGTTTATACTTTTTTTTCACAGTACAGTACAGTAGTCAAGAATGCTTAAAATATTGATTGCTTGTGGCTCCTCGTTTAATAATCGATTTGTTTAACGACCTGGTCATTGGAACAGAACCTGGTCGTTAAGTGAGGAGTACCTGTATTTATAAGATTACACTAAAACACTGCCAACATATTTTGGGGGTCAGAAAAAATGCCCCCTTCACCAAGGCTTCAGTTACAATAAAAACTTAGAAATGGGGGGGTGGAGCTTGCAGCAGAAGGAGATGGACGCTCACTAGCTGAGCTCCTCTGCATTCAGGGAAAAAAACGGCACACATCACCTGTTATAACAACAGAAAAGGCACAACATACTCCAGCGGACCCGCAGCACATCCCTGGGATCAGACCGAACATGCCTCAAAGGAACAAAGAGCTCCGTAAGCCGCAGAAGCTTACAGAATACTACCCGCTCGGGCCTAAGTAAGATGGCGGCGGACCGAAAGAACGAGGTAGGTCTAGTACCCCTCAATACAACCAAGGGAAAAGCAATCCACAGAAAAGGAATGCCCCACAAAGGAGCACACAGTCTCCGATCCACACTCTTACCTCAGGGAGCCCTGAAAAGGTGAGGGTAAGGCTGGATGCCTCAGATGCAAGCCAGGACATGACACAAGGCCTAGATTCAGGAGAGGATACCAGAGACCTCCCTGACTCCATTGATCTATTCCCCACTAACAATCAACCCGTCCTGGATACCACCCTTAAGGACATGTTAGTGTCTCTTAGAAGTTCATTGCATGCTGACATGCTATCATGTGTACACAAATTTGGAGTGGGACTCAGAGATACTACTGCCAGAGTAGATCACATAGAACATAAAATGGGGGAGTTTGCGAACACCATTAATGATCTTGTTGACGCCCATGACAGTAATACTGATGAGCTGGACGCCATCAAAGCTAAAATGGCAGATATAGAAGACCGCTCCAGGAGAAACAACATGAAAATAAGGGGGGTCCCCGAGTCAATCCAACAATCTGACCTCTGTACCTATACAGCACAATTATTTCAGGCAATAATCCCCGAATTATCAGACCTGCACATAACAGTGGACAGGATCCATCGCCTACCCAAGCCATCACACCTACCAGACAACATACCCAGAGATCTTATACTCAGATTACATTTTTTTCAAACGAAAGAGCACGTGATGTCGACCGCACGCAACAAAGACCTCTTTCCACCACAGTACAAAGACCTACAATTCTTTGCAGACCTGTTCCAATTCACTCTACAGAAAAGGAGGAACCTCAACACAATATCTAAGACTTTGAGGAACCATAAAATTACCTATAAATGGGGATTTCCTACAAAACTGATCATTACACGGGATGGTAAGGAACATGTGGTGGATAACATCGCCAAAGGCTTGCTCTTACTCCAAAACGGGCATATTATCCCAGATGATATGCATAAAGACCGCAACGCAAAAAGCCCTGATCATATTGCTGAAGATTGGAACCTGGTAACTTCCAAGAATGCCCACAAACATACCTAAACTAATCCAGATCAATACAGGTCACACATAACTGTCCCCTGATACAGAGGAATTATCTGTTAAGCTGGACTGAAATTTGACATAACCCCTGCTTACCATATGAGTGACTTAGTGTCACATCCAGGTTGTAAGGATCTACTTGCTGTTTCATGTTCTATTTTATCATTTTTTTTCTTTTTAGTTACTTACAAGTTATCTCCGCAGCCGCAGAACTGTGCTACATCCCTCAAGATTGACCAAGCCGTAAAGCAGGACTACTTTAACCTTTTCATCCCATACTTCAAGCGCATCAAGAAATACCCTGACAAGCTAACTACCAAATGTAAGTGTTTTATACACATGCTTCACTATGCACTTAACTCTACACTCAAAAGATGCCTATAACGTTTCTAACAGCCAATGCTAGAGGTCTTAATCATCCGGCCAAACGCAGATCCATGTGGAAGGAAGTGATTCAACATAAAGGTGACATTTTCTGTGTACAAGAGACGCATTTCAAAAAGCTGGCCCAACCTACATGCTCTCATCCTAAATTCCCGCATATATTTTTTGCAAATTCTAATACCAAAAGAAGAGGAGTCTTCACAGCAATAAAAGATACAGTAGCCTTTCACCTTCACAACGAGATACAAGATGCACAAGGTAGATACCTCGACTTAATATGTGATATCAATAATACCACTTATACAGTGGTGAACGTTTATGCCCCTAATACTCATCAGACCCGCTTTCTTCATAAACTATTGAAAAAAGTGCTGCGAATACAGAAGGGTCATCTGATTCTCTGCGGGGACTTTAACCTACCACCGGACCCCAACATGGACTCTAGTTCAATAACTAAGAGGAAACCCCAAACACTTCAACCCCTTTTGAAGACTTATGATGTATATGATGCATGGAGGTGCCTTCATGCCTCAGAAAGGGACTACTCCTACTTTTCAGCTAGCCACAAAATGTATTCTAGACTGGATCTTGTTTTGACAGATAGATGGTTACTAACCAAAATTAAAGCATCGCAGATCAATAGCATTACCTGGTCGGATCACGCGTCGGTCTCACTGTTGGTGGAGGACCAATCCACCAGCAGTGCCACCTTCATTTGGAGATCCAATCCACACCTATTCCAGGTTGATCCTTCCAGGTCTGCTTTACAAAGGGATCTGGAAGAATTTTTTGAACATAATGCAGGCTCAGTTAATGACCCTTTTATTACATGGAACACGCATAAGGCGTTTATGAGAGGTCTTCTAATTAAACTAGGGGCCAGGGCTAAGAGGAGAAGGGGGCAGCGCATATTGGATGTTTCCAAACAAATCCAAACATTAGAGGTTTAAAACAAAGCCAATTTCACTCATGCGAAAACCGAAGAAATAACCAAGCTGAGACATGATTTACGTCTCATACTGCTGGAGGATTTTGAAAAGTCTTCCAGAAGGTTGAAAATGACGTATTACGCCACTGGAAATAAGGCAGGGAAATTATTAGCAACTCGTTTACGAGGTCTTAGACATAAATCTAAAATTCCCTGCTATATCCAACCAGAAACTCAGACTAAATTATACCACTCCCAAGCAATAGCGGATGCCTTCAGCACCTATTATGGATCTTTATATAACTTAAACAAAGACCCTCAAGTAACTCAACCATCAACCAATACTATCTCTGAATTTCTCAGCAAAATAAATCTACCTCATCTTACAGATAACCAAATTGAAGCGCTGAACTCCCCTTTCATGACACAAGAGGTGTCTCAAGGGATAGACTCATTACCCAAAAATAAATCACCTGGTCCTGACGGATTTACAGGCGAATATTTCCAAACGTTTAAGGAAATATTGTCACCTAGACTTACTGAAATATTTAACCAAGCTGCCTCCACCTCCTCATTTCCCTCTGAAATGTTAAAAGCGATGATTGTAGCATTGCCGAAGCCAGGGAAGGATCCAGACACCCCACAAAACTTCCGCCCGATATCATTACTCAATAATGACTTAAAATTATATGCCAAATTAATAGCCGGAAGAATAGTTAATCTCCTTCCATCTTTAATTCATCCAGATCAATCTGGTTTTACCAAGGGATGCCAAACAGCTGATGCAAGCAGACGCTTGATTAATCTTATATATACAGCCAACAGGACTGGAATGCCTTCTCTGCTCCTTGCTTTGGATGCAGAGAAGGCATTCGATAGGATCCACTGGACATACTTAAAACAAGTTTTGACTAAATTTGGTTTTGTGGGCCAAATATATCAAGCCATTATGGCACTTTACACATCCCCGTCAGCTCAGGTTTACATATCTGGCATGATCTCAACCCCATTTGACATTACAAATGGGACACGCCAAGGGTGCCCATTATCCCCATTAATTTTTAATCTCCTAATGGAACCCTTGGCAGCATATATCCGTCAACACCCCAAAATTAAAGGTTTAAAAATCGGGAACAGCATGCACACCATAAGTCTATTTGCGGATGATATAATTTTGATTCTTACAGACGTAACGTCCTCCCTGGCTTCGATTCACGATGCTTTACATTTATTTAATGCTATATCTTACTATAAAGTAAATTATACCAAGTCCTACCTGTTGGGTTTGGGTCTTACAGAAAAAGTGAAACAAAACATTACTTCTAAATTCCCATACAGATGGAAAGAAAAAGGCACTGCATACCTAGGGATCACTCTTACACCTAAAACCTCAGATTTAGTCAAAGAAAGCTACACCCCATTTCTGGATTCCTTGAAATATAAACTTGACAGACTGCAAAAGTTTGAATTGTCCTGGTCAGGTAGACTTTCAGCATTCAAAATGCAAATTCTACCACAATTCCTCTATCTATTTAGGACCTTACCAATACCGGTTCCACAATCCTTCTTTCAACAAGCACAACTCACAGTCGACAGATATCTATGGGCAGGTAAAAAAGCACGTTGCACTTTCAACAAATTTATCAAAATTAAACAGATGGGGGGGATAGGACATGTCTCCATAAAAGACTACTATGCAGCTACCATACTTACCCAAGTAAAGGATTGGTTTCCTCAAAATACTACCACATTATGGTCGGGTCTAGAGAGCGCTCAAATCAAAGGGGGAAACCTATATAACTACCTGATTTCCAGTCCACATCATTATACCAAACCATCATCGTGTGCACCTACAATACAGGCTTCTATTGAATCCTGGAAATATTTACTTACAAATATAACTCAAGAGGACCCACAAATTCTTCTAAAATTCCCGATCACAGCCTTGGAACATGTTATCCCTGACTTAGCATTAACAAATTGGTGTACTAGCAATATACTCCTCTTAGAGGACCTTTTTATGGGACCAACACTGAAATCATTCAGATCATTACAGATCGAATATTCCTTGTCAAAAGAAGTTTATTGAGTATACAATGTTATAAAGATACATAAAGTAAGTTTACAAGGATCTATAAAGTAAGCTCATTGTTTTACAGTAGGGTTTATATAGGGAAATATCATGAAATTTCAAATATTAAACATTGGGTTCACGTAAACCTAAATTAAAGATATATATCATTTCCTTAGTTACTTTTGTAGGTATTTAAATGATTTATACCTACTATACATATTGTTTACAAGTAGAGTGTATATAGGTCAAATAAATTCTGATAATGAGCTTTAATCGTAAGGTGGAGAAAAGGAAAGAGAAAGAAGAAAAAGGGTTGAAAGGTAGAGGTATGGTCCACAAGGTTGTCCCGCTCGTCAGTTTATTATTCTTTTTAGTTCTCTTTGAAGCCTTAGAATGGGTGTCTCTGTAAGTCATTTAATCTGTTACCATGGCAACAGGACAGAGTCATTGAAGTTTGACAGGAACTGTTGTTTTATCCAAGGATGCCAAAGATTTTCAAATTTTGGAATTTGATTTTAATCGATGGCTACCATCTTAGCATGGGACATTGTATTATTCATTCTGTGAATTGTTTCTGCTAGTACCAATGTAGGAGATTTCCATGCCTTGGCCACTGTTTGTTTTGCAGCCCTTATTAGTTGGATCATAAGTTTGAATTGAGAGAGTGTTAACCATTCCGGTTTTAGATTAAGTAAAGTTAAATATGCATCTGGTTGTATTATTTTTTAAAATATTTTGGATGTAATCACAAAGACTTCCTTCCAGAAGGTTTGGATTACTGGGCACGTCCACCATATGTGTAAATATGTGCCTATTTCTGGGCATCCTCGAAAACAAAGAGTTGAGGTATTAGGTGAATATTTTGCCACTTAGGGGGTACAAGGTACCAGCGAGTTAGGACTTTATAATTTGTCTCCAGTGCTAAGATGTTGGGTGAAGATGACTTAGATGTGAGCCATATGTTAGACCAGTCCGTGTCTTCTAAAGTTCGTCCCAGGTCCTCCTCCCACCTCTGAACGTAAGAGGGTCTATTAAGATTTGCTACTCCATATAATTGATTATAAAGTGATGAAATTGTACCTTTAGCAAATGGATCTTTTGTACAGATTGATTCAAAAATGGATAATTGGGATAATGGTGTATCCCCCTTTAGGAATGGTGTATAGAAATTTTTGATTTGGAGATATCTAAATATCTCAAAGTTTGGTATATCATATTTTTCTCTAAGCGATGGGAATGAAAGGAATGATTTAGATGCTATGAAGTCATTTAGTGTCTGAATGCCTGATGTTGTCCAAGCTTTAAAAGAATTTGGGTAGATCCATGCCGGATAAAAGGCCGGATTTCTGATAAAAGAAAGGAGAGGATTGTGTGGAGATTGTAACTGATATTTGGTTTTTAGTTTATCCCAGAGAGATAAGAAGTGTTAAGTTATGGGATTATGAATGTTAAAGCGGTCTTTAGGATCAAGCCATAATAAATTTGATATTAATAGAGGGTCATTTTCTGAAGCCTCTATAAATACCCATAATGGGATTTCCTGTTTTGCATGGTATTTGGACAGACTGGCCAAATGTGCTGCTCTGTAGTAGTTAGTAAAATTAGGGTATCCCAGGCCTCCTTTATTTTTGGGAAGATGTAGTGTGTGTATAGGTATACGTGGTTTAGAAGAGCCCCATATAAACGAAGTTGCTCTTTTTTGTACTATTCTCAAAAAATAGGAAGGAATTGCAATAGGGAGGACTCTGAATAGATAAAGCAATTTGGGTAGAATAGTCATTTTGATTGCATTAATCTTCCCTATCCAGGATAAAGGAAGTTGCGACCATTGTTTTATTAGATTTGTGATCTGTCTTAATACAGGAGGATAATTGGTTGAGAATAAGTCAGAATGAGATGCTGTTAAATGAATTCCAAGATATGGGATTGATTTTTCTGCCCATGTGAATGGGAGTGCAGCCCTAGCCGGGATCAATTCCATGTTTGTGAGTGAAATATTAAGCACTAGGCATTTCTTAGGATTAATCATAAGGCCGGATAGGGCTGCAAATCCATCAAGAGCTGGTATTAAGTTAGGACCAGAGACCTGTGGTGATGATAGAAAAAGTAATATATCGTCTGCAAATATACATAATTTGTGTGTAATACCTCCTACTTCAATGCCAGTTATAGTTTGGTTTGTTCTGATGTATTGGGCCATGGGTTCGAGTATAAGGGCAAATAATAAGGGAGATAATGGGCAACCCTGTCGGGTACCTCTTTCGATATTAAAGGCTTCAGATTTGTATCCAGCATATTTTATATAGGTTTTGGGTTTATTATATAATGCTTTGATCCATGTTAAAAAGTGGGGTCCAAAACCCCATTTTTGTAATGAATATTGCATATATTGCCAGGATACTGTGTCAAATGCCCTCTTAATATCGAGAGATAGAAAACATAAAGGGATTTTCCATTTTTTAGCAATATGTGCCAATAACACTGCCCTGCGTATATTATCGCCTGCCTGTCTATTTGGCATGAAGCCTACTTGATCTCTATGTATTAATTTTCCTATAATGTTATTGAGGCGTTTTGCTATTATTTTTGCTAATAATTTAATATCGAGGTTTAACAGAGAGATAGGCCGATAATTCACACAGGAAGTATCATCAGAAAGGGGTTTTGGGATCATACAAACAATTGCCATTGGTGTTTCTTGCCGAAAAGAATGTCCATCTAGAAGTTTGTTAAAAGTTTCAGTGAGAATGGGAGAGAGTATTTCTGAGAATGTTTTATAGTATAAAGCCGAGTAGCCATCTGGGCCTGGTCGTTTGTTAAGTTTTAGGTCTTTTATGGCGTTAGCAACTTCATCTATAGTTATAGGCTCATCCAAACTGCTTTTTTGATTCTGAGATAACTCAGGTAAGGTTATTTTTGAGAAGAAGGATTCAGCTTCTGTAGGATTAAATTCATTGTTTGTCTTGTATAAAGTTGCGAGATGTGAGTGAAATTTATGGACTATTTTAACTGGATTACAAGTGTAAACATTTTTTGATAATTTCAAACGTATTGGTTTGAAAGATTTGTTAGTTGAATTTAATGCCCGAGCCAAATATGTACCTGGTTTGTTTGTATTCATGTAGAAATTGTGTTTGGAGCGTTTGAGGGATTTATCAACTGACTCTGTGAGAAATAGATCGTATTCCAATCTAGATTTTTCCAGATGAGATTTTGTACTCTGAGATGGATTATCTTGGAATGATATGTAGGCTGCATTAAAATTGAGTTCTAGTTTTTTTGCTAGATTTTTGCGTTCCCGTTTAAATAGTGCCATTTGTCTTTGTATTGTACCACGCAAGACAGGCTTATGAGCTTCCCACAGTGTTATTGGGGAGATGTCTGTTGTATTATTAATTGATATGTATTCCTTTAAAGCTTGTTCAATGGCCATCTGATGTAGTGGGTGTTTGAGCATTATGTCCGGTAAGTACCACGTTGGGTCATGCGCTTTTGGTATGGCTGAGGCTATAGTAGTGTATACTGCATTATGGTCAGACCACGGAATCGGAATTATATCTGATGCAATAATTTCTGGTATCATTCCTATTGTTAGAAAAATATGATCTATTCTGGTGAAGGTTTGATGAGGGTGCGAGAAATAAGTTAATTTCTTTTTCATTGGGTTACTTTCTCTCCATGAATCTACCAGATTGTATTTGGAAAGAAGTTGAAAAAAAGGTAATCTAGAGGTTATTTTGGATGGTGTAAAAGGTGATTTATCTAGAAATGGGAGGAGGACCTGGTTCGAATCCCCACACATTATCACTGTTCCTATTTTGTGTGTATTAATCACTTGTAATATATGTGAGAGGAATGTGTAGGTTGTTTGTTAGGAGCGTAGTAGGAAATCACCGTGATTGCTGTATCCATTATATAACCCATGAGTATCAGGTATCTACCTTCTGGGTCTTTAATTTCTGATGATAAGGTGAATGGTGTGGATCGGTGAAATGCAATTAGAGTTCCCCTTGGCTTGGTACAGGCAGAAGCCGTGTAAATTTGTTGATAAAAAGGAGAAATATATTTTGGAGTAGAATCTTTGGTGAAGTGTGTTTCTTGGAGGCATACTATGTGAGCCTTCTTGTTATGGAAAGTACGGAAGGCTTTGTTCCTTTTTTGAGGGACATTTATTCCCTGGACATTCAGGGAAAGTATATTCAGTGGTGCCATGGCAATAGATCAAATAGTTTTGACTTACTTTTTGTTATGCAGAGCTGACTGCGCAGATCAACCTGTGTGGACTGAAGAGATGAATAGATAGAAAAGAAACCAGTGAATTCTGGAGTAAAGAGTAAACAAAAAACATATGAGATTAGATGATACATTGTATAAATTATTTTTTGCAAGTAATCACAATTTACCCGTGAAAGAGAATAAATATCTCTCTCAGGGGGAATAAGTGCCTTCGTCACACTCCCACATAATGTGGTTGGGAGAATGAGGAGGGCTAATGGGGGTACACGGATCTTCCGCTTACAGGAGAGAAATGCTATGTCAAAAGACATCAAAATGATGTTTCATTAATTGGAGTGCAGAATATAGTTTTTGTTGAAGTTATTTATTCCAAGGTGGTTGTATATGGTTAGTCTTGCCCTAGGCTAAATAATTCAGTTAGAAAGGTACTGTTAATAACTTTGGTATTGATGAAGATAGTTTGAATTATTTTGGGATTTTAACCCTTTTAGAGTAAACAATTACATATTTTATTCATATGTAACTGTTTAGATATGTTAACTCATAAAATTGAGGTTGTATTGCTTCAGATTAGAATAAACAAAAACATAATTCTAGGAACTAGTTAGGTAATAATATATTTGTTTTAAGAAAAGAAAGAAAAAAGCTTCCATTACTTCTGGATTATTGAACATATTTGTCCTAAAAAGTAATAAATCTATTGTTATTACCTGATAATATATAACTGAACAAGAATTTCCTTATTTCACTTATATATTCTAAGGCTATATGAATCAGAAGTAATAAGAAATATAACTGGAATGTAACATGATCCCACACAGTGTGTGACTATCAGAATGCAGTTACATTCAGTTATAAATATAGGTTTTTTATAGAGAACCATCTCTTAGTATAATAAATGAAGAGATATCAGGAATTAGGATGTCAGTCCATTGAATCTTCTTGGTCCATGGATGATGTGGCATAATGGCCTCTTTTGTGAGAATGATGATTCCCATTTTGTTCTGAAATTTTCTGGGTGCTGCCTGAAGGTGAAGATGACGCCATTCTTCTGCGCGTGGGAGTGTTGCTGCTTGTGGGTTCTGTCAGATTTAATTTTAAAAGGGTTTGTTGTAGTTCATCTGCTGATCTGCTTCTGTAAATTGTACCTTGGTAGTTAAATCTGACTGAAAAGGGGAAGCCCCATTGATACATAATGTTGTGGCGTTGCAGTTCCATTAGTTGGGGTTTCATGGATCGTCTTTTAGTAATAGTAAGTTGGGATAGGTCAGCAAAAATTTGATAATTGTGTCCTTGAAAATTAAGTTCCTTTTTTTCTCTTGCAGCAATTAGTATTTGTTCTTTCGTTCTGTAATAATGAAATTTTGTGATTATATCACGTGGGGGTCCATCTTTCTTTTTGGCTGTGAGGGCTCTGTGTACTCTGTCCAGTTCTAAATGTTCAATGGGGATATCTGGCTTTAGTTCTTGTAATAGAGCAGTAATAGTAGATTGCAGGTCTGTCACAGTTTCAGGTATTCCCCTTATGCGCAAGTTTGAACGTCTGGCTCTATTTTCGTAATCTTTGAGCTTAGTTTGAAGTATTAAATTCTCTTTTTTTAATTGTTCCAATTCTGTTATATTTTCTTGGGTTGTAATTTCAATTTCATCCATTTTTATTTCTAAGGCTGCGGTGCGGTTTCCCAGCTCTCTTATTTCTTTGGTTAGGCTTTTTGTTATTTGGTCTGAAGTTTGTTTTAAAGCCTTATGAAGCATCTTTTCAAATTGTAATAATATTACTGGGGATACTGAGGAGGCTTGTGGAGAAGTTTGTGAGAGGATTTGTTCTGTATCTGACTCAAATGGAGAGTCTTGCTGTGACATTTTCTGTCTGTGAGAGCGCCCTGATGCTGTATATTGTGAGGTGACTGGAGCTGCTTCAGCTGCAGTGAGTGCCTGTGAGCTCTTTGTGAGGTGATTTTTATTTCTGCCACGGTTTCCTCCCAGTACCATATTTCCTGCCCAAACTTTCACAGTTTGTTCCCTGGGGCAAAAAGGTTCAAATGGATACCTTTTGAGCCTGCAGGCTCCGCTTTGTCCTTCTCTTCTCTCCTCAGCGGTGTGGAGCTCTAACAATGCATGTCTGCTCTGCTAGGCTCCGCCTCCTGCCCCCCAACAGATCAAATATTCCATACCAGCATCCGAGATTTACAAATATATCCAGTTATCCCACCTACTAGACAAAAAGAATAGCAATCTACTTACACAACTACCTTGGAAATTAGCTTTCTTTTACACAACCACCAAATCGACCCAAAAAGGTACATCATTAATATATAAATACCTACAAGATAAACACTCCTTCTGCAAAACTACTAATATTACAGCATGGGAAAGGGACTTCGAGAGGACATACACAGAAGAACAGTGGATAAAAGCGTTCAGGGTTACATATAATTCCACAAGAAGTGCTAACCTTTGGGAATTGTATCATAAAATACTATTGCGGTGGTATCTTACCCCACACAGGATTTCTAAATTTGCAACTGCAGCATCACCTGATTGTTGGAGGAACTGCGGCCACAGGGGTACATTGCTACACATACTGTGGTCATGCCCACGCCTTAAAAGGTATTGGACCCTTGTGTTCACTACCATAGAACAAATCTCAGGTACTAAAGCTACATATTCCCCAGGTATGGCACTTCTGTCATTAGGAATAGAATTGATACCTGCACCACTAAGAACTGTAGTATCTCACTTACTTATAGCAGCTAGACTCACCATAGTCAGACATTGGAAGGAGACCAGCTCACCCTTGATAGTGGAAACCCTAAACATAATGAACACACACAGTGCTTATGAGATACAATTTGCTCGTAGCTGGGGGAACTAAAACCAGGCTTCTAAAATATGGAATTCCTGGTTAACATGGTATCCAAAAAATTCAGGTCTAAAATACTATGGGAACATTAAATAATTAAATAACCAATAAATAAATCATTAAATAATATAGGATAAAATGATACATACAGCAAGTCAATATATTACGGATGGTCAATAGACATAATTTTCTTACTGCGGATGTATGTTAAAAAGTTTTGTTACTATTTCTTGTGGTTCTGTTCATGTGTTGTCCAAACAAGAGACATAACGTGCTAGTGTGGAATATAAATATGTTTTGATGGAAACCAGACTCAGCGGGATATATTTGGGGTGTGAAAACCTTCCTCTGCTGGACACAGTCAGTTCCCAAGGAGGTGTCTAGGGGAGTTGAGTAACACTCTTGGTATATCTATTTTCTTAAGTGGTAATGTGATGTATACTCATATAGATACTTGCTTTAACATTAACCTTTGAAAGTTAAAAAATTGAGACAACTCTTACTGATTGTATTTTACTTTACTTTCTGTTCACTATTTACTGGAAAAATCAATAAAAACTATTGAGATTAAAAACTTAGAAATGACTCAGAATAGGGCATTAATATGTGAATCTATGTAGGAAGCTAATTGCTGGATGAGGAGAGTTCCTGGCCAGCAGTATCTGCATGAGCAATCAATGTTTGAGTCAGTTTTGAGTCCATTCAAAGCTATTATGTTAACTGAAGTCCCGATGAAGAGGAAGATATTTTTTTTACACCCAGAATTCAATTGCTGTGTTTTAGTGTAAACAATAAAGGAATCCGGACTCATTTATCTATTGGCCTGGTGCTCCTTCCATTGGCGCATGTTTTTTTTATTTATCTGCTAACATTAATATAATGTATGTGCAACTTTCAGTTTCTCCCAAAAAAAAATCTGTACTATGCAATATATATTAGCCACCTACTTGTCAAACACGAAAAATACCTTCTCCTACCGTATCTCTTCCCCTGTTTTTGTTCTGGTGTTCAGGTGATTGAGGCCTCATGCATTTTATCTCTGCTGATTCATAGCTCCTAGTTCAGAAACATGACTGCTAATTCCATGCCACATGCCAATGTGTTTCAAAAAGACATGAATACTGTGATTAAGTCACAGATTGACTTGTGAAGTCTTCTGTATGGGTTGTTTTAAGTAGGATAATGTCCCAGTATCATGTGCCACCATTAATATCTTGTACTTCTTTAACTTTACAGTGACGATTTGCGATCAATCCTAAATGTTTTGGTTTTTCGTTTTGCTATACACCAAATTAACCAAAATGCAGAAATTTTACCCAATATTACACTGGGATATCATATCACTGATTCTTCTTTACATCCCAGTGTGGCTATAAGAAATGTTCTACAAATTTCATCTGGACCACAGAAGACGGTCCCTAATTACTCATGTTCTGGAGAAGCCTCATTGTTGGGTTTTATTGGAGATCATTATTCAGTGACAACAATTCCAATGGCACAAATACTGGGGATCTTTAGATATACGCAGGTATATGACTTGTGCATATATCTCTATAACATTTGTTCCAATATTGAATTTACAATGAATACCATGTTGAAGAAATCCATGCTGTACCATACTATGGAGTAGACATGTGCAGGACGAAGAAATTTGTTTTGTTTCATTTCATTTTGATTCATTATTTAAATAAATTAGTTTGTTAAATTTGTTACATTTGTTTGCAGAATTTGTTTTGTTAGTTTAGTATTTGAATTAAAAAAATTCAACCGATTTTGAAAAAAATCTGACTTAATTTGAAAACAATTCGAAAAAAATGATTGAATTGGTTCAATTCGACTTCGAAAACACATTTTCCATTTAAACGCAGCTGTTGCATTAGACTATTGATACTGACTGTCTGACAATTCGAAAATTAGAACAAAATAGAATAAAATAAAAAATATATATATCCATCTTCCAAAATTTGAGTTTCAAATAGAATAAATTTGAATAGAAAAGATTGGAATGGAATAGAAAATAGAGGAAAGGAATAGAATAAAATATAGGAGAATAGAATAGAAAATCAATAAAATAGAATAAAATAAAATAGAAATAATATTACGGTTATATTATTTCTATATTATTCTATACTATAATAATTGTTTTTCAATTATTTTCTATTATATTCTCGTATTTTCTATTCTATGTTTTCTATTATTTTCTATTCTAATCTTTTCTATTAAAATTCATTTTATTCAAAATTCGAATTTCTGAAGATGGTTACATTCTTTATATTTTATTCTATTCTATTGTTTTTATATTCTATTCTATTCTCTTATTTTCTATTATATTATTTTCTATTATTTTGGATTCCATTGTTTTTAATCCAGTTCTAATTTATTCATTTTGAATTTAAGAAGACACTCATATTCTATTTTATTTTATTCTATTCTATTAAATTATATTCTCTTCTTTACAATTCTTTCATTTTTATTATATTGCTTTATTATTTTATATTTTAATTTATTGTACTTTTTTTTTTGAAAATCAATTTTTAATATTTTCAAATTTCATTTAAATTAAAATTTGTTTTTAAATTTGACTAAAATTTTCGAATTTGATTAAAATTTGTTTTTGAACTCAAATTCAAATCAAATTTTGTCCGAATTTTGGTTTGTTATTTTGGATTCATTTAAATTTGTTACTATTGTAATTCGGTAATTTGCATGTATCCAAATTTTGATTCAGAACAAAATGGACTGCCCATGTCTACAATGGAGAAAAATATTTTGTAAAAGTAGACCTTCACTTATCACCATAGACTTCCCCCCGATCTCATATCGTTGCATTAAAGTGGAAAATAAAACGCTTAGGTGAGGATGATGTCATGATCCTGCCAGCGAGATCCTGGACATCCCCAAGATCCTACATCTTTTGTGTATACTGTATGCTTTAACCAATTTAGCCCAGGAGGATTTGCCCCCTAATGACCAGGCCATTTTTTGCGATACGGCACTGCAACGCTTTAACTGACAATTGCAAGGTCGTGCAACACTATGCCCAAACAAAATTAATGTCCTTTTTTCCCACAAATAGAGCTTTCTTTTGGTTTGTTTTTGATCACCTCTATGATTTTTATTTTTTGCGCTATAACAAACAAAGGCTAACAATTTTGAAAAAAACGAAACATTTATTTTTTACTTTTTGCTATAATACATATCCCAAATAAAATATAAAAAAACTAATTTATTCATCAGTTTAGGCCAATATAAATTCTTCTACATATTTTTGGTAAAAAAAAAATTGCAATAGGCATATATTGATTGGTTTGCACAAAAGTTATTGCGTCTAAAAACTACGGGATAGATTTAGGGAATTTTATTGTTTTTACTAGCAATGACAGCGATCTGCGACTTTTAGCTTGACTGCAACATTGCGGCGGACGAATCCGACCCCAAATTACACTTTTTGGGGACCAGTGACATTATTACATTGATCAGTGCTATAAAAATGCACTGATCAATGTAAAAAATGTCACTAGCAGGGAAGGGGTTAACACTAGGGGGCAATCAAGGGGTTAACTGTGTTCCCTCAGCGTGTTCTAACTGTAGTGGGGATGGACTACCAGGAGCATGACAGAAATCACTGTTACCCATCACTGGGATCAGTAGATCTCTGACATGTCTCCTGTCTTGTTTACAAAGGCATTTCCCAGTTCTTCCTCTGTAATAGGTGATCGCGGGTCGCCGAGAGACATTGAGTCTGCCCAACCCACAAGCATGCCTGCAACTGCGCCTGCGTGAGCCGCTGTACAGGTACGGTGATTGGCATGGGAGACCCGACCTGCCGCAGTATATCTGGGTGAGCAGGTCGGCAAGTGGTTAAGCACTGTGCCACAAGAAAGAGTCTAACAGACACATAAAAACCTCTGTACAATAGTTTAGGGGATGCTAAAAATCAGTTTTGTATCTTAGTGCCGACTAAGCCAATCACACAAGCAGGAAATTACATTTCTGAGGGTAGCCATATTGCATTGCATTTTACAGTTCATTTGTATTAACATTCAATCACAAAATGACTTGCAATTGTATAGGCTACGATATATATATATATATATATATATATATATATATATATATATATATATATATATATATATATATATATATATATATATATATATATACACACACACATACACAGTGCCTTGAAAAAGTATTCATACTCCTTGAAATTCTCCACATTTTGTCATGTTACAATCAAAAACATAAATGTATTTTATTGGGATTTTATGTGATAGACCAACACAAGTCAAAGGAAAATGATAAATGTTTTTCAATTTTGTCAATTTTTTTCAATTCACCCCCCTATTACTCTGATACCCCTAACTAAAATCTAGTGGAACCAATTGCCTTCAGAAGTCTCCTAATTAGTAAATAGAGTCCACCTGTGTGTAATTTTTTTTTTTTTCATTGAAAAGATTTTTATTGGTTTTTCAGTAATTTACAGAAAAAGGATGGAAACATGAGATATACACAAAAATATAGAGGAAAATAAAAATAAAGAACAAGAAGAAGCACATATCCAGAGCAATCGTATGACGAACTCTATAGGTTATACATACAGTTAATTATGCATAATGGTATTTGTCAGTCCATATTGTCCACAGTTTGTCAAATTTATCGCATTTAAGAGAGTTAATTGCTATAAGTCATTCAAATGTGTCATTTTGCTGGACCTTCCTAATCACATCAGTAATGTTAATTGTTGGGGCGTTTTTCCAGTTGTGAAGTATCAAGGACCTAGCAACCAACAGGATGTGAGATACTACATGCCTCATGGAATATGGGAAGTTTTCTAATCCAATTAATAGTATAGCCAACTTTAGGTTTGGGGGTGTAATTATTCTCGTGAGGAATGAAATAAGTTTAAAGGTTTGGTTCCAGAAGCTAGTGACGTTGGGGCATTCCCAGAACTTGTGGAGAAGATGGCCTTTATGTCCGCATGCTCTCCAACATAGAGGTGAGGTGTTAGGAAACATTTTTGAAATTCTACATGGGTTATACTGTCAGCGATGTATTATCTTGAGCGATGTTTCCCAGTGGTTAGTACAGTGTGATACAGTTTGTATGGTTTTAAACGCGAATTGCCATTGCTTGTCTGTAATCTAGCTTGTCTGTAATCCTATATCTAGATCCCATTTCAAATGTGTTCTTGATTTTTTAAACTCTTTTTTGTTCTGTAGTAGATTATAGTATATAGATATGCCTTTGTTGTGCAATGAACCTCGGGTGAGGTGCTGCCATACTGGGATTTGAAGGTGGGTATTGTTCCACGGGTGTGTGTGCATGAAGTGAGCCACATGTATGCAGGTAAAAAGCATGTTTTGTGGCATATTGTGTTCTTTCATTAAACATTCTGCAGATTTTGGTCTGTTATTGTGGAGTAAGTCTTGTACACTTTTAATCCCTTTAGAGGGGAATGCTTTCAGGGATATCATTGGTATTGTAACGAGCCCCTTGCTCGCTCGGTTCCACTCTCCCGACACTCCTCTGCAGCTATAGAATCAGATTGCAGATCGCAACATCTGATTGTTCGGTCATTCGATGCTCTGGGATTAGAACTTCAGCTATGTGCCGTTCTAACCCAGTTGTGATAGCTCAGAACAAACACCAGGCAGGCTGTATGTAAGTTCAAACAGGAATCTCTATTGACAGGAATACAGTCTCTTTTATACAATAAAAGAGGAGGTGCAGACCTCCTGCTCATATTACTCTAACAATACAGCTGTAACCTAATTAACCTAATTAACATGAGCTAATTAACTAATCCCTTTAGACAGCCTAGATGACTCAGACATGACCTTTAGGCCAGACTGGCCATCTTGTAGCTCAGAAAACCCAATCAACATTAAATAGCAGAGTTAATTAACACAAACAACAATGAGGATCTAATGACTCTTAGATCCCATACTAGAGACTTATTTACAATACACATTTTAGCAGACAACAGACAGGTAGCTGGAATTGATGACATTAGCATTTAACAGTAGGAGTCCCAACGGTATGAATCAGTCACTATTCCAATATGGCAAATCCAGGGCCCCCGAGTCTGTGTATCCTGGGGGACCAGGACCCGAATCCACAGTAATACCTCCTCAAGGGTCCCTAGGCATACAGCTCACAAAGAGCACTGTTCCCCCAAATGCCAGGGCCCACGATCGATCAGCAAGAGGCTAGCATACAGTCCCCTCCAAAAGTCTCTCTCCTGGCTAGGTCTGTCACATTTCTCCCCTTTCGGCAGGAGACTAACACAGGAGGAGACCCCAGACGGGTTGACTCCGAAGTTAGTCAGTAGTTCCAGTCCTCTAATGCTGATATCCACACAGTACCCCAAACAAATTGTTCCAAACAAAGCATTACTCACCCAGCCAACCTCTGCCTCTCTCAGAGAACATATCTGCCGCTGGGGAGAGGCCTGGACTGGCCCTTCTCCCTGGAGTCCTTTCTGCCGCTGGAGAGAAGACAGGGTGTCTGGGCTCACTCCGTCATGCTGTTGGGGATCTGAGCCGACTGAAGTCCCATCCACTTTCACAGGAAATCCATCCTCTGTTAGTTGAGGGCAGAGTCCAGCAGTACTCGGCCTTCTTGTCAGCCCTTCTGCTAGAAACCCCACACCATCTGCTCCAGCTAACTGTTGGGGAGGGAGGCCGACTGCCCCGCCTCCCTGGAACTCCACAGTTGTTGCCAGTGCTGGGCAGAGGTTGGTAGCACTCTGCCCTGTTGCCAGCACTTCTGCTGGGGACTCCGCATCCTCCGCTCCAGCTAACCGTTGGGGCAGGAGGCTGGCTTCCTCCACTCCCAAACTGTGTAGCTGCCATTGGGGAGGTGAGCCGGCTGCTTCCTTTTCCATTCCCTCATCTGGATGTTGGGTTGATATGTCTGTGGTACTGTCTCCCAGGTGCACGGATCTTTGCTGGGGAGGAAATACCACTTCCTCCACCCTGGCCAACTGTTGGGGAGGGACGACGAACACCTCCTCTCCCTTTTCACCCTGTATCCTGATCTGCTGCTAGGAAGTGACCACCTCCTTCTCACCCTGAGCCTCCGAGACTGCCGCAGGTGTAGGGCAGAGATCTTGGACCCTCTGTCCGTTTGCCAGCGCTTCAGCTGGGGAAGTTCCTTGTAACTTCACACATACTTCTGTTGGTGCTGGGCAGAGCACAGTGAAGTTTGGCCCTAATAACAGCTCTTCTTCTGCTGGAGGCTCACCAGGTTGTTCTTCCTCAGCAGATAAGTCTATCAAATCCCCTGTCTCTGCAACTGGTGTCTGGGGATAAAGGTTCACCATCTCCTCTCCGTGGAACCCAGAAGTTGCTATCAGTGCTGGGCAGAGGTTAGCAGAGCTCTGCCCTGTTGTCAGCACCTCAGGCTTGGGGACAGCAATCTTCAGATTTTCCACTGCCGACTCTCTGGCATGCTGCTGGACAGGCACATTCCTCTATCCAAGATCATCCAATGCAGAAACAGGTTCATCAAGGTCAGTCAGCACTTGCTGCATCCGCCATAAGACCTCCGCCTCCATAGCTGCGGGGCCAGGTTGACAAAGCACACCATTACTCTGCCACATTGTCAACTCTTCAGCCAGGAATTCAGAGTTGTCAACTGGTATTTCCTGATAGTCCCAGGCAAAGGGAGCACCACCCTGCTGCTGAGCAGAGTCTAACAGCTGTCTGTAGGCGATCTCCAGCTCCGATTCCTGAACGGCCAGAAACTCCAAATCTTCCTGTGCCCAGTGCACTTCTGAGACATTCAGTCTTCGCTCTCTGTGCTCCATTATTTCCTCCAAACGCCACTCCTGATCACTCCCAAAATCAGGGTCCCTGGACAGCCTCCAGTACAACAATCCCAGGCCATTGTAGTCAAAGCCTTCCGTGGGGCTGTCATCTGCTGTCCACGGGCACACTTGGGCTACATACCACTGGAGGGCTCTGTAGCTCTCATCCAACTGCATTTCTGCCCGGATCAGCCTGCTTAACTCAGCTGTCCACTCCTGGTTCGGCTGTTCCCCCAATAACAGCATTCGCACTTCATACTGCTACCAGTACCTTACATGGATGGAGGGGAGAACTTTTCCCTGGTTTCGCTGCTCATGGGCTAGCACTTCCTTCCAGAGTTCGCAGCGGATAGAATCAAACCATCCCAGCAGAATCCCAGTGTGTCGGAAAATCACATGGAAAATGTCCGATGGAGCCCACACACGGTCGGAATTTCCGACAACACGCTCCGATCGGACATTTTCCATCGGAAAATCCGACCGTGTGTATGGGGCATATAAATATATAGGATTTGTGGGAGAATTAGCATTTTAAATGCTGCTAATCTGCCCATCCAGGATAATTCACGTTTGGCTATGTTGTTGGTTTGGGTCACAATTTCGGTTAGAAAGGGTTTCAAGTTAGTATCTATTAGTAGGGATGAGCCGAACACCCCCCGGTTCGGTTCGCACCAGAACCTGCGAACGGACCGAAAGTTCGCACGAACGTTAGAACCCCATTGACGTCTATGGGACTCGAGTGCTCATTTTAAAGGCTAATTTGCGTGGTATTGTCCTAAAAAGGGTTTGGGGACCCGGGTCCTACCCCAGGGGACATGTATCAATGCAAAAAAAACTTTTAAAAACGGCCGTTTTTTCGGGAGCAGTGATTTTAATGATGCTTAAAGTAAAAAAAAAAAAAGTGAAATATTCCTTTAAATATCGTACTTGAGGGGTGTCTATAGTATGCCTGTAAAGTGAAGCGTGTTTCCCGTGTTTAGAACAGTCCCTGCACCAAATGTCATTTTTAAAGGAAAAAATCTCATTTAAAACTGCTTGCGGGTTTATTGTAATGTCGGGTCCTGGCAATATGGATGAAAATCAGTGAGACAAATGGCATGGGTACCCCCCAGTCCATTACCAGGCCCTTTGGGTCTTGTATGGATATTAAGGGGAACCCCGCACCCAAATTAAAATAAGGAAAGGTGTGGGGCCACCAGGCCCTATATACTCTGAACAGCAGTATACAGGCTGTAGGTTTGTTGTTAAGTAGAATCTCTTTGTAATTTTGAACGGGTACATTTTTAACGTGTTTAGCTCCAGCCAAAAAATCTTTTTTAAGCTTTTTGGAAAACATAGGGAAGGGTTATCACCCCTGTGACATTTGTTTTGCTGTCTTTCCTCCTCTTCAGAAGATTTCACCTCACTTTTTGTCCCAATGGATTGGAAAGCATCAGTGGAAAGGAGAAATGTTTTTTCCCATATTAACTCTTACAGGAGAGAATTTCCCTTCCTAGGGGTAGATTTATTCTCACTTCCTGTTGTCTCCTTCCGTTTGCAAGTAGGAGTCGTTTGTAAGTTAGTTGTTTGAAAGTAGGGTCCTGCCCTATATACTCAGCAGAAATTTGGGCCTTAGGTGTTGCTGTGGCCACAACACTGTAAGCCCTCACAGGGCTCTGCTGTGAAATATTAGATCAAGAATTGTAATTACATGCCCCTGTTGAACAGGAGCTGAAAAATTAGGCCTTAGGCACTGGTGCTGGTGCCACAACACTGCAACCCCTCACAGACACTCTAGTTGGAATGCAGGAACGAGCCCTGCTGCAAAGTATTGCATCAAAAATTGTAATTACACGCCCCTGTTAAACAAGGGCTGAAAAATTGGGCCTTAGGCACTGGTGCTGGTGCCACAACACTGCAACCCCTCACAGACACTCTAGTTGGAATGCAGGAACGAGCCCTGCTGCAAAGTATTACATCAAAAATAGTAATTACACGCCCCTGTTAAACAGGGGCTGAAAAATTGTGCCTTAGGCACTGGTGGTGGCACCCAGAACCAAAAATGTTCTTACAAGCTATCAGCGTGATGATTGAGGAGGAAGAGGATAATTACTCAGGGATAGTCACTCAGCATCAGCATAGGCAGTCTTTGAAGGGATCTGAGATTTCAAAAAAAATTATTCGGTTACATCAGCATCAGGTGCTTGGTAGCTGGTGGTGATCCAAGACTCATTCATTTTTATGAAGGTCAGTCGATCGACCGAGTCAGTGGACAGACGCACCCTGTGATCGGTTACCACGCCTCCAGCAGCACTGAATGTGCATTCCGAAAGAACGCTGGATGCAGGACAGGCTAGTAGCTCAATTGCATACTGTGCAAGCTCTGGCCAGTGATCCATCCTCAAGACCCAGTAACCCAGAGGATTTTCGGTGGGAAAGGTGTCCAAGTCTGATCTTGCCCCTAGGTATTCCTGCACCATGTAAAACAGATGCTGGCGATGGTTGCTGGAACCGATCATACCTTGGGGCTGCGGACCAAAAAATTGTCTGAACGCATCGGTCAGACGGCCACCTTCTCCACCGCTCCTTCTTTGACTGACCGAAGCCTCAGCAACACGTTGTCCAGAAACAGGAGTTTGTAACCTCCCAGTCTCTGGGAACGCATTGCACAGACCTTTCTGCAAGGCCTCCCGAAGATGTTTCATCCTCTGCTCCCTCTGCGATGGCAAGATAAGGTCCGCAACCTTACCCTTGTAACGTGGATCAAGGAGGGTTGCCAGCCAGTATTGGTCCTTCTCCTTGATACCACGAATACGAGGATCCTTACGCAGGCTTTGCAGGATCAGGGAGGCCATGCAGCGTAGGTTTGCTGAGGCATTCGGTCCGGAGTCCTCTGGGTCACTAAGGACGACATGGTCCGCAGCCACCTCCTCCCAGCCACGTACAAGTCCATGTGTTTCTTGGGACTGATCCCTTAAAGACTGCTGCTGATGCTGAGTGCCAGGCTCCACCTCCATACTGACACAATCATCCTCCTCCTCCTCCTCCTCTTCCTCCTCCTCCTCTTCCTGTGTGATCGGCGGGCACGCAGGAACACTGTCTGGATAAAGGGGGCCTTGAGAGCTAAGGAAGTCCTCCTCTTCCTGCCTCTGTTCTGCCTCAAGTGCCCTGTCCATTATTCCACGCAGCGTGTGCTCCAACAGGTGGACAAGGGGGACAGTGTCACTGATGCATGCACTGTCACTGCTCACCATCCTCGTGGCCTCCTCAAATGGTGACAGGACAGTGCATGCATCCCTGATCATGGCCCACTGGCGTGGGGAAAAAAAACCAAGCTCCCCTGACCCTGTCCTGGTGCCATAGTCGCACAGGTACTCATTGATGGCCCTCTGCTGCGTGTGCAGCCGCTGCAGCATGGCCAACGTTGAGTTCCACCTGGTGGGCATGTCACAGATTAGGCGGTTCTTGGGCAGGTTAAACTCCTTTTGGAGGTCCGTCAGCCGAGCACTGGCATTATATGACCGGCGGAAATGCACACAGACTTTCCTGGCCTGCCTCAGGACATCCTGTAAGCCCTGCCCAAGAACCGCTGCACCACCAAGTTAAGGACATGAGCCAAACAGGGCACATGGGTCATTTGTCCCTGTCGGAGGGCAGAGAGGAGGTTGGTGCCATTGTCGCAAACCACCATTCCTGCCTTAAGTTGGCGTGGCGTCAACCACCTCTGAACCTGCCCCTGCAGAGCTGACAGAACCTCTGCCCCAGTGTGGCTCCTGTCCCCCAAGCACACCAGCTCAAGCACCGCATGGCATCTTTTGGCCTGCGTACTTGCGTAGCCCCTTGAACGACTACGGAGCACCGCTGGTTCCGAGGAAGAGGCCATGGAGGAAGAAGAAGAGGAGGGGGTGGAGGAGAGAGGTGTGTCACAATCATTAGCATTTTGGAGGCGTGGTGGCGGAACAACCTCCAACACTACTGCACCTTGTCCTGCATCCTTCCCAGCTGCCAGCAGAGTCACCCAATGCGCCGTGAAACTTAGGTAACGTCCCTGTCCATGCCTGCTGGACCATGAGTCAGCGGTAATATGCACCTTACCGCTGACCGCCCTGTCCAGCGAGGCATGGACATTGCCTTCCACATGCTGGTAGAGAGCCGGAATCGCCTTCCGTGAGAAAAAGTGGCGTTTGGGTACCTGCCACTGAGGAACCGCACATTCCACAAACTCACGGAAGGGGGCAGAGTCTACCAACTGAAAAGACAGCAGTTGAAGTGCTAGCAATTTTGCCAAGCTAGCATTCAACCGTTGGGCATGTGGATGGCTGGGAGCAAACTTCTTTCGGCGGTGCAGCAGCTGGGGCAGGGAAATTTGCCTGGTACAATCTGACGTCGGTGTACCAAAATCAGATTGCCCACAAGTACGTGGCTGTGACACACCTAATTCTACACCTTCATTCCTCTCAGTGCAGGTCTCAGAGAGGACTGAAGGTCTAGTGGGGTTGGAAATCTCAGCTGATGAGGAGCAAGCAGAGGTCCTCTTTGTTCTTTGGTGTGGGTCTTTTAGATATGCTTGCCAACGAACTGCATGGCAGGTCAACATATGTCTGGTCAAGCATGTGGTACCCAAGCGGGAGATGTTTTGGCCACGCGAGATACGCTTGAGACATATGTTGCAAATAGCAGCGGTGCGATCTGATGCACTTGTCTCAAAAAAGGCCCACACCAAAGAACTTTTTGAATAACGCGCAGAGACTGCAGCGCCCTGCACATGTGGAGCTTTGGGGTGTGATGCAGTCAATGTGCTGCCCTTAGGCTGGCCCCTGGAGGGCATCCTGCCTCGTTGGTGATGTGCCGCCTCCTCCTCCTCCTCCTCTCTCCTATCAGGCACCCACGTTGAGTCAGTGACCTCATCATCCCCTCCCTCCTCATCACTGGAGCAAACCTGGCAGTATGCTGCAGCAGGGGGAGCATGACTGCCAGATTGCTGTCCTTCTTGGGCACCCCCTCTGTCCGTGCTCGTGTTACTGCCTTCATCGAGCTCAGTATCATCATCAGAGCCTTCCAAACGCTGGGCATCCTCCTGGAGCATGTACCCAACACTGTGGTCAAACAGTTCGAGGGACTCCTCAGGAGGACATGGTGGGGCTAGGGAAGGAGTCACTGATGACATTGAGCCGAGGGAAGAGGCCGCTGCTTTGCCAGACAAAGTACCCTGGGCATGGGTGAGAGAGGATGAGGAGGATGAGGACGGCTTGGTCATCCACTCGACCAAGTCTTCCGCATGTTGCGGCTCAACATGGCCAGCTGCCGAAAAAAAGGCCAAGCGTGTCCCATGGCCACGTGCTGATGAGGATGCACCGTCTCCACGACCAGCACTAGACACAGAGCCTGCTTGCCCTCTCTTATTGGCTTGTGACTGTCTGCCTCTCCTTCTTGGCCTTCCAGACATACTAATGGCCTGTAGCTGCACTAAGCTGGGATATATATATATATATATATATATATATATATATGTACTGATACTGCAGCTAGCAAAATCAACTGCCTGCCTGTAGTATGAGAACACCACCAACCTTCTACAGGTAGCTTTAGCTGAACACTGTGAGGTGGACGCACCCCACTAACTTGTAGGTTTAGCAGAACACTGTGAGCAGGACGCACTGCACTAACTGTAAATAGTCTAGCTGCCTGACTGTGGTACTAATAGGATCAAAAGAACACCAGCAATTTTCTTCAGGTAGCTGTATTTACTGTAACAAGACAAGCCTGCCTGTCAGTAAGAAGATAACAGAAACGGATCTAGCTGAACACTGTGAGCAGGACGCAGCCCACTAGCTTGTAGGTTTAGCTGAACACTGTGAGGTGGACGCACCCCACTAACTTGTAGGTTTAGCTGAACACTGTGAGCAGGACGCACTGCACTAACTGTAAATAGTCTAGCTGTCTGACTGTGGTACTAATAGGATCAAAAGAACATCAGTAATTTTCTTTAAAATACTGTAACAAGACAAGCCTGCCTGTCAGTAAGAAGATAACAGGAACGGATCTACTGAACACTGTGAGCAGGACGCACCCCACTAGCTTGTAGGTTTAGCTGAACACTGTGAGGTGCATGCACCCCACTAACTTGTAGGTTTAGCTGAACACTGTGAGCAGGACGCACCCCACTAACTTGTAGGTTTAGCAGAACACTGTGAGCAGGACGCACTGCACTAACTGTAAATAGTCTAGCTGCCTGACTGTGGTACTAATAGGATCAAAAGAACACCAGCAATTTTCTTTAAAATACTGTAACAAGACAAGCCTGCCTGTCAGTAAGAAGATAACAGGAACGGATCTAGCTGAACACTGTGAGCAGGATGCACCCCACTAGCTTGTAGGTTTAGCTGAACACTGTGAGGTGGACGCACCCCACTAACTTGTAGGTTTAGCTGAACACTGTGAGCAGGACGCACCCCACTAACTTATAGGTTTAGCAGAACACTGTGAGCAGGACGCACTGCACTAACTGTAAATAGTCTAGCTGCCTGACTGTGGTACTAATAGGATCAAAAGAACACCAGCAATTTTCTTCAGGTAGCTGTATTTACTGTAACAAGACAAGCCTGCCTGTCAGTAAGAAGATAACAGGAACGGATCTAGCTGAACACCGTGAGCAGGACGCACCCCACTAGCTTGTAGGTTTAGCTGAACACTGTGAGGTGGACGCACCCCACTAACTTGTAGGTTTAGCTGAACACTGTGAGCAGGACGCACCCCACTAACTTGTAGGTTTAGCAGAACACTGTGAGCAGGACGCACTGCACTAACTGTAAATAGTCTAGCTGCCTGACTGTGGTACTAATAGGATCAAAAGAACACCAGCAATTTTCTTCAGGTAGCTGTATTTACTGTAACAAGACAAGCCTGCCTGTCAGTAAGAAGATAACAGAAACGGATCTAGCTGAACACTGTGAGCAGGACGCACCCCACTAGCTTGTAGGTTTAGCTGAACACTGTGAGGTGGACGCACCCCACTAACTTGTAGGTTTAGCTGAACACTGTGAGCAGGACGCACCCCACTAACTTGTAGGTTTAGCAGAACACTGTGAGCAGGACGCACTGCACTAACTGTAAATAGTCTAGCTGTCTGACTGTGGTACTAATAGGATCAAAAGAACATCAGTAATTTTCTTTAAAATACTGTAACAAGACAAGCCTGCCTGTCAGTAAGAAGATAACAGGAACGGATCTAGCTGAACACTGTGAGCAGGACGCACCCCACTAGCTTGTAGGTTTAGCTGAACACTGTGAGGTGGATGCACCCCACTAACTTGTAGGTTTAGCTGAACACTGTGAGCAGGACGCACCCCACTAACTTGTAGGTTTAGCAGAACACTGTGAGCAGGACGCACTGCACTAACTGTAAATAGTCTAGCTGCCTGACTGTGGTACTAATAGGATCAAAAGAACACCAGCAATTTTCTTTAAAATACTGTAACAAGACAAGCCTGCCTGTCAGTAAGAAGATAACAGGAACGGATCTAGCTGAACACTGTGAGCAGGATGCACCCCACTAGCTTGTAGGTTTAGCTGAACACTGTGAGGTGGACGCACCCCACTAACTTGTAGGTTTAGCTGAACACTGTGAGCAGGACGCACCCCACTAACTTATAGGTTTAGCAGAACACTGTGAGCAGGATGCACTGCACTAACTGTAAATAGTCTAGCTGCCTGACTGTGGTACTAATAGGATCAAAAGAACACCAGCAATTTTCTTCAGGTAGCTGTATTTACTGTAACAAGACAAGCCTGCCTGTCAGTAAGAAGATAACAGGAACGGATCTAGCTGAACACTGTGAGCAGGACGCACCCCACTAGCTTGTAGGTTTAGCTGAACACTGTGAGGTGGACGCACCCCACTAACTTGTAGGTTTAGTTGAACACTGTGAGCAGGACGCACCCCACTAACTTGTAGGTTTAGCAGAACACTGTGAGCAGGACGCACTGCACTAACTGTAAATAGTCTAGCTGCCTGACTGTGGTACTAATAGGATCAAAAGAACACCAGCAATTTTCTTCAGGTAGCTGTATTTACTGTAACAAGACAAGCCTGCCTGTCAGTAAGAAGATAACAGAAACGGATCTAGCTGAACACTGTGAGCAGGACGCACCCCACTAGCTTGTAGGTTTAGCTGAACACTGTGAGGTGGACGCACCCCACTAACTTGTAGGTTTAGCTGAACACTGTGAGCAGGACGCACCCCACTAACTTGTAGGTTTAGCAGAACACTGTGAGCAGGACGCACTGCACTAACTGTAAATAGTCTAGCTGTCTGACTGTGGTACTAATAGGATCAAAAGAACATCAGTAATTTTCTTTAAAATACTGTAACAAGACAAGCCTGCCTGTCAGTAAGAAGATAACAGGAACGGATCTAGCTGAACACTGTGAGCAGGACGCACCCCACTAGCTTGTAGGTTTAGCTGAACACTGTGAGGTGGATGCACCCCACTAACTTGTAGGTTTAGCTGAACACTGTGAGCAGGACGCACCCCACTAACTTGTAGGTTTAGCAGAACACTGTGAGCAGGACGCACTGCACTAACTGTAAATAGTCTAGCTGCCTGACTGTGGTACTAATAGGATCAAAAGAACACCAGCAATTTTCTTTAAAATACTGTAACAAGACAAGCCTGCCTGTCAGTAAGAAGATAACAGGAACGGATCTAGCTGAACACTGTGAGCAGGATGCACCCCACTAGCTTGTAGGTTTAGCTGAACACTGTGAGGTGGACGCACCCCACTAACTTGTAGGTTTAGCTGAACACTGTGAGCAGGACGCACCCCACTAACTTGTAGGTTTAGCAGAACACTGTGAGCAGGACGCACTGCACTAACTGTAAATAGTCTAGCTGCCTGACTGTGGTACTAATAGGATCAAAAGAACACCAGCAATTTTCTTCAGGTAGCTGTATTTACTATAACAAGACAAGCCTGCCTGTCAGTAAGAAGATAACAGGAACGGATCTAGCTGAACACTGTGAGCAGGACGCACCCCACTAGCTTGTAGGTTTAGCTGAACACTGTGAGGTGGACTCACCCCACTAACTTGTAGGTTTAGCTGAACACTGTGAGCAGGACGCACCCCACTAACTTGTAGGTTTAGCAGAACACTGTGAGCAGGACGCACTGCACTAACTGTAAATAGTCTAGCTGCCTGACTGTGGTACTAATAGGATCAAAAGAACACCAGCAATTTTCTTCAGGTAGCTGTATTTACTGTAACAAGACAAGCCTGCCTGTCAGTAAGAAGATAACAGAAATGGATCTAGCTGAACACTGTGAGCAGGACGCACCCCACTAGCTTGTAGGTTTAGCTGAACACTGTGAGGTGGACGCACCCCACTAACTTGTAGGTTTAGCAGAACACTGTGAGCAGGACGCACTGCACTAACTGTAAATAGTCTAGCTGCCTGACTGTGGTACTAATAGGATCAAAAGAACACCAGCAATTTTCTTCAGGTAGCTGTATTTACTGTAACAAGACAAGCCTGCCTGTCAGTAAGAAGATAACAGAAACGGATCTAGCTGAACACTGTGAGCAGGACGCACCCCACTAGCTTGTAGGTTTAGCTGAACACTGTGAGGTGGACGCACCCCACTAACTTGTAGGTTTAGCTGAACACTGTGAGCAGGACGCACCCCACTTACTTGTAGGTTTAGCAGAACACTGTGGGCAGGACGCACTGCACTAACTGTAAATAGTCTAACTGCCTGACTGTGGTACTAATAGGATCAAAAGAACACCAGTAATTTTCTTTAAAATACTGTAACAAGACAAGCCTGCCTGTCAGTAAGAAGATAACAGGAACGGATCTAGCTGAACACTGTGAGCAGGACGCACTGCACTAAATGTAAATAGTCTAGCTGCCTGACTGTGGTACTAATAGGATCAAAAGAACACCAGTAATTTTCTTCAAAATACTGTAACAAGACAAGCCTGCCTGTCAGTAGGAATATAACAGGAACGGATCTAGCTGAACACTGTGAGCAGGACGCACTGCACTAAATGTAAATAGTCTAGAAGATAACAGGAACGGATCTAGCTAAACTGAATACAGTGTATATATATATATGCAACACCTGGGATGCATATATATACACAATACACTTTAAGTGCAGCTAACTGACTGACTGTCCTGCCTAATCTAGCTAACTCAAATGAAATGACACTGTCTCTCTCTCTCTCTAAGCACACCGGAACACACTGCACAGGGCCGCCGTGCAGGCGGCCTTATATAGTGTGGGGCGTGTACTAAATCCCTTGAGCCATAATTGGCCAAAGCCTCCTTGGCTTTGGCCAATTATGGCTCTCTGTTAAGGCGGCGCTGTGATTGGCCAAGCATGCGGGTCATAGTGCATGCTTGGCCAATCATCAGCAAGCAATGCACTGCGATGCCGCAGTGAATTATGGGCCGTGACGCGCCACACGAATTTGGCGCGAACGGCCCATATCGTTCGCATTTCGGCGAACGATCGAACAGCCGATGTTCGAGTCGAACATGGGTTCGACTCGAACACGAAGCTCATCCCTATCTATTAGGGAGTCAGTGTGGTTAGTCAGGGTAATGCCTAGGTATGCCATACCTTTGGAGCTCCAAGTGTACGGAAGTGATTGTTGTAATTTAATACGTCATTGGCAGGTATACCTAGATCAAGGATGAGGGATTTAGAGCAGTTCACCTTATAATATGATACATTACCAAAGGATTTCAGTGTTTCATGTGCTATAGGGAGTGAGGTAAGTGGATTTGTTAATAACAATATAACATCATGTGCAAATAAATTGATAACATGTGGAGTAGCTCCAAATTGGAAACCAGTTATGTTAGCATGTGATCTAATGGCCTCCGCCAGGGGTTCAATCATGAGATTAAAAATCGTCGGAGATAAAGGACAACCCCGGCGAGTTCCATTCGTTATTTGAAATGGAATGGAGAGCATGCTGGACATATACACCTGTGCCGAGGGACAAGAGTATAAGGCCAGAACTGTATTCAATATATGGCCACAAAGTCCAAATTTAGACCAAGTCATTGACATGTAATTCCAGTTTACTCTATCAAAAGCCTTCTCTGCATCTATGGAAAGCAGCAGAGGAGGCGTTTTTGTTTTTTCAACATGGTGAATAATGTTGATTATTCTCCTTGTAGCATCTGGGTTTGTCAACCCCTCATGAAGCCCATCTGGTGTCTTTGAATCAGAAATGGAATATAGTCAGCTAGTCATTTGGCTATTAGTTTAGCGTAAATTTTGATATCGGTATTTAGGAGAGAGATTGGACGAAAATTGAGTGGTGTATTAGGTTCTTTACCTGGTTTGGGTAGGGTGACTATGTATGCCTGCTCTATTGGCATTGGCATATAACTGCAGTTTCAAACGTCTAAGATGATAATCGTATTATTGAGATAGCAGATTTCTGAGTTCCTCTCTCAGACCTGAGATTTTTTGGGTAAGAGTAGCGTTAGGTGCTTGTTTATTTTGTGTTTCTATGGTGTGCATATCGGTTAAAATAGAATTAATACGGGCTGTATGCCTTTTCTTTTCTCTGGCTCCGAGTTGTATGAGTATGCCCCTCATGTACGCCTTATGGGCATTCCATAAGGTGAAAGGGTTCTCAGGTTCTCAACGGAATCCGCATTGCATAGAAAGAATTCGCTAATATGTTGGGAGATCTTTGTGGAGGTTCGGGGTTCCTGTATTAATCTTACATTGCTACGCCAGATGGGTGAGGAGAAGGAGACAACCTGGTCATTAATGGCAATATTAATAGCAGCATGGTCAGACCATGTTATGTCATGTATCTGCGCAGACGAAATTTTCTGCAGTAGCCACTTATCTGTCAGGAATAGGTCAATGCCTGTGTGAGAAGAAAGTATAGTCTCTTGCATTTGCATTTAAACATCTCCAAACATCAAACAGCTCCGCTTGGTGTATTGTTTTGTTCAGATAGGAGGAGCTGTTTGACTTTGGAGCAGAAGTATCAATTTTGGGGTCTACAATAAGATTAAAGTCACCACATACAATGAGATTGCCGTATAAGTGATTCTTAATTTTCCTGAGTAGTCTGCTGAGAAAATGGATCTGATGTGAGTTCGGGGCACATAAGGATACTAACGTATATGGTTTTGAGTTGATGTCTCCTGTCAGGATGATGTATCTGCCGTTGGTATCAAGGATAATGTCTTTATGTTGAAAGGACACAGTGTTCCTCAGCGCTATTAATACTCCTCCTTTTTTATGGTCTGGCGTACATGCCATGAATACATGTGGATAGTCCTTATGTGAACTTTTAGGGACTTTGGATTCCTGGAAGTGGGTCTCCTGTACACACAGGATATCTGCCCTGTGCATCTTGGCTTCTTTCCACATGGAGAGTCTTTTTGCGGGGTGGTTCAGTATCCTAGCATTGATGGACAGGCAGTTAATGGGCATAAGGAAGGTTCTATGGGGTATGCAGCGTTATGTAGAGCATATACTCACTGTGGCTGTAGTAGATGGTCAGGTAGGAGGTGTTGACTCTGCCTTTATCCATGGTAGAAGGGAGGTTCACTGCTGAACGGCGTGCTTCAAACATATAGTAAGTAGAACAAAAGGGGTGAAAAAAGAACAGGGTTAGCAAAATAAATGCAAAAACTCAATAAGAAAAGAATCCATGAACTGATCCACGGGCAGGCGTAACTGCTACAAAAAAACTGGAGGTAAAAATAAGGGATTGTAATATGTAACCCTTGTTGTCCGGAGAGAATTGAATGTTATTTAACGTGTTATATTCAACCGGTAGTTTTCTTTGAGGAACGTTTGCAGGAGACCACATGCCAGTCCTCCTGTAGTGGACTAGGTGTAGGAGTGTGAGTAGCTGACATATCGTGATCAGGTAGTATGCCCCATTTGCGTAATGCTGCAATACCTTCTTCCAGTGTGGATATCAGTACTGATACGCCATTGTGGGTAACCGAAAGCTTGGCTGGGTACTTCCACTTGTGGATGATATTGTGGTTCCTCAGGGCCTTAGTTATTGTCACTAAGTTGCGACGTTGTTGGAGCTTATGCCTGGACAGGTCCGGGAGCAGTTGTAGTTCTGCGTACTGCGGGTGCCTATTGTCGGTTCTGCGGGATGTTGTTAGGATTTGTTCCTTGATGTGATAGTAGTGCACCCTGAGTAACACATCTCTAGGAGTGTTTTCAGGAAGAAAGGCAGGTTTGGGTATGCGATGTATGCGATCCACAATTAGATCTTGTGGCAACAGAGATGGTAGCAGTGTTGAGAATAGCGCCTGCGTATATGACAGTAGTTGTGTGGCAGGTATGGTTTCTGGAATCCCCCTAATTTTTATGTTGTTCCTTCTGGAAGGATCTTCTAAATCTGCAACTTTGTTTTTTAACCATGCGATTTCCTCATCATGGTTGCTGTGGGCATCCACCATTGTATTAAATGATGAGGTAAAGTCACTCATACGCTGCTCAATATGATCAACCCTGCTGCCTGTACTTCCCTCTGACAGTTATTAATCCCTGCTGTCATGTCAGCATGTATGTGATGCTTTTAGGGATAGCAACATATCCTTGAGAACTGTGTCTGATACTGGCCTGTCAGAAGTAGGGAATGCTGCTATAAGGTCCTGTGTAATTTGCACTGCTGGTTCCACAGCATTCTAAGGCCTGCTTACCTCCATCTCAGGGTCTCTCAGCGGCCTTTCCGGGGAGGCAATCCTCTGTATTTGTTTGGCTGGGCTCCTGGTAGAAGGGCTTGAGGTCCCAGAGGAGGATCCGCTATGGAGATGGGAGCCCTGGAATTGTTTTGTAGAACCCGGAGTAGCCGTTGTCTTTGATCGCGGCCTGATGCCTCGTCTGTCTCCCTGAAGCGCCGGCGCCATTTTGTTGGAGCTTGCGAGCTTTGAAGAAGTCCTGCATCTTCTGGGGATTCTGCGGATTTTTCCTGTGTCGGATCATCGCATCGGATGCAGCGGGTCCCGGTGAGTCCATGGAGGCTCTGTGCTGCGTGGATGATGCTGGTGAACGCGGATGGAGGTAGATTCTTCTCGGCGGAGCTCACTGCTTAATCTTCCATAATGGAGCTCGGTTGCCACACCCCCACCTGTGTGTAATTTAATCTCAGTATAAATACAGCTGTTCTGTAAAGCCCTCAGAGATTTTTTAGAGAACCTTAGTGAACAAACAGCACTATGAAGGCCAAGGAACACACCAGACAGGTCAGGGATAAAGTTGTGGATAAGTTTAAAGCAGGGTTAGGGTATAAAAAAATATCCCAAGCTTTGAACATCTCATGGAGCACTGTTTAATCCATCATCCGAACATGGAAAGAGTATGGCACAACTGCAAACATACCAAGACATGGCCGTCCACCTAAACTGACAGGAGAGCATTAATCTGAGAAGCAACCAAGAGGCCCATGGTAACTCTGGAGGAGCTGCAGAGATCCACAGCTTAGGTGGGAAAATTTGTCCACAGGACAACTATTAGTCGTGCACGACACAGATCTGGCCTTTATGGTAGAGTGGCAAAAAGAAAGCCATTGTTGAAACAAACCCATAAGAAGCCCCCATTGCAGTTTGAAAAAAGCCATGTGGGGGACACAGCAAACATGTGGAAGAAGGTGCTCTGGTCAGATGAGACCAAAATTGAACTTTTTGGCATAAAAGCAAAACGCTATGTGTGGCGGAAAAATAAAACTGAACATCACACTGATCGTGGTGGCAGCATCATGTTATGGGAACATGATTTTTTCTTCAGCAGGGACAGGGAAGCTGGTCAGAGTTGATGGGAATATGGATGGAGCCAAATACAGGGTAATCTTAGGAGAAAACCTGTTCCTGTTCAACCCGTTCAAGTCTGCAAAAGACTTAAGACTGGGGTGGGAGTTCAACTTCCAGCAGGACAACGACTCTAAACATACAGCCAGAGCTTCAATGAAATGGTTTAGATCAAAGAATATTCATGTGTTAGAATGACCCAGTCAAAGTCCAGACTTAAAATCCAAATGAGAATCTGTAGCAAGACTTGAAAATTGCTGTTCACAGATGCTCTTGTCGGGGCTGGGCTCAGCCCTTCCTTCTCTGAGCTGGCCGCTCAGCTGTCAGCTAATTGCCAGCTCCTATCTCTCCACAGTGATTCACCTGTTGATGATCCTGCTTGTCTGTCCTGCCTAAGCCGTCCAGTCCAGATGATCTCTGCCTTTGCCTTGGTAACATCTCTAGAGATGCTCTCCTGTGTTCCTGTTAAAGACTTGCTTGGCTGACATTCCTTCTGGCTCCCTGACGTTTTGGCTTGTCTGACTATACATTCTGGTGCATGAACTCTGGCTATGTTTTGACTATGTTTACTCTGTTTACCTTTTTTTAATATTATTAAACAAGTGTGATTTAACTGTACTTTTGTCTCAGTCTGATTCATGGTTTCTGACAGTAGGTCAAGGTCATGAATTCAGAAGATGAAGTCAATCCACTTGTTGGTAATATTTTTTCCAGATTGGATGAGCAGGATCACCGCATGGATTAGTTTGCCATAGAGTTACAAACGCTCCTAAGTCACACGGCTCACCTGGAATCTCCCACTGTGGCTGCTCTGGTACAACCTGTGTTGCAGGCCATCCGCGCTGCTGCTTCTTTCTCTGTTTAGGCACCCACCTCGAGTATTACTTCTATAAGAGGCATGTCTGGTTCCGCTCCGCTTCCCCGGCAATTTGATCTCTCGGATACCCTCAAGGATGAGATAGCAGCCCAAGATATACCCACTGAGCTGGAGAAGTTGATCATGTTTGCCATCCTCATTGACTCCAGACTCAGAGGAAGACTCTCTTTTAGTTCTCATGCACACGGACGTTTTTACAGCTGCTTTTTTGAGCTTTTTTTGCAGCTTAAAAAGGCCTGTCTATGTTAGTCTATGGCTTCATGCCCACCTAGGCGTTTTTAGCTGCAAGTGGCATAGGCGTTTTTAAGCTGTAAAAAAAACCCAGGACCAGTGGGTTCTGAGAGACGTTTTTCAGCTGTAAAAACGCTCTAACAGTGAAAAACGCTCAAAAACGCTCAAAAACGCTCAAAAACGTCATTCACCAACGTTTTTTAGCGTTTTTGATCCATTGAAAAGAAAAAAAATTTGAAAAAAAAAAAAAAAGCTCAAAAAAGCTAACGCGGAAAAACGCTCAAAAACGCTCAAAAACGCTATTGCAAAAATGCTGAAAAAAGCTGAAAAAAGTTTAAAAAAATCACTGCAAAGATACTGGCGTTTTCATAACGTTTTTTAACAGCCTGTGTGCATGAGGGCTTAAGGAGCGCTTGCGGAAGCCCCCTGTACCTTTGTCTCCGAGCTTTGCAGTCCCACCCGTGCCTCCCTCACCTCCCATGCCTCCTGGTACCGAGTCGGTCAGTGAAGGTGAACCCATGCATTTGGGTTTCATGCGTCTCTCTGCGGATGAGAGAACCTTTAGGAGGAGGGAGAGATTGTGCCTTTATTGTGGCCAGGCAGGTCACTTTTTGAAGTCTTGTCCTACCCGTCCAGGGAACGCTCAAACCTTCAGGTCCTGTCACGGGCAGACCTTAGGTGGCGTTGTTTTGTCCCCAGTTATCCAGAAGGATAAGCCCATGGTTTTGGTTATCCTTTCTTGGGCTGAGTCATCCGTCGAGATACAGGCTCTCGGCCTGTTCATTGATGCTGGCTTTGTATCGAAGCACTCGATTCCACTGCAGCTGCGTGACAATCCACTTACCATTGAGGCTCTTGATGGGAGACCTCTACAGCCTGCCTGCCCATGTAACTCATGAGATTTCTCCGTTTCCCATGGCCCTAGGGGCTCTTCACCATGAGATAATACAATTCTAAGTTATTTCCTCACCTAAGTTTACGCTGGTTATCCTTGGTTACAGAGGCACATGTGCTGAGGTTCTCTCCTGGTCACCACAATGCAGTAAGACATGCTTCCAGAAGGTAACCAAGGTCCTGTGCACCTCTTCACTCTCTTCCCTGCCGTAGGAGTACCGCAATTTTACTAATGTCTTTGACAAAGGTCAAGCCGGTAGTTTGCCTCCACACTGGTCGTATGATTGAGCAATTGACCTTCAACCTGGTGCCATACCCCCTCATGGCCAGGTTTACCCTTTGTCGATCTTGGAGTATAAGGCCATGGAGGAGTATGTTGCAGACGTACTTTCTCGAGGTTTCATCCGCAAATCCTCATCTCCTGCTGGTGCTGGTTTCTTTGTGAAGAAGAAGATTGGTGAACTGAGACATTGTATTGATTTTAGGGGTCTCAATCGTTTCATAATTAAGAATGCCCATCCGATTCCGTTGATTATGGAGTTATTTGACCGTCTAAAGGGAGCAACGGTTTTCACAAAGCTTTATTTGAGAGGGGCATACAATCTCATGAGGATTAAGGAGGCCGACGAGTGGAAAACTGCGTTTAATACCAGAACAGGCCATTATGAGTACCTTGCAATGCCTTTTGGACTTTGTAACCCCACCGGCAGATTTCCAGGAATTTATTAACGATGTCCTCTGAGATTTGTTGCAGTTATGTGTGGTGGTTTATCTCAATGATATCCTCATATTTTCCAAGTCCCTGGAGAGCCACCACACAGATGTATGTCGTGTGCTTCAGAAACTAAGAGAGATCAATCTCTATTGTAAATTGGAGAAGTGCGAATTCCATCGTGAACAGGTTAAATTCCTGGGTTATGTCATTTCCACTGCTTGTTTTTCAATGGACCCAGAGAAACTTACAGTCCTACAGTGGCCCTGTCCCGTGGGCTTATGTCCTCTTCAGCGTTTTCTTGGCTTTGCCAACTATTATCGGAAGTTTATTTGTAACTTCTTGTCTCTGGTCAAGCCCCTGACTGACGTGACCAGAAAGGATGGTAACCCACAGAGATGGTCTCTGGAGTCCATTAAGGCCTTTGAGAGTCTCAAGGCTGCCTTTGTTTCTGCTCCTGTGTTGGCACATCCTGATCCTACGTTACCTTTTATACTTGAGGTTGATGCTTCTGAGACTGGAGTTGGTGCCCTTCTGTCTCAATGTCCTACCTCTGAGAGCGTTATGCATCCTTGTGACTACTTTTCCAAGAAATTGTCACCTGCAGAGTGCAATTATGAGATTGGTGACAGAGAGCTGTTAGCGATCATTTTAGCCCTGGAAGAATGGAGACATCTCCTCGAAGGTACCACTGTGCCGGTTCTCATTTTTACTGACCATAACAATCTCACATTCTTGTCTGAGGTGGTCGTCCGAGGGGGAGGGGTCATTGAAGAGGGATTACTGTCAGGGCTGAGCTCAGCCCTTCCTTCTCAAAGCTGGCCGCTCAGCTGTCGGCTAATTGACAGCTCCTATCTCTCCACAGTGACTCACCTGTTGATGATATCATGCTCGTTATTCCTGCCTACTTAAGCCGTCCAGTCCAGATGATCTCTGCCTTGGTCACATCTCTGGGGATGCTCTCCTGTGTTCCTGTTAAAGACTTGCTTGGCTGACATTCCTTCTGGCTCTCTGACATTTTGGCTTGTCTGACTATCCATTCCGGTTCCTGAACTGTGTTTTGACTAAGTTTACTCTTTTTACCTTTTTTTATTAATATTAAATAAGTGTGATTTAACTGTACTTCTCTCTCACTCTGATTCATGATTTCTGACAGCTCTCCATCCAATCTGACAGAGCTTGAGCTATTTTGCAAAGAAGAATGGGCAAAAATGTCACTCTCTAGATGTGCAAAGCTGGTAGACACATACCAAAACGACTGGCAGCTTTAATTGCAAGAAAAGGTGGTTTTACAATATATTGACCCAGGGGGGCTGAATACAAATGCACGCTCCAATTTCACATATTTATTTGTGAAAAAAAAATGAAAACCATTTATAATTTTCCTTCTACTTCACAGTTATGTGCCACTTTGTGTTGGTCTATCATATAAAATCCCAATAAAATACATTTACATTTTTGGTTGTAACATGACAAAATGTGGAACTTTTCAAGGGGTATGAGTACTTTTTCAAGGCACTGTATGTATATAACCTTGCCTTCCTTGTACCTGGACTGTCATTGTATGCCAACCGCAAGTACTTGCTGTGCTCAGTTTGCGCCTGCTCAGGTGTGGTAGCCAGAAGGGATGGGCCGAAGACCCCCCTGTTCAGTTCGCAAGAGAGCTCCCCAAACAGCGGAAATGTTCTAACCTGAATAGCGAACCCCATTGAAGTCTATGGGAGCAGAACAGGAAAAATTAAAACGTGCCCAATTTAAAGGCTTAAATGCAAGGAATTGGCCATAAAAGGGGCAGTGATTTTAATTATGCTTAAAGTGCAACAATAAAAATGAAAAATTCCTTTAAATATACTGCCTGGGGGGTCCCCTTAATGTGTGTGTAACATGGCGCAACTGTAGCATGCATAAAACATGCTACAGCAAAAATGATAATCAAATCACATTTTAAATGTCTGGCGGTCAGACAAAAAAAAATAAAGAAGAAAAATGGTCCCCCCCAGTCCATACCAGGCCCTTTGGGTCTGGTATGGATTTTAAGGGGAAGCCCACGCCAAAAGGCCCCGCAAAATCCATACCAGACTCTTACCTGAGCATGCAGCCAGGCAGGTCAGGAAGGGGAGGGGACAAGAAAGCGCCCCTCCGAACCATACCAGGCCACATGCCCTTAACATGTGGACCTTACTTTAAAAGGGGGCGGTGCCACCGTGTGACATAGCCAGGTGGCCCCACCCCCTGCCTATATAGGAACTATCAAAGCGCAGAGTGGGCATATGGTGGGAGGCCTCCCAGGAGGCAGAGCATTTTTTATTTTTTTTTTCCGGGTCCGGCGAGCATCATGATTGACCATGGCTTTACATCGAGGGGCACTATTTTTTTATTTTTTTAATAAAGAACTTGTCAAAAAGTTTCTTGTAGTTATTATTTTTTACACTTTTCTGGTGAATGAGTAGGAGTATGATGTACCCGATACACATTCATTTGGGGGCGGGGTTGGGATCTGGGGACCCCCTTGCTAAAAGGGGCTTCCAGATTCTGATAAGCCCCCACCCGCAGACACTGAAAACCACAGCCCAGGGCTGTTTAGAAGAGGCCCTTGTCCCTATCAATGTGGGGATAAGGTGCTTTGGGTTGGGGGGAGCAGAGTCCCCTCCCTGCCCCAAAACACCCACTCCCCATGTTAAGGACATGTGGCCTGGTATGGTTCAGGAAGGGGGGGTACTTGCTCATCCCCCCTTTCCTGACCTGCTGGGCTGCATGCTTGGATAAGGGTCTGGTATAGATTTTTGGGGGGCCCTATGCCATTTTTTTTACATTTTGGCTAGGGGTCCACCTTAAAATCCATACCAGCCCCTAATGGCCTTTTTTACTCTGTCCCCTCAGTGGGGAAATCCATTGACAGCTGATGACTTATTGGTTGTTAAGGATGCCGCGGCCGGCTTCCAGGGCAAAGTTTTTCCAAATCAGTGCGCAGAATGCACTGTGCAGAGCTCTGGGGACTGCAGGGTGTTCGTTGGGGGCAAACACCTGGCGAGCACCCTGCAAATTTGGGTGTTCGGTGAACGACTGAACAGTCAAATGTTCGCCCATCCCTAGTAGCCAGACACTATAGCATTGTGTCCTAGGGGCAACTGAGTAACGGTAGGCCTGCTTGCCTTATGGAAAAGGGGGCTGCTATGGCCAAATCACACAGAAGCTAGCTATAGTGCCTGACCACCTGCATTAGGGGTAAGCGTGATAATAGGAAACTCTGCTCACTCAAAGCATCTTCTTAGTCAGCATGCCACCAGGTGAAAACAGTGCTCTCTACAACGTGATAATTAAAATATGCTCCACTTCAATTCTGACCTTCTATGATATATGAGGTCATATAGCGCTTTTAACCCCCAGCAGGGATGATAAGCATTCCTGGGTTCACTCCATGTGATCTTTATTATAAACTTTCAAATGCCGCTCAAAATTGGCAGAACATACATACAAAACAAAGAGACTAATAGTGCTCACTGTGTTTATTAAAAAAATCATATAAGAGTAAAAACCACTTACAAGGGTTAAAAACAAGATAACCTACAATACAACTGTGGGCACCTACTTTTATGTAGGTGACCTTTTCTTGACAGCTTTCTGATACAAGTAAATTTAGACAGGCTGATGCTATTTGCAGCAGGCCTGTATTGTGTGATTTCTTTATTTGAGTGACATGTGTTTATGTGTTGGTCAATCATTGATTTGCTTGGTAAACCCGGGACTCTCATATAAAAAGGGGGGTCACATGGTGTCCAGGAGTTTGAGTCCAGTCCTGCTCTGAGGAGCGAGAGAGCCAGCCTGGTTCCCGGAGGGGAAGTTGGAGGTTTTCCCCTCCAGGGAGCCAACGGAGCTTCACCCTAGCGAGAAGGGTGGAGATCCAGTCCTCATGGAGGAACATCTTGCCGCGTGTAGTCGTGGATGTCATAGGCTGCCCCTGCGGGGAGGGGAACGGGCCACAAAGTGATAAAGGAAACTGAGGAACATTGTGGATGAAGTAGCAACAAAGCAGAAGAAAACTGGGTGATTGATCATTTATGAGTGGCACATGGACTATCAATCACGTGAGTGAAAGTCCAAGGGAAAGGTACTGCCAGAGACTGAGGGTTGTTGATGCACAAGTCAGTGAGATGGGCAGTGATGGCCTATGACTTTGAGTTCAGCATTGCCCCGGGATTCCAATCAGTCAAGCGGGAGGAGTTATTCAGATTTGCTCTCCTTTAGCCTAATTTGGAAGTACCATGACGGTGGGAAGTAGTGGTAAAAAGGTAGCGGTGAAGCTGCAAGCAAACGTGTAGAGATATGGATCATTCTTTTAAAGTTATCCAGATGAAGAAGTTACTCAGAGTGACTCTTTATCAACTCATTTTCTATCAAATCTACTTCCATCGTCCCTGATTGAAGACATCATTGAGAAATGATGTCTTGACTGTCCGCAATTGTACTCAGATTTTCTCGTATGATTCATGAAAGATGACAATGTAACAGAAGAGCATCTCAAAGGAAGTCCTCCCAACCCAGTTTATGTTGTTGAATAAAGCATTAAGAAAAAGCATTAAGGACTGTGACTTTTAAATCTATGGCCTGGGAGGGTTGAGTAGTAAACGTGAATTATGGATATAGCAAATATTCAGCCGCTCCTTCGCGGGTAAGCGCTACACAACACTGTACACTCTGCTTGTACCGGTCTCCCCACCTAGCAGTACCGAGATGATGATGTCATCGGCTCTGCCCACTATACGAGATACGTCCAATGACAACCTGAAGGCATTCTGTACATAGTTGGTATACAGAGTACCTACAAAAGTGCCATGTCTTGATTGTGTGATTGGCATATTGATTTTCACATTAGTCTGCACTAAGTTACAAGTCAGATTTTAGGGATATTTTGCAATAGCAATTTTATTTTGGTGAGAAATTTCCTAAGTGTTAATCTCTCTTAAAGGGATGCAGACATTGCAGTTTTTCTGATCAGAGCACAAAGAGTGCGCCAAGTGATTATAATGAATCAAACCCATCCTTGCAGAATCAGTATCCAAAGGACATAGTGGAACAAACAGATGTTTTCTTCAAAGCGAAACAGGTAGGAATCTGCAACAAATTTTATAAAATCCTAGCAATGTTAATTGATCACCAAGAGTGAGTTGTTTTTTTCTCAGCAAAAGTGGGATTATGCTTTAAAAATTCATAGGCATCCAGTGTGGAAGACAAAATTACAGAGCTACACGGTTTTCCACCAAGCAGCAGTTTTTATTTTTTTTCTTTTTGATAACATTATTCTTTTTCATATTATATATAAATGTTGCCTGTAAAGAATATAGAGTATAACACCATTCTTCTGTGTTGCAGATCAGTTATGGAGCTACAGACTCCTCTCTTATGGACAGACAACTTTATCCTCATGTTTTCCGAACAGTTCAGAATGACCATGTTCATTGTTTGGCAATAATAAAGTTGTTGAAACATTTTGACTGGACTTGGGTCGGAATATTCAGAACAAAAGATGATGCTGGAGAGAAAGAAACTGAAATAATAACAAACTACATGAATAGTGAAGGGATTTGTGTTGAGTTTACAGTTTCATTTGGACTTGACTTATTTAATGATGATGGGTTAGAAAGACATATTGAAGCTAATGCTCATATTATAAAAAAATCCACTTCTAAGGTGATTGTTGTATGTGGATCTTATGTTTATATCAATTTAGTTTTCCTTCTCTATGAAGATGTTGTTCATGATAAAACATTTATTTTTCCTCCAGTTTGGGTCTCCAGCTCTTCGGTACATGTAGTGCCAGTGATTGGAATAAATGGAAGCTTTGCAGTGGAACTTTACCCTTTAACACTTCCAGATAAAGAAAATCTTTTTGATGGCATTGACAAGATGAATAGCACAAATAATTCTTCAGGTTCCCGGTATTTTTTAACAATTGCAAAGTGTTTGACTGCAAACAGAGAAAAGAAGAAGATAATTTGCAAAATGATCAAAAATGGTTCTCCAATTGAAGAAATATATCCAAACATAAACAGTTTTCTGAATCAAGGTGTCTCACCGCGAATTTATTACGCAGTAGAAGCCTTGGCTAAAGCACTTCATAATAGGCATCTATTCCTTAAAGATAATTCTGATTATAAGAACCATCATTATTATAAACATCAGGTAGAGTACACTGTGTGTCCTGGATTTAGGGAAATGTATAACATTATTCTTGGATGAGCAAGTTTGGGGTGAAGGAACTTGACTGGCCTGCACAGAGTCCTGACCCCAACCCGATAGAACACCTTTGGGATGAATTAGAGCAGAGACTGCGAGCCAGGCCTTCTTGTCCAACATCAGTGCCTGACCTCACAAATGCGCTTCTGGAAGAATGGTCAAATATTCCTATAGACACACTCCTATATCTTGTGGGCGGCAGCTTTCCTAGAAGAGTTGAAGCTGGAATAGCTGCAAAGGGTGGGCCAGCTCAATATTGAACCCTACGGACTAAGACTGGGATACCATTAAAGTTCATGTGTGGGTGAAGGCAGGCGTCCCAATACTTTTGTATATATATATATTTATTTATTTGTGGTTTGTGAGGTGGTCGGTGTACAGATATAAAAAAAAAAAAAGATATAATACACACACCCTATTTAGTGAACTTCTCCAAGATATGTATGAGAAAAAAATGCATAAAATAAAAATAACAGCATTATGCCCAAATCCTCCCTAACCCCACACCTCCCATGAACCCACTCCCTCCCTAATTCAGATACCACACCCCACAGCCTACTAAATCCCCTCCCAACGATGTACCCTACCTAATGCACATAAGTCCCCCAGGTAGGATCTGGCGACCCTCCCGGTTATACACCTGCATCACAAGTATAGGCACAACCTAAAATATCCCCCCGAGGAGCCAGCACCCCACCTTAAAACCACAGTGGGTGATTGGAGTGCTGAGTTCCTCAGGAAACGATCCAACGTAATCCAGGCCAGAAACATGAAATCCTTCAGTGCAGAGGCACTGATGAGAGGGTTAAGGTTGTCCCCACCCAACTGTTTGTTGAGTGGGGTGTGTTCTCAGTGTGCAGACACTCAAATAGTGGCTCGTTACTTGGTTGGGCTAGATCTGAGGAAGGGGGTATGCCCCCCGAAACACGTAAGCTTTTCCACCATGGGGCATTAAATGAGTGACCCGTCTCACCTGCTGGAGCAGTTTACTTGATTGATTGTATTCCAATATTGTGAGTATAACACTGGTTTATATGTTTTTTCCTACAAGGGTCATGTAGAAGGTGTCATAAAGATCAGCCAATTTTACATTGCAGCCACAGAAAATAACATTTAAAGGGGTTGTAAAGGTAAAAATTTTTTCACCTTAATGCATTCTATGCATTAAGGTGAAAAAACTTTGGACAGTACCGCCGCCCCCAGGCCCCCCGTTTTACTTACCTGACGCCTCGAATCTTCGCTCCTCGTCCTTGTCAGCTTCATTGCAGCTCAGCCTGGTCGCTGATTGGCTGCAGTGGATGGATTGAAAGCAGCGCAGCCATTGGCTCGCGCTGCTGTCAATCACATCCGATGACGCGGCGCGCCGGGGGGCGGGGCCGAGTGATACAGCGAGCGGCTATAGCCGCCGGCTGTATCACGGGAGCGCGCCCGCAAGCACTCACCACCGTGCGAGGGAGCTCGCATGAAGGTGGTAAATGCTTGTGGGGAGGAGCTGAAACAGCCGCCGAGGGACCCCAGAAGACCAGGTTCGGGGCCACTCTGTGCAGAACGAGCTGCACAGTGAAGGTAAGTATAACATGTTTGTTATTTAAAAAAAAAAAAAAAAAAAAAACTTTACAACCCCTTTAATTTATTAAAGAGAAATTACAGAAGATAGGCAATGTCGGATACATGTCTGGATATTGGTTCATATATTTAGACACAACTTGTGGGCAGAACAGCATGTTTTTACTGCCATCTAGGGATGGTCCCGATGTTCGAGTCAAATGTAATACAGAGCAAATGAACATATGGGGTGTTTGTGGCAAATTTGAGCGATGCAGAGTGCCCCATAATGCACTGTGAGGTTGCAGTGCATTGACAGCTAATGGCTAAAGCATGCACCTGACCTGCATGCTTTGACCAATCACAGCGCGGTGTGCCACTCCCCACACTATATAAGGCTGCTGTTTACACGGCGGCCATATATAGTGAATGGTTGGAGATTAGGCAAGTAGTGTAGTGTAGTGCGCAGTCAGTCAGTGTAGTAGTATACAGTTCAGAGTATATAGTGCAGTTAGTGTAGTATATATACAGTATAATACACTTCACAGTATATAGTGCAGTCAGTGTAGTATATATAATGCAGTTCAAAGTATATAGTGCAGTCTGCATAGTATATATAATGCAGTTCAGAGTATATAGTGCAGTATGTATAGTATAATTATATATCATATACTTCAGAGTATATAGCACAATCCATATAGTATATATGATGCAGGTCAGAGTATATAGTGCAGTTCATACAGTATATATAATGCAGTTTAGAGTATATAGTGCAGTCTGTATAGTATATATAATACATTTCAAAGTATATAGTGCAGTCCGTATAGTATATATAATGCATTGCAGAGTATATAGTGCAGTCAGTGTAATATTTACTGTATATAATACAGTGGAGAATATATGGCGCAGTCAGTGTAATATATATATATATATGTATATATATATATATATATATATATATAACAGTTCAGAGTATACAGTGCAGTCCGTATAGTATATACAATACAGTTCAGAGTATATAGTGCAGTCCGTATACTATACTGTATATAAAACATTGCAGAATATAGAGTTCAGCCAGTGTAGTATATATAATACAGTGGAGAATATATAGTGCAGGCCGTATAGTATAAATAATGCAGTTAAGAGTATATATTGCAGTCCATATAGTATTTATATAATATAGTTCAGAGTATATAGCGCAGTCCGTATAGTATACAGTATATGATGCAGTTCAGAGTATATAGTGCATTCTGTATAGTATATATAATGCAGTTCAGATTATATAGTGCAGTTAGTATAGTATATACAATGCAGTTCAGAGTATATAGTGCAGTCCGTAGAGTATATATAATACAGTTAAAAGTATATAGTGCAGTCCGTATAGTATATATATTACAGTGGAGTATATGTAGTGCAGTCAGTGTAGTATATATAATACAGTGTAGGGTATATAGTGCAGTGCAGAGTATATAATACAGTGTATTGAAGTGGTTAAGGGGAACACTATGACAGAATTAAAAAAAAAATTGCCATGGGGTCCCCCCAAAATCCATACCAGACCCTTATCTGAGCAATCAGTCTGGCAGGCCAGGAAAGGGGGGGGGGGGGACGAGCGAGCACTCCTCCTCCTGAACTATACCAGGCCACATGCCCTTAACATGGGGAGGGTGCTTTGGGGTCCCCTTCAAAGCACCTTGTGCCCATGTTGATGGGGACAAGAGGTCTTCCCAACAACCCTTGCCATTGGTTGTTGGGATTTGCGGGGGGCTTATCGGAATCTGGAAGCCCCCTTTAAACCCCAGATCCTGCCCCCCCATGTGAATGGGTAGGGGTACATTGTATCCCTACCCATTCACCAAAAAAGTGTTGAAAATAAAAACCACAACAGACAGTTTTTGACAATTCCTTTATTAAAATCATGCCACCCGACAGACCTGAGAAATAGTAAAAAATAAAAAAAGCTCTGCCTCCATGGGAGGCCTCCAGGTGACTGCTGTCTCTTGGTGCCAGGATCACTTAAGTGCTCAGTTCTAGTGTCCGGGTGTTGGCTGTTGCATTCCCCCTGTCTGTGTTCACCTGGAAGGTGATTGATCTGGTCAGTCGTCTGATATAAGCAAGCTGAAAACTCTATCCCTTGCTTGTTATAGAGACAGAGTTACCTGCATTGTTCTTGATCAAGCCTCCTGTTTGTCTGCCCTGCTTTGCTGTTGGATTCCAATGTGTATGACCCAGATCGGATATTGGATTATTCCCTGAACTCAGCCAGCTTTTTACCTGGATTGTCATAGAACCATGCTATCTGCCTGCTAAACTGCAAGTAGTCTGTTGTTTGCTCTGTTCGCGTCTGGCCTGGTGTGGTGGCCAGGCACTATAGCATTGTGTATAAGTCCTGGGGGCAACCAAGTACCGGTAGGCCTGCCTGCCTTAGGGGAAAGGGGGCTGCTATAGGTGAAGCACACAGAAGCTAGCTATAGTGTCTGACCACATGCATTGAGGTAGACGTGACATTCGTGACATTATCACAAGCCTTTAACAAAAAATTTCTGTCAAGATGGACTCTGCACCAGCTTGTTTATTTGTTGAGGAAATTTGAAAACTCACACGCCAAGTCTAGGAACTGTCGGTGCATGTAAACACACCTCCAGCAGTAATGCAGGAGCAAGAGCCTAAAGTTAACCCACCTGACCATTTTTCTGGTGACCCCCATGTGTTTTCTAACTTTAAAAATATTTGTATGCGATACTTTATACTCAAGACACATTCCTCTGGTTCTGAAGCACAGCGGGTCAGCCTGATTATTACATGGTTGCAGGGGGATCCCCAGTCTTGGGTGTTTAGTCTCCCCGCAGATGACCCAGCCTTTTTCAAAGCCTTAGGTTTACGGTATGATGATCCTGAGTGTGCCCATTCAGCTGAAGCTAACATTAGGTCACTATGTCAGGATAAACGCACCTCTGAACAATACTGTTCTGATTTCCGCCGCTGGGCACCTGACTCAGGGTGGAATGACCCAGCTCTAAAAAGCCAGTTCAGGTTAGGCTTATCAGACTCTATCAAAGACTCCTTAGTTCCCTACTCTAAACCGAAGTCATTGAATGAAGCCATGCAAGTAGCCATCCGTATTGACAGGCGTTTATGGGCAAGGCGTACAGAGAGGTTTTTTTTTTTGCCCCCCCAGTACGCTGCCCACCTTTTCTTAATTTTCGGAGTCCCCTCTGCCTCTCTAGCAGTATGAGACCATGCAAATTGGTCTTACCCATTTATCCTCTGGGGAAAAGGCTAGAAGGAGATCTCAGGTTCTATGCTTATATTGTGGCAACCACAGCCACTTTGACGCTAGCTGTCGAGAAACACCAAGAAATGAGAAGAGTCTAGTGCGGGTGGGGTCTGCTTCTATAGACCATACTGTGTCTGTTTCCCTCAGACATGGCTTATTTTTTTCTTGCACAACCTAGTTCTGTCAAGTTTTCTCACCAACTCTCCGCTTTCATTGATTCTGGTGCTGCTAGCAATTTCATTGATAGGGACCTAGCACACAGTCTACAGATTCCGCTGACTAAGGTGCACAGACCCTTCTCAGTCTTAGACGTTGATAATTCTCCCTTGTCCATGGGTCTGGTGACCTTGTGTACGGTACCTATTACCCTGACCATTGGGAAACTTCACAGGGAGACAATCAGCTTCTACCTGATCTCTTCTCCTGCGTATCCCCTTATCTTGGGGTATCCCTGGCTTAAACTTCACAACCCGCACATAGACTGGGCTGCAGAGGAAATTGGGTCCTGGTCCCAGACCTGCATCCAGAATTGCATTACAACCGCTGAAGAGTTGTCCATGTATAACTCTTGTGTGGCCAGTGCAAGTCACGTGCCTTTATTCCAGTCCTATTCAGATTCTGATCATGACAACATTTACAAATGTGACTACAGTTTACATAACCATGTGGCTTTATTTGACTCTGTTGCAACAACCCTCTCCTCCTAGAAACCGAGCTTATCTGTTATCTCTTAGCCTTGAGCCCTGTTTGGAAACTTCCTCTAAGTCCTCAGAAGTCAAGTCCTCTGGATTACCCCTATCTTTGCCTGTCACTAAACTCCCTTGGACGCACAGCCAGGCTAACTTGTCTGCAAGTTCCACTGTCGCTACATCTGGTGATACGATTCAGATATGTTGCTACACCTGGTGATGCGATCCAGATAGTCGCTACACCTGGTGATGCAATTCAGATAGTCGCTATACCTGTTGACGTGATTCAGATAGTCGTTATACCTGGTGATGCGATTCAGACAGTTGCTATGCTTGGTGATGCGATTCAGACAGTCGCTACACCTGGTGATGCAATTCAGACAGTTGCTATACCTGGTGATGTGGCCCAGTCGGCCACTGCATCAGTTATGCCAGTCCAGCCCATGCCCATTGAACTTCCTGCTTTTTCCTTTTTCCGGACTCTCTGGTGATGCGATTCAGACAGTCGCTGCACCTGGCGATGAGCCACGGTCAGCCACTGCATCAATTGAAGACCTCTCCCTTCTTCTACTACACCCATTTTGACCAGTCTAAGAGGTTCAATTCATCCTTTGGATAAACTGCTTCATTCGGCCAGGTGGGGCTTTGAACCTTTTTTTCAGGGCTCTCTGTATTCCGCTCATGTTTCAGCTGTCCAGCTTGACCCTTGTGACACGTCCTCTGCTAACCAGCCTGACCTCGCAGATCCACAGACCTCTGCTCAGTCTGATGGTCCTGTGCTGGATGTCCAGCTTGTCTTTGAGGGTCCTGGGGCCCCTCCTCAGAGGGGAGAGTAATGTCAGGATCACTTAGTGCTCCTGCTCCCCATTCCAGCATCCAGGTGTTGGCTGTTGTATTCCATTTGTCTGTGTTCACCTGGAAGGTGATTGATCTGGTCAGTCACCTGATATAAACAAATTGAAAACTGTATCCCTTGCTTGTGATAGAGACAGTTACTTGCATTGCTCTTGATCAAGCCTCCCATTTGTCTGCCCTGCTTTGCTGTTGGATTTCCCTGTGTATGACCCAGATTGGATTATTCCCTGAACTCAGCCTGCCTTTTACCTGGACTGTCATAGAACCATGCTATCTGTCTGCTAAACTGCAAGGGAGGGGCCACCCGGTGACATGACCGAGTGACCCGGCCCCTTCTGATGTCATGACATGACATCTGAGGGGGCGGGCTCATCCTGGTTACATTAGCGGGTGGCCCCGCCCTTGCCTGTATAAGAGCTGTCAAAGCGAAAAGATGGAGACGGAGCTTTTTCATTTTTTTTCTATTTTTCGGGTCGGGCGGCATGATTGAAGATGGGTGGACATCGCAGGACATTTATTTTTTCTTTTTTAACCACTTCAATAGCGGACACTTTCTCCCCTTCCGATCCCTTCTCCCCATCCTGCTCAGGACAATTTTCAGCCTTCCACATCAATTTCAATGACAATTGAGTGGTCATGCAACACTGTACCCAAACTAAATTTTTATCATTTTCTTCCCACAAATAGAGCTTTCTTTTGGTGGTACTTGTTTACCACTGGGGTCTTTATTTTTTGCTAAACAAACTAAAGAAGACTGAATTTTTTGAAAAAACTAACTGATGGGCACTGATAGGTGGCACCGATGGGCACTAATAGGTGGCACTGATAGGCGGCACTGATGGCACTAATAGGCGGCACTGATGGGCACTGATAGGTGGCACTAATAGGCACTGATAGATGTCACTGGAGAGGCAGCACTGATGAGGAGCTACTGACAGGCATTACTGAGTGGCATCTGAAGGGCACTGACAGTCATTACTGATGGGGCACTGATTGGCACATTTATGGGCACTGATTGGCACTCTGATGGGCACTGACAAGCGTTCTTTATGGGGCACAGGCTGGCAGCTGATGGGCAGTGATTGGCATCTGATGGGCAGCTCTGATGGGGGCTGCACTGATAATCAATGTCCCTTTATCAGCGCAGACCCCCACTGACAGGGAGAGCCGCCGATCAGCTCTCCCTGTCAGCATGAACCGAAAAAAGCCATTTACCGTCACTTCCTGGCTCACACGATGATTGGCTGTGATTGGTCATAGCTGATCACGTGGTAAGAAGCCTCCGTCAGAGGCTCCATATCACGATCGGAGACTCGGTGTGTCAGACTGACACACAGCACCTCAAATCGCCGTGCTACATACCCCCACAGGCTCATGCCAGCTTGTTATCCCGAATATATGACATATGTCATATGACGTCCGGTCAGGATAACAGAACCACTTTGCCGACCTCATATTGCTATATGGCGGGTGGCAAGTGGTTAATAAAGAATTTGTCAAAAACTTTCTATTGTAGTTTTTACTTTTTTTTGGTGAATAAGTAGGGGTACAATGTCCCTGATACCTATTCACATAGGGGGGCTGGGATCTGGGGGCCCCCTTGTTAAAGGGGGCTTCCAGATTCCGATAAGCCCCCCCGCCCGCAAACCCCGACAACTATCGGGCAAGGGTTGTCGGGAAGAGACCCTTGTCCCCATCAACATGGGGGCAAGGTGCTGTGGGGAGGGGGGGCGCAGAGCCTCCCCTGCTCCAAAGCACCCATCCCCCATGTTGAGGGCATGCGGCCTGGTATGGTTCAGGAGGGGGGGTGCTCGCTCGTCCCCTCCCTTTCCTGACCTGCCGGGCTGCATGCTCGGATAAGGGTCTGGTATGGATTTTGGGGGGACCCCCACGTCATTTTTTAAATTTTTAAATGTTGGTGTCTGGGGGTCCCCTCCGAATCCATACTAGACCCAAGGGCCTGGTATGGACCTGGGGGGACCCCACACTGCTTTTTCTCTCTTTAATAATGTTCACATGTCTCATTCCATCACATATCCCAAAAATAACAAATATGAACCCATTCCACTTGTGAGTTATTTCCAGAACTCCCAATTCTGGGTCACCTGATCACTGTGATAGTCTGTTTAGTTACTGTGCAGCCCACTCCTCTGTTTTTTCTCTGTGAATAGAAGAGAGATATGCATCGTATCTCTCTCTCCTTGCAGAGTAAAAAAAAAAGTGTGTAAAAAATAAATAATAATAATAAAATAAAAAATACCTAGATTAAGGTTTGATCCAGGCCAGTGCCAGGGTTAGTGTTTGTGTCAAAGGTCAGGGTCAGTATTTATTTAATTTTTTTAACCCTTTCATGACTAATGCCATGTACACACAATCGGAATTTTGGTTGGAAAAAGCTCTGATGGTTTTCCCGACGGAATTCCGACGGGATTTCGCTCAAGCTGTCTTGCATACACACGGTCACACCAAATTCCGACCGCCAAGAATGCGGTGACGTACAACATGTACGACGGGACTAGAAAACGGAAGTTCAGTACCCAGTAGCCAATAGCTTCCATCTCGTAGTTGAATCCGAGCATACGTGAGTTTTTGCGCGTCGGAATTGCATACACATGATAGGAATTTCCGATAGAAAGTTTTTCTGTCGGAAAAATTGAGAACATGCTCTCAAATTTTTGCTGGCAGGAATTCGGCCAGCTAAATTCTGATGGAGCATACACACGGCCTCATTTTCCGATGAGAAACTCTCATCGTTCTTTTGCTGGCCGAAATTCCGATTGTGTGTACTCGGCATTAGCCTTTTTCTGAAATTTGGTGTTTACAAGTTAAAATCTGTATTTTTTTACCACACATTATATATATTTTTTTAGCAGAGAATCTAGAAAATAAAATGGCGATTGTTGCAATATTTTATGTCACATGGTATTTGTGACAACTTTTTGGGGTAAGGGACACTTTCATGCATTTTTAAAAAACAAAACAGTCAAGTTAGCCTGTTTTTTTTATATAATGTGAAAGATGATGTTACGCCGAGTAAATAGATACCAAACATGTCACGCTTTATAATTGCATGCACTCGTGGAATGGCGACAAACTATAGTACATAAAAATTTCCATAGGTGACGCCTTTAAATTTTTTTTACGGTTACCAGGTTAGAGTTACAGAGGAGGTCTAGTGCTAGAATTATTGCTCTCGCTCTGACGATTGCGGTGATATCTCACATGTGTGATTTGAACATATGCGGGTGCGACTTCCATATGCGTTTTCTTTGCTGCGCGAGCTCGTAGGGACAGGGGTGCTTTAGTTTTTTTTTTCTTATTTATTTTATTTATTTTTATATTATTAAATTGTGTTTAAAAAAAATGATCACTTTTATTGCTGTCACAAGGGATGTAAATATCCCTTGTGACAGTAATAGGTGGTGACAGGGACTCTGTATGGAGGGATTGGGGGTCTAAAAGACCTCCAATCCCTCCTTTGCACTTCAAAGTATTCAGATCGCTGAAAACAGCGACTCTGAATACTGTTTTTTTTTTTTTAAATCTGGCGCCATTGGCAGCAGAGTAAACCGGAAGTGACGTTGTGACGTCGCTTCCGTGTGTACATTCAGGAAACTAGAACAAAGCTGTTTCCGGCTTCGTTCCAGTCTGTCTCCAGCCGCCGGAAGTGGCGGATCGAGGATCAGGTCTCCTGGTGGGACGGGAGGACCTATCAGAGTGACGGGAAGCAGTGGGAGGGGGGATATCCCCTCCCGCTCCTCCGGGATAACAATCGGACGGCTTTTAGCCGCGTCGGTTGTTATCCCTGGAAAGCCGATCGCCTGCTCTAAAAAAACGGTATTGGGATGATGTCTGCAGCTGCGGGCATCATCCCAGTATAACCCCCGAAAGCCGAGGCTGCATATCTGCGTACGCTCGGCGGGAAGGGGTTAATCAGTAGCAAGCAGTGTCAGTGTCCTTTAAGTGAAATAAAAAAATAAAAAAAGCAAAATGCCCACTATTGTTTTTGGGTCGTACTACCGTACAAACAGCAACTAACACACACGCTGTGATTGTCAGGAGCAGGAGAATTGAAATTGGGTTGTTCTTTAGTGGATGGTTATGGTAGTAGAAAGAAATATACCGCTACATTTAAAAGATAAATATTCTTTTACTACAGTATTTTGGGCCAGGTGATATCCATAACCATTTACCACCAAATGAAAGCGCAATTTGTCCTGAAAAAACACGATGTAATCCACTTGGATGCACAAATTAGTTGTGATGATATGTTACAGTTTTACTAACACATCTCAACGTTGCAAAATTGTGCTCAGGCATTAAGATTTGTTTTATCCTTAGGCACAAAGTGGTTCATAATGCAATAGAAAATGAAGGCAATACAATGTTATCACCCAATATCTCATTCATTAAGGCCTAAAAAATAACTTTTACCTAAAGAGGACTTTCAGTAATTTTTCAACTTTCCATCTATTAAATATTCTGCCCTTGTTGTTTTAAGTTTGGATAGTAAAACAGTTTTTTTTTTCTGCCAGGTAATACCTTATACAGCCCACTTCCTGTTTCTTGTCTGGTCATTAGCCTAGAATTATGACATCATGCACAGCTCTCTCTCTCACTCTCGTGAGCGTTTGAGAGCTTCAGGGCTGCAGAGCTGGGGGTGTGCCTGTGTGTGTCTGTGTAAATCCAGGAAGTGGAACAGGCAGCAGCTTTAGTTGCCCACAGTTAAAATGGTTGCAGCCAGACTCCTTGGAGGGAGATTTCTGCAGCATATTTGGCAAGTACAGAATCACAGTACATATAAAATATTATGCAAAGTGGTTGGAGGGAAGCTTCAGAACGACAAAGATATTTTTATTACAAATTATGCGAGCAGACTGCAGTTCCTCTTTAAATATACAGTAATTAAAGGTTTTTTGTTTCTCTGTCATCTCTTTATTGAAATGACATGGTCTATCACCAAGCAAAGAGTTTTATCTGGAGGGATATAACCTCTCTAGCTTTTACAATAAAAGTTAAGTAATATGTTCTGCGCTCACTTAAGTCTGTTCATGACAACTGTTCTAAAAGCGAAAAGTTATCTCATCTGAGCTCCCTAACCACTTGCTTACTGGGCACTTAAACCCCCCTCCTATCCAGACCAATTTTCAGCTTTCAGCGCTGAAGCATTTTGAATGACAATTGCGCAGTCATGCTACACTGTACTCAAATGAAATTTTTATCATTTTTTCCCACAAATAGAGCTTTCTTTTGGTGGTATTTGATCACCTCGGTGGTTTTTATTTTTTGTTAAAAAAATTTTAAAAGACCAAATTTTTTTTTTTTTTTAATACATTTTGTTATAAAATTTTGCAAACGGGTAATTTTTCTCCTTCATTGATGTACGCTGATGAGGTGGCTGTGATGGGCACCGATAGGTGGCAGTGATGGGCACCGATTGGTGGCAGTGATGGGCACTGATGGGTGACAATAATGGGCACTGATCGGTTACACTAATAGGCAGCACTGCTAGGTGGCACTGATTGGCACCACTGGTGGGCATTGATAGGTGGCACTTGTGGGCATTGATAGGTGGCACTCATGGGCATTGATAGGTGGCACTGGTGGGCACTGTGGCCACTGGCAGGTAGCAATAGGTGGCACAGGCAGGAGGTACTGGTGGGCACAGATGAGGCATAATTGCCTCTTCCTCTTCAGCACCAATGTCCCTTGCAGATAAGCTGGTGATCGGCGCCCTGAGAGCGCATGCAAAGGGGAGGAGGTCATATGATGGCCTCCTGGAAATTCAGGTCTGCACTCTGGCCCTCATTCGGCTATAGCGCGGATGGCAAGAGGCTAAACTCCTAAAATCAGCATCTCCAATAATAGTATATATACTATAGATAAGTAGTCTAGTCTGAGATTTTTATTGTCTGTCCTTGATAACTGTCTTAATATAGGTAAGTACTGGTAAAACTGAACTCTCTCAACTCTCAGAAGCACTATTTCTAATAACAGTACTGAACTTTTCTCAAAATGCCCAAATTAAATATCTGTTTGATGTTGCACAGAGTCAGGTCCTTACCTCTTCTTTGGTGGCCCCCCACTGGTGCTATCCTCTCCTTCTCCCTGCTAATGCTCCCATATCAAGCTGTGTGCTATAGTGTTAAATGTGTAGTCATGCTTGCGAGCTGAGCTGTGCGTGTCCATAGACCCACACATCGCTGCTCGGCCACGCCCCCTGCTCTCTCTTTACAGAATTTACTGTCAGCAGCAGAAGCCAATGGTTCATTTTCTTCACACCTGCTGATTGGTTGATGTAGAGTTGTTACTTGTCCAGGATTCACCCAGACGGAATATGAAAAGGCCCAATAAACTGAGGTGCGAACTTCAGTGAGGGAACACAAAGTCGGAGGTTGCGAGATGACAGCCAGACCCTGTCCCCAACCTGGTAGGAAGGCACAGGCAGGCGTCTGCAGTCAGCATGGAGTCTGCACCTATCATTAGCATGACGCAAAGCCTCCTGGACTTGTGCCCAAGTGGAACGAAGACCATGGAGATGCTCCTCTAATACAGGAATACTCTGCGGAACGAACGAGTCAGGCAACATGGAAGACTAGAAACCATAATTCGATATAAACGGGGACAATCGGGAAGCAGAATTCAATGCACTGTTTTGAGCAAACTCTGCCCACGATAATAGGTCTGACCATTTGTTATGATGGTCAGAAATATAACAATGTAGGAATTGCTCCAAGGACTGATTGGCTCGTTCTGTGGACCCATTAGACTGCGGGTGATACGCAGAGGAGAAAGCAAGCTGAATTCCCAACTGTGCACAAAAGGCTTGCCAGAACTGGGACACAAACTGACTACCCCTGTCTGAGACAATCACCTTGGGTAGCCCATGTAAGCGAAAGATCTCCCGAGCAAAAATGGAAGCCAGTTCTTTAGAAGTAGGCAAATTCTTAAGTGGAATACAATGACACATCTTTGAGAACTGGTCAACCACCATAAGGATAACTGTGTTGCCCTGGGAGTTGGGTAACTCAACAATGACATCTATAGACAGGTGGGTCCAGGGCCTCTCTCTATTGGGTATGGGTTGTAGAAGGCCCACTGGAAGGTGTCGTGGAGTCTTACTCTGAGCACACATGGAACAAGCAGCTACGAAGGCAGTTACATCAGCACATAAACTAGGCCACCAAAATTGTTGGGAAATGGCCCAAATGAGTTGATCCTTCCCAGGATGGCCAGCAGCCTTGGGAGAATGGTAAGTCTGGAGCAGGGCAGTACGCAGACTCTCTGGGACAAAGCAGCGGTCAAAAGGTCTCTCAGGCGGACCATGGACTTGAGCAGCAAGACTTTTGTCACCCAAAGGAGAAGTGAGACTGGTGCGATCCGTAGCCAGAATACGATCAGGAGGAATCACAGGAACCAGAACCGACGCCAACTTGGAAGTGGAGGAAAATTGTTGTGACAAGGCGTCAGCCCTTACATTCTTAGTACCGGGTAAGAATGAGGCAATGTAATTGAAACTTGTCAAGAAAAGAGCCCATCGCGCCCTTCTGGGAGAAAGGCGTTTAGCCTCAGACAAGAATGTGAGATTCTTATGGTCAGTAAGAATGAGAATCGGCACAGTGGTACCTTCGAGGAGATGTCTTCATTCTTTCAGGGCTAAAATGATTGCCAACAGATCTCTGTCACCAATCTCATAATTGCACTCCGCAGTTGACAATTTCTTGGAAAAGTAGCCACAAGGATGCATAGCGCTCTCAGAGGTAGGACGTTGAGACAGAAAGGCACCAACACCAGTCTCAGAAGCATCAACCTCAAGGATAAAAGGTAATATAGGATCAGGATGTGCTAACACAGGAGCAGAAACAAAGGTAGCCTTGAGACTCTCAAAGGCCTTAATGGACTCCGGAGACCAACTCTGTGGGTTACCATCCTTTCTGGTCATATCAGTCAGGAGCTTGACCAGAGACGAGAAGTTACAAATAAACTTCCGATAATTGTTGGTAAAGCCCAGGAAATGCTGCAGAGGACGTAAACGCATGGGTCGGGGCCACTGTAGAACTGCCGAAAGTTTCTCTGGGTCCATCGAAAAACCAGCAGTGAAAATGACATAGCCCAGGAATTTAACCCGTTCACGATGGAACTTGCACTTCTCCAGTTTACATTGAGATAAACCACCACACATAACTGCAACAAATCTCAGAGGACATCTTTAATAAATTCCTGGAAAACTGCCGGGGCATTACAAAGTCCAAAAGGCCTTACGAGGTACTCATAATGGCCTGTTCTAGTATTAAATGCAGTTTTCCACTTGTCGCCCTCCTTAATCCTCACGAGATTGTATGCCCCTCTCAAATCAAGCTTTGTGAAAACTGTTGCTCCCTTGAGGCAGTCAAATTACTCCGTAATCAACGGAATCGGATAGGCATTCTTAATCGTGAAGTGATTGAGACCCCTATAATCAATACAAGGTCTCAGTTCCCCACTCTTCTTCTTCACAAAGAAGAAACCAACAGCAGCAGGAGATGAGGATTTGAGGATGAAAGCTTGAAAAAAAGTGTGTCTGCAACATACTCCTCCATGGCCTTATCCTCCACGACCGACAAAGGATAAACCCAGCCACGAGGTGGTATGGCACCAGATTGAAAGTCAATTGCGCAATCATATGGCCAGTGTGTAGGCAAACTATCGGCTTGACCTTTGTCAAAGACATCTCTAAAATCGCGGTAATCCTCTGGCAGGGAGGAGAGTGAAGAGGTGAACATAACCTTGGCTACCTTCTGGAAGCATGTCTTACTGCATTGTGGTGACCAGGAGAGAACCTCAGCACGTGGCCAATCAAAAGAGGGGTTGTGCCTCTGTAACCAAGGATAACCAATAACCAGAGGAAACTTAGGTGAGGAAATAACTTGGAATTGGATTATCTCATGGTAAAGAGCCCCTAGGGCCATGGACAATGGAACCGTCTCATGAGTCACATGGGCAGGCTGTAGAGGTCTCCCATCAAGAACCTCAATGGCAAGTGGAGTGTCACACAGCTGCAGCAGAATCAAGTGCTTCAATAAAAAGGCAGCATCAATGAACAGGCCTGCAGCCCCAGAGTCGATTAGAGCCTGTATCTGGACGGACGACTCAGCCCAAAAAAGGGTGACCGAAAACAGGAGCTTATCCTTCTGGATAACTGGGGACGAAACAACGCCACCTAAGGTCTGTCCGTGACACGACCTCAAGGTTCAGGCGTTCCCTGGATTAGTAAGACAGTATTTCAAAAAGTGACTTGCCTGGCCACAATAAAGGCACAATTTCTCCCTCCTCCTAAAGGTTCTCTCATCCGCAGAGAGATGCATAAAAACCCAAATGCATGGGTTCACCTTCACTGACCGACTCGGTACCAGGAGGCATGGGAGGTGAGAGAGACACGGGTGGGACTGCAAACCTCGGAGACAAACGTACAGGAGGTCTCCGCAAGCCCTCCTTAAAAGAGAGTCTTTCTCTGAGTCTGGAGTCAATGAGGATGGCAAACGTGATTAACTTCTCCAGCTCAGTGGGCATATCTCAGGCTGCTATCTCATCCTTGATGGTATCCGAGAGACTTTGAGAAAAAGCAGCCGCGAGGACCTCATTGTTCCATGCAACCTCTGCCGCCAGAGTATGGAATTCAATGGCGTAGTCAGCAACGGTTCTCGTACTCTGTTCGATGGATATGAGGCACTTGGCATCAGAAGCAGAGGGTGTGGGAATGTCAAATACCCTTTTAAACAAAGCCGCAAACTCAGGGTAGCTCAAGACAACAGGTTTTTGTGTCTCCCATGGAGGGTTTTCCCAGGCCAAGGCTCTCTCAGAAAGCAAAAATATCACTAAACCTACTTTGCTTCTGTCCATGGGAAACGCCTGGGGCAGCATATCAAAGTATATCTCAACCTGGTTGAGAAACCCCCTGCATTAGATTGGATCGCCCCCAAATCACTGGGAAAGCGGAGAGTAACCAGACATACCTCTTATAGAGGTAATACTTGAGGCAGGTTCCTGCACAGAGACTGGAGCAGCAGCAGGGTTGGCCTACAACATAGGTTGTACACAGTGTGAGATGCCAGGTGAGCCGTGCGACTCAGGAGCATTTGTAGCACCATGGAGAACTGATCCATGTGGTGATCCAGTTTATTCAATCTGGAAAAAATATTACCAACAAGTGGATTGACTGCATCTTCTCAATTCATGACCTTCGCCTACTGTCAGAAACCAAGAAATCAGACCGAGACAGAAGTACAGTTAAATCACATTTTTTTAATAATAAAGGTAAAAAGAACAAACGTAGTCAAAACATACGGACAGATAGTCAGCCAAGCCAGAAGTCAGGGATCACCATAGTGAAACAGCAAGCAGGATCTGGAGCCAGTAGGTATGTCAGAAAAGGAAGTCTTTAGACAGAAACGCAGGAGATCGTCTCTGTGATGTTGACCAAGGCGAAGGCAGAGATCCTCTGGCTCCGGCTTAAGTAGGCAGGACTGACGAGCAGGATGTCATCAACAGCTGAATAACTGTGGAGAGAGATGGGAGCTGGCAATTAGCCTACAGCTGAGTGGGCTCCACCTAAGGCGGAGTCACGCACTGACGTCATTTCAGGGTGTGATAACGGTCAGTGAGCCTGTGGAACGCAGCTGGAGCACACGCTGCAAGTGAGACATACCACGGGTCTAAAGCTGTCATTTCTCTTGTAGTTGTAAGATTTTGTGAGGAGTTTCCATAGTATGGCGAAATATAAACTAAAGCGGCCAGGGCAGCAAAGTGTAGCAAAAGAGGTGGGACTTTATATGAAACTCATGGTGACAAAAAGAACAAGATGGTGGAAGGTAAAAATTGTTTAATATTGCATAGAAACATATTTAACCGACATAGAATTGCACATACATGAAGATGCACCCATAACTAGGCGCCAAAATCTATAGTAGCAAAAACTGGTAATAACATGTTTACAATCATGTACAATAATAATAATATTTAAGGGGTCCACCAGTGTTCATACAATGTAAAAACATTAAAGAGGTAACAACTGCACAGTCAATAGTTCTTAAATCCTTAATAGGTAGAATTGTAAAAACTTTCATATCATAATAGGTGTATAAATAGTTCACAACATCAATTAGCTTGACGCATTTCGTGGCTTGCAACCGCTCTTCAGGAGCAGATATGTGAATTGTCTGTAATAAAAAATGTGTAGATACTCAGTATCAAGTTTGGGGGAGTATGGGTAAAATTCCACCCAAAGACCCGGGTAGGGCATGCAAACTTACTAGGTATGTACACCAAGACACATGACGTCCAGGTCAGCAGGCCAGCCCAAGGTCAGTAACGGGAGCCGAGAGGGCGCGTCCAATAGCGGCAACCAACACAGACAGCGAACATGGCAGACCAGCACTCCCAGGCTCACCTGGTGTGAAAAAAAGTGGTGAGAGACCTCAAAGCGTGGGGCAATGTGAAAAAACAACAAATGTGGATGCAATGATGAGGAAATAGGAATGGGGGTGAACTGGAGGGGGAAGTGGTGAGGGGTGAGGGAGAGGGATAACTGGTGGTCAACCAGGGGTGAGGGTGAGAGACCATGGTAGAGGGTCAACACCAAAACACCCGGTGTAAGGGAGAAAAGGAAGTGATGGGAGAAGCTGGGAAGTGTACCTGAATGAAAAGGAAGGGACGGACAGTCCAACCAAAAATATGGAGCCTATCTGGCAGGGAGCCCAAGCAGCACTGGAACACACCGGGGCCCCGGCCCGCATAGATGCGCCGCCACGGACCCGCCCCCAACGCCACACCACACGAATGTAAAGGGAGGGGCATCCGGACGCCGACGCACAGGCAAGGAGTTGCCCAGCAACCGGCGCTGAAACGATCCCTCCCACCACTCGCACAGATGGAAAGCTTCCATAGTATGGAACATAGTATGGAGTTTCCATAGTATGGAACATTTGTTTTTATTTTTTACTTTTACTTTTTTGTCTCTCTTTTTTACTGTTTTAATTTTGGAATAAAAACATTTCCTTATTTAAATACTACACTATGGGAGCTCATATCTAATTTTTTGCATGAAAAGCTTATCTATACTGGATATTGGAGAGAGCATTAGGAGAGGCGCACAGCTGGTTGATCTGGGCTTGGAGAGAGATCTTTTGCACACCTAATTCGGTCCAGCTGCGGGATATTCTTGGAAAGTCCATAGGTCTGGATACTGCTTGGAAAGGTTGGAGCCTGGCTGCATGATCTATCTTGGGAAACAGTATCGGTACATCAAGCCTATATGCCATGCGAGATACCCCTGTAGGGGTTATTGGAGCCAGTGAGTGGGGACCCAAGAGTGGGAGCACTTAAAAGTCACCTGGATTTTGTTCCTGTGTTTATCGTCACCAAGCACTTAATTATGGCATAAGACTTTGGTTGGATTGATTTTTTTTAATGTATTTTTTGGACTTGGCACACTAATTTTTTGGGGTCGTTTTATATAATTTCAACTAATATTTTTTTATTTAATATTTGTCTTACACTTTTGGGATTATTTTTATATATACATTTTTATTTATTTATTTTTTGTATACTTGCATTTTTGGTATTGGAGTATCAAGGTTTATGTATCACTTTTAAACATTTATTTATATCAAGTTTATATTAGTCACTATAGAGGCACTTAGCACCTACCAAGTGAACAGGGTCTGTCGCCTTTCATTATATAGGTAGCGCCATTTATCCTTATACTTGCACTACGATCACAAAAGACACACAGGGCTCCTGTGCAAATTTGCACCAGAGCAGTAGTGGAGATACTGTATGTAAACCGGCTCCATAGAGAGCTGCTATTGCGAATTGGATGCAGGGAACCAGCATCCAATTCGCAATGGTGTGAACCTGGCCTTAAAATTGTAAACTGCTAGCACTGGGATAAGAATTTTTTTTTTAGTTTTTTTTTTTTTATTGTGCTCAATATGTTAAGCTAAAAAATAATGAGGGTTTATTTTTACTTTAAATGGTAGCAAAAGGAATTGCAATGGCATCAGACACTCATCTGTGAATATTTGTCTCAAGTAACTTGACCCATGTCAAATATTTACTGACACAGATTGGTTCCCTGATCCATAGACACACGTTTTTCTATTCCACATATATTCTATATGCTACACATAAACACATGATGGGACTGGGTAAAGTCAATGGAATATCATTTTAAAAATATAAAGCAAAGTGAAATGAGAGAAATCTTTGACTCATAACAATTATGAAGTTTGGATACTCTGACTCTGTTGGTTGCCTTTGTCATAGAACTATGGTGTCTGTTTATGAAGCAGTGAAAAATATCCACTGCATGGTTCTCTGCAGGGCTTTTTTTCACAGAAATAGGTACAGAAACTCAATCACCACACCCTGTCCCTTACACACACCCTCCAAACCCCATCAAATAGTGGGTGTGGTCAAATTTCACTAACAGTGGGAGGGTCTTAACAGGGTCATTAAATACCAAGAGTGCATTATGTATAGAATGCAGAGTTCAGGGAGGGGTTACACACAGACTGCAAAGTTCAGGGCTGCGCTGCATACAGAGTGCAGAGTTTAGCGATGCAATACGCAGAGTGCAGAATTCAGCCTTTTTCCACAGCTGCTTGACTCTGCATCCATCATCCACATCTCACGTTTACCCCTCTTCAGCTCTGACCTCTGCATGCAACCCCCCTCTACTGCCCCCATCTTCTCCCCATCTCCTTAAAAGCTCCACCATCTTCCACATGCCCTATTTTTGTTTCTGTATTAAGCTGAAGCACCCAGCCAGCTCTGGTATCTCCCTGCATACTGTAGTTGGCTACACTGCTCTCACTTGCATCAAGATCATCCAGTGGTGATGTTGGCATTTGCAACCCTCTGTACCTGCATCTTCCTTGTCCCCATCCTTCACTCAGTGGAAGCCACTCAGGAGATCTGATCTGTGGGAGCTGTTTGGGAACAAGCTGTCACTTGTAAGCATAGAAGCCGGACTTTTGTGTTTTCAAGTAATAGTGGTCAGCAGGGAGCAGAGGGCCTGAGCCAAGTTCCACCAAGTTCCAGCTGAAAAAAAGTTCTCCAGCATTCACAGAGGAGATCATTCTTTTCGGAGCAGTGGCGACAGGTGATACATTTTTGGGGGGGTGGCAAAAAAATTGGTACTACAAGAAAACACCCCCACCTCTGTAATTCAGGTGCCCAGTGTCCTGAAAGTGGCTGGATGCATAAATAGGGGAATAGAGGGTGGCAGCGGCATCCTATGAATCTATCCATTATTCATATAGGGGGTACCGAGGATAGAGAGGTGTGTGTGTGTATGTGTGTATATATATATATATATATATATATATATATATATATATATATATATACACACATATATTGAAAAAGAAAGGGGTCTTGAGACTTTATATGAAGCAAGAACCTAAAGGGTACCTGCCTCCATCCCTATCATTATTTTTAAGACGGAAGAAAGCGAGAAGTGGGACTTTATATGAAGCACACAGCAGCAAATAAGGAAGTATATACTGTATTTATTGGTGTATAACACTCACTTTTTCACCCTAAAAATTGGGTGCAAATAGCATGTGCGTGTTATACGCCAATACTTCAATTTTAGATGCCTCGGAGGGGACAGGGAGGGGGGCGGGATGAGCGCTGTCAGATTACATACAGTGAGAATCTCCTGTTTACTTGGTGGCCTCTGTAATAGGAAGTCCTGTCTCCTGGGCCGCCAATGGACCACTGTTCTGTCACTCACTGTATATAATATTTCGGCGCTCGTCCCGCCCCCCTCCCTGTTCCCTCTAAGCTGCAAATGGGCATCAATCAGGCTGCACTGATGGCATTGGTGAGGCTGCTGTATTGATGTGGACTGATGAGGTTGCATTGATGGCACTTGTGAGACTGCAGGTGGGCATTGATGGGGCTACATTGGTGGCAATGGTGAGACTGCAGATGGGCACTGACCCTTATTATGCTTCAAAGTTCCTTATTTAAAATTTAATTTTTTTTTCCCTGAAACTTCCCTCTTAAAGTTAATGTGCGTGTTATACACCTGTGCGTGTTATACGCCGATAAATACGGTAAATAATAGACATGGCAGGGGGACATGGTTACTGTCTTGGGGACATGGTTACTATCTTCCTCCTTCCCCCAGGATTCTCTCTTTTCTCCCTGATTCACCACCTCTGAGCTAGTGAATCTGGGAGGGTCAATTTTGACACAAATGGCCAATGAAGTTCTGAGATTTCAGCTTCATAAACTGGCCGTTTCTTTGTCAGTCAATGACAGCTCCTAGGGATCACTGCTGTTCACAGTTTCATAAACAAACCCCAAAGTGAATCAGAGAATCATAAGATTGACTAATTTAGTTTTTCTTTTTCTTTACAGACTTGCTTAACTGCTTAATAATATGCATTTTTTTTCTTTTTAAATATTTAAGATACACTACCTTCTAAAGGAAATGAAATATTCATTTGATTTAAAAGATACAATGCCATTCTTTAATGAATATGGAGAATTTGTTTATCCCTACAGAATAGTAAATTGGATACTGGGAGATGGACATACTGTGAATTATAATGAAGTAGGAAAATTTACACCCTGGGCTTCGGAAGATCAGCAGTTTCATATCAACCCAAAAGCCATAGAATGGAAATTTACTAAGAAGGTGGGACCATAATATACATTTGAATTATAATAAGGACTAAAAGAAATCAAAAAGAGAAAACACGTTTTAAGTCTCCAAAGATCTCCTTAGACAAAAGTCATATTGGGCACTGTCAACCATTTGCACACAGGTTTCAAACTACTGGGAGTATATTGGTTTGAATACCAGTACAAATTTGTGTTTGTAAGGTTTTGTTTGGATTCATGGAGCTTACATTGATGATACCATGGCAAAAAGTAAGCAACATGATTTCCCATTAAAGTGCTGGGTGCATTTTTCTTTGGAAATCATTTGTTTTACACATTGCCATAGTAAGGAACATAAGCATCTCCAGTCCCTGGCATGTGCACTCAATGCTATAACTGGAATAATTTTGTTTACATATTGCTGCTATTGGAATTTGTAAGAGTCCCCACTAGTATGCTGGGTGCATATGTGTGGACTGACAGTAAACTCAGTGCTCGGGCAGGAAATAATTTGGTTTACTGCAGGATTGGTGCTTATGTGGCTGCTATTATGAGTGATCGGCATGGCCAGGTCTGTATATGCCCCTACCCAAGAACGCTGTTCAGGGGAGACAAGGGACTAGGATAGTACACTAGAATGCATGATAAGGTAAGTCTGCATGGAAATACAGGTATGAATTTTTTCATTTAATACATTTTAACTGTGGTTTTTTAAATTTTAAGATTTGGGTGAAGTTCCTCTTTAAGGAGAACTCTGTGTAGAGACAGATACTGGGGTTGATTTACTAAAACTGGAGAGTGCAACATCTTGTGCAGCTCTGCACAGAAACCAATCAGCTTCCAGGTTTTTCTTGTCAAAGCTGCATTGCAGGGTATTGCGGGGTATTGCAGGGTATTGCAGAGTTTGCAGGGTATTGCAGAGTATTGCAGAGCATTGCACATTTTTCAGCGCATATTTCAGCGCATTATGTGTCTGAGTAGTGTGTGTGGATCGTTAGTACTTGTGTATTGTGTACCTGTGTATTGTCTTGTCGTGTACCTGTGTATTGTCTTGAGTATTAGTGCCAGGAAGCTAGTTGTTAGGTAATTTGGACAGGGTAAAATCCCCAAATCCTCACTAAATTTAATAGGTACGATGCCCGGCGGGTGTGGAGAGGCGACTCTTTGTACATCTTGCCGCATGTATGCGTTCCTTGATCATCCGATCGAGGGCGAATACTGCTGTGCAAAATGTAAGCACATTGTTTCCCTGGAAGCCCAGGTTCTGAATCTGGGGAAGCAACTGTCAGCACTGAGAAGTCCCTCCATACTAAAGGTGAGCCAGGAATGTACACAGGGGCCAGCACAGAGGCGGGTGGAGACAAAGAGGTGCAGGCACTAGCAAAGAGTAGATGGGTGACAGTCAGGAGGGGTAGAGGGGGAAGTGCCAGGAAGGCCGATCCAGGACTGGAGCATCCCAATAAGTACGCTCCATTGAGTGACATTGGTGTTACCAGTCAGGGACCAGCACTGCTGGAGATGAGGGACTCTCCTAGCTGCCAGGGGAAGAACTCCTCCAGTGAGAGTGGGGGGGCAGCAAAGGGAAAGGAAAGACAGATTCTGGTGGTAGGGGACTCAATTCTTAGAAGGACAGAGAGGGCAATCTGTAACCAAGACCTGAAGCGCCGAACAGTATGTTGTCTACCGGGCGCTCGGGTTCGGCACATCACGGATCTTGTGGACAGATTACTGGGAGGGGCTGGGGAAGACCCGGCTGTCATGGTGCACGTTGGCACCAATGACAAAGTCAGAGGCAGATGGAGTGTCCTAAAGAACGATTTTAGGGACTTAGGAGCTAAATTGAGGAAAAGGACCTCCAAGGTAGTGTTCTCAGGAATACTACCGGTACATCGAGCCACACCAGAGAGGCAGAGGGAGATTAGGGAAGTAAACAAGTGGCTGAAGAGCTGGTGTAGTAAGGAGGGGTTTGGGTTCCTGGAGGACTGGGCCGACTTCTCAGTCGGTAACCGGTACTATAGAAGGGACGGACTGCACCTAAATGAGGAGGGTGCAGATCTGCTGGGAATGAAGATGGCCAAAAAGTTAGAGGGGTTTTTAAACTAGGCGATGGGGGGGAGGGTCCAGAGACAGTGATAGCCAGCGCGGAAGATATTCCAGAGGGTAGTATTGGGGGCATTAGTGGTAGGTTAACCAAAGCACAAAAACACAAGGTGAGTATAGTAGCAAGTCCAAGTTGCAATCTTGAAACACCCAATACGAGGACAATATGCGACCGGTCTAAACTATGTGGCATGTTCACCAATGCCAGGAGCCTGGCGGACAAGATGGGTGAACTAGAGATACTGTTGTACAAGGAGGATTTGGATTTTGTGGGAATTTCAGAGACCTGGTTCAACAGCTCTCATGATTGGCTGGCAAACATTCAAGGGTATACCCTATACCGCAAGGATAGAGAGGGTAAAAAAGGGGGAGGGGTATGCCTATATATCAAGAATAATGTACAAGTGAATGTGAGAGATGACATCACTGAGGGGGCTAGGGAGGAGGTGGAATCTTTATGGGTAGAGCTCCAAAGGGATGAAGCTAAGGGGAAAATAATACTGGGAGTATGCTATAAGCCCCCTAACCTGAGGGAGGAAGTGGAGACGGATCTCCTATCACAAATTGGATTAGCAGCAAGGATGGGAAGTGTTATCATAATGGGGGATTTTAATTATCCAGACATAGACTGGGCGGAGGGAACCGCGCATTCATTTAAGGCTCGCCAGTTCCTTAATGTCTTGCAGGACAAGTTTATGGGTCAGATGGTAGACGCACCAACTAGAAATAAAACATTACTAGATCTACTGATTACCAACAATACAGACCTGATAACGGATGTGGAAATACGGGGCAATTTAGGTAACAGCGATCACAGGTCAATTAGTTTCAGTATAAATCACACAAATAGGAGACATGAAGGGAACACAAAGACACTGAATTTCAAAAGAGCCAACTTCCCTAAACTACAAACCTTGCTAAAAGGCATAAATTGGGATAAAATATTAGGAACAAAGAATACGGAGGAGAGATGGGTTTGCTTTAAGAGCATATTAAATAAGGGCATTAGCCAATGTATCCCATTGGGTAATAAATTTAAAAGAGCAAACAAACATCCTGGATGGCTTAACTCCAATGTAAAAATGCATATAAAAGCAAAGGAGAAGGCCTTCAAAAAATACAAGGTTGAGGGATCATCCACAGCATTCAGAATTTATAAAGAATGCAATAAGAAATGTAAGGGTGCAATTAGGATGGCTAAGATAGAACATGAAAGACACATAGTGGAGGAGAGCAAAAAAAATCCCAATAAATTCTTTAAGTATGTAAACAGTAAAAAAGGAAGGACAGACCATATTGGCCCCATAAAGAATGAGGAAGGACATCTGGTTACAAAGGATGGGGAGATGGCAGAGGTATTGAATTTATTCTTCTCCTCAGTCTTCACGAGTGAATCGGGGGGCTTCAGTAACCAAAACTGCAGTGTTTATCCTCATGACACAACACAGGAAGCACCTACATGGTTAACAGAGGACGGAATTAAAATTAGACTTGAGAAACTTAACATTAATAAATCACCGGGACCAGATGGCTTGCATCCGAGGGTACTTAGGGAACTCAGTCAGGTGATTGCCAGACCATTGTTCCTAATTTTTACAGACAGTCTATTGACTGGAATGGTACCAGCTGATTGGAGAAAAGCCAATGTAGCACCAATATTTAAAAAGGGCCCAAAAAACATCCCTGGGAATTACAGACCAGTTAGCCTAACATCAATAGTATGTAAACTCTTGGAGGGGATGATAAGGGACTATATACAAGATTTTAGTAATAAGAATGATATCATTAGCAGTAATCAGCATGGATTCATGAAGAATCGTTCTTGCCAAACCAATCTATTAACCTTCTATGAGGAGGTGAGTTGCCATCTAGATAAAGGAAGGCCCGTAGATGTGGTGTATCTGGATTTTGCAAAAGCATTTGACACAGTTCCCCATAAACGTTTACTGTACAAAATAAGGTGCGTTGGCATGGACCATAGGATGAGTACATGGATTGAAAACTGGCTACAAGGGCGTGTTCAGAGGGTGGTGATAAATGGGGAGTACTCAGAATGGTCAGGGGTGGGTAGTGGGGTCCCCCAGGGTTCTGTGCTGGGACCAATCCTATTTAATTTGTTCATAAACGACCTGGAGGATGGGATAAACAGTTCCATCTCTGTATTTGCAGACGATACTAAGCTAAGCAGGGCAATAACTTCTCCGCAGGATGTGGAAATCTTGCAAAAAGACATGAACAAATTAATGGGGTGGGCGACTACATGGCAAATGAGGTTCAATGTAGAAAAATGTAAAATAATGCATTTGGGTGGCAAAAATATGAATGCAATCTATACACTGGGGGGAGAACCTCTGGGGGAATCTAGGATGGAAAAGGACTTGGGGGTCCTAGTGGATGATAGGCTCAGCAATGGCATGCAATGCCAAGCTGCTGCTAATAAAGCAAACAGAATATTGGCATGCATTAAAAGGGGGATCAACTGCAGAGATAAAACGATAATTCTCCCGCTCTAAAAGACTCTGGTCCGGCCGCACCTGGAGTATGCTGTCCAGTTCTGGGCACCAGTCCTCAGGAGGGACGTACTGGAAATGGAGCGAGTACAAAGAAGGGCAACAAAGCTAATAAAGGGTCTGGAGGATCTTAGTTATGAGGAAAGGTTGCGAGCACTGAACTTATTCTCTCTGGAGAAGAGACGCTTGAGAGGGGATATGATTTCAATTTACAAATACTGTACTGGTGACCCCACAATAGGGATAAAACTTTTTCGCAGAAGAGAGTTTAATAAGACTCGTGGCCACTCATTACAATTAGAAGAAAAGAGGTTTAACCTTAAACTACGTAGAGGGTTCTTTACTGTAAGAGCGGCAAGGATGTGGAATTCCCTTCCACAGGCGGTGGTCTCAGCGGGGAGCATTGATAGCTTCAAGAAACTATTAGATAATCACCTGAATGACCGCAATATACAGGGATATGTAATGTAATACTGACACATAATCACACACATAGGTTGGAGTTGATGGACTTGTGTCTTTTTTCAACCTCACCTACTATGTAACTATGTGTCGCTTAATGCAGTATATTTCAGTGCTTTACGTGCCTATTAACACAGTATATTTATATGCGTTAGTGCACATTTAACGCAGTATATTTCAGTGCATTAGTGCATATTTAACGCAGGATATTTCATTGTGTTTCAGGCCATTTAATGCAGTACATTTCTGTGCGTTACTGCACATTTAATGCAGTATATTTCTGTGCGTTGTTGCACGTTGGTCATAGTATATTTCAGTGCATTACGTTCCATTTAATGTAGTATATTTCTGGGCATTACTGCATGTTTAACACAGTATATTTCTGTGCATTACTGCGCATTTAATGCACTATACTTCCGTGCATTACGTGCCATTTATTGCAGTATATTTCATTGCGTTGTGGGTTTAACACAGTATAGTTCTGTGCATTACTGCACGTTTATCACAGTATATTTCTGTGCATTAGTGCACGTTTAACATAGTATATTTCAGTTTGTTACTGTGCGGTAAAGCAGTATACTTCTGTGCATTAGTGCATGTTTATCGCAGTATATTTCTGTGCATTAGTGCACATGTAACGCAGTATATTTCAGTGCGTTACGGGCCGTTTAACACAGTATATTTCTGCGCATTAGTGCACATTTAACACAGTATATTTCTGTGCGCTACTGCACATTTAACTCAGTATATTTCAGTGCATTACTGGATGTTTAACACAGTATATTTCTGTGCCCTTTGTGCCGTTAAACACAGTATATTTCAGAGCGTTAGTTCAGCTTTAACGCAATATATTTCCGTGCGTTAGTGCACGTTTAATGCAGTATATTTCAGTGAGTTAGTGCACGTTTAATGCAGTATATTTCTGCGCATTAGTGCATGTTTAAACCAGTATATTTCTGTGCATTAGTGCATGTTTAACGCAGTATATTTCAGTGTGTTAATGTATATTATCACAGTATATTTTTGTGTATTACTGCGTATTTAACCGCTTGCCGACCACCGCACACAGATGACATCTACACAATGGCACAGGCAGGCAAATGGGCGTACAGGTACATCCCTTTAAATGTGCAGCCTTTTCGGGCACAAGCGCACCCGCCGCACGCTGCGGGAGCGTGCCCGCGGGTCCCGGGAACTCAATGTTCTCCAGCAGCCCGCGATTGTGGTGAGAAGAGGTATAATGGGGAAGTGCCTATGTAAACAAGGCATTTCCCCATTCTGCCTTGTGTCATGACAGAGATCCACTGCTCCCTGTGATCGGGAGCAGTGATCGCTGTCATGTCCTAGGTAGTCCCCCCACTGTTAGAATCACTCTCTAGAACACACTTAACCCCTTCATCACCCCCTAGTGGTTAACCCCTTCACTGCCAGTGTTATTTACACAGTAATCAGTGCATTTTTATAGCACTGATCGCTGTATAAATGACAATGGTCCCAAAATAGTGTCAAAAGTGTCTGATGCGTCCACCATAATGTCTCAGTCACAATAAAAATTGCAGATTGCTGCCATTACTAATAAAAAATAATACTAAAAATGCCATAAAACTATCCCCAATTTTGTAGATGCTATAACTTTTGCGCAAACCAAACAATATATGCTTATTGCGATTTTTGTTTACCAAAAATATGGTTTTTGTATGTGTTATTTTATATATTTTTGGGGGATATTTATTATAGCAAAAAAGTAAGTTTTTCAAAATTCCAAGGCAGTTCCAGATACTGTAATCCTCAGTGACCCCGAGGAGTCTGCTTCTCAAGCCTCCGCAAACTTGTGGTGCATGGGTTCCATCATGCTTCAAAACCTGTGAAAGGACCCAAGAACACATGATATAAAGGAGAAGGATCACTATTGGTTGCCAACCCTCTTTGATCACCGTTACAAGGGGAAAGTCTCTGAACTCATTCCATCCCCAGACAGGGTATAGAAGATGAAATCTCTTGAGGGTGCAAGAGGAGTTTATCTAACACTTTTCCTGACTCTGGTAGGTTAGAGTGTCATGGAAAACATAGTTTTGAGGCTTCTGTTGGTCAAGAGAGGGGCGGTGGAGTAGACGACCGCCTAAGTGATGCATTTCACAATTTTTTTTAGTCCTCACCACCCAGGGCTGTCAGCTTCCACATCCCATTGGCAGCATCTGCATCATATGGTGGACGATTATCTGGGGCAAAAACAGAGATAAAGAGCTTTCCAGTTGACGATCCACTGAGTTACTGGCTCATGAGAATAGACCACTAGCCATAACTTGCCAAGTATGCAACTGAGCTGGTGGGCTGCCCTGCATCCAACGTGCTTTCTGAATGAGCATTCAGTGGCATTGGAGTGTTTGTCACTGATAATAGAACACGTCTGTCCAGAGACCTCGTGGACCGTCTGACTATTATCAAAATGAATCAGTTCTGGATTACCAGCAGCTATGAAGGCCCTGATGCCGATGTCGCTGATTGAGTGTTTTTGGAATGTGGAAGCACTGCAGGACTTCTAGGCTGCCTAGCGTTGTGGGTCTTGATTTAATCTGGAAGAATGTTTTTGGTGTAAGTGTCATGGACTCAATTAACACCAAAGACCAATTTTTCCACACCTATTTGCCAGGTGCATATCATTTAAATTTTTGACAGCAAGGCAATTCTTGCTTTCATCAAGAGTACCTCTATAGGGTTGTGGTGTGAAGGAACCACGGACACCCAAAGACACATTTCCCTGTACCTATTTGCCAGGTGCATAGCATTTAAATCTTTGACAGCAAGGCAATTCTTGCTTTCATCAAGAGTACCCCTATAGGGTTACGGTATGAAGGTGTCTCCGACACTCAAAGACCAATTTTTCTGCACCTGTTTGGCAGGTCCATATTATTTCAATTTTGGACAACAAGGCCAATTCTTGCTTTCATCAAGAGTACCTCGGGAGGGTTACTGTGTGAAGGTGCCATGCACACCCAAAGACCAATTTTTCTGCACCTGTTTGATAGGTGCATATCATTTCAATTTTTGAAAGAAAGGCGAATTGCTGCTTTCATCAAGAGTACCTCTTTAGGGTTATGGTGTGAAGACACCACGGACACCCAAAGACCAATTTTTCTGCACCTGTTTGACAGGTGCATATCATTAAAATATTTGACAGCAAGGAAATTCTTGCTTTCATCAACAGTACCTTTATAGAGTTAAGGTATGAAGGCACCACAGACACCCAAAGACATTTTTTTCCACACCTGTTTGACAGGCGCATATCAATAACATTTGGGACAGCAAGGCCAATTCTTGCTTCCATAAAGAGTACCTCTATAGAGTTATGGTGTGAAGGCGCCACTGACACCCAAAGACAAATTTTTCTACACCTGTTACTACTATCCAAAGTCTGTGGAAGAGACACCATAGTTTATCAAAAAAATCTCTAATCCTGTTCCCAGTGCACTACATTGTGGACTCATCGTACAGACTGGCTCCCCAAGCCAGTATTTACAAAATAAAGAAATCTTGCAGGGAAAATGTCATTATTTTAGCTTTGTAAATGCAATTACTGATGCAACAGCTTTTATATACAGTACAGATGTGCCACTTTACAGGTAGACTAAGGGGACCCCTAGACACTATATTGAAAGGAATTTTTCACTTTTTTTTGGTATTTCTCATTTTTATGCTTTCATTTTAAGCATCAGTAAATCATTTCTCATTTATAAATGACGTTTTTTACAAACTTTTTTTAATTGATAAATGTCTCCCAGGACAGTACCTGGACCCCCATAACCATTGTATGCCCAATTACTTGCATATAAGCCTTCAAAATGGGCACTTTGATTTTTACATTTCAGGTCCCATAGACCTCAAAGGGGTTTATTTTTCGCTTCCAAACATTTGCGATATGTGAAAGTTCTGGTAAGAAACCAAACAGGGGGGTCATTTGGCCTATTCCTACTCTCCCCTTTTTGTCAGCTCCCTCCACTCCCCAGCCCTCCCCTCCTGCTGCTATTATGACTATAGTATAAGCATACAATGTAACTATGTAGCATGCCATCCCATCTGTTAAATAACATTATTTGTCCCAGTGTCTGTGCTGTATAAAAAATATCCAGATTTCTACCTTATATCAGAGCATCTCCTGGCATTCACATGACTGTTTGGCTCTTTGGGAGAGGAGAGAGCTAAGGAGTCATGTGAGTGCCAGGAGACGCTCTGATATAAGGTAGAAATCTGCATTTTTTTATATAGCACAGACACTGGGACACATAATGTTATTTAGCAGAGGGAATTGTTTATACTATAGTGGCTTAACAACCACTTTAAGTTTTTTTTTTTTATTTTCAATACATGCAAATGCACAGTTCCAGCATGGAATTAATTGTTTTGTAAAACACCCCATTTAGGTTTGTATTTTATATCTATGTAGATGTTGTTTTTCAGGTTCCAGTCTCTCGATGCTCAGAACCCTGTGCCCCTGGTTACAGAAAAATGTTTGGACTTTCAATTTATAAATGCTGCTACACATGTGTCAAATGTCCAGAAGGGGAAATATCCAACACATCTGGTAGATATACTATTTTCTGTGGGGTTGTGTAGTAGTAACTAGTGAGTTTTCTCCGCCAGTGATCAGCCAAATCCAAATGTACAGTTCACTTCATTGATTGAAATGAACCATATATTTTAGAGAAAAAAATCCATTGAAAGTATACAAAGCATATTTCATGATGAGAAATACATTCTATCACAACAAAAAATAGGATGATGAAGGAGGTGCACCCGAGGTCTGAAATAATGCGACTTTTGGTGGAAGAATAATAATATTTTATTATTGAAAATCTACTGAAAGGAACTGCATCAGTACAAGTTGGCACTTTGCTGAACTACAGTCCAAAATTTAGGACCCACTTTGGAGTCCACCTCTATCCACAAACACATACCAAAAGCCTGAAGAAGGGGGAGGCAATTCCCCTGAAATGTGTTGGCTCTACCAGTACATGTTTAGACTTTTAATAAAAGATTGTATTCTTCCACCAATAGTCACACATTCTTTTTGACACTGGGCGCTCCTCCTTCCTCATCCAAGTAGTGCATCTGCTTAAATTACGGCTTCATCGTACAAGTAAGTTAGCAGCCCAAATCTCCAAAGGGGGATCAGCACCATCAATCACCCACAGAACCACCTGATAACTACCAGTGACCATTCTTAACTGCTTGCTGTCCACCCCATAGCAGTTTTACTGCTACAGGGCAGCAGCCGTGCACCAGATCACATATGTATATGTGATCCGGCTCTTCCGGGAAGGGGGCACGCATGGTTTTTCAGTACAGAGCCAGAACGGCAGTCTGAAAACAAGATACAGTATATGTAAAAATGGTGCACTTGCTCAATTATCTATATGAATATAATTATAAAAGTGTAAAACAAAAAATTAATTTCAAAGATGTATAATAAGTCCAGAAAAAGATGAAAATATAAAGTTCAAGTGCAAACAATGATATATAAAAAAACTGCTCAATCCACATCTTGATTAAAGGTAAAACACAACCAGTGAAACAAAAGGTGAAAAACAGCAACCACCGCCACCTATAAATAAAATGGCCGCTCAACTCAGGGAATGAGCGTGAGGTCAAACAAAGCTTTAACTCCTAGTATCCACGCTGCACATCTCCAAAACTCTTGCTTAAACACACTGGTTCCTTGCCATTCGATCAACAATCACTCAGACAAAAAATAACCATAGCGAAAAAATTGCCAGTAAAATGCAGAACATTTATTCAATAACTACTTACATTAAAATCCAGTAAGAACTGTAGTACAAGTAAGGAGAAAAGCAATCACCTCCTCTCCGCACTTCTGTATACTGTAGACATTGAACGTGATGTCACAGGCTTCACCCAATGCGTTGCGTCACTGGTTACAGGACTTCCTCAGGGTTCGGCAGATTGCCGTTCTGTCAGTAAGGAAGGCATGGATCATCTGTTCCTGCAAAGCAGGGACATGGATCCATGCCTTCCTCTTGTAAAAGCACCTCCCACACAGTACACAGAAACACAAGATAGGCATACAGTTAACCTTTTGATCGCCCCTAATGTTAACCACTTCCTTGCCAGTGTCATTAGTACATTGACAGTGCATATTTTTTTAACCATGATCATTGTATTTGTGTCACTGGTCCCAAAAAAGTGTCAATCAGTGTCAGAATGTCCATCACAGTATCACAGTCCCACTATAAGTCACTGTTTGCCACCATTACTAGTACAAAAAACAAAACAAAAAAATAAATAAATACAAACATCCCATAGTTTGTAGACGCTATAACTTTTGCACAAACTAATCAAAATATGCTAATTGGGATTTAAATTATGTAGCAGAATACAATTGACCTAAATTGATGAAGAAATTAGATTTCCTTCAAATTTTCTATTGGATATTAGAGATGAGCTCGATGTTCGAGTCAAACATCGGGTTTTGCCCATTCTCCAAACAGTCAACAATACGGGGCATTCGTGGGAAATTTGAGCACACGAGATTGCAAAGGCAGGATGCCTTTGGCCAATCATGGCTCAGGGGGACTAAGTCCATGCTCCCACATTATATAAGGCTGCATACATAGCGGCCGTGTATAGTGTGTGACTGTAGACGGAGATAGATTGAGCTAAATTAGGTAGGCAATTTAGTTGCATGTGTATTTGATATATATTTATTTCAGTTACTTATATAGCAGCATCAATTTATGCAGCGCTTTACTTATACATTGTACATTCACATTAGTCCCTACCCTCAAGGAGCTTACAATCTAAGGTCCCTAACTCACATGCATACATACTAGGGACAATTTAGACAGGATCCAATTAACCTACCAGCATGTCTTTGGAGTGTGGGAGGAAACCGGAGTACCCGGAGGAAACCCACACAGGCACAGGGAGAACATGCAAACTCCAGGCAGGTAGTGTCGTGGTTGGGATTCGAACCAGCGACCCTTCTTACTGCTAGACGAAAGTGCTATCCACTACACCACTGTGCCGCACTCTGCATTTAGCGTAGACTATATATTCAGTGTATACTCTATATTCAGGTGGTGTATTCATATATATGTATATATATACAGTCTAGTGTAGCTTATATATACAGTTCATTCGGTGGTGTACTTTATATAATACACTTCAGGTGGTGTACACAGTATATAATACAGTGCAGCCAGTGTACCGTTTCTAATACAGTGCAGACAGTGTACACAGTATATAATACAGTGTAGTGTGCTGTGTCTGCCATCTGACAGGGACACTTGACCCATGTTGCATGTTGGGCACACATCCTAAAATGCCCATTAGTGATGCCAGTCAGTGCAAGCTACCAGTGCCGCCTATCAGTGTTGCCCATTAATGCCCATCATTGCTGCCCATCAATGCCCATCAGTGCCACCCATCAATGCCCATCAGTGCCCATCAGTGTTGCTTATCAGTGCCGCCTATCAGTGCATAGTGCCACATATTAGTGCCACCTATCAGTGCCCATAAGTGTGGCATATTAGTGCCTCCTCATCCATGCCACCTCATCAGTGCCCATCAGTGCTGCCGCATCAGCGCACATCAGTGAGTAAGAAAAGTTTCTTATTTACAAACTTTACTGACCGAAACTTAGAAAAACTTTTTTTTTTTTCAAAAAAATTTAAAAACTCAGCAGTGATTAAATACCACCAAAAGAAAGCTCTATTTGTGTGAAGAAAATGATACAAATTTCACATGGTTAAAGTTTAGCATGAGCACGCAATTGTCATTCAAAATGTGACAGCGCTGAAAACTGAAAATTGGGGGGGGGGGTGAAAATGCCCTGTAGGCAAGTGGTTAAAGGATTGGAAATTGTTTCACTTTATGCATTTTAAAAATCACTGCTTCTGACCGAATCAATTAAAATATTTTTTTTAGAATTGGTATATGTTCCCCAGGACAGTGCACACCCCAATGCTGTTTTTTACACCTCCTTGCCTATTAGCCCAGAAAATGGGCCCTTTTAATTTGACAGATTTGACTGTCATTGATGTCAATAGGGTTCAAATTCAGATTTGGGTTCAGCTTCAAAACTTCTTTGAAGTTTGTCCACCTCTGCTCAAACCAAACCCAGGACAGTTTGGCTCATCACTATAGAGGAGTAATTAGACACAGAAAGTGCACTGCTATTACTCAGGAGCAATTGAAGAAAAATTTAATTTTATGGGAACTTTTTAAGTACAGATTACTTTGTTTAATGTTCCCTGTAACATAGCAAATCTTAATTTTTCAGTTCCACTTTAAAGCAATCACAACCCTTTAATGCTGCATCATTTTTTCATTTATATATCTTGCTGATTCTCTGCAGCTGGGCCCATGGTGTCAAAACCGAGCAGAGCTTTAATGACACCCGTTCTGACAACATGCAATGTTGTCGCTCCTAATAACACCATGGCCTCTGAATGTGCCAACAAATCCAATATGGCACTTGGTGTGCTTACATGGGTCTCTACTATATTCATTGTGTATTGAAAACCTACGGAGTATAATACTGACACCCAAGGCCAAAATGCAAAAGTGACATTGTTTGTGAATGACTTGCTACCCTGATATCCTCTATTGGCTTCTTACTCTTATGTGACTCCATGGTCGAGTGAGCCAAGCTAACGTGGAATATTATTTCTTTTGTCTATTTGTACAATGTGAATACTCCAATAAACATATTTTCAACAAAAATAAATAAGAATGCAAAAGTGCACCCCCTAACCCAAGCAGATCTGGAGTCTGCAGCAGACATGGTGGTGCTGCAAAATCTAAACCATGTTGCTTGTCTTTTCTACACTTTGTGAAGGTTGAAAATCTGGCTGAAGTGGCCAGTTGTTTCACTACTTCTCAAACCAAACTAAAGTCAAAAGGGATATATGATTAAAAAAATTTTCTTTAAAAAAAAAAAAAAAGCTTCTTTAAGCCACCTGGTATTATGCTGTGCCTTGACTTCACTTTGTTGCTCCCTCCTAGGCCTTGGTGGACAGCACAGGTTAAGAGGAGAGGAGAAGAGGACTTTCACTGCTTTCCTTTGCAGCAAAGAGCAGACATATAGCCCTAACAGTAGGGGAAAGAGGATTCTGATATGCTGCCGTTGTGTCTGAGTGATTGCCTCATGCATTTCTTAAACACATGAACACAGGGAACCCAGACAACAGAGCCAGAGACAGTCCCAATGATGCTATTGTGTCTGTAACTGGAAGTCTGGAGGAAAGGAGGGCTATCTTACTTACCTACTGCAGAGGATTGCTGGAGACAGCCCTGGAGAGAGAATTCCAGCAGGTCTATAATTATTTCTCCAATGGCCAATGCCCAGTTAGGGACTGAAACTCATAGATAGGTCACTTAACATATAGGGGTTAGTTTACTAAAGGTAAATTGTGCACTTTGCAAAGTACAGTTGCTCCAGAGCTTAGTAAATGAGATGAAGCCTCACTTTGCAAAGAATACCTAATCACAACGAAAATAGTCAGCGGAGCTCCTGTTCATTTACTAAGCTCTGGAGCAGATGCCCTTACACTGTACAACTGCACTTTGCAAAGTGCACAGCCTATTTGCCTTTAGTAAATCAATACCTTAGTCCTTTGTCTAGAGTGCTTTTGCTTGACATTTCCAGTGGCAGTGGTTGAGACTGTTCTTCCAATGTCTATTTTGAATTTCCTTTGCAAGGCCTTTATATGTTGCAATACCATTTCCACATTTCCAGGTGGGTCAGTGTTTCTAAGGTCCAGGTAGAAGACAGGCCATCACTAAGTAGCATTAGGAGGATCAAAACAAATCACACACTAAGCAGCTTAACATGTAGCTATGGGAAACTTTGCCTGTGCAAAATAAATAGAATGAGTTGCTTAATAGCACAAAATTAAATTAAGCAGAGAGACTGCAAGAGTGCAAATTGATCTCCTGACTACAAATTAAAGAAGCACAGCAATTTTCACTGTTTGCTGGTCTTTATTATTCAATTCATGTTTTGATTGTTAAGAAACCAATTTCCTTATTATTTTACTTAAATCACTGTGCAAACTGCTAATCACACTAATGTACCATGAGTGAAAGGTCTAAATATTTTATTGGGGATCCTCTGAGGTCTATAAGCAATTTCAAGGGTTGCTCCGAGGAAATGAGGTTGAGAAATTTGAAGTTTCTTTTCAGATTTCAATTTTAGCATAGGTAAAGGCCTCCTGTATTTCTCAAAGTCTTTGCAAACTAAAGAACAAATATATAATATATTGCAATGTCTCTAGCTATAGATTTGGCAGCTGCATTTTTCTTAGCTTTCACTTGGTGACCCTGCCTGTAACACACTTCTTTTCCTAGGGTAACAATGCTCACTCACTGTACTGTGGAGGAGCAGTATTGTCACACTAAGACAGGAAAGGTGTTAGAACTACAAAACACCCTCATCATCTCCATTACATAAGTAGGTGTTCTGAGGTCCACAGAGTGAACTGGGCAGAGCTGATACCATTGCTTGACACTAGATCAGCAAAAGCAAAAGTTACAGTAGGTGTTCACTGGATTTCTGCCCAAATCAACTGGTATTTTCCTATACTTGCAGCATACTGGAAACAAAACACAGGATAATTTGCATGTACATAATGTATGCATGAATTATTATTATTCTCATACAAAATGTTTTAATCCTGAATAAACAACAATTTATAAGTAGCTGTGATTCAGCGTACACTTAAAAATAAAGAATAGGGAAGAATGTTCTTAATTTAGGGGATGCTTCATTAACAATGTGGGATGGTAACTGTCATTAGACAAATACATAGCCTAATCAGCTGGGTTTTGGTATAAGCTGGTAGTCACACACTATTTCTTTTACCACCACTGAACCTGTGTATCTCTCCATTGGCTGTTATACATATAATGGCACACCACATATCCCAAACTTCTGCTCTGTATATGCACCTATGTACTTCATTACTAGCCACCAATGCGAACCATAGTTAATACCACTAGGAACTTTCTTAGGAATCTGGAATTTTATCTTAGAAAAACACTGTAACATTCTTGCAATTAAATTTTGTAATCATTTTCACCAGGTTTGTATGTTATAAACCTTTAGCCTCCGTTCACACCTATGCGAATTAGATGTGGCTTACAGCGCATCCAATTCGCAGGACATTTTAAACTAGGTTGATTTAAATGAGGCTTGTTCACATATGTGCGTTGCATTCGCACTGTGCATTGCACAAAAAACGTGTGCGTTTTATGGTCATTGCGGTGCGAATTACGAGCCCCTTATCTTCTATGGGAACGCATCTGCTTCGCAGATGCATTGCGTTCTGAACATGGATTTTCTCCTTCTCCTCACTACACCTCCCTCTCTCCCTCCCCCTCTCCCTGCTCACTGATCCTGAGCTAAAACGCAGATGAACCTTTGAACAGGAGATTTTTATCTCCCCAGTGAAACCTGAGCTTCAATTCGCACCGCACATGTGTGAACCCAGGCTTATGCCCCGTACACACGGTCAGATTTTCCGACGGAAAATGTGTGATAGGACCTTGTTGTCGGAAATTCCGACCGTGTGTAGGCTCCATCACACATTTTCCATCGGATTTTCCGACACACAAAGTTTGAGAGCAGGATATAAAATTTTCCGACAACAAAATCCGTTGTCGGAAATTCCGATCGTGTGTACACAAATCCGACGGACAAAGTGCCACGCATGCTCAGAATAAATAAAGAGATGAAAGCTATTGGCCACTGCCCCGTTTATAGTCCCGATGTACGTGTTTTACGTCACCGCGTTTAGAACGATCGGATTTTCCGACAACTTTGTGTGACTGTGTGTATGCAAGACAAGTTTGAGCCAACATCCGTCGGAAAAAATCCTAGGATTTTGTTGTCGGAATGTCCGAACAAAGTCCGACCGTGTGTACGGGGCATTAGAGTTCAAAGGGAAAATATTTGTGGTAGAAATCAAAGCCTCTTTGATATAATTCCCCCAATACTTTAATAAATCGTTCAATGTGCTTTTTTTGTATACCTACAGACAGTAAAAACTGCATGAAATGTCCTGATGATGAATGGCCAAATGAGAACACAGATCAATGTATTCCCAAATTGGTGGAATTTCTCTCCTACACTGATGATACAATTGTTGCACTTTTTTCAGCCGTCTCCATCTTCTGTTGCCTTCTGACTGGTTTAATTTTGGGGATATTTATACATTACCAGGACACCCCCCTTGTTAAAGCTAATAACCGGAACCTGAGCTATCTTCTCCTGGTCTCCATCATGCTGAGCTTCCTCTGTGTCTTCTTGTTCCTTGGCCGTCCAGTAGATGTAACCTGCATGCTGCGTGTGACCTCTTTCGGTGTCATCTTCTCAGTTGCTGTCTCTTCTCTACTTGCCAAAAGTATCATGGTGTATATTGCTTTTAAAGCCACCAAACCTGGGAGTCCTTGGAAAAAATGGATGGGAGGTACATTGCCCAATTCTATAATGTCAACATGTTCATTGGTTCAAGTAATAATCTGTATCACTTGGTTGTCTATTTCTCCACCTTTCCAGGATCGAGACACTCACTCTTATCAGGAAAAGATCATCATTCAATGTAATGAGGGTTCAGTTATCGGCTTCTACTCTGTCCTGGGATATATGGGGCTTCTGGCAGCTGTGAGTTTCATTATAGCTTTTTTAGCGAGGACATTACCGGACAGTTTTAATGAGGCCAAGTACATCACCTTCAGCATGCTGATGTTCTGCAGTGTCTGGATTGCCATGATCCCGGCCTATCTGAGCACTAAAGGGAAAGACATGGTGGCTGTGGAGATTTTTGCCATAATGGCATCAAGTATTGGACTTCTTGGTTGTATCTTTTTCCCAAAATGTTATATTATTCTGTTTAGACCTGACCTGAATACAAAAGTAGGGTTGCTTGGAAATAGAGCAAAATAATTTCCTAACATATTGTAAACACAATAAAATCTCCTCAATTTGACAGTATACTACATAGGGATATTAAAAATGTATGCACTATAATTCCATAAATGTTTCTTTGAAACATTGGTGTTTTTTTTAGCTTTTTGTTTCATAAAATATGTTGTATGACTGAATGTTTGGTTTGGTATATTTAAAATTATGTACCTTTCATTTTCCTCATTTTCATGCATTTGAATAGTTTCTAAGATGCGTTATTTCACAATGCACTGCATTGTCTTGAAAGTCTTTGCAATATTCAGAATGTACAAAAAAATGCCTTCCATTCCTTGCATCCCCTATTCCCATACCCCCGATTTTTCAAAATATGTTTCAGTCATGGCTCAGGTAAAGTTCAATAGAAAATGGCTAGTGGCAGAACAGCAAATATAATAGACCCAAAAAGGGAGAGAAAAGGCTGATTTTATCCTGCAATAAAAAAATAGATACAGTGGCAGAACAGTGTTTTAGCAGCTTTGATAGGCTTCACTTTCAGAGACACAGGACAGGAGATTTCCTGCAATAAAATGTATAGCTTTGCAGTTGAGACACAGCTGCCACAAAAAATTCCAGTGACAGGATAAAATACTTTTAGCTATTTGAGGCCTTACATTTGAAGACACAAGGCAAGATGAATGAAAAGAGGTAGTAATGCTGGCAGCAATTACATTTTAATTTATGCAGCTTTAAACTGAAATTTATTTTGTGTCAGCTGCAATGGGCATACAATAATCGTCTCTAATCCAGGCTTGTTTAATTTATTCTGCTTTGGTGAATGTCCTCTCGGAAATCACACTTGTAGCAGGACAAGCCAATACCTTCAAAACATATTAAGGTAGCTCCAGCCAGTTATCGTCCTGGACACTTTGTGATACTAGGGATCCTCTTAACTCATTAGTGTTTAATATCAGTTTTGGAACCAATATTGTAGGCAATCATAAGGTTCAGTAATGAAATTAAAACTTATTTTGCTGTGTGCCACTACAAACCAATGGATCCAAATGTAAATAAACAAATAAAGTAAGTGAGTATGAATACCTGTATCTATGTACACAGTAAGTAGTAAACAGATCAATGCACATAATTAGTGAAAACTGGTAAACAAATCAATGCCTGTATACAATGTGATCACAACAATCAGTGCCAATAGTATACATATAAGTGACTGTGAATAAAACACACATAAAAGTCCAAGTGCAAGCAATGCTTAATGTGATATGATATATTCAACTAGGTGATCTATCCCTTTCTATGTCCCGACGGTGATTTTAAGTGACAGGTGTCTACTCTTGCCATGACACCTCAGTGCTCTCAAGCCTCTCACCTTACTACTGTATTTGTAAACAGCATTGAATATATGGCTTTCTCTGGGGGTCCGTGTGTTTCCACCTGCCTCTAGTGGTCCTTGTTTGGGTAACCGGGGTAAATTAGGGAACTCTATGGTGGGTAATGCCTCCTCTACGGTGATCCTGGTGTTCCTTCCCGATATACTCTGTGGTGGTAATGTGTAAGGAAGAAGTTGCCAATAGTGTGTTATCATTTTTCCAAGATTTATTAATAAAAACAGCTAGTTTTACTCACTTTTTACAGTATAAAAACAAATACTCCACGAGTAGCAAGCTCGTACTCCTGCGTCACTTCCGGTTTGCTTATCGCTCAATCCCGGCGTGTAGCATCACGCCCACGTGACTTCATCAGGGGATCCCTTGATAATAAACTAGTTTGATGTCTGTCCACCTTCCTACACTTCTCCTTCATCTCTCAGGCCTCCTCCACTACTGATACTCCCTTGGCCTTCTGTTTCCTCTGTGTCCCAGGGATTAAAGTAGTGGACAGAGGTTCCTGATGGTTCTGGGTAGCATCCTTTCGATCTTCTGGCTGCTGTGCCTAGGAAAGAGGATAAGCATGCAGCACTCCCTCCTAAACCATAACAGGTCAAATGCCCTTAAAAGAGAAGTATGGGTTTTTTAAAAGTGCATGTAGCATTGATCGCCTCTGTAGCAATCAAACATTGCTGATCGCTCAGTTCTCCCCTCTGCTCTAAGCAGAGAGCTGTGACTGTCAGTCAATGGCTTTCTGTTCTGCCCCTCCTGCTCTCACTCCCTGGGTAGGGGAGGCATTGGCTGACACATGGGTAGGTCCCAACTGTAAAGTCGGGATCCTTCTCCGACCTGGACTGGCTTTAAATGGGTTATAGGAATGAACTGCGTTGGCCATACTTCTCTTTTTACATAGGGGGACCCTCTTGGAAAAGCACAGTGTATCCCTACTCATTCACAAAAATGTACATTCTGTAGTAAAGACACCACAACTTTTCAACAAGTCCTGTATTAAAAAAAAATAAAAACCAAAAAATTCCAGTGATCCAGATCATAATGAATGATATCCACCTACTTCGTTCAAGAAAAAAAAAAACACATACCAGCTGAAATGTCTGATCCTCTTTTTCTATTCAATTATTTTTTATTGGTACATTTTCATAATCATACATAGGTAACAATGTGAACATTGTTCGTCGCACAGCGAGTTGGTGTACATACAGGAATAACATTAGAAACAAAGTTGTCTATCTCTGCAGTCAAAGACCCTGAAGGAGTGGTGAGATATGATACAGGCAGCATTCAGAAGATATTCATTAACTTCTACTCCTCACTTTATGAGTCGAAGGTGTCGAAGTCAATGAACCAAGCTAAACAATTCTTGGATAAACTGGTTCTCCCAAAACTTAAAATGGAGGATAGAGAAGCTCTTGATATCCCATATCCCTGGAAGAATTAAGGCAAGCAGTTACACAAACTCATAATAATAAAGCGCCAGGGATGGACAGACTACCGACAGAGATATATAAAAAATTTGATAGGATTTTGCTACCAGAACTATGCATATGAAAAACAAAAACTCACAGATTCCATGCAGGAAACGATAGTAATAATGATTCCATAACAGGGTAAGGACCCAATGTTGCCTGAATCCTATCGCCCCTATATCTATTCTCACCTCAGATGTAAAGATTTTGGCAAGGGTCCTTGCAAACAGGTTATCAAATTATATTAACAGTTTGATACATGAGGATCAAACAGGTTTTATCCCAAAGAGAGCAGCCGCAACAAACATTCCCAGGCTATTTTTGAATTTGCAATTGCCTATGGAAAATATGGGATCTAGAGCAATATTATGCTTGGATGCTCAAAAAGCCTTCGATATGATGGAGTTGGAATACTTATGGACCGTATTGGAGTCTTTCGGAATAGGACCAGGATTTTTAAAATGGGTTAAAATATTATATAGTGACCCTAAAGCAAGGGTAAGAATTAATAATACATTATCCAGCCCATTTACTTTATCTAGAGGGACAAGACAGAGTTGTCCCCTGTCGCCACTACTGATTGCTATAGCAGTGGAGCCTTTTGCCCTTGCCATTAGACAATCAACAAAAATAATCGGGTTTTGACGGGCACGGAGAGAGGATAAAGTGGCCCTGTATGCAGATGATGCTCTTATTTTCCTGGGGGACACCTCAGATTCATTAACGGAACTTATCAGTCTTATCTCCATATTTGGGCTATTTTCTGGATTCCAGATTAACTGGGATAAATCCATATTGTTACTACTAGATGAGTTAAAAACCCCCTTATTAAATCTCTCGGGATGTTAAAGACTATATCAATTTAAATTTGAAACCTCTATTAACAAAATTTAAGGAGAAATGCCAAAGTTGGTGTAAGTTTCCTCTGATGGTGATAGGAAGAGCAAATCTCATCAAAATGATTTGGGCCCCGCAATTACTTTACGTGTTTAATAATTCACCAATATGGATTACAACATTTTGGTTTAGACTTGATTTGGAGGAAAAAACAACCATGTATAAAGTTAACAACATTACTGCTAACCAAAGAAGACTGAGGTTAGGCGATCCCAAAAATTATTTCTTAGCCTCAAAACTACAACATTTTAGCGGATGGACAATAGTAATGGACTCTGACCCTATACAGAGTCTGCTACTATCAGTTTATGAAGTATGTCCATTTGTTTCTTTATTAGAATCGAGAAAACAACTGAGTGATAAAGGATTACGGGTAAATTGTTTGACAAGGTATGGCAGGAAATTAGGAAAATTACTGAGATAAATGGATATACTTCATATACTCCAATCTGGAATAATAGCAGCTATGAGGAATTGATGAAACTGGAAGGGTTTGAGATCTGGAGGCAGAAGGGTCTAAGGTACATAGAACAGCTATTCCAGGAAGATGTGATGAAAACCTTTAATGAACTAAGTAAAGAATATAATATTCCAAATCAAAGATTTTTTCAATTTCTACAGCTCAGGCATGCATTAAAAATACAGGGCTGATCGCACAAATTGAAGTTTAATAAGTCAGTGGTAGGGATGAGCCGAACACCCCCCTGTTCGGTTCGCACCAGAACATGCGAACAGGAAAAAAGTTCGTTCGAACACGCGAACACTGTTAAAGTCTATGGGACACGAACATGAATAATCAAAAGTGCTAATTTTAAAGGCTTATATGCAAGTTATTGTCATAAAAAGTGTTTGGGGACCCGGGTCCTGCCCCAGGGGACATGGATCAATGCAAAAAAAAGTTTTAAAAACGGCCGTTTTTTCAGGAGCAGTGATTTTAATAATGCTTAAAGTCAAACAATAAAAGTGTATCCCTTTAAATTTCGTACCTGGGGGGTGTCTATAGTATGCCTGTAAAGGGGCGCATGTTTCCCGTGTTTAGAACAGTCTGACAGCAAAATGACATTTCGAAGGAAAAATTCCATTTAAAACTACCCGCGGCTATTGCATTGCCGACAATACACATAGAAGTTCATTGATAAAAACGGCATGGGAATTCAACACAGGGAAACCCTGAACCAAAATTAAAAAAAAAAAATGACGTGGGAGTCCCCCTAAATTCCATACCAGGCCCTTCAGGTCTGGTATGGATATTAAGGGGAACCCCAGCCAAAATTTAAAAAAAAATGACGTGGGGTTCCCCCTAAATTCCATACCAGACCCTTCAGGTCTGGTATGGATTTTAAGGGGAAGCCCACGCCAAAAAAAAAAAACGCGTGGGGTCCCCCCAAAAATCCATACCAGACCCTTATCCGAGCACGCAACCTGGCAGGCCGCAGGAAAAGAGGGGGGGACGAGAGTGCGGCCCCCCCTCCTGAACCATACCAGGCCACATGCCCTCAACATTGGGAGGGTGCTTTGGGGTAGCCCCCCAAAACACCTTGTCCCCATGTTGATGAGGACAAGGGCCTCATCCCCACAACCCTGGCCGGTGGTTGTGGGGGTCTGCGGGTGGGGGGCTTATCGGAATCTGGAAGCCCCCTTTAACAAGGGAACCCCCAGATCCTGGCCCCCCCCGTGTGAAATGGTAAGGGGGTACTTACCCCTACCATTTCACTAAAAAACTGTCAAAAATGTTAAAAATGACAAGAGACAGTTTTTGACAATTCCTTTATTTAAATGCTTCTTCTTTCTTCTATCTTCCTTCATCTTCTTCTTCTTCTGGTTCTTCTGGCTCTTCTGGTTCTTCCTCCAGCGTTCTCGTCCAGCATCTCCTCCGCGGTGTCTTCTATCTTCTTCTCCTCGGGCCGCTCCGCACCCATGGCATGGGGGGAGGCTCCCGCTCTTCTCTTCATCTTCTTCTTCATCCTCTTCTCTTCTTCCTTCTTCTCTTCTTCATTTTCTTCTCTGGGCCGCTCCACACCCATGCTGGCATGGAGGGAGGCTCCCGCTGTGTGACGGAGTCTCCTCATCTGACGGTTCTTAAATAATGGGGGGCGGGGCCACCCGGTGACCCCGCCCCCCTCTGACGCACGGTGACTTGACGGGACTTCCCTGTGATGTCACGGAGAATGCCACAGGGAAGTCCCGTCATGTCCCATGCGTCAGAGGGGGCGGGGTCACCGGGTGGCCCCGGCCCCATTATTTAAGAACCGTCAGACGAGGAGACGCCGTCACACAGCGGGAGCCTCCCTCCATGCCAGCATGGATGCGGAGCGGCCCGGAGAAGAAAATGAAGAAGAGAAGAAGAGAAGAAGGAAGAAGAGAAGAGGAGTTTCCCTGTGTTGAATTCCCATGCCGTTTTTATCAATAAACTTCTATGTGTATTTTCGGCAATGCAATAGCCGCGGGTAGTTTTAGACGGAATTTTTCCTTTGAAATGTCATTTTGCTGTCAGACTGTTCTAAACACGGGAAACATGCGCCCCTTTACAGGCATACTATAGACACCCCCCAGGTACGAAATTTAAAGGGATATTACACTTTTATTGTTTGACTTTAAGCATTATTACAATCACTGCTCCTAAAAAAACGGCCATTTTTAAAACTTTTTTTGCATTGATCCATGTCCCCTGGGGCAGAACCCGGGTCCCCAAACACTTTTTATGACAATAACTTGCATATAAGCCTTTAAAATTAGCACTTTTGATTTCTCCCATAGACTTTTAAAGGGTGTTCTGCGGCATCACAATCATATGATATAATATTTGATAAATTTAAAGGCACTGTGGATATACAAGCAAGATTAGCCTGGATGGGTGATATAGGGCCCATTTCAGATGAACAGTGGGCATGGGCACTATCGGCAATACCTCAGGCCTATTTATCTCCAACACAAAATTTAACACAATTATTCATCTTACATAGGGCACATTATACACCAGAGAAATTATTCAAATGGAAATACAGAGATGCAGACCAATGTCCCAGATGTAAAGGGAGAGCAGCCAATCTAATACACTTGCTATGGAGATGTCCTAAACTCCATCGCTATTGGTCTGGGGTGGTATCTATGATTAATAAGGTATTTGAGAGTGGGATGCCTATGGAGCCTGGGGGATGCCTTCTAGGTATACTGGATGAATCAAGAATTCTGGGGGAATATATTGTTTCAATAAATAGAAGTCTATTCCAGGCTCGTAAACTCATAGCACTAAAATGGTTATCACCATACCCACCTACTGTAGCAGAATGGAAAATACAAGTAAGGGAAACTTTATTTAAGGAAAAGTATACTTTCCTACATAGTGGTTGTTTAGGAAAATTTGAAAAAATATGGAAAAGGTGGTTTGATATCTTGGAGTTATGACAAGAGAGGAGAGGATCAATTTATGAGTAGCGGGGGGGGGGGAGCATGGGGGCCAGGGGTGCCTTTTTTTTCCCCTCCTAATACGGGCTGGGGTTGTATGTCCTTTGTTGTTTTTTGTTGTGCTTTTTTCTTTCCTGTTCTTGGTATATAAAATGAATAAAAAGATGATTTGATTCAAAAAAAAAAAAAAAAGAAACAAAGTTGTGAACTGTTGTCGAACCACGTAATACTCATAAACCTTATTATCGTCACAATAATAACTGTCAAGGTCGTGGTATTCCTCTCCTTCTCAGACACCCCTAATAGGAGCACTTTTTAGTCACGAGAGGAGAGAAGAACCACTTTCTATTCACTTAGTATGAGCTTTAACTCTCATAACATGTGTATTGTATAACTTCTTCTATTCTTATTGCTCGGTCAAGAAAAAAATACGGATGAGATGTGAGTGTTATATGAACCTCGCTGCTCTAGACCATTGTGACCAGGGTTTCCATCCTTCTCGAGTTTTGGTAGCTTGACAATTGCAGGTGGCCATTATAGTCTCATAGCTGTAGTGAAGATTCACTAGGGCGATAGTGTTTGCAATGGTTGGAATCTGGTCAGTTTTCCAAAGTCTTGTTAGTTTTAGTCTGGTGGCCAAAATTATATGTGTTGTAACATGCCTGAAGGGTTTGGGGATTTTTTCGATGGGTAAGTTTAGCACTGCTAGCTCGGGTGAGGGGTGTACTGGGCTGTTGGTTACATCTGATATGATTTTAAAAATAGATTTCCAATAGTCCTAGACATAGCTGCATGACCAGAATATATGAATCATGTCACCTTTGGTTGCTTTACATTTCCAACAGGTGCCAGGAGTTTGGGGGCCAAAGAATTATATTTTAGCAGGTGTCATATACCTTCTAAGCGATAGTTTGTGGGTGAGTTCCCAAAGAGCAGAGCATTTCATAGCTTTATAGATGGTTTGTAAGGCTTGTTGCCATTGTTTGTCAGAGTAGCAATGTGCTAGGAATGCCTCCCATTGTATATGTGGGAGTGTTTTAGTGAATGTGTTCTTTTGGTGAAGGAGATTATAAAAGTGGGAAATGCCTTTTATTTTGGAGGTAAGATTTGTTAACAATTCCCATGTTGTTGGGGGTATGACATAAAGGGGAAGTGGTATTGCTTGTAGGCAGTGGCATATTCTTATGTATACGAATAATTCTGATGAGGGAAGATTAAATTCCTTTTCCAGGAGGGAAAAATATTTGGGTTGTGTCCCTTGTATCAGGTTTTGTAAAAAGTTAACTCTGTTATGGGTCCAGTGTGTCAGTGATAGGTCTGGCGATAAGTGGTTAAGAGATTCTATTGGTATTTGGTTGGGAGGGGTAGTGGAGGAGTAGTCAGAGAGTTATATCATTTTTTTCCATGCTTGGACCAATGCTTTTATGGTTGGAGAGATGGTGGACAGGATGATGGTTCTTAGAGGAGTGCTTAATAACCAAGTCTTTGATCCCATAGAGTGTTTGGTTGGGTTTGGAACCAGTCTGGTAGTTGGGCGAGAATAGCTGCTAGATAGTAGTCTCCAAAATCGGTGGACCCTGTTCCACCTGCTAATTTGTGTTTTATGAAGTTTGAATGTGCACATCTGGGTCTTTTACCTTTCTAGATATACTTGTTAAAAACAGTTTGGAGGGATCTAAAGAATGAGATGGGAATGGGGAGGGTTCTAAATAGGTACAGTATTTGTGAAAGGCATGTCATTTTAAATGCTGCAAGTCTCCCTGACTAGGGATGAGCCGAACCCCCCCCCCGGTTTGGTTTGCACCAGAACCTGCGAACGGACCAAAAGTTTGCGCAAACTTTAGAACTCCATTAAAGTCTATGGGACTCAAACGTTTGAAATCAAAAGTGCTAATTTTAAAGGCTAATATGCAAGTTATTGTCCTAAAAAGGGTTTGGAGACCCGGGTTCTGCCCCAGGTGAAATGTATGAATGCAAAAAAAAGTTTTAAAAAAGGCCATTTTTTTCGGGAGCAGTGATTTTAATGATGCTTAAAGTGAAAAAAAAGTGAAATATTCCTTTAAATACCTGGGGGGTGTCTATAGTATGCCTGTAGAGTGGTGCGTGTTTCCCGTGCTCAGAACAGTTAAAAATGACATTTTTAAAGGAATAAAAGTAATTTAAAACTGCTTGCGGATTTAATGTAATGTCGGGTCCCGGCAATATGGATGAAAATCAGTGAGACAAATGGCATGGGTCCCCACCCCCGTCCATTACCAGGCCCTTTGGGTCTTGTATGGATATTAAAGGGAACCCTGCACCCAAATTAAAAAAAAGGAAAGGCGTGGGGCCCCCAGGCACTATTTACTCTGAACAACAGTATACAGGTGGTGCAAACAAGACAGGGACTGTAGGTTTGTTGTTAAGTAGAATCTGTTTGTAATTTTGAACTGGTACTTTTTTAAAGTGTAGCTCCAGCCATAAAATCTACTTTTAAGCTTTTTGGAAAACATAGGGAAGGGTTATCACCCTTGTAACGTTTGTTTTGCTGTCTGTGCTCCTCTTCAGAAGATTTCACCTCACTTTCTGTCCCAATGACAAATGTTTTTTGAAAATTTGGGGTTTTTAGTGAAACAATGATTGGTGATAAATCAGTGGAGAGGAGACACGTTTTTCTTAACTCTTACAGGAGAGAATTTCCCTTCCTAGGGGTAGATTTTATCACACTTCCTGTTGTCTCCGTTTGCAAGTAGGAGTCTTTTGTAAGTTGGGTGTTTGAAAGTAGGGGCCTGCCCTATATACTCTGCAGAAATTGTGGCCTTAGGTAACAGGTAACACTGTAAGCCCTCACAGTTACTCTTGGTGGGCACAGGAACGGACCGTGCTGTGAAATATTAGATCAAGAATTGTAATTACATGCCATTGTTGAACAGTGGTAGAAAAATTGGGCCTTTGATGGTGGTGGTGGTGGTGCTGGTGCCACAACACTGTAAGTCCTCACAGTTACTCTTGGTGGACACTGGAACGGGCCCTGCTGTGAAATATTATATCAAGAATTGTAATTACATGCACCTATTGAACAGGGGCAGAAAAATTGGGCATTTGGTGGTGGTGGTGGTGTTGTCACAACACTGTAAGCCCTTACAGTTACTCTTGGTGGGTGCAGGAATGGGCCCTGCTGTGAAATATTAGATCAGGAATTGTAATTACATGTCCCTGTTTAACAGGGGCAGAAAAATTGTGCCTTAGGCACTGGAGCCACAACACTGCAACCCCTCACAGATGCTATAGTTGGAGCGCAGGAATGAGCCCTGCTGCAAAGTATTGCATCAAAAATTGTAATTATACGCCCCTGTTAAACAGGGGCTGAAAATTTGAGCCTTGGGCACTGGTCCTAGTGCCACAACACTGCAACCCCTCACAGATATTCTAGTTGGAGAGCAGGAATGAGCCCTGCTGCAAAGTATTGCATCTAAAATTATAATTACAGCCCCTGTTAAACAGGGGCAGAAAAATTGCCACAACACTGCAACCCCTCACAGATGCTATAAGTGGAGTGCAGGAATGAGCCCTGCTGCAAAGTATTGCATCAAAAATTGTAATTATATGCCCCTGTTAAACAGGGGCAGAAAAATTGGGCCGTTACATCAGCATCAGGTGCTTGGAAGCTGGTGATCCAAGACTGAGTCATTTTTATGAAGGTCAGCCGATCGACCAATTCGGTGGACAGGCGCACCCTGTGATCAGTTACAAAGCCTTCAGCAGCACTGAATGTGCGTTCTGAAAGAACGCTGGATGAAGGACAGGCCAGTACTTCAATTGCATACTGTGCAACCTCTGGCCAGTGATCCATCCTCAAGACCCAGTAACCCAGAGGATTTTTGGTGGGAAAGGTGTCCAAGTCTGATCTTGCCCCTAGGTAATCCTGCACCATGTGAATCAGACACTGGCGATGGTTGCTGGAACCGATCAGACCTTGGGACTGCGGACTAAAAAATTGTCTGAACGCATCGGTCAGACGGCCACCTTCTCCACTGCTCCTTCTGTGACTGACCGAAGCCTCAGCAACATGTTGTCCAGGAGGACAAGAAAATTGTAACCTCCCAGGCTCTGGAAATGTGTTGCACAAACCTTTCTGCAAGGCCTCCTGAAGATGTTTCATCCTCTGCTCCCTATGCGATGGCAAGATAAGGTCCGCAACCTTACCCTTGTAACGTGGATCAAGGAGGGTTGCCAGCTAGTAATCATCCCTCCCCTTGATACCACAAATACTAGGACCCAGGCTTTGCAGGATCAGGGAGGCCATGCAGCATAGGTTTGCTGAGGCATTTGATCCAGAGTCCTCTGGGTCACTAAGGACGACAGCCACCTCCTCCCAGCCACATACAAGTCCGTGGGTTTCTTCGGACTGTAAATGATCCCTTGAAGACTGCTGCTGATGCTGAGTGCCAGGCTCCACCTCCATGCTGACATAATCCTCTTCCTCCTCCTCTTCCTGTGTGAGCAGCGGGCACGCAGGAACACTGTCTGGATAAAGGGGGCCTTGAGAGGTAAGGACGTCCTCCTCTTCCTCCCTCTGTTCTGCCTCAAGTGCCCTGTCCATTATTCCACACAGCGTGTGCTCCAACAGGTGGACAAAAGGGACAGTGTCACTGATGCATTCACTGTCACTGCTCACCATCCTCGTGGCCTCCTCAAATGGTGACAGGACAGAGCATGCATCCCTGATCATAGCCCACTGGCATGGGGAAAAAAAACAAGGTCCCCTGACCCTGTCCTGGTGCCATAGTTGCATAGATACTCATTGATGGCCCTCTGCTGCGTGTGCAGCCACTGCAGCATGGCCAACGTTAAGTTCCACCTGGTGGGCATATCACAGATTAGGCGGTTCTTGGGCTTGGGTTAAATCCCTTTTGGAGGTCAGCCAGCCGAGCACTGGCATTATATGACCTGCGGAAATGCACACAGACTTTCCTGGCCTGCCTCAGGACATCCTGTAAGCCCGGATACCTGCCCAAGAACCGCTGCACCACCAAGTTAAGGACGTGAGCCAAACAGGGCACATGGGTCATTTGTCCCTGTCAGAGGGTGGATAGGAGGTTGGTGCCATTGTCGCAAACCACCATACCTACCTTAAGCTGGCGTGGCGTCAACCACCTCTGAACTTGGCCCCGCAGAGCTGACAGAATCTCTGCCCCAGTGTGGCTCCTGTCCCCCAAGCACACCAGCTCAAGCACCTCATGGCATCTTTTTGCATGCGTGCTTGCATAGCCCCTTGAACACCTACGGAGCACAGCTGGTTCTGAGGACAAATTAGCACAGGAAGAGGCCATGGAGGAAGAAGAAGAGGAGGGGGGAGGAGAGAGGTGTGGCAGAATCACCACTAGTTGAATTTTGGAGGCGTGGTGGTGGAACAACCTCCAACACTACTGCACCCAGTCCTGCATCCTTCTCAGCTGCCAAAAGAGTCACCCAGTGCGCGGTGAAAGATAGGTAACATTCCTGTCCATGCCTGCTGGACCATGAGTCAGCGGTAATATGCACCTTACCACTGACCGCCCTGTCCAGCGAGGCCAAGACATTGCCTTCCACATGCGGGTAGAGAGCCGGAATCGCCTTCCGTGAGAAAAAGTGGTGTTTGGGAACCTGCCACTGAGGAACCGCAAATTTCAGAAACTCACGAAAGGGGGCAGAGTCTACCAACTGAAAAGGCAGCAGTTGAAGTGCTAGCAATTTTGCAAAGCTAGCATTCAACTACTGAACCACTACAGAACATCTCCTCACTGACTGCTGTTCCTGAGTTCCTGCTGACTACAGAGCTTCTCCTCACAGTCAGCTGTTCCAGTGTTCCTGTCTAGTTCCAGCGCACCTCTTTACAGTCTGCTGTTCCATTGCTCCAGTTGAACTAGAGAACACCTCCTAACCGTCTGCTGTTCCTGAGTTCCTGCTGACTACAGTGCTTCTCCTCACAGCCAGCTGTTCCAGTGTTCCTGCCTAGTTCCTGTGCATCTCCTTTCAGTCTGCTGTTCCAGGGCTTCTGCCGAACTACAGAACACCTCCCGCTGTCTGCTGCTGCTCCAGTGAACCTGCTAGCTCTCCTTCAGCCACATCAGAGGTCTGGATCAGCCCTTACATATGCCACCAGCCAGGCACTTGTAGCCCCCTGTGCTCTTGAGTCCCTGTTTGCTCTATCAGGGGTTCCTGAGCCAGAGGCATACGAGAGGCCACTCCCTGCATTCTGTGCTCTGCCACCAGGTACGTGACAGGTTGGAGATCCCAGCTGATGAGGAGCAAGGAGAGGGCCGCTTTGTTCTATGGTGTGCGTCTTTTAGGTACGCTTGCCAACGAACTGCATGGCAGGTCGACATATGTCTGGTCAAGCATGTGGTGCCCGAGCGGGTGATGTTTGGGCCACGTGAGATACACTTGAAACATATGTTGCAAATAGCAGCGGTGGGATTTGATGCACTTGTCTCAAAAAAGGCCCACACCAAAGAACATCCTGCCTCATTGGAGATGTGCCTCCTCCTCCTCTCTCCTATCAGGCATCCACGTGGAGTCAGTGACCTCATCATCCCCTCCCTCCTCATCACTGGAGCAAAGTTGGCAGTATGCTACAGCTAGGGGAACATGACTGCCAGATTGCTGTCCTTCTTGGGAATTCCCTCTCTCTGGGCTCATGTTACTGCCTTCCTCTAGCTGGGTACCATCATCGGAGCCTTCAAAACGCTGGGTATCCTCCTGGAGCATGTACCCAACACTGTGGTCAGACAGTTCAGGGTAGAATAATAATGGTGATCCCTCGTGCTAAGTGAGTAAAAGGAATGTGATCAATCCAAAATAAATAATCAATAGTGCCACTGTGAATGTAAAGTGATGATGTCTCTAAGGACTGCAGCAAAATCAAAAAGTGGACACATAACACCCAACAAAACTATAACAATTAAAAAATTCCGCGCTTCAAATCTATCACATGATAAATGTATGAGCTGACATATCAATAGACATGTGTAGCTGTAGTGGCTGTGAAGATATACATACACTGGTGAATAAATAATAAATGCACAATATCTATAATGTAATAGTCCCAATTGTGAATAATATTATCTTATTATTAAGTGAAACAGTTCTTGAACAAATGTGACACATCCACTGTGGTTAGATGAGGAGAAAAATGATGATGGTGGTCTATATGAGGGGAGATCCGGTGTAGCCGGACTCTCTAAACTCTCACCTTATACAAAATGGATACAGGTATCTTTGGTGGGTTTTATGAAAAGTTGTAAGTTGGTTGTCCGGGTGGGCGTCTCTTAGTGGATAGATAATTCTCTTAGCATATAGAGACCTATCAAAACAAAAGAGGGGTAGCCCACCTGGGCTCTACCGATCCGGTGGGATGGACCAGGGAAGGGAGAGAGAGAGGCCTCCAATGGTGTAGTAATTTAAGTAAAACCAAATTTATTTAAGTACTGCGAGTGTTCTCTTACATTAAAAACACTTTAAAATTGCATGTAACAGCATAAAAAGACTCAGGAGCGGCGTCTGAGGCGCCTCCTTACTGATTTCCGGTGCGTCTGTTCTCTGCCACGCCCTACGCGTTACATCACCGCTCGTGACTTCTTCTGGAGAACCGGATTGTATCGAGAGAGATGTTATTTATATTGTGTTGCCGGAAGTTACAAGTCGGCCATTTTTCTTGTGGGCAATGTGTTTGTATTGTCGCGGCCATCTTTGAGGTGGCAATTTGTATGGAACGGCGGCCATTTTTCGAAGGATCTGGCTAGATTGGACACGCTAATGAGTACAATCTGCCGCGGTGCTCTTGTTTATTCAAAATTGTCCGTATAAGAGTAAATCAATCAGATACATTTTAGAGAGCATAGATGAAATTGTAACTAGTGGATTATTGTGCCAACCATGTATAAAAGTGAATATATGTCGGCCATTTTCTTGTGGTTCCTATTAATGAACAGCTTATGGTCATTAACTATATCAATGAAACCACACTTATGGCGGCCATTTTTCGGTGGTTAACTGTGATCACATATTTTAAGTAAACATCTTTGCGTACAGTAATATGACAGACGATATCACAGTTAACCACCGAAAAATGGCCGCCGTAAGTGTGGTTTCATTGATATAGTTAATGACCAGAAGCTGTTCATTAATAGGAACCACAAGAAAATGGCCGACATATATTCACTTTTATACATGGTTGGCACAATAATCCACTAGTTACAATTTCATCTATGCTCTCTAAAATGTATCTGATTGATTTACTCTTATACGGACAATTTTGAATAAACAAGAGCACCGCGGCAGATCGTACTCATTGCGTGTCCAATCTAGCCAGATCCTTCGAAAAAATGGCCGCCGTTCCATACAAATTGCCACCTCAAAGATGGCTGAGACAATACAAACACATTGCCCACAAGAAAAATGGCCGACTTGTAACTTCCGGCAACACAATATAAATGACATCTCTCTCGAGCCAATCCGGTTCCCCAGAAGAAGTCACGAGCAGTGACGTAACGCGTAGGGCGTGGCAGAGAACAGACGCACCGGAAGTCAGTAAGGAGGCGCCTCAGACGCCGCTCCTGAGTCTTTTTATGCTGTTACATGCAATTTTAAAGTGTTTTTAATGTAAGAGACCACTCGCAGTTCTTAAATAAATTTGGTTTTACTTAAATTACTACACCATTGGAGGCCTCTCTCTCTCCCTTTCCTGGTCCATCCCACCGGTTTGGTGGAGCCCAGGTGGGCTACCCCTCTTTTGTTTTGATAGGTCTCTATATGCTAAAAGGATTATCTATCCACTAAGAGACGCCCACCCGGACAACCAACTTACAACTTTTCATAAAACCCACCAAAGATACCTGTATCCATTTTGTATAAGGTGAGAGTTTAGAGAGCCCGGCTACACCGGATCTCCCCTCATATAGACCACCATCATCATTTTTCTCCTCATCTAACCACAGTGGATGTGTCACATTTGTTCAAGAACTGTTTCACTTAATAATAAGATAATATTATTCACAATTGGGACTATTACATTATAGATATTGTGCATTTATTATTTATTCACCAGTGTATGTATATCTTCACAGCCACTACAGCTACACATGTCTATTGATATGTCAGCTCATACATTTATCATGTGATAGATTTGAAGCGCGGAATTTTTTCAATGTTACAAACAGTTCAGGGGACTCCACAGGAGGACATGGTGGGGCTAGGGAAGGAGTGACTGATGCCATTGAGCCGAGGGAAGAGGCCGCGTTGGCAGCTGCTTTGAGAGACAAAGTATCCTGAGCCTGGGTGAAAGAGGATGAGGAGGATGAGGATGGCTTCGTCATCCACTCTACCAAGTCTTCAGCATGTTGTGGCTCAACACAGCCAGCTGCCGAAAAAAAGGACAAGCATGTCCCACGGCCATGTGCTGATGAGGATGCAACGTCTCCATGACCAGCACTGTTGCTTCTAGACACAAAGCCTGCTTGCCCTCTTTTATTGGCTTGTGACTGTCTGCCTCTCCTTGTTGGCCTTCCAGACATACTAATGGCCTGCAGTTAGATGTAGCTGCACAAATCTGGGATGTATATATATATATATATATATATATATATATATATATATATATATATATATATATATATATATATATATATATATATATATAAATATATATATACATATATTTATATATGTATATATTTATTTATATATATATATATATATATATATATACATACAGCAAATGGATGGGGACTACCACTTCATGGTTATTAGTTAATTGTGGATTATTGACAATCACTGATGCAGTGTTTTGTAATTTCAAAATGAGATCTTTTATGTAATTTTTCTACAACAAATATCAATTCTATATATGAAATTTTATATTTCTTTAATTGCCTACAAAATTGTCTGTTCTTCCATACGATCTTTAAGAGCTCTTATAGTGCGGCCAACATACAATAAATTGCAGGGGCATTTGACCACATATACAACTCCCACAGTATCACATATTATAAAATTCCTAATGCTATAAGTTTGACTAGTCAGAGGATTGCAGAATTCCTTTACTTTCCTTATATTAGTCAGAACTCTTATGCCCTGTACACACGGTCGGACTTTGTTTGGACATTCCGACAACAAAATCCTAGGATTTTTTCCGACGGATGTTGGCTCAAACTCTTGCATACACACGGTCACACAAAGTTGTCGGAAAATCCGATCGTTCTGAATGCGGTGACGTAAAACACGTACGTCGGGACTATAAACGGGGCAGTAGCTAATAGCTTTCATCTCTTTATTTATTCTGAGCATGTGTGGCACTTTGTGCGACGGATTTGTGTACACGCGATCGGAATTTCCGACAACGGATTTTGTTTTAGGAAAATTTTATAGCAAGCTCTCAAACTTTGTGTGTCAGAAATTCCAATGGAAAATGTGTGATGGAGCCAACACACGGTCGGAATTTCCAACAACAAGGTCCTATCACACATTTTCCGTCGGAAAATCCGACCGTATGTACAGGGCATTATGCAGTTATAGCATCTACCACATCCATGAAAGCCTTTTAAATCCCAAAACATCATGGGTTTCGGAGGGGGTGGTTCTACAACATTATGCACCAACCTATCTGGTAGATTAGGTGCTTGTTTGTAAACAATCTTTGGTTTTTCTGGTAAACAACCTTTCAGATGGATATCTTGTTTCAACACGTTCCAGTATTTTTGTATAATCCTTTCCACCTCCTTATTTTGTAGGTTGTAATCCAGCACTATGCACAAACCCGTATCATCATTAGTATGATGATCATAAGTATCATAAGTATGTTTATTTGCACATTTGCACTTTATGCGTTTATATTTTGCACATTTGAGCAATATTGTCATTTAGTTATGCATTTTGGCACATTTGCACTTTTATATGTATTTGTCAATTTTCACATTTGCACTTTGATGCGTTTATATTAATTTATTCATTGCATCTAGTAATGTTGTGATTCAGTTATGCTTATTGGTACCTGTGCACTTTGATGTGTTAATCTGTCATATTTCATATTTGAATTTGCATTTATACTTTGATGCGTTTATATGCATTTGTCAATTTTCACATTTGTATTTTTTTTTTTTTTTTTTTTTAAATAGTTTTTATTCAGAATTTTGTCAGTTTACAAAGATATACATCTCGTTTACAAGTTGCAGGAGATATCGTAAACTGGGTTAATAAAAGAGAATAAGAAAATAATAGGAAATAAAACCAAAAAATAGAGGTTAACAGATACATGTAGTTTGTTGTTCAGTACCGTAAGTTAATTATGAGGAATTATTATTATTATTATTATACAGTATTTATATAGCGCCAACAGTTTACGTAGCGCTTTACAACTTGAGGGTAGACAGTACAAGTACAATACAATTTGATACAGTAGGAATCAGAGGGCCCTGCTCCTTAGAGCTTACAATCTAAGAGGGGAGGTCAAGAGATACAAGAGGTAATAACTGTGGGTGATGTGCTGATTGAGAAGATAAATGTACAGTTGTTAGGTGGGGGCCAGATAGGCTTCTCTGAAGAGATGAGTTTTCAGGGATCGTCTGAAAGTGGATAAAGTAGGAGAAAAACGGACGGATTGGGGTAGAGCATTCCAGAGGATGGGGGAGGCTCTGGAGAAGTCCTGGAGGCGAGCATGGGATGAGGTGACAAGGGAGTTTGAGAGCAGGAGGTCTTGGGAGGAGCGAAGAGAACGATTAGGTTGGTATTTTGTGACTAGGTTAGAGATGAATAGATCAAGGCAGGAGAGGCCATGTGACTCCGCTAGCCACCCCAATGGGAACTATCTGTGGCTCAGCGGAGGCATAGCCCCTTCATGTCTACATGTCCACATCAGTGTTAATCCTTTTATATCTGTTAGTATTTATATAACCAGAGCATATAGCTCATAACTAGATAAAAGTAACTCTTATGTAAATTATACAGGATCAATTCAGAAACCATATGGAAAGGGAAAGCTAAGGTTATAGGTGAGCCAAAAAAAGGTTGATGTTATGCACTCTAGTAGTAGTGAGTAGTGTCATGTTGGATTGCGATGGGTGTTGTACCAATTAATCCAGTGTTGCCAGCGTGGGAGAAAAATATCGTATTTTCCACTAATTGATGCTAACATCCTTTCATAAGTGTAATGCAAAGATAAGGTATTTACCGTTTCTTCTATGTCCGGTGGATCCAACGATCTCCATTTTCTTAGGATCACTAATTTAGCAGCTAGGAATAAGTGGGTAGTAAATTGTCTATGCAGTGGTGGTATGTGTTCTATGCCTATATTTAGGATGGCCAATGAAGAGGTGTTAGTTATGTTGAGATTTGTAGTTTGACGTAAAATGTTGAAGACGTGGGACCAATATGAGGTCAGGTGTTTACAATCCCATAGGATGTGGTAGATAGTGCCTGGTTGCCCACAATTCCTCCAACAAGTGGAAGGTGTGGAGCTGTCAAACTTAGCTAATCTATAGGATGTTAAATACCATCGTTGTGTGATCTTATGTGAGAGTTCCCAGAGGTTGGTGCTTTTGGTGGCTGAATGGATGTGCTGTAAAGCCTTGTGCCATTGTTGTGGGGAAAAGGAGTCATTGAGATCTCTTTCCCATGCTAACATGGAGTTTGTTTTGGTAAATATATTTTTATCATGAAGATAAGTATAAAATAATGAAATACCTCCCTTACGAGGTAGCTTGGCATTTAAGTACACATGAATTTGCCAGAATATTTTGTATTGGATGTCATTCACATTTGTATTCAGAGTATTTATCTATTATTAGGTCCGCTTACCTTGTAGAGGTATTATGTTTCCCACATCCACATGCGTTTATTTAGACGCAGTTGTTCAATCATGTTATAATTTAGTAGCATGTCTAACACACTCTAGCGTAGCGTAATCCTTTTTACATTTGTCATTTTGCACTCGTATGAGACGTGTTTAACGCACGCAGCTGAGTAGTGCTTTACTAAGTTTTGTGTGCCTCGCAGGATCTTTCCCATCATTGCCCGAAAAGATTGAGAACATGTTCTCAATTTTTTGGTCGGAAAAAGTTCCTATCCGAAAATGCGATCATCTGTAGCAATTCTGACGCGCAAAATTCCTACGCATGCTCGGAAACAATTTGACACATGCTCAGAAGCATTGAACTTCATTTTCTCGGCTCGTCGTAGTGTTGTACATCACCGCTTTCTTGACGGTCGAAAGTTCAGCGAACTTTTGTGTGACTGTGTGTATGCAAGCCAAGCTTGAGTGGAATTCCGGCAGAAAAACCATCCAAGATTATTCTGATGGAAAATACGCTCATGTGCACGCAGGATTAGTGTCCAAACTGAATAGGTGCAAAGTGAGTGTGCTGCCTACCTACCCTGTTTCCCCGAAAATAAGACCTAGCGTGATTGTCAGTGATGGCTGCAATATAAGCCCTACCCCCCCAAATAAGCCCTACCCTGTTTCTCCAAAAATAAGCCCTACCCTGAAAATAAGACCTACAAGGACTTTAACTAGGGCTTATTTAGGGGGTAGGGCTTATATTGCAGCCATGACCGACAATCACGCTAGGTCTTATTTTCAGGGAAACAGGGTATAAGGAGATGGTTCCCTTTGCACCTCCTCAGTAAGGTTGGCTATTATGGTGCAAAGTGCACCATGTTGTGTCAGACAGAACACTCACTGACGTTTTTAACTTTTAGGGCACTTTTACGCTGAAAGGTGGGGGTGCTAACAGTAAAGTGCTGCTAGTTTTAGCCGTTGTTTAAGTGGTGCTTTGCCGCCGCTAGAGGTGAGCTTTTAACCCCCCCAAAGGGGTTAAAAACATCCGCAAAGTGCCACTGCCGAATCGCTTTGCAGGCGCTTCTGCAGCACTGCCCATGCATTCCAATGGGCATGGACAGTGGAGGAGCGGTGTATACATCACTCCTAAACCGCCCCAAAGATGCTGCTTGCAGGACTTTTTTTAACGTCCCACAAGTGCACCGCTCCAGTGTGAAAGCACTCGGGCTTTCACACTGGAGTGACTGGAGAGGTGCTTTACAGGCGCTTTGCAGGCGCTATTTTTAGCGCTAAAATGCCTGCAAAGCGCCTCTGTGTGAAAAAAGCCTTACAGATTAAAAAAAAAAAAAAGGGGGAATGCACTGCCTACCACAGGATGGTTCACTAAATAGCCAATCTTACTGGGCAGGTACAAAGGGCACCCTCTTGTGGAAGGCAGCACACTCACTGTGTTCACATTAGCTTAATTTTCAATTAATCACAGAATAAAAAAAAACAACCAACTGAAAAATTACCAGCCAGGAATACATTGACTTTTCCTTCGGCTAGGTTCACATCTGAGCGGGTGTGAGAAGATGTGTAATGGCACACCTTCCTGCACTGGCAGAGGAAAAACACACTGCTGCTTAGGAGATGCAGGAAACCCTCAATCCACGCACGTTTCAATTGCACCTCCTTGCAATCTGCAAATGGGCGTCAGTGCTACCTTAACGGCACCCCAAACAAAGGTTGCAAAACACAGTGTGTTTGCCTGCACCGGATAGCATTCACAAAACGGTTTCAGTGCGGTTCCTAAATTGGTACATGCATGACTTTGGTGCGATTTGAGCCCATTCAAAATGAATGGGCCTTGATTGCATCGCAATCAACACAGTAAGCCTTGTTTCACACTATAGTTTGCATGTGAATCGCTCAGGAACTGCACCGCATTCCTGTGCAATTCACATGCGATTCTGTGTGGTGTGATCTGTGCCCATTAATTTTGAATGGGCTGAAAGAACCAAAGAAGTGCAGGCACCTTTTTTTTACCAACCATGCGATCTGGTTCAGATAAACACTACGTTTGCAACCTTCTTTTGGGGAGTTGAGTAACTTTGAATTGACACCTTCAGCAGATAAAAAACACAGTGTGATTGCAATGCATTTCCTGCACCCCATATGTATGAACCAGGGATAAAACAGGGCCAAGGCATGCCACTGAAGGCAGCAGAAAGTCCAGCCTGGCTCTGGCATGGGCAGACATGTTGTGGTGCCAACTGCTGAATCAGTAAGCTGGTGAGCACCACAACAAGCTTGCCAGTTCCAGGCTGGACTGTCAGTAAAACAAGCAATAGAAAACTCAGCTTAGCCTCAGTCAACTGTCAGTAACTCAAGCAATGCAAAATTGAGCCCAGCCAGCCTCAATCACTAACTTTGCCAGTTGCCACACAGAATCACAGACAGTCTCTCACTGACTCACGATTACCTAGTACGAACATCAGAATGCCAGCAGCAGCACAGCAGTCTGAGCAGTGGTAAGTCTGAGGACACTCTCTGAGACTCTCTGATACTAGACCAGAAGAGAAAGAGTGACATACCTGGACAGGACAGCAGCATCAATGTGAGGGGCTGGCGGCTACACAGCATTGTACAAGCACTCTGCACCCCAGGGCCCAGGCAAAGCTCCTCACCCAAGCCTAAGGTGGGAGTGCCACTGCAAGCCAATGGGAATACAAGGTGTAGAGAGCAGTGAGCAGGACTACACACACCGCCGGCTCCCACTGTACTCAGTGTGCTGCCTGGTGATAGATCTGTCAGCCTTCAGCCTGAGCCTGATAGACCGGCCTGGCCACAACGTGCATGCGGGTATGCCTATTGATCTATTACACTTGCTGCAGCAGCATTATTACACTCTATGGTGTCCTTTTATGAAACTGAGATCAGCGGCGATCCCGAGTCTCACCGCTGATCTCAGCACTTTACCAGTTTATGAAACTGAGATAATCAGCGGAGAACATGTTCTCCGCTGATTATCTCAGCACAGTGAGAATTCACAGAAACGGCCAGTTTATGAAGGTGCGATCTCCACACCTCACTGGTGATCTGTGACAGAATTCTCACTTTTTGATTCACCATTTCAGAAGTGGAGAATCAGAGTGAGAAGCCTGAAACTGGCTGATATTCTGGAGAAAGAAAGAAGTCTTATGACTTCTTTCTTTCACCAAACAGTCAGAGCACACCTTCCCCACCATTACACACCCCAAAACCAGCAGGATAGGAATTTATAGTGTATATATGTATATATATATATATATATATATATATATATATATATATATATATATATACATACATACATACATACATACATATATATATATATATATATATATATATATATATATATATATATATATATATATATGTAAATATACATCTATATATAGATAGATAGATATATATATATATATTTTTTTTTAGATGTTCACGTCTCTGGCTGGGTTCACACTTGTGCGATGCGTGAACCAGCGTGATTCCTGTGCGGGTTTTCACATTGCACCTACATTGACATCTGTGCACCACTGCGGGTGTCAATGTAAAGTTAATGACACCCCCAGATCATTTCACAGATCGCAGTGCGAACTATGTAATGGTGCAGGAATCGGATCGCATGGGTGTTCACACCCATGCAATCCGATTCCAGTGCGGACCAAATAAAGGGTCCTGTACCATTTTGGTGCAAATGCAATATGATTTAGGGCCAGTTCCCACTGCTGCGGTGTCCGAGATCGGATGTGATTCGCACCGCAGTGCAAAATCACATCCGATCTCTGTGCGATGCGATTTCAGCCATACAGATAGTATTGCTAAATTTGCATTGCCCTCGGACCAAACTCTTACAGGACCCTTTTTTTGGTCCACAGCAGAATCGGATTGCATGGGTGTTCACACCCATGCGATTCGATTACTGTCCGAGTTTGCAGATCGCACTGCGATATGCGAACTGATTTGGGGGTGTTAACTTTTAGGCCCAGTTCACACTTGTGCGATGCCGGACATCGCACAGGCATCGCATGTTATTTGCAGCACACTGCCATTCACATTACATGCAATGTCTGTGCGGTGCGATATCAGCTGTACAGATAGTATGGCTGATATCGCACCGCATTCGGTGCAAACACGCACAGGACCCTTTTTTCTGTTCGGACCAGAATCGGATCGCATGTGTGTTCACACATATGCGATCCGATTCATGTCCAAACTGTCAGTTCGCAGTGCGATATGCAAGCTGATCTGAGGGTGTCCTTAACAATGTATTGACACTCCCCAGCGATTCGCATATGGCAGTGTGAACTGACATGCGAGTCGGTGCGATGCGGGAACCCGCAGTGGATTCGCAGTGTTCTTGCATCGCACCAGTTTATCAATTTTTATGTTTATCGATAATGAAATATATTTTATTTTAATTTATTAATAAATATTTATACTTGTATACTTTATTAAAATTATTTTTTTAATGATTATAAATGTATTTTGCATTTATATGAATGGTGTATAGCTGCATTACATATGTGCATTACATTCATTTACTATACACCATTCACATTTAAATAGGGACATGTATGATCTTTAAATATTGATAAAAACAATGTTTTTTTTATAATTAGGTTAATGTATATTGTGTAGGGGGAATTTATCTTTATTATTTTATTAATATGTTGGGGAATAATGTGTGCTGATTTGTGTTAAACTTTTGTATTTTATGGTTCCTCATACTGTAATCCCGCTACATCACGCGAGATTATAGTGAGAGGAGCCATTCTCAGGAGTTCCCGGCGTTTGTAGATCGCTCCTCAACTCAACATGAGAAGCGATCTACACACTTTCATAAACAGGCACTCAGAGGAGAGCGATCTCCTCTGAGAATGCCTGAGAACTGAAAAGCGGTATTTTACCGCACTTTCATAAAAGGACACCTATGTGCCATTGACTGCAGTGCTGCCCGTTGCTGGTGCCATGTGCGACTGCAGAGCAGGGACACCATGCATTTAATTTTGGCCCTGGGGGGGGGGGTTGAACACCCCTGACACCCCCCCCCCCCTTATCTACACCCCTGTTGCTATGTAAATATAAGTTCTAGCCAAAAATAGATATGTAACAGACAACTAAAAGCTAAAATAAAAAGGCAGCTTTTTCTGCAAAATTCAACTTAAATCCAGAGCTATCCCCATCAGTGTTAATATTACACCACTAGATGTACTTACTCTGATGTCCAGCATCATGAAACAAACTTCCTCTGAGCCTGAGACTGTCATGGACCTGCACAGTGAAAGGAGAAGCAGCAAAGTGATTAGCTCATCTCTCTATCACTCTGCTCTTCCCTCCAGTTAGCATGCTTCTTATCAGCAATGGAGCTTCTCGGTAGAGATGAGTGACTATGCATTGGTTTGGTATTGGCTAGAGCCAGGTTTGGCAAATGCAGAGGGAAGTCTGTGAACCACAAACATAGTTATCAACCCCACTGAAGACTACAGGAGGGGAAACTAGTTACTTTTTTCTGGTTATTTTTAATACTAATGCAAGTTATTGTTATAAAGGGACATGGGTTACTGGACACTGCCATAGGGAACATATACCAACACAAAAAAAGAAGAAAAAAAATGCTCAAAGGTGAGAGGGTATTTTCATGTGAGTTAAAAGGGCAACAATGAAAATACCCAAATCACTTAAGGACCAGAAGACTTTCCCCCTTAATGACCAGGCCATTTTTTTCGATATGGCACTGCGTCGCTTTAACTGACAATTGCGTGGATGAGCGATGCTGTCCCCAAACAAAATTGATGTCCTTTTTTTCCTACAAATAGAGCCTTCTTTTGGTGGTATTTGATCACCTCTGCGGTTTTTATTTTTTGCGCTATGAAGAAAAAAAGGACAATTTTGAAAAAAAAAACAATATTTTTTACTTTTTGCTATAATAAATATCCCCAACAAAAATTAAAAAATAAACAAATGTCTTCATCAGTTTAGGGCAATATGTATTCTTCTACATATTTTTGGTAAAAAAAATCACAATGAGTGTAACATTTTATTTTACACAATAAAAAAGTTTTTGTCTAAAAACATATAGTCAGCTCTATAAGCACATGTAATGGGGCGTACACACGGTCGGACTTTTCGGCTGCAAAAGTCCGACAGCCCGTCCGACAAACTTTCGACGGACTTTTGGCGGACTTACAGCGGACTTTCTAAGGAACAAACTTGCCCACATACGATCACAGAAAAGTCCGACGGATTCGTACGTGATGATGTACACCGGACTAAAATAAGGAAGTTGATAGCCAGTAGCCAATAGCTGCCCTAGCGTGGGTTTTTGTCCGTCGGACTAGCATACAGACGAGTGGATTTCTGGGTTCGGCGGAGTTACGATGTAAAAATTTGAAGCCTGTTCCAAATCTAAAGTCCGTCAGATTTGCGGCTGGAAAAGTCTACTGAAAGTCCGGGGAAGCCCACACACGATCGGATTGTCCGCCGGACTTGGTCCGTTGGCGTCCGTCGGACTTTTGTAGCTGAAAAGTCCGACCGTGTGTACGCGGCATTAGAAACATCAATACATCAAACAACAATGAAGGATAGTTGGATCAACCTCCCCAGCAGTAAGAGACCCCCCCCCAGGACAATAAATTCCCTAGCAGCAAGCAATAGATCCTCAAGCACACCCCACCACCCATTGCTCTGCATTTCACTTTATTGCTATTACAAGGGTCTAACAATTTCCTATGTGATAGCATAGACAGGTGAGAGGCATTTTTTATGAGTCATCTATTAGTCACAGATTGTGCTTTTGATCCGCTGCACACCCAGCTTTTCAGGTGAGATTTTGGCAGCATGGAAATGTTCACAGCTCAGTGTTATGCCGCGTACACACGGTCGGACTTTCCGGCATACTTGGTCCGGCGGACCAGAGTGTGCCGGACAATCCGCCCGTGTGTGGGCGGCGGCGGACTTTTCCGGCGGACTTCTTCCCAAAAGCCCGCCGGACCTAGATTTGAAACAAGTTTTAAATCTTTCCGTAGGACTCAGTTTCGGGCGGAAAGTCCGCTCGTGTGTGTGCTGGTCCGACGGAAAGCCCGCTTGTGTGTAGGCTGGTCCGACGGACCAGATACGACGCGAGGGCAGGGTATTGCATCTCGCGCTCTCTGCAATAGGAAAAACAAATTTTCCTATTGCGGTGAGCGCGGTGCATGCCAGGCCCTTAGGTCTGGTATGGATTATAAAGGGAACCCCCTACGCCGAAAAAACGGCGTGGGGTCCCCCCTAAAATCCATACCAGACCCCGATCCGAGCACGCAGCCTGGCCGGTCAGGAAAGGGGGTGGGGACGAGCGAGCGCCCCCCCCCCTCCTGAACCGTACCAGGCCGCATGCCCTCAACATGGGGGGTGGGTGCTTTGGGGGAGGGGGGCGCCCTGCGGGGCCCCCCCACCCCAAAGCACCTTGTCCCCATGTTGATGAGGACAAGGGCCTCTTCCCGACAACCCTGGCCGTTGGTTGTCGGGGTCTGCGGGCGGGGGCTTATCGGAATCTGGGAGCCCCCTTTAATAAGGGGGCCCCGAGATCCCGGCCCCCCACCCTATGTGAATGAGTATGGGGTACATGGTACCCCTACCCATTCACCTAGGGAAAAAGTGTAAGTAATAAAACACACTACACAGGTTTTTAAAATATTTTATTAAACAGCTCCGGGGGGGGGGAATCTTCCTCCGGCTTCGGGGGTCCCTCCGCTTCATCTTCTCCCGGCGTCCGGTTGTCTTCAAGTAGCTCTCTTGCCAGCAGAGGTCTGGACTTCTGGGTGATGTTGACCACGCCCCCTAAAACGTCACAGTCCCAGCATGCCCAGGGACTGTGACATCAAAAGGGGGCGGGGTCTCCGCCTATATAAGTCACAACGCAGCCCTCGGAGAGCAGTCCAGCAGGAGAGAGCGTCGTGTCAACATCTGGGGAAGAGAAGCCCAGAAGCCCAGAAGCCCAGAAACCCAGAAGTCCGGACCTCTGCTGGCAAGAGAGCTACTTGAAGACAGCAGAGGAGCCGGCCGAAGAACAGGAACACCGGGAGAAGAGAGCGGAGAAGAACCAACCGGACGCCGGGAGAAGATGAAGCGGAGGGACCCCCGAAGCCGGAGGAAGATCCCCCCCCCCGGAGCTGTTTAATAAAATATTTTAAAAACCTGTGTAGTGTGTTTTATTACTTACACTTTTTCCCTAGGTGAATGGGTAGGGGTACCATGTACCCCATACTCATTCACATAGGGTGGGGGGCTGGGATCTGGGGGCCCCCTTATTAAAGGGGGCTCCCAGATTCCGATAAGCCCCCGCCCGCAGACCCCGACAACCAACGGCCAGGGTTGTCGGGAAGAGGCCCTTGTCCTCATCAACATGGGGACAAGGTGCTTTGGGGTGGGGGGGCCCCGCAGGGCGCCCCCCTCCCCCAAAGCACCCACCCCCCATGTTGAGGGCATGCGGCCTGGTACGGTTCAGGAGGGGGGGCGCTCGCTCGTCCCCACCCCCTTTCCTGACCGGCCAGGCTGCGTGCTCGGATAGGGGTCTGGTATGGATTTTAGGGGGACCCCACGCCGTTTTTTCGGCGTAGGGGGTTCCCTTTATAATCCATACCAGACCTAAGGGCCTGGTATGCCCCGCGACGGGGCTCGCAAGGTGTCAATCTCGCCGATAAAAGCGGCAAGATTGACATCCTTTTCTAGTCCCGTCGCACCTGAGTCACGTTCAAAATGAACGGACTTGTCCGTGTGTGGGCAAGTCCGTTCATTCTGAAAGTCCGCCGGAACTCCGGCGAAAGTCCGTCGGAAAGACGGGCGGACTTAGCCCGCCGGAAAGTCCGGGTGTGTGTGGGCAAGTCCGTCTGTTTTAAAGTCCGGCGCACCTGGCGGACAAAGTCCGTCGGAAAGTGTGCCGGACCAAGTAGGATAGAAAGTCCAACCGTGTGTACGCGGCATTAGAGATCAAGGAATGAATGTTTGCTGAGATCGTTCTGTTCTCTCTCCTAACATCAATTATTGTGATCTGAGCTCCCGGAGGCCACTGAGTGAAGATGTCTGTTGGGGCGCATGCAATTCCCCAAAAAAGTGATTGGGCATTTTTTTTTTTTTTCTGGAGTATACATTTAATATTCTTTGGGTTTTAAGCATACAGTATATAAAACACTTAAAGCACAATAACAATACATTCAAATGGATGTTGAATTTCTGATTCACGACCATTACATTTACACTGATAGGTCATTGTTTGTACTTTGGATTCATGTATAATTTTAACATCGTTTTCATTTGCTGTTTGTAAAGTAAAAGTTTCTTTCATGAGAAGTTCATGTACGTCCCTGAGGGAGAAAGTCAGCTTTGTCCTACACCACCTGCTCTGAACGAAGCTCTCTTGTGATTTCAGTTCAAAGCAGTGTAATTTGTTTTATTGTTAGTCTGTAACTATCCCTATTCAGGTTTCCCTTTGGTAACACCTGTCATACACGTAATTGTAATGTAGAGACAATATAATTTTAATAATGGTTGTTTGTAAAGTAAAAGTTTCTTTAATCAGAAGTTCATGTACGTCCCTGAGGGAAGATAGTGAACTTTGTACTAAACCATCTGCTCTGAAAGAAACTTCTACTTAGTAATGTGTTATACAATACAATGTGTTCTGTAATGTATATACTATATAATATACTGTGTATATACAGTATCTCACAAAAATGAGTACACCCTCTCATTTTTGGAAATATTTTATTATATCTTTTCATGTGACAACACTGAAGAAATTACACTTTTCTACAATGTAAAGTAGTGAGTGTACAGCTTGTATAACAGTGTAAATTTGCTGTCCCCTCAAAATAACTCAACACACATTAATGTCTAAACCGCTGACAACAAAAGTGAGTACACCCCTAAGTGAAAATGTCCAAACTGGGCCCAAAGTGTCAATATTTTGTGTGGCCACCATTATTTTCCAGCACTGCCTTAACCCTCTTGGGCATGGAGTTCACTAGAGCTTCACAGGTTGCCACTGGTGTCCTCTTCTACTCCTCCATGATGATATCACAGAACTGGTGGATGTTAGAGACCTTGCGCTCCTCCACCTTCCATTTGAGGATGCCCCACAGATGCTTAATAGGGTTTAGGTCTGGAGACATGCTTGGCCAGTCCATCACCTTTACCCTCAGCTTCTTTAGCAAGGCAGTGGTCATCTTTGAAGTGTGTTTGGGGTCGTTATCATGTTGGAATACTGCCCTGTGGCCCAGTCTCTGAAGGGAGGGGAACCGTAGCCCCCCAGTGCCAGCAGCTCTCATGCAGTCCCAGACCATGACACTCCCACCACCATGCTTGACTGTAGGCAAGACACACTTGTCTTTGTACTCCTCACCTGGTTGCCGCCACACATTCTTTACACCATCTGAACCAAATAAATTTATCTTGGGCTCATCAGACCACAGGACATGGTTCCAGTAATCCATGTCCTTAGTCTGCTTGTTTTCAGCAAACTGTTTGCAGGCTTTCTTGTGCATCACCTTTAGAAGAGGCTTCCCTCTGGAGGGCAGCCATGCAGACCAATTTTATGCAGTGTTCGGCGTATGGTCTGAGCACTGACAGGCTGACCCCCCACCCCTTCAACCTCTGTCTGCAGCAATGCTGGCAGCACTCATACATCTATTTCCCAAAGAGAATCTCTGGATATGATGGTGATCACGTGCACTCAACTTCTTTGGTCGACCATGGCGAGGCCTGTTCTGAGTGGAACCTGTCCTGTTAAACCACAGTATGGTCTTGGCCACCGTGCTGCAGCTCAGATTCAGGGTCTTGGCAATCTTCTTATAGCCTAGGCCATCTTTATGTATAGTAACAGTTCTTTTTTTTCTGATCTTCAGAGCGTTCTTTGCCGTGAGGTGCCTTGTTGAACTTCCAGTGACCAGTATGAGAGAGTGAGAGCGATAACACCAAATTTACCACACCTGCTCCCCAGTCACACCTGAGATCTTGTAACACTAAAGAGTCACATGACACCGGGGAGGGAAAATGTCTAATTGGGCCCAATTTGGACATTTTCACTTTTCACATTTTCACTTTCACACTTTCAACTTTAGACATTAATGGCTGTGTGTTGAGTTATTTCGAGGGGATAGCAAATTTACACTGTTATACAAGCTGTACACTCACTACTTTACATTGTAGCAAAGTGTCATTTCTTCAGTGTTGTCACATGAAAAGATATAATAAAATATTTACAAAAACGTGAGGGGTGTACTCACTTTTGTGAGATACTGTATAGCATATTACACAAATATTAATTTACTTTATAAAGGGTCTTTTTTTTTCCAAAGTCAGATGATAATAATAATAATAATAATAATAATAATAATAATAATAATAATAATAATAATTACAGCATTATTATTAGTGTTATTATTACTGTTATTATTCATTTGTATTCATTATTCATTTATTATTATTATTTTCTATTCTGTAAGAATAGAAGGAATAAGAACATACACACAAATAAAAGTAAGAATTAATTCATACAGCGTGTTTTGTTTTCGTACTAATGGTGAGTGATACGAATTAGTAGAATTAAGGTGACATACTACATTATATGTTATAAGAATAAGTACTAAACAATGTATTTTTTGTAGTTATTAAAGTAGGACTCATCAATTTATCTAGTTTTTAGTACAAATAGTATCAAATAGTATCAAGCATTCATTTTCTGTATCTTCACTGGGGATATTTCCCCTTGTTTCCTGTCCTAAAGTCACATCAGGAAGTGAAAGCAAATATCCCTAAAATTATGAAAGAGTTGACCATTTTCATAAAACAAGAGTCCCTCTTACGAAATGTTTCCTGGTGGCAATTGATATATTTCAGGTCTCTTTTTACACTCCATCTGTGGGAAAATAGTAACCAGGACAAAGACTGAAAGTGAATTTCCCAAATAAAAACACAGAAAGCAGCAAAACCCAACACTCCTGACACGTAAGTCTTCCGTACTCTATCCAAACCAAGTGTCCTACCTGTTTAAAATTACAACTGTAGCACCACCTCATAGGGGTTGCAGATGACTGGGTTCCCCACTGTTGCACAGCCGGGCACACAACATCTTTAGCTGTCATCCAAACACAGTGAACAGTCCTTGAGCTTTGTTTTGTGTTTTTATTAAGGGGTAATAACTTGGATGGGTATGGGAATTATGGGATGCCCAAATTGACAGGAACAAAACCAGAGACAACTTCCTCCCTATATACAGCTCCAATTGAGTCTTCTCCTTTACTCTGTACAACTCCATTTGATTTATCTTTAGTGGCTAACACTCATTGTTAGATCAGCAACAGCCCCTTACAGGCTAGGAACTCCCAGTCCCTTAGAACGTAGCACAATGTGATGTGAACTGCATTCTGGAGTACCTCCAACTCCACTGTAGACACTGGTCCAAGCTCTACTACTGCACGAAATGCTAGCCCACCTAGCTGCCTCTTCACCAACACACCTGGCTGCTTATTCACCAGTCTACCCAACTGACTCTCTTCACTAGGGATGAGCTTCGAGTTCGAGTCGAACTCATGTTCGACTCGAACATTGGCTGTTCGCAAGTTCACCGAACAGCGAACAATTTGGGGTGTTCGCGGCAAATTCGAATGCCGCGGAACACCCTTTAAAAGTCTATGGGAGAAATCAAAAGTGCTAATTTTAAAGGCTAATATGCAAGTTATTGTCATAAAAAGTGTTTGGGGACCTGGGTCCTGCCCCAGGGGACATGGATCAATGCAAAAAAAAGTTTTAAAAACGGCTATTTTTTCAGGAGCAGTGATTTTAATAATGCTTAAAGTCAATCAATAAAAGTGTAATATCCCTTTAAATTTCGTACCTGGGGGGTGTCTATAGTGTGCCTGTAAAGGGGCGCATGTTTCCTGTGTTTAGAACAGTCTGACAGCAAAATTACATTTTGAAGGAAAAAACTCACTTAAAACTACTCGCGGCTATTGCATTGCCGACAATACACATAGAAGTTCATTGATAAAAACGGCATGGGAATTCCCCAAAGGGGAACCCCGAACCAAAATTAAAAAAAAAAAATGACGTGGGAGTCCCCCTAAATTCCATACCAGGCCCTTCAGGTCTGGTATGGATATTAAGGGGAACCCCGGCCAAAATTAAAAAAAAAAAATGACGTGGGGTTCCCCCTAAATTCCATACCAGACCCTTCAGGTCTGGTATGGATTTTAAGGGGAACCCCGCGCCAAAAAAAAAAAAAAAAAACGGCGTGGGGTCCCCCCAAAAATCCATACCAGACCCTTATCCGAGCACGCAACCTGGCAGGCCGCAGGAAAAGAGGGGGGGACGAGAGTGCGGCCCCCCCTCCCTCCTGAACCGTACCAGGCCACATGCCCTCAACATTGGGAGGGTGCTTTGGGGTAGCCCCCCAAAACACCTTGTCCCCATGTTGATGAGGACAAGGGCCTCATCCCCACAACCCTGGCCGGTGGTTGTGGGGGTCTGCGGGCGGAGGGCTTATCGGAATCTGGAAGCCCCCTTTAACAAGGTGACCCCCAGATCCCGGCCCCCCCCCTGTGTGAAATGGTAAGGGGGTACATAAGTACCCCTACCATTTCACGAAGAAAGTGTCAAAAATGTTAAAAATGACAAGAGACAGTTTTTGACAATTCCTTTATTTAAATGCTTCTTCTTTCTTCTATCTTCCTTCATCTTCTGGTTCTTCTGGTTCTTCTGGCTCTTCTGGTTCTTCCTCCGGCGTTCTCGTCCAGCATCTCCTCCGCGGCGTCTTCTATCTTCTTCTCCTCGGGCCGCTCCGCACCCATGGCATGGGGGGGAGGCTCCCGCTCTTCTCTTCTTCTTTTCTTCTCTTCTTCTCTTCTTCTTTTCTTCTTTTCTTCTTCGGGCCGCTCCGCAATCCATGCTGGCATGGAGGGAGGCTCCCGCTGTGTGACGGCGCTCCTCGTCTGACAGTTCTTAAATAACGGGGGGCGGGGCCACCCGGTGACCCCGCCCCCCTCTGACGCACGGTGACTTGACGGGACTTCCCTGTGACGTCACGGGGAATGCCACAGGGAAGTCCCGTCAAGTCACCGTGCGTCAGAGGGGGGCGGGGTCACCGGGTGGCCCCCCCCCCCCGTTATTTAAGAACTGTCAGACGAGGAGCGCCGTCACACAGCGGGAGCCTCCCTCCATGCCAGCATGGATTGCGGAGCGGCCCGGAGAAGAAAATGAAGAAGAGAAGAAGAGAAGAAAAGAAGAAGAGAAGAGCGGGAGCCTCCCCCCCATGCCATGGGTGCGGAGCGGCCCGAGGAGAAGAAGACAGAAGACGCAGCGGAGGAGATGCTGGACGAGAACGCCGGAGGAAGAACCAGAAGAGCCAGAAGAACCAGAAGAACCAGAAGATGAAGGAAGATAGAAGAAAGAAGAAGCATTTAAATAAAGGAATTGTCAAAAACTGTCTCTTGTCATTTTTAACATTTTTGACACTTTCTTCGTGAAATGGTAGGGGTACTTATGTACCCCCTTACCATTTCACACAGGGGGGGGGCCGGGATCTGGGGGTCACCTTGTTAAAGGGGGCTTCCAGATTCCGATAAGCCCCCCGCCCGCAGACCCCCACAACCACCGGCCAGGGTTGTGGGGATGAGGCCCTTGTCCTCATCAACATGGGGACAAGGTGTTTTGGGGGGCTACCCCAAAGCACCCTCCCAATGTTGAGGGCATATGGCCTGGTACGGTTCAGGAGGGAGGGAGGGGCCGCACTCTCGTCCCCCCCTCTTTTCCTGCGGCCTGCCAGGTTGCATGCTCGGATAAGGGTCTGGTATGGATTTTTGGGGGGACCCCACGCCGTTTTTTTTTTTTTTGGCGCGGGGTTCCCCTTAAAATCCATACCAGACCTGAAGGGTCTGGTATGGAATTTAGGGGGAACCCCACGTCATTTTTTTTTTTTATTTTGGCCGGGGTTCCCCTTAATATCCATACCAGACCTGAAGGGCCTGGTATGGAATTTAGGAGGACTCCCACGTCATTTTTTTTTTTTAATTTTGGTTCGGGGTTCCCCTTTGGGGAATTCCCATGCCGTTTTTATCAATGAACTTCTATGTGTATTGTCGGCAATGCAATAGCCGCGAGTAGTTTTAAATGAGTTTTTTCCTTCAAAATGTCATTTTGCTGTCAGACTGTTCTAAACACAGGAAACATGCGCCCCTTTACAGGCATACTATAGACACCCCCCAGGTACGAAATTTAAAGGGATATTACACTTTTATTGTTTGACTTTAAGCATTATTAAAATCACTGCTCCTGAAAAAACGGCCGTTTTTAAAACTTTTTTTTGCATTGATCCATGTCCCCTGGGGCAGGACCCAGGTCCCCAAACACTTTTTATGACAATAACTTTCATATAAGCCTTTAAAATTAGCACTTTTGATTATTCATGTTCGTGTCCCATAGACTTTAACGGTGTTCGCATGTTCGAACGAACTTTTTTCCTGTTCGCATGTTCTGGTGCGAACCGAACAGGGGGGTGTTCGGCTCATCCCTACTCTTCACCAGTCTACTTGACTGACTCTATGGAGATCTACCAGGACAAGGTTAGCGAAGATTTAAGCACACTGCTATCTTCCAGAGAGACATGCTACATGTGGTGATCTCTCCCCTTGTAAGTCCCTGCATCGGGCTGTAGTACTCACACTGTCCTCCTTGCTCCTGCTGCCTCTCATGGTAGACTCTTTCCAAACTTTTCCTGTTGTCAGGATCCTCCCAGGCCAGCTCCTAAGCCCTGGCCTGAGACAAAGCACCCCTCTCAGACACTCTGTCTCCCTCTTTTTATATTATGTGAAGTTTTACATTTGTGGCATATACACATGATATGCTGTTCGTTTACCATTCATACATTTGTTCACAGTATTTCTCACATATTGCAACCACACATTCTTTAGGGTATTATTTTTATTATATACACTTTTGAACAGCGCCATATTCCCCACTAGAGTTTTTTATTATTTTTTGGATTTCACTCTATCTCGCTCTTCCACCCGACTCCACTGTTGGCATGACTCACCCATATTTAAGGGCTCACTTAGTCCCCTACTAGGCCCACAACCTGGGGATTAGCTAAGTTCCCCTAAATATGCAGAAAAACCCTCCTAGCCTCCGCCCTCCAGCTTCCAGAATGTTCTCCAACATCCCAGAACCAGGGGGAGGCACCAGAGACCTACATGAGACATCCAGCTCTGAACTTTATTAAAGCGGAGCTCCACCCAAAAGTGAAACTTCCGCTCATCGGATTCCTCCCCTCCTCCGGTGTCACAATTGGCACCTTTCAGGGGGGAGGGGGGTTCAGATACCTGTATAATACAGGTATTTGCACCCACTTCCGGCATAGATATCCGCAGAATCTGCGGGTATTTATGCCACTTCCTGTTCCCCCCACTGTCTGCTGGTAAACACACAGGTCCCAGAGACAGCAGGGACCATCCGTATTGCGCTGCGCGACTCGCGCAAGCGAAGTAGGGAACCGGGGGAAGGGAGGGGAAGGAAGGGAAGGGAAGCCGCAAGCCTTCACTTCCTGATTCCCTTACCGAAGATGGAGGCGGCAGCACCCGAGGACCGAGAGACGGTTCGGCCTCGGGTGCCGACATTGCGGGCGCCCTGGACAGGTAAGTGTCCATGTTTTAAAAGTCAGCAGCTGCAGTATTTGTAGCTGCTGACTTTAAAAAAAAAAAAAATTTGGTGGAGCTCCGCTTTAACCCTGACCCATATTAAAACTCACCAGTTTTAAACATGAGTCAGCATGTACATTTTCTTGCATTCACACTAGTACCACACTAAAGGATGCTACACAACTAAACAGGGAAGAGAAGAAACTTGGACCCACTTTATGCAGTCCAATAGTTCATGAGAAATTATGTTATACACAATTCTCATGGGGAAAGGACCACACAAGTATAATCCAAAGTATAACAGTGTTTAGGGAGGAAGGGGTATGTGAGATGACCCACTACCTTGCAGCCATTATATGTGATGCTCTACTGTACAGTACAGTAGAGTATATGTGTTTAAATAATTAACAGGGATTTAATGCAGCTTAAGGGGCAAACAGAAATCTTTTAAATATCATTTTTTGGAGGATGCCTTCCTTCATATGAAGTTGAAGATGCAGTAGGATGGGCTTCTTTAAAAGAGACATCACATGGTTACAAACAGTGGTCATTTCACTGTGGGAGCACTAAAGTCACTAAATGACAGATCTCTACCAGCTTTTAATTGTCAAAAAATTAGGGAATCTATCATTTAGAAGTGATTTTACTACTGTCTCTAAATGATAGATCCCTGCTGGCTTCTGTTGGTAAAAAAAAGGCCATCAGAGGTCCTGTAGGATTTTATTGACCAAATATGGACTGCATTTGATCAATTATGTCACCTGGGATCCCAGACAACTTGTTTACATACAAAAAACAGTGGGAATGTGGTTTGTGATGGTAATTATGATTATAGTATATAATATATAACTGGATAACGTAATTGATGTTGGGTCTAGATCAGGGTCATTTTTTTCTCTCTAATAAAGGACTTTTCTCACAATGTAATGTTTATTTACTGAGTACATTTTTTGTGAATTAATAACAAGCCGTACTGTGTACCCTGTTTGTATTCACCTGGGAGAGTGGATGCCAGGGGTCCCTCTTATTTAATATGAAAGTGGGCTTCCATATTCTAATAAATTCTTCCAGTACAGGCTCCCAAATCCCCTTTTTTGGGGGGACAGGATTAGTGATAAGACAAAGTTCCTTGGGTTCAGTTTGATAGGTGTTCTCCAAACCTTAAAAATGCCCATTTTCCACAACATACCCCCCCATGGCTCAATCTATTATTAATAGAATCTGCCTCTATACCTGATTCACAGGTTTGGGCAGTGAAGGGCATACAATATTTAGAGCAGATGTGTATTGCTGGAGATCTTAAAGCCTTTGACACCTTAACCACTTAAGCCCCGGACCATTTGGCTGGCCAAAGACCAGAGCACTTTTTGCGATTCGGCACTGTGTCGTTTTAACTGACAATTGCGTGGTCGTGCGACAAGTCTCCCAAACAAAATTGGCGTCTTTTTTTCCCCACAAGTAGAGCTTTCTTTTGGTGGTATTTGATCACCTCTGCGGTTTTTATTTTTTGCGCTATAAACAAAAAAATGACAATTTTGAAAAAAACACATTATTTTTTACTTTTTGCTATAATAAATATCCCCAAATAATATATCATTTTTTTTTCCCTCAGTTTAGGCCAATACGTATTCTTTCACATATTTTTGGTAAAAAAAAATCACAATAAGCGTTTATTGATTGGTTTGTGCAAAAGTTATAGCGTCTACAAAATAGAGGATGGTTTTATGGCATTTTTATTTTTAATTTTTTTTTTTTACTAGTAATGGCAGTGATCTGCGATTTTTATTAGAACTGCGACATTATGGCAGACACATCAAACATTTTTGACACATTTTTGGGATCATTGTCATTTATACAGCAATCAGTGCTATACAAATGCATTGATTCCTGTGTAAATGACACTGGCAGTGAAGGGGTTAACCACTAGGGGGCAGTGAAAGGGTTAAGTGTGTCCTAGGGAGTGATTCTGACTGTGGGGGGGGGTGGCTATGTATGACATGACACTGATCACCGCTCCCGATTATCGGGAGCGGTGATCAGTGTCCTGTCACTGGGCAGAACGTGGAAATCTTTGTTTACATCAGCATTTCCCTATTCTTCCTCTCCTTGAGATGATCATGGGTATCCCCGCGGACATCAAGTCACACTCACGGAGGTCGCGGCAGGCGTGTGCCCACATGTGCAACATACAGGTATGTTAATATGCCTGTACGTGCCCTTCTGCCAATGTATATTGGCATGAGCCGGTCGGCAAGCGGTTGAAATTGCATTTTGACCTGCCTAATGTATACCTTTTTTAGATATTTACATCTTTCAAGTACAATTTAAACAACAACCAGTAGCTTTTTATACCTCGAACCTAGAGGAAGTACTTAGAGATGACACCCTTACCAAACCTCTCTCAACTATTTATAAGACCATGTCTCCCTCTGTCCACTCGGGGTTGGAAGCTCTTAAATCTAAATGGACGCTGAACGTCTCTGACCTGGATAATGAAGGGTGGGAAGAAACATGGGACAATGCATTTTTACAGCTGGTTTCCGCAAGGGACAGGTTGATTCAGTACAAACTCATACATAGGATCTACCTCACACCTGCGCGTTTATACAGAATATATCCCTCTGTTCCTGCAGAGTGTTGGCGGTGTGCGGGGGACTCAGCAGACTTTATTCACATATTTTGGCAATGTCCTAATATTCAAATTTTCTGGGAAGCGGTGGTCTTGGTCATAAACTCTGTGACCACTATTAATGTGCCCCAAACAGTGGAGGTTTGTTTGCTGGGTTTGGGGGACACCCTGGCTCATCTTCGGTCTTCCAGGACGCTGATAGGATTATTATTGTTCTATGCAAGGAAAATTATTCTTCTCAAATGGAAATCCCCATCAGCTCCAACCCTAACCTTGTGGAAAAAAATTATTACCAGATTGTCGACCAGCCGCTGTCATTTTACTGTGGCAGGTCGGCACAATCCCGCAAACCGTCGTAGCTATATGTCGGCTCGCGGGATCGGGATAGCAGGCGTGCCGCCGGAGGCACGCATGCACCCGGTGCACTGCGGGGGTGCCGATGCTCGTGGCCGACGGTCGCGATGACCACTGGCCACAAGCGATCGCGTGCATGAGGGACAGAGCACGGAAGTGTGTGTGTAAACACACAAATCCCTGTTCTGTTCTGAGAGGAGTGACAGATCGTGTGTTCCTATTAGCTAGGAACCACGATCCATCACTTCCTCTAGTCAGTCCCCTCCCCCTTCAGTTAGAAACACATAACAGGGAACATAATTAACCCCTTGATTGCCCCCCCAGTGTTAACCCCTTCCCTGCAAGTGACATTTTTACAGTAATCGGTGCATTTTTATAGCGCTGATCACTGTATAAATGCCAATGATCCCAAAGTGGTGTCAAAAGTGTCCGATGTGTCCACCATAATGTCGCAGTCCCGATAAAAATCGCAGATTGCCACCATTACTGGTAAAAAAAAAAAAATAATAACAAAAATGCTATAAATCTATCCTCTATTTTGTAGACGCTATAACTTTTGTGCAAACCAATCAATATACGCTTATTGCGATTTTTTTAACAAAAATATATAGAAGAATACATATCTGCCTAAACTAAGAAAAAAATAGCTTTTTTAAAAAAAATGGGGTCATTTATTATAGCAAAAAGTACAAAATATTGTGTTTTTTTCAAAATGGTTGCTCTTTTGTTGTTCATAGCGCAAAAAATAAAAACCGCAGAGGCGATCAAATACCACCAAAAGAAGTCTCTATTTTTGGGATAAAAAGATCATCAATTTTGTTTGGGTGCAGCATTGTACGGCCACACAACTGTCAGTTAAAACAACGCAGTGCTGAATCGTAAAAAATGGCCCGATCATTCAGCAACCAAATCTTCCAGGGCTAAAGTGGTTAATGTCAACTTACCACTGTACAAAGCCACCTATTTAGCGAGAGGATGCCCTAACAAATTCCAAAAGGTCTTGGACATTTGGGTAGAGGACCTGTCTACCAATACTGACCCTGACTCTCCTAATTAGTGAAACGATCAGGTGGACATGTATACTGTATGTAATTGAACCCATGTCCAACCCACACGTATACTAATTGTGACTTCCATCTTATTACATGTGGCTTAAAACTAAGAATGAGCCGAACACCCCCCGGTTCGGTTTGCACTAGGACTTGCGAACAGGCCAAAAATTCGGACAAACACGTGAACACCATTAAAGTCTATGGGACACGAACATAAAAAATCAAAACTGCTCATTTTAAAGGCTTATATGCAAGTTATTGTCATAAAAAGTGTTTGGGGACCCAGGGACATGTATCAAAGCAAAAAAAAATGTTTTAAAAATGAAAGTTTTTTTGGGAGCAGTGATTTTAATAATGATTAAAGTGAAACAATAAAAATTGAATATTCCTTTAAATATCATGCCTGGGGGGTGTCTATAGTATGCCTGTAAAGTGGCACAGTTTTCCCGTGTTTAGAACAGTACCACAGCAAAATGACATTTCTAAAGAAAAAAAGTCATTTAAAACTGATCATGGCTGTAATGAATTGTCGGGTCTTGGCAATATAGATAAAACTAATTGAAAAAAATGACATGGGTTCCCTCACAGTTCATTACCAGACCCTTTGACTCTGGTATGAATATTGAGGGGAACCCCGAACCAAAAATGTAAAAAAATAATGTGTGGGGGTCCCCCCAAAATCCATACCAGGCCCTTTAGGTTTGGTATGGATATTAAGGGGAACCCTGCGCCAAATTAAAAAAAAAATGGCGTTGGGGTCCACCCCAAAATCCATACCAGGCCCTTCAGGTCTGGTATGGATATTAAGGGGAACCCTGCGCCAAATTTAAAAAAAATGGCGTAGGGGCCCCCCAAAATCCATACCAGACCCTTTTCTGAGCATGCAACCTGGCAGGCCGCAGGAAAAGAGGGGGGATGAGAGAGTATGGTATTTAATAATTGAAATCATATCCCCTCTCAAACATCTCTTCTCCAGAGAGAATAAGTTCAGTGCTCGCAACCTTTCCTCATAACTAATATCTTACAGAACCTTTAGTTGCCCTTCTTTGTACTCGCTCCATTTCCAGTACATCCTTCATGAGGAATGGTGCCCAGAACTGGACAGCATACGCCGGACCAGAGTCTTGTAGAGCGGGAGAATTATCGCTTTATCTCTGGAGTTGATCCTCTTTTTAATGCATGCCAATATTCTGTTTGCTTTGTTAGCAGCAGCTTGGCATTTCATGCCATTGCTGAGCCCATCATCTACTAGGACCCCCAGGTCCTTTTCCATCCTAGATTCCCCCAGAGGTTCTGCCCCCAGTTTATAGATTGCATTCATATTGTTGTCACCCAAATGCATTATTTTACATTTTTCTATAATGAACCTCATTTGCCATGTAGTTGCCCACCCCATTAATTTGTTCAGATCTTTTTGCAAGGTTTCCATACCCTGTGGAGAAGTTATTGCCCTGCTTAGCTTAGTATTGTCCGCAAATACAGAGATTAAACTGTTTACCCCATCCCTCAGGTAATTTATGAACAAAATAAATAGGTTTGGTCCCAGCACAGAACCCTGGGGGACCCCACTACCCACCTCTGTCAATATGTCAAATTTCTTCAAAAACAGTGTCTACAGGGTGTCCTAATCCTGCCTGTGACAGCACATAAACCCCCTTAAGGGTCTGCTTTGTATTTTGGGGGACCTTTGGAGGGGTTTGTGTGCTGGTTTTATTGTAAGAAAAAGCTGGAAATGTATGTCATTCACTTGCAATTTAAAGTGATTCATTTTCATTTTTTTTCTTTGCAAATGTCCCCCCTAATAGGAGTCCCTCCCAAAATGCATACCAGACCCTATGAGTCTGGTTTGGATTTTAAAAGGGTACTTCAAAATTAAAAAAAACAAACAAACTATATGAGGTCCACCAGGAGATCCATATCAGAACCTTGAAATCTGGTTATATTTCAAGATTTCAAGGGGGTCTCCACGCAGAACAAAAATAGAGCCCCCTAAAAATCAATAACAGACTCTTAATCTGAGCATACAACCTGGTTGGCTAGGAATGGGGGGGCATGGACCCCTCCTGAACCATACCAGCCTACATGCTCTCAACAAGGAGGGGGGTGCCTTGCCAGGGGGGCTCTCTAACAAAGCGACTTACGTATCTCTATGTTGAGGACAAGGGTCTTCTCTCTGCAACTCTTGCTTGATGGTTGTGGGAGTCTGTGGGTGGAGGGCTTATCACAATTTGAAAGCCCTCTTTGAAAACAATGGGGACTCAGACTGCTTATCTATATGAATGAGTATGGAGTTCATAGTAACCCTACTCACTCACAAAAAAGGACTATAACTGAGAAATAAAGACACATTTGGCAAGTCTTTTATTAAACATTTGCCTACAGGGCACTTTCATCCCCTTCTTGCTCAGGCCAATTTTCAGCTTTCAGTACTGTCACACTTTGAATGATAATTGCGTGGTCATGCTACACTGTAACCATGTGAAATTTCTATTATTTTCTTCACACAAATAGAGCTTTCTTTTGGTGGTATTCAATCACTGCTTTTTTTTTATTTTTTACAAAAAATAAAATAGAAAAAAGGAAAATTTTGAAAAAAAAAAGTTTTTTCTTTTTCTTTTTTCTGACAGTTTCTCTCCGTAAATTTAGTAAATAAGTAATTTTTATCCTTCACTGATGTGCGCTGATGAGGCGGCACTGATGGGTACTGATTAGGTGGCACTGATGAGGACTAGGGATGGGCGAACGGTTTGGCCCGAGCATAAGTTTGGGCCGAACTTTGGTTGTGCGGATATTCGGCAAACATCGAACAATATGCCGTGTTTGGGGCAAATTCGAAAGCCACGGAACACTTTTAAAGTCTATGGGACACTAACATGAAAAATCAAAAGTGCTCATTTTAAAGGCTTATATGCAAGTTATTGTCATAAAAAGTGTTTGGGGACCCGGGTCCTGCCCCAGGGGACATGTATCAATGCAAAAAAAAGTTTTAAAAATGGCAGTTAAAAATGGCAGTTATTTGGGAGCAGTGATTTTAATAATGCTTAAAGTGAAACAATAAAAATGAAATATTCCTTTAAATATTGTGCCTGGGGGGTGTCTATAGTATGCCTGTAAAGTGGCTCAGTTTTTCCGTGTTTGGAACAGTACCACAGCAAAATTACATTTCTAAAGAAAAAAGTAATTTAAAACTGATCCCGGCTGTAATGTATTGTCGAGTCCTGGCAATATAGATAAAACTCATTGAAAAAAATGGCATGGGTGATCCCGCCCCCCTCTAATGCCTCGTGATGTCAGAGGAAGGCGGAGTCACCCATTTACGTCACAGAGTGGCCCCATCTTCAGCTATATAAGAGCTGTCACCAAGAAGAAGCGTCACTCGGCGGGAGCCTCCCATGGAGGTGGAGCTGTTGCTTTTTTTCTTTTTTCGACACATCAGCGGCGTGATAGAAGATGAATGGACATTGCGGGAGATTTACATTTTTTTTAGTTTTTAATAAAGGTCCCTAAGTGTCTCCTGTCTTTTTTACTATTTGTGACACTTTTTTTGTCAAATGGTAGAGGTACAATATACCCCTTACCAATTCACATGGGGGGCGGGATCTGGAGGTTCCCTTGTTAAAGGGAGCTTCCAGATTCCGATAAGCCCTCCGCCCGCATACCATGTGCCATACTGATGCCAGACATCACATGTGATTCGCTCCGCATTGCTGTGCAGATCACATGCGATGTCAGTGCGATGCAAATTTAGCCATACAATCTGTATGGCTGAATTTGAATTGCATTCGGACCAAACTCGTGCAGGACCCTTTTTTTGTCCACACCAGAATTGGATCACATGGGTGTTAACACATCCTATTTCTGTCCGAATTCACTGTTTGCACTGCGACCTGCAAACTGATCTGGGAGTGTCATTAACTTTGTATTGACCACCCCAGCAGTTTGCATAGGGCAGTGTGAACCGCTGCCAATTTAGGTGTGATGTGGGAACCCGCACTAGATTTGCAGGGTTTCCGCATCGCACCAGTGTAAACGGAGCCTCATATTTGGGAAATGACTTGTCACTGAGTTGGCAGAGCTTGATGGGGAACTAAGAGACTAGCAGGTCTGCTTCATTTTTAGTTGACAGGGCAGATTTGAAAGCCACTATTAGACTAAATAGAGGCTATGGATTTACTCACTCCCCTGCTCTGTCAACCAAAATTGAAGTGGACCTGATCAGGCACTTGTCTCTCAGTTCTCCATCGGGCTCTGCCCAGCTCAGTATAGAACTCCTTGGCCATGCACCCATCAGTGATGAATGCAATGACCGGGGAGGGTGGGGTTCTGACACTAACATATTCATGTAGCTTTCATGTATCTTTCCATGACAGGCACATGAATTGTAATGAAAATATTCACTATCCCACCAAGGATCTTAAATTTCGACCATATGGTTTTTAATCCAAGAAAGATCACATCACAAAATAGTGTAGTACAATGATCACATGTCATTATCCAGCTGGTGGCAGCTACAGCTCCGGTACTTTTAGAGCCATTCCAGGAATGTGTGTGATGGGAATATGGGCTAGGTACATGAATTGGGCACAAGCACCGACACTTTCGATGCAGCGTCTTGATGGAATTTTCTTCTTCAAATGATTTATTGAAATTATAGAGTCAAAAAGTTAACAAACATAAAGTTGGATCAATATAAGACACAGAGGGATATAAAGTCGTGCTGCGTGCATTGAACATTGGGTATATAAACAATACAATTCTGAGGGTGTATCGATTCACGCAAATGGCATGCGTAAAGGAAATTTGTAAGTGCTGTATATAATTGTATTCTATTTTATTTGTATTGCACACTGCCCTCACTGTGCACCCGGCACTGATAATGTTTTCATTACATGTTTGCATTCTTTCGAGTCCTCATTAGAATTAGCCTGCCTATGTTACTCCCCTTGTTACAATAAAAGTACAATTGTAATATTAATGTGATACCTACGTAGTCATATGTATACAAAAACCTTCAATTGCGTCATAATAAAGCAGAACAGCTATTTGGAAAGATGTGGAGTGTATCTTTTGTGTCTGTTCCCTACTGCAGTAGTTATTACTAATTTGGAACCATTAATCAATATGAGGATAGGAGTTGCCTATCTATAAATTTCCATGTCAGATGGCGAGCCAGCCAGGAGGGGATTTACAGGTGACAATGAGAATTCAAAATGAGGAGCTTGACACAATCCGGGAATTTCTGATAATCAGCCGGCTGAGGTAAGCCTTTTTTTACATTTGAGTTATCAGACTTCCTTGATCGGTAAGGCATTTTCGGGACAAAGGGTACCTATTTTACTCCCCTGAATCAAACTGTATTAATTGGTGGTTATAAGTTATGTTGTCACTGTCTACTGTCTATCGGAGTGTTAAAGATAAAAAAGGGAAGTATAGTGCTGTTCACAGATATATGTAGTACATCTGCTAGATAAAGTAGTTTAGAGGCAAGAGGGTATAGGCACACATAGAGAAGACTGGCCAGTCATTATGGGCTTTAAATTGAGTAAGGGAATGAAGGGTAAGAGACCTTCAAAAAAGGCCCAGTGCAAGAGGAGCGCTATAAAATATATAAACCGAAGGTGCGGTTCCGCCTATATTGAGCCCCTAAATAAATGGTTAGAGTGGACAGGAATCCACAATTAGTAACTGGGTTACCAAAGTCGACAGGGACTAAGAATCATGCAGAATAAACAGCTAGAGAAACAGATATCTATGTGAGGTGGATGGATCAAGGGTGACAAAATAACACTAGACAGAAAAGGACATTTTGATGTTAAGTTGTGGGATGAATTTGGGGTCAGGCACTACAACTGGTAAAGTCAAAACAGAGAAATGAGAGTCAAAACAGAATACGTTATATGTTGTCAGAGACGGCAGATTGGATGAGCACTATGGCTGCCCGTCTGATCATAGAATTATAGAAGCTAGAGTATGTGAAGTATGGGATTACAATACATGGGGTGAAAAAAACATCAGAACAAAATAAGGACAGCAGAATTTAAGCAGGGAAATATTAAAGAGTTAAAAGAAAGTGAGAGAATGATATGCATGTGTTGTGTACAAATGGGAAAAATGTCAGGGATTTTAGAGAGATATTTGTGTATGTGTGTGAATGCTGGAACCTTTAGTTTAATTTTTTGTGTGTGTCATGTATGCAGATGTGACCCCCTCCTTTGCGCTCTCATGAAAGAATGTAGCTGGGATGAGAGATCAGTGATAAGCTGGAAGGAAACCATGACAATTTCTGTTTTTTAGATAAACTATTAATAACAAAATGTGCCGGGTTAATTAATCTAAAGATAAGCAATGTGATCACAATTATTTTTGAATCTGTTTTGTAATCCTTATATTACACAAATTGAATATCCTTTGATAGCGGAAAGTTGATAGCGGAAAGTGCATTTAAAAAAGTGAAATTAAGTAAAATGTCCTAATTTAAGGAAATATATCTCTGGATATATATTAGAATTAGGGTGTGATATTCAGATTATCACTTGAGTATTAATTTCTGATGTGAGTTTAATTTTATTAATAATATAGATATATTGTAACTGGTTAAGACAACCTTTGGTTGGAAATGAAATCCAGGTTATTGGGGAAATTTGTAAAATGGGATTAGTTTAGATTAAGATCACAATTTTTTAATTTTACATTTATACAACAAACCCCTATTGAGGGAAAAAAAGATTAAGATGAGGTTGTTAATTGGAATACAGCTGTCATAATATTTAACAAAGCTAAGATGGATGAGATACCTAAGAAGTTTTTCTACAAAAATGAAATCTAAAGGTCTGATAATAACTTGGTGTGCAGTCCATGATGTGAGAGTAATAATACATTTAAATATAACAGACCCATCACATCAAGTCCGCACACTCTGTTAAGATAGATGCCTCCTGCAGCCATTTGTTTTATAGTTTTTGATCTGGCTGAGAGCTTTCTGGTCCATCATATACAGATTGTTGGTCCTTTTGTTTTTATTTATTTTTATTTTTGAAATCCAAAGCAGCATGTGTGGATTGTGAAATAATGTGCCCCTTTTCCTTGTAAGTGTAGTGGTATACATCTCTGCATGACTGCAGCGTGTTGTTATCATTTATTATGTTATGACATCAGGAAAATCATGTCAGTTGGAAACTAAGGACTTGTGTTATCTGGCTAAAACTAACAACAGAGCAAGCAATGAGAAAGTATAATATTGCCAGGAAAAAGTTGTCTTTTTGAAACATAAAACTGAAGTTCTTACACAAACAGCATGATAGAAAACAAGCTATTGTAATATATTTATGCAAGCTGGACCCGGTAATGAAGGGTTCACTTCGATATATCAGAGCTGTAGCTTTAGGCAAAGGTGCTATCAGACAAGGTTACAGACATTATTTTTGTAAGACAAAAACAATTCCATAGCTCAACTCACCAACCAGTCTGCTGACCAACCAAATTACCTGTCTAACCGTCTGTTAAATGCAGGGGTTTAGTTAGCACACATTTACAAACGCATGTGAAAGCCGCAAGGCCATATCACCCTGTGTTGTTCCAGTCCTAACACTACAAATTTATAAGTCTCTCCACAGTGGAAGCACATGCATGGAATGGATAGATGTGGGGCAGATGAGCCTGGAGGCAGCCCAAGCCCCCTTAAAGGAACAGGAGCACACTGGACACCCAGCAAGAGCACAATGGTAGCGAAGGTGCCCAGTGTGTCCCCGGCCCATATATACGAACAGTAACAAAAAACCTGCCACTGCCCTCACCTATAACTGGCCTACAGACATTATTTTGGTCAAATATTTAATTTTTAATGGTCCCACATTCTGCGTAGCAAATATACAGCTAACTAAATGTTTGTCTTATGAAAGGCTCAAAATATGAATTTGTTTTGTTTGTTTATGTACAAATCTAACAATGAAAAAGGGCTGAAACAGGGCTTTGGAAAAGGTGATAATTTATGTCTGCTAGCCACTCTTTTCCCTCCAATACGCATGCTTTATCCTTTTTCTTTGTCCACTTCTTATACCATAATTTTTTCACTATTTTTTTGCCTTTCTTTTACCTATTTATTTTTATATTTATTCTTATTTCTATATCTATTCTTATTTTTATTTTTATTCTTGATTCTATTTCTTCTTTTATTATTAATATTTTTATTTTTATTCTCACTTTCATATTTATTTTTATTTTTTTATTTATTTATTTATTTGTAATATTTATTTTTATTTTTATTTCTTTATATTTTTATCTTTATCCTTGCATTTTCTGGTTCTTTTGTATCATCACTATGGGAAATATTATTATGTTTCGCTTTTATACTTATATAAATATATATTATATATATATTTTTATACTTACCTCCATATTTTGCCCCCATTGTTACTCCTATTTTTACTATTGTTAATATTATTGTCTCCATGTTTACTACCATGCACTTCTCCCCATTTATATATATGTTTCCATGCCACTCATTATTATATAACCTTTTTTTTCTCTGTGTATATTATGTTACCTTGTAGTTCCCCTCCCACCCACAGTTGGCGCTGTGCTTTCTTTGACAGACGCTGGGACCTGTTGTCCCACAGCACTGCCATATAAAAGCACATTGCAGACACCTCCCTATTTGGCCTATTGAAGGAGCAGTGGCTCCGAGCGCGTAGCCTTCTCTCAACCTCCCTGCAAGCCCTCCTCCCTGGATGATCCCTCCCCTGGATACTGAACCCGGAAGCGGACGGACGACCTGTGACATCACGCACGCTCCACGTGCGCTCCATGCCGGCCCCTAGTCTCTTCCTGATGGCCACAGAAGGAGCTCCCGGCTGGTAATCCACCTTCTGCAGCCCAACATCCCTGCAGCATCACCACCACAGGATCAGAGGGAACACCAAGGACCACATACCTATACAGATGAGCCTTTTATATGTTTTTATCCTGTAAGTGTGTTTTTACCTGGTGTCATTACACATTATTTTTTAATACTACACTCAGGTGGCGCTTCCTTCTCTACCCCTCTCTCATCCATCACAGAGCCAGCTCTCTTAGGACAGCAGCTGCCTAGCCTACCAGCCTACTTTAACCATTACATTACCGGTTACCACTTAACATTTGAACTTCCAGCCTGTCCCCTATGGACTAAGTTGCTCAGCCCTTTATATCTCCTGTTATATATGGACTAGTGTGATTTTTGCTTACAGTTACCAATACTCTGTTACTCTTTCCCCTCCAGCTTGACACATGGGCCGTGTCATTAGTCACAAGCAGTTATGGCTGCCTTAGTAAATAAGCGTGGGATAGAGCCAGGGTTCAGCACAGTTGTTTTTATAACATACAACTTCTTGTTTTACCTGTTACCAAAAGATGTTACCAAAAGCTGAACTTGCCTTTCAGAGATTACAATAAGATATATCCAGATGCCCAAGTCAGAATCTTACGAATATGCATTTTGTCTGTATGGACATGTTTTTTGGATGACCCGTGGCAAATGCTACTGCAAAGGCCACAGTAAAAAGTGTTATCAGAAGTAGTTTGTAAGTACATAGTTCCAGAATCTACAGAGAGTAACAGAGGAAATCATTTTTATAGGAGAGTCCTTACTAGAAGTTTTGAGGTTTTATTTTTACATCCCCTACTGTCTACAATGTAGAGGAAGAAGTAGCATAAGAAACTAGAAAACTTTTGCCTGAATGTTTTCTTAAATTTTATCAAGACCCTAAGGGGATGTTGGACTCTCTCCCTATGAGATTTTTTTGGAAGTGTGTTACTCACTTATTTATATTTTGTCTCAGCAACTGAAGTCCATTTGGATCTCACAGAGAATGTTGCTGATCTTTTTTTTTTTTTTTTAACATTCAAAGTTTATTGAAAAGATGAAGTATTTGCAGGCATTTTACAAGTACCGCAGCTATAACTACCTGTGTATGCGGCATAGACAAAAACAATAATACAATCAATCTGTTATAAATCAAAATGGGACAAGTTATAAAAACATGAGTATCGTCGCCGAGTTGTCAGCTTGGCGTAGATCCCTAGCCTATCCACTTAGCAGGAATATGAATAGTTCTAATTCTCAGTGGGATCAGATATGAGCGAACTCTCGATATTTTAATCAAACAGGCTCTGCTTTCTGGCAGTGACTTTATATTGGGGGGGGGGGGGGTAAAGAGAGGAGAAAGGAAAGAGAGAGTGTAGAAAAAGGGAAAGGATAAGTATTCAACATCAGATATATCCTAAGCGGTATAAACGACCTAGCTGTTACTGGTGAATAAATCAGGTATTATCATACTGCTAATTAATTGATTCCTATGGCACATAATGTTTTCATATGCTTGAGAATACTTAAATATGAGCCATGGCTGCCGTGTTTTGTGGAATAACTCTATCTTCTTATTAGCTTCGGCTAGGGTCTCTTCCATTTCATGAATGTCTGAGACCCTGTTTAGCCAGTCAACAATGGAGGGAACCCATTCAGATCACCAACATATTGGCAGCAAGGATTTAGCTGCATTAAGCATGTGTCTGGAGAGAGAGCGCTTATGTTTTTGGAATGAGAAGTTAGACACATGTAGTAGGCAGCAAGCCATGTTCAAGTTAAGTTTGGTGTCAGTGATTTGTTTGATTAGAGAAATTACTTTGTCCCAGTAAGATGTGATATGATGACAGTGCCACCATATATGGGGCAGAGTGCCTCTCTCTCTGTGGCACCTCCAGCATGTCTCTGGTATCTGTGGGTCCCAGCCATGTAGCTTGTCCGGTGTATTATACCAGTGAGTGAGGAGTTTGTAAGCAGTCTCTTGCATTTTTGTGCTGATAGGGCATTTATGAGCAAAAATACAAGCATACCTCCATTGCTTTGCAGAGAGTTCCAGGCATAATTCCTCCAACCATCTCCTCCTGTGTCCCTCTGTGCCAGTAGAGCTTGAGTTTTGTAGCCATGAATATGTGTTAGAGGTGGCTCTAGGGAATGGAGAACCTTCACGGCATACTGACTCTAAGTCTGTAAGGGTTATGGTAAAGTCCCTTCTGCCTGACTCCTTCGCCAAGAAGCTGCCCAATTGAAGGTATGCCCAGAGCGGCATGTGTGGTAATCCCCCCACCTCTTTGAATGAGGTCCATGTTTTCAGCTTGCCTTCCGCAAAGCAGGCTCCAGCCAGTAGAATGTCTGCTTGCTGGGTGGGTTTAAACACACTGTTGCCCACCCTCGGGATGAAGTCAGGGTTGTATTTTATGTGGGTCAGGGGGCCGTAGGAAGAGGTAACCACTGACTTGGCGGCCACCTTGTGAAAGATCGCTAGAGTAGTTTCCATCAGAGGGTGTTGACGCATGCTAGGGGGGTAGCTTTTCAATGGAATCCACGGTGAGTATTTCAGTGGTATTGGGGAAAGCGCCATCTCTAGGGAAACCCAGTCTTTCATCGCCTCATGGCAATGCCAATCTATTAATCTTGTCAAGTGTGTTGCTCTGTGATAGTTTCTGAAGTCAGGCAAGCCCATACCTCCTTGTTCCTTGGGTTTAGTCAGTAGGGAGAATTCTTGGTTTCTGATTGTTCCAAAGGAACCGTATAAGAGACGACCTCAGGAGATTAAAAAATGTTGTGGGTATTTTAACTGGTAAAGTATGGAGGAGGTAAAGTAGTCTGGGTAATATGATCATTTTAATTATGGCAACCCGGCCGAACCATGAAAAGTAACTGGATTGCCATCGATTCAGATACTTTTCGATAATTTTGAGAAGAGGAGGAAAATTCGGTTCATAAGTGGAGTACAGTGAAGGCATGAGCCAAACTCCCAAATATTTCAATGATTTGAGGTCCCACTTAAAAGGGGAATTTGCCTTAGCCTGTGTAAGTGCCTGATCCGGGAGGGTTATGTTCAAAGCCTCAGATTTTAAAAAATGTATCTGCAGATTGAACACATATCCATACTACGTGAATTCATGCATTAAATTGGGTATAGAGATCACCGGTTTTGTCAGAAAAAAGAGTAAGTCATCTGCATAGGCAGCTACTTTAAATACCCTATCTTTGATCCAAAAGCCAGAGATGTCTGAATTGGCTTTAACCATTCTGATGAACGGTTCAAGGGAGAGTATGAACGGGGGGGGGAGTGGGCATCCCTGTCTGGTACCGTTAGTTATCATTACTCTGTTGAAAAGTGGGCCGTTAATTTTTAATTTTGCTGATGGGTTTTGGTATAGAGCTGCTATATCCCAATCCAATCTTCTCACAGATGGCTATCATAAAATCCCAGGCAACCCTGTCGAAGGTCTTCTCCGCATCCGTGGACAGGAGAAGGCCCTCGATTCCCCCGATGTGTGCTGCATGGGTTAGCAAGGGAGCCTTGATTACATTATCTTTGGCCTCTCGGCCTGGCATGAAGCCTACTTGTTCAGGACCAATTAGGTCCTTCACAAGAGGATTCATCCTTGTCACCAGGATTTTTGCAAAGATTTTTACATCTAAATTTAATAAAGAGATGGGGCGGTAGCTTGCACAATCTGTATTGTCCTTACCCTGTTTCGGTATAATGGTAATATATGCCAAAAGGAAGTCCGATGTTACTTTTCTGGGCTCGGACAATGAACTCAGTGCAGCCCGGAGTGGTTTGGTGAATATGTTGGTAAAGGTTTTGTAGTAGATGGCTGTATACCCATCCGGACCAGGGCTTTTTCCTGTTTTCAGACTTTTAATAACATGTGTGATTTCAGACGGACTTCAATCGGACTGTCCAGGAGTGCTTTGTTCTCGTCTGTCAACGAGGGCAAGCCACTTCTTTCCAAATAGTCCCTTATGACTTGTTTCCTATCTTCCGGTACGGCTCCCTGTCTATGTTGCGGTGGGAGGTTATGCAATTTTGTATAAAATCTATGAAAGTGCTGGGCCCCCATTCTTATAATCTCCCCCCTCATGGTACACTTATGTGCTTCCCAGACAACTAGTGGATCTGACTGCGGGGAGTTATTGTGTCGGAAGAATTCCATAAGGGAAGTTGTGAGCGTTGGTAGCAAAGATGTATCGGTAAACAAGGAGCCATTAAGTATCCAAGTTTGTTGTTTCTGCCGATTTGTGATCATGTCTACCATCAGGGAAATTGGTGAGTGGTCGGAAATAGTTTGAATACCTATGTTCGCGGCCGTCACTAGTGGCAGGTCACGTTGGGAGATAAATAGGTAGTCAATGTGAGTATATTTGTCGTGAGGTGGGGAATAGCAAGTGAAGTCACGGCCATCTGGGTGTAAGAAACACCAGGTGTCAATTAGATGTAGAGATTGAAACATAATTTTGAGTTTCTTAACAATTTTGTAAGTAATGTATGTTTTCCCATTGGACGTGTCATGGAGAGGGTTCAGAGGGACATTGAAATCCCCACCTAGGAGTTAAACAACCTGACATAAAGCCCTGAAGTTTTTATATCATACGTTGGCAAAACATGACGTGATTTGTTGGGGAAATATGCATTGGCCAACGTGATAGGTGTATTTTTGTACATCCCTTTTAGGAAAATAAATCTGACTTTTGGGTCTATTAGGGTTTCAGCGAGATTGAAGGGGGGCGTCCTTGCTTACTAGGATCGAGACCCCCTTAGACTTAGAGTCCTCGTTCATAGCATGGAAGGCATGCTTGAAGAAAGAGTCAGTCAGTTTGGGCACGTGGTGAGTTTTAAAACGTGTTTCCTGGAGGAACACAAAGTGTGGCCTACCTTTTTTAAGCTCCCAGAGTAGAGTGGTGCACTTTTCAGGTATATTTAGGCCTCTGATGTTGTGTGAAATCACAAGGGGGTTCAGTCCCAGTTCTTTATACGCCATCTGGTGGGCTCAGGAGGAGATGCTCAGGTTCAGCTCTGCAAAACACAAATGGAACAGTACTGGCAAAACCAAGTTAGTGTCGTCTAAGGATACTGCTAGCACAAGTTAAGTAAATCCTATGTCAAATATTAGTGAAGAAAGAAAATATAAAGAAAGAAGTTTGAAAGTAGCAAGGGAGTTAAGGATATCCCCCTTTTGGATAGAGTAAACTATCGTGAAGGGTTTAACCTGGTGTCCCCAAAACCAGCAGGCTGGAATCAGGAGCATTCTGTGGGGGTGGTGGGAGGCAACTTGCAACCGAGAAATTGGCCAGACACCTAATTCAACAGGTGCAGGATATGAAGTATAAAACAGACCAGTATAAGGAACTGGGTTGCAGCACACACAGCCTTCTATTATACTCTATGAATTAATAAAACATAATTTAGATCTACCCGACCTAACAGTAGTAACATTAGTGTTATTAAACATTACCACAGGAGAACAGCAACAGCTACAGTGGATGTCTGGTGCCACTAAGACCCTGCATATGGCCACATCTCCCCTTTATCAAATTTTGACCTCCCCTTTAAGGTGTTACCCAACTGCAGTCTCAGGGTGACAATAAAACAAAAGGGTCTATCATCTGGCATTAGTTCTATGAAGACCGTGGTTTATGGTAACATATGTCTGGGGTGCCAGGACGATGCTTCCAAAGGGGGTGTTGGGTGGAGAGCGATGGGGGGAGGGGTAGTTGCAATCCAAATATCTTGTGGCAAGTCACAAACTGTTGGAGCTCAACTGTCAATGCAACTTAAAACATTTCAAACTTAGTGACTGTTGACAGGATGACAATGGACATGGGTGGTGGTATGGGGAGTGAGGGAGAGGAGTCAATACACACCAGATGAAGATGAAGATAAACCAGATGTGCAGTGGAATATGGAGAGGATAGAGCAAAAAGACTCTGTGTGAGTTTAGTCAATTTCTTGATCCCTCCGTTCATCGAGTTGGCGACGTCTAGGGGTTCCAATTTTGGAACCTCCGTGATGGTTCGTTTTTTGTTTCTTGGTTTGTCTCTTATCTGGAGAGGACATTGGAGATCTCATGGGGCTTCGTTCCAATGGGGTCAGGGTGAATTCTGCATACTAGTCCGGCAAAGCTATGTCACCCAAGTCGAGTGCTGCACAGAAGTCCTCCAGATCGTCAGGCGTGCGTAGGTTGTGTTGTTGGCCATTCCAAGAGACATTTAGAGGGAAAGGGAACCTCCAAGTATATCTCATTTGCCTTTCTCTCAGCTTGTCCAGCAGAGGGCGCAGGGCTCTGCGGTTTCTCAGTGTTATCTGTGATAAGTCTTGGAATAACTTAATATTCACGCCATTAAATATTATATGCTTGTTTCGTCTAGCCTTGCGCATTATTTCCTCTTCAAGGGCAAAGTTCTGCAGGCAACATATCACATCTCTAGGCAGGGGTGTTGTCAGGTCCCTGAGGTCTGAGGGCCCTGTGCGCCCTCACAAATTCTAACCCAGCATCTTCCTGTCTTTCTAGGAGGCTATTGAAGACCCGCTGTAATGCAGGGACAATCTGGTCAATTTCAACCGATTCAGGGATCCCTCTGACCCTTATGTTGTTCCTCCTGCCCCTGTTATCAAGATCCTCGATATGCCTGTTTAGTTCAATAAAGTGATGTGAATGTGATGAGGTCACTCTGTCTAATCTAAGTATGGCTTTGTCTCTGTGTTTGCCTGCAGTTTCTGCCGCCGCCATCTTCTCTGTCATAGCCAGGAAGTTTGTTTTAAGGTCCGTTATGACCACCAAGAATGTGGATTTGATGTCTGCAGCAAACACAGACATGTCGGCGTAAGTGAGGGGATGATCGGAGCTGGAAGCCCCCCTACCATAATCCTCTGGTGCGGACTGTGAGTCCTCACTTGCTTCCTCCTCATGCTGCGACAGCGCCATCTTGGCGCTTCTCACACCGATGTGGGCCTTGGGCTCCCTTTTGAAGATGTCCGCAATGTTTCTGGCAGCGCCAGACACTGAGCCTCATCTCTGACAGGTGTGCGGGGTGCTGTAAAGCTTTTTGTGCGGCGTCTGCAGTCAGGGAGTCAGGAGATAGGGCTGTGAAGGCCGTGTGTGTGCTGGAGCTCCTTCAGAAAGCGACCATTCCCATCGCGCGCCAAGCCACGCCCCTGTCTGCTGATCTTTTAAGGTTTTGACAAACTCATTTATGTGTTTTCTCCCCAATTCCAGATCCTCAAAGTTTAGAAGGATCTAAAACTAATTACTAAACACTAGGGATGAGCCGAACACCCCCCTGTTCGGTTCGCACCAGAACATGCGAACAGGAAAAAAGTTCGTTCGAACATGCGAACACCGTTAAAGTCTATGGGACACGAACATGAATAATCAAAAGTGCTAATTTTAAAGGCTTATATGCAAGTTATTGTCATAAAAAGTGTTTGGGGACCTAGGTCCTGCCCCAGGGGACATGGATCAATGCAAAAAAAAGTTTTAAAAACGGACGTTTTTTCAGGAGCAGTGATTTTAATAATGCTTAAAGTCAAACAATAAAAGTGTAATGTCCCTTTAAATTTCGTACCTGGGGGGTGTCTATAGTATGCCTGTAAAGGGGCGCATGTTTCCTGTGTTTAGAACAGTCTGACAGCAAAATGACATTTTGAAGGAAAAAACTCATTTAAAACTACCCGCGGCTATTGCATTGCCGACAATACACATAGAAGTTCATTGATAAAAACGGCATGGGAATTCCCCAAAGGGGAACCCCGAACCAAAATTTAAAAAAAAATATGACGTGGGAGTCCTCCTAAATTCCATACCAGGCCCTTCAGGTCTGGTATGGATATTAAGGGGAACCCCAGCCAAAATTAAAAAAAAAAAATGACGTGGGGTTCCCCCTAAATTCCATACCAGACCCTTCAGGTCTGGTATGGATTTTAAGGGGAACCCCGCGCCAAAAAAAAAAAAAAAACGGCATGGGGTCCCCCCAAAAATCCATACCAGACCCTTATCCGAGCACGCAACCTGGCAGGCCGCAGGAAAAGAGGGGGGGACGAGAGTGCGGCCCCCCCTCCCTCCTGAACTGTACCAGGCCACATGCCCTCAACATTGGGAGGGTGCTTTGGGGTAGCCCCCCAAAACACCTTGTCCCCATGTTGATGAGGACAAGGGCCTCATCCCCACAACCCTGGCCGGTGGTTGTGGGGGTCTGCGGGCGGGGGGCTTATCGGAATCTGGAAGCCCCCTTTAACAAGGTGACCCCCAGATCCTGGCCCCCCCCTGTGTGAAATGGTAAGGGCCTACCATTTCACGAAAAAAGTGTCAAAAATGTTAAAAATGACAAGAGACAGTTTTTGACAATTCCTTTATTTAAATGCTTCTTCTTTCTTCTATCTTCCTTCATCTTCTGGTTCTTCTGGTTCTTCTGGCTCTTCTGGTTCTTCCTCCGGCGTTCTCGTCCAGCATCTCCTCCGCGGCGTCTTCTATCTTCTTCTCCTCGGGCCGCTCCGCACCCATGGCATAGGGGGGAGGCTCCCGCTCTTCTCTTCTTCTTTTCTTCTCTTCTATTCTTCTTCATTTTCTTCTCCGGGCCGCTCCGCAATCCATGCTGGCATGGAGGGAGGCTCCCGCTGTGTGACGGCGCTCCTCGTCTGACAGTTCTTAAATAACCGGGTGGGCGGGGCCACCCGGTGAACCCCGCCCCCCTCTGACGCACGGTGACTTGACGGGACTTCCCTGTGACGTCACGGGGAATGCCAAAGGGAAGTCCCGTCAAGTCACCGTGCGTCAGAGGGGGGCGGGGTCACCGGGTGGCCCCGCCCCCCGTTATTTAAGAACTGTCAGACGAGGAGCGCCGTCACACAGCGGGAGCCTCCCTCCATGCCAGCATGGATTGCGGAGCAGCCCGGAGAAGAAAATGAAGAAGAACAGAAGAGAAGAAAAGAAGAAGAGAAGAGCGGGAGCCTCCCTCCTATGCCATGGGTGCGGAGCGGCCCGAGGAGAAGAAGATAGAAGACGCCGCGGAGGAGATGCTGGACGAGAACGCCGGAGGAAGAACCAGAAGAGCCAGAAGAACCAGAAGAACCAGAAGATGAAGGAAGATAGAAGAAAGAAGAAGCATTTAAATAAAGGAATTGTCAAAAACTGTCTCTTGTCATTTTTAACATTTTTGACACTTTTTTCGTGAAATGGTAGGGGTACTTATGTACCCCCTTACCATTTCACACAGGGGGGGGGCCGGGATCTGGGGGTCACCTTGTTAAAGGGGGCTTCCAGATTCCGATAAGCCCCCCGCCCGCAGACCCCCACAACCACCGGCCAGGGTTGTGGGGATGAGGCCCTTGTCCTCATCAACATGGGGACAAGGTGTTTTGGGGGGCTACCCCAAAGCACCCTCCCAATGTTGAGGGCATGTGGCCTGGTACGGTTCAGGAGGGAGGGGGGGCCGCACTCTCATCCCCCCCTCTTTTCCTGCGGCCTGCCAGGTTGCGTGCTCGGATAAGGGTCTGGTATGGATTTTTGGGGGGACCCCACGCCGTTTTTTTTTTTTATTTTGGCGCGGGGTTCCCCTTAAAATCCATACCAGACCTGAAGGGTCTGGTATGGAATTTAGGGGGAACCCCACGTCATTTTTTTTTTTAAATTTTGGCCGGGGTTCCCCTTAATATCCATACCAGACCTGAAGGGCCTGGTATGGAATTTAGGGGGACTCCCACGTCATTTTTTTTTTTTAATTTTGGTTCGGGGTTCCCCTTTGGGGAATTCCCATGCCGTTTTTATCAATGAACTTCTATGTGTATTGTCGGCAATGCAATAGCCGCGGGTAGTTTTAAATGAGTTTTTTCCTTCAAAATGTCATTTTGCTGTCAGACTGTTCTAAACACAGGAAACATGCGCCCCTTTACAGACACACTATAGACACCCCCCAGGTACGAAATTTAAAGGGATATTACACTTTTATTGATTGACTTTAAGCATTATTAAAATCACTGCTCCTGAAAAAACGGCCGTTTTTAAAACTTTTTTTTGCATTGATCCATGTCCCCTGGGGCAGGACCCAGGTCCCCAAACACTTTTTATGACAATAACTTGCATATTAGCCTTTAAAATTAGCACTTTTGATTTCTCCCATAGACTTTTAAAGGGTGTTCCGCGGCATTCGAATTTGCCGCGAACACCCCAAATTGTTCGCTGTTCGGTGAACTTGCGAACAGCCAATGTTCGAGTCGAACATGAGTTCGACTCGAACTCGAAGCTCATCCCTACTAAACACATTGATGAATAGATCACCTATAAAATTGGGGGGGGGGTATACTTTAGTTTGCCACAATATAGTGTGATTTTCAACCTTATCTAGTAGGATTGCACCCAATTTAGCATAGATCATGGCCTTAGTGACCCTATTATTGGTTTCCACACCACTAAGAGAATTAGTCTTCCAGGCTTTTGCAATCGTTTGTTTGGCAGCAGTCGTTACTTGGTGGAATAATTTGTGTTCAACCCATGTTAAGCTAGGAAGTCATAAATTTAGTAGGGTCAAGAGAGGATCTGGGGCTATTTCAGTTTCCATTAAGGTCAAGATAATCTTGTATGTCAGCCCAGAAGCAATGCACTATGGGGCAAGACCAATCCTAATGGAATTTTAACCACTTCAGCCCTGGAAGAATTTACCCCTTTCCTGACCAAGCCCTTTTTTGCGATACGGCACTACATTCAGCGCCGTCTTTAAGGCAGGGCAAAAGGGGCATTTGCCCTGGGCCCCATCATTGTTGTGGGGCCCAAAGCAGCGCCTCATACTTGCCAACTATCCCAGTTCAAATTCCCTTGACCTTGAAGTTTTAGTCCTGTACTGTGTCTTAATATCTCAGTGTGAAGTTCTGTTACTAATGCTGTGCAGCTCTGCCTATTACCATGTACAGATGACTCACCTGCAGACCCTGTGTTTACATGTAAATAACCTACTCTGATATGTAAATAGTGGCGGCATTAATATGTAAATAGCCGCGGACTGGCATTGATATGTAAATAGAGGAGGCATTCATATGTATATCATGCCACCCTGAGATCATATCCACCATCGCTTCTGCTGAATTCTGCCCACTGGGGAGGTAAAGGGGCATGCTTGATAGTCCTGCCAACTGTGGTCATTAAGCCTAACATCAGCCTGCAAAGGAAAGCAAATTGGAGGTGGAACCCTTTTTCAAAACAACATGGGGCCACAGCACCGTGAATTGTGGTGCATGTGAATATGCACATCTCAGCAGATGCATGAGGGTGTCATTAACAAGGGCAGCACGTTTCTGTGGTGTTAGGAAAGCAATTTTGCATGCACTCCCAACACACACTTATGTGAATGCAGGCTAAATGTCTCAGTTATATTGGTGGTCAGTGTAAATCTTCTCATTACATTGGTGCTTGGTGTAGAATTCTTTTATTTACACTAGTGGCCAGTGTAAATGTCCCCCTTACATTGGTGGTCAGTGTAAATCCCTCCTTACATTAGTGGTTCCTGTGAATGCTCCTATTACATTAGTGGTCAGTGTACATCCACATTATATTGGTGGCCAGTATAGAAACTCCTCTTTATATTAGTAATCGGTAAAAAAATCCAAACTTTCATTTTTGGTCAGTTTCAAAATCTCCCTTACATTGGTAGTCTATGAAGAAGCTCTCTTTAAATTGGTGGTGAGTGTAAATCCCCCTTACATTGGCGGTCAGTGTAGAAATCCCCCTTTATTAATTGTTGATGTAAAATCCCCCATTACATTGGTTGTCAGTGTAAATTCTTCGAGACATTGTGTACATTTCCCTTTACATTGGTGGTAAACGCAGAATTGCCCTTACACTGGTAGTTAGTATAAATCCCCCTTTACATTGGTGGTCAGTACAAATCTCCTCGACTATGGTTGTCAGTGTAAATCCCCCCTTACATGGAGATCTTTGTATACCGCCCCCCTTACACTGGTGGTTGGTGTAAATGCTCCTATTATATTGGTGTATAGCGTAAAAATCTCTCTTTATATTGGTGGGTAACGTAAAATCCCCCGTTACATGGTGGTCAGTGCAAATTCCCCCTCACATTGGTGGTCAGTGTAGAATCCCTCACTATATACTTGCCAAAGTTTTCCAGCTTTGCTCTACATAATTCAGAATTTGCCACAGTGTACTGCCTCCTAACTAATCCTATCCCCCCACCACTGCCACTGTTTCCATCAACCCCCCAGCATTGCCACTGATCACACCCCCCTCCCCCGGCATTGCCACTGATCGCAGAATTCCTAGAATACCTGATGTCGCGTACACAGGACCGGTTTTGCCATCGGAATAAACACAGAAGGTTTCTCCGACGGAATTCCGCTGAAGCGGTCTTGCATACACATGGTCACACCAAAGTCTGACCGTTCAGAAAGAGATGACGTACAACACGTACGACGGGACTAGAAAAAGGAAGCTCAATAGCCAGTATAGTTTCGGTCTCATACTTGCTTCAGAGCATGCTTCATTTTTGGTCCGTCGGAACAGCATACAAACGAGCGGTTTTCCTGATAGGGATTGGTTCCGTCTGAAATATTTAGAACATGTTCCATTTCTAGGTCTGCCAGAATTTTCGAAAAAAAAAAAGTCCGATGAGGCATACACACGATTGGAATAGATGATGAAAAGCTTCCGTCTGACTTTTTTCTGTCAGACATTCCACTCGTGTGTATGCGGCATAAGAGTTTTGTGTCTATTGATGGGTCTATTGATGGGTCCCCTCACCTCCTCAGTCCATGGTGTGCAGGCAGTGAGGAGATGATGTGCTGTAACATTTAGCAACCAACCAGTGAGAAGTAATGATGTGCACTAACCTCTTGCAACCAATCACTGAGCGGTAAGGATATGCAGTAACCTCTAGCAATCAATCAGTAAGCATTAATAATGTGCAGTAACCTCTAGCAACCAATCAGTGAGCAGTATTGATATGCAGTAATCTCTAGAAACCAATCAACAAGCAGAGGTCATGTGCTGTAACCTCTAGCAAATAATAAGTGAGCCATAATGTGTGCTGTAACCTCTAGCAGACATTCAGTGAGTGGTAATGATACACTGTAACCTCTGGCAACCAATCGCTGCCTGATCTGATTCAGTAAACTGATTTTAAATCTAGCTGCTATTTATTGTAGACTCAGAGCAAGTGGGGGCCCAAGAAAAAATGTTTGCCCAGGGTCCAGTCAATATTAAATATTAAAGACGGCCCTGACAACGTTGTTTTAACTGACAATTGCGCGGTCGTGTGATGTTGTACCCAAACAAAATTGACGTCCTTTTTTTCCCACAAATAGAGCTTTCTTTTGGTGGTATTTGATCACCTCTGCAGTTTTTTTGTGCTATAAACAAAAAAAGAGCATCAATTTTGAAAATTTTTTTAAAAAAAAGCAATATTTTTTACTTTTTGCTATAATAAGTATCCTCCAAAAATATATAAAAATACTAATTTCTTCCTCAATTTAGGCCGATATGTATTCTTCTACATATTTTTGGTAAAAAAAAAAAAAAAAATCGCAATACGCCTATATTGAGTGGTTTGCGCAAAAGTTATTGCGTCTACAAAATAGGAGATAGATTTATGGCATTTTTTTATGCATTTTTTTTTAGTAGTAATGTAATCTGTGACTTTTATCATGACTGCGACATTTTGGTGGACAGATCGTACACTTTTGACACAATTTTGGGACCACTGACATTTATACTGCGATCAGTGCTATAAAAATGTACTGATTATTGTGTAAATGTCACTGGCAGGGAAGGGGTTTAAAACTAGGGAGCGATCAAGGGGTTAACTGTGTTCCCTCAGCATGTTCTAACTGTAGGGGGGTGGGCTCACTAGAACATGACAGAGATCACTGCTCCCGATCACTGGGAGCAGTAGATCCCTGTCATGTTGCTAGGCATAACAGGGAAATGGCTTGTTTACATAGGCATCTCCCCGTTCTGCCTCTTCGTGCCACAATTGCGGGCCACCAGCTGGCATTGATCCCGCGGGATCCGCGCACACACCCCCGCGGCACGCGGCGGGCATGCGCGCTGCCGCCGGCGTGCGTCCGCTAGCCGCCAATGAAGGAGTGACGTACGGGTACGTGGTTTTGCGCACCCGTGCCACCACTTTGCCGACGTAAATCAGCACGAGTGTCTACAACACTCTTTATTAATTTCCCCATCTGTATCCACCCCAGTCACAAGATTCTAAAGAATGGAATGACAGGTGATGTCATTCTTAGACAAAGCTGACAAAACAAATTTTGCTAACTATCACCTCCTTACCTTGTTTTTCCCTGCTTAAGCCAATCACATCTTTACTAATAGACTACAAATATGCATACAACACAAAAATTTGATAAATGCCATTTGTTATAATGGTAGTTATTCTGGAGGTCCCTAACATTACTTTTTTGGTCATAGTTCTCTTAAGAACGACCTGTGCCTAATTCAGGCAAGCATTAGGGCCAGTGTTGGTAACACTACAGGTAACAGCGGCAAATTTCAATAGTTCTTACTAACACCACTTCAAGAATCTCTATAGACACACATTATATTGTCAAAACTATTGGGACGCCTACCTTTACACACACACACACATAAACTTTAATGGCATCCCAGTCTTAGTCTGTAGGGTTCATTATTGGGTTGGCAATGTTTAATTTTGAGAATCTTGCAAACAAAAAGCACATTCCAACTTTTTTTTTTTTACAAAAAAAAAATTAAATATTTATGTAGCATAACATATTGTATACATGACTAAACTTAATAATAATAAAGGTTTACTTCAATCTATAATATATGACATTCTACACATTACTCAACTTGATTAACATTGAGACCAAGAGACATAAATTATCATGTGTACGTAGCCTTTTTTCAAAATGATGTTTATCTTTGAAAATCTAAGGGAGTGTCTAGAGAGAACACAGGGAAAGAACCCAACACCCAGAGATCAACAAACAGCAGCTACAGGCCTGATATTCCTCCACGCTTTTATCCAGACCCTTTGCTGCACCTGTCTTTCTCAAGACCCTAAATTTTCCCTACCTCACCAAGAATCTCACACACCACCACCAGAACAGGAAGGACTTTCTGCCGAAGGGATACCTGACACCGTGCATTCCTGGTGTAATATCGGACTACTAAGCTGACTAGGAAAAGAGTGTCCAAATCAAATACCTTGCGATTCTGCAATGCTCCATACACCCACTCAGCATAAGACATGCTAGGCAAGAAAGGAATATTCAGAGTCCTCCCTACCTTTTTATAGACTTCTATATTGAAAGGGCACTGAAGCAAGAAGTGGTCCATGGTTTCCTCTTCACCCTGACACTCTGCTCTTGGACAACCACGATGTCCAAAGAGCGGCACTTCATGTTCCCCCTCACATAGAGCCTACTGTGGAAAATGAGCCAGGCCTGGTCCCTAAATTTCAAGGAAATCCTCTCAGAATTTTTTAAACGTAAACCATCCCTCATAATATGACCTGGGCAATCCCTTAAGGCCAGTGGCGCATGAAAGACTGTACCCACAATATTCTCACCCAGGAGTCTCCTAGGGAGGGACCTGATATCCTCCGCTGTCACATGCCACCCTCTAAGAATTTTCAGGCACAGGGCAGCATAAGCCGGGAGATTACCTTGCTTGATCCATAGGCTTTTCACTGGCCTGCCACTCTCCCAACAGCCCAGAAAATGTCTAAACAGATCTGGAAAATACCTACCCATCCAGGCAGTCTCTCTGCTAGCATGTTACCAAAATTATGTTTAAAAAACATCCGAGAGAAGAACACAACCGGGTTGACCATCCCTGGGCCACCCTTCCACCTAGATAGGTAAGTCACATTCCGCTTCACAAGATTCAGCCTGTTCCCCCATAATAATTGGAAGAAACAACTATAAATCCTGGTATAGCAGGACTGGCAAGATGCAAACAAAGCTGACATACAGAAAGGTAGGAATCAGGTAGGTCTTAATCAAGTCCACCCTTTCCCTCAAGGAGAGCCGCCACCCTTTCCAGTATTTCATCTTAACATCAGCATCATTCAGCCTGGCTTCCCAATTTGACTTACTGTAATTATCAGGGCCAAACTCTATGCCTAATACTTTGACTTTCTGCTGAGGCCTCGGGAAGGTGTCTGGAAGTACAAAGCTCTCACCTCCCTCGCTCATCCAACAAACTTCACTTTTATCATGGTTGACCTTGGAGCCTGATGCCTCGGAATACTGCGCTATAACTGAGACCACCTCCTGAGCATCCTCTGTCCCCTAGATAAAGACAGAAACGTCATCAGCATAGGCTACAACCCTCGAGGGCTGCTCACCAGTAATGCCGACCAGCACCCGGCACAACGGTCCGCTCTCTAGCCTTCTGACGAAGGGATCGATTACGAACATGTATAGCAAAGGGCTCAGCGGACACCCCTGCTGCACCTCAGATCCAACCCTGAAGGGCCATCCAACCCAACTGTTAACAAGTATGAAGCTCTCTGCCTCTCTGTATAAAGTCTTAAGCCATCCAATAAACCCAACCTCCAGGCAATACTTGTCAGGGAGAAGACAGAGGTACTCATGATTGACATGATTAAAAGCCATCGCCTGATCCAGTGCCAGCAAATACTTTCCCCTTCAGCCCTGCAACGTTCCAGAGCTAACACCGCTAAAAGTGCTCCTGCCCTGGACCAAACAGTGCTGCTGACGAGAAAGCAATCTGTCTGCTACTGATGACAAGTGCCAGAAAATGATCTTCGCCAGAATCTTTCTATCGACATAGAAAGAAAAGGCTAATTGGGCACCAATTCTCCATAATCGAGGGATCCCTGCCTTTTGACAACAGAATCACAGCAGATTGTCTCATGGAGGGAGGGAGCGAACCCTCTTGCAAACAGCCGTTAAATACCTCCACAAGATAAGGTACCAAGCTGGATTTGAAAGTCTTATAAAATTCAGCCATCAATCCATCTGGCCCAGGTGTTTTCTTAATAGCCAGACCATCTATAGCTTTGACTACCTTATCTGCTGTGATTTCCCCCGTCAAACTTGCCAGCGGAATGTTATTTCCCGGACCTGGTGTAGAATCCAGAAAACTTTGCCCGATCGAGGTACTTCTCCCCCTAGAAGATTCACATAAAAAGACCTCGAGACCTCTATGATCCCTGACCTGGATTTCATCAAAGAGCCCGTACTATCCCTTAGCCCAACAACCGTCTTAACTGCTGCGCTTTGTTTGCAGTTCTGATAAAAGTCGGGCAAGTGATATTTCCCATAGTCCCTTTCCAGAACCAAAGAAGCGTGCCAGTTATACTGATACTTCCTAAGGAGAAGTTTCACCTTAGAGATTGCCCCTGAATCTCCACCACTCGAGACAAGGCGATCAAGTTTTCTCCGCAGCTGTTGGTAGGCAATGTACTTACCAAGCCGTTTCCTTTTTCCTATGGCCTTGAAAAACCCACTAATATGACTTTCGCCAAGTTCCCGCCACTCCAACTTACTGCTGCAGAAATCCAGGATGGATACCTGAGTCTGAAAAATTTCTCAAAAGATTGTCTTACCTCCTCGTCATCCAGCAGAGCCGAATTAATCCTCCAAATACCCTTTCCTTTAGGTGGCATATCTTAAGCATTGAGAATGACAGAAAGCATAAGGTGATCAGAGAAGTCCACCACACGACAGGAGCCGAAAAGGCAGAGTCCCCCTAAAAAAACAAACTATCTATCCTGCTCTCTCCAAATGTGTACCCCGTGCTGTCTGAGCAATGCTTAATATGCGCATCTTCCAGACCTGCTTCCCTGGCTATTGTATTAAAAAAGACGCTATCATATCTCAGGCTGTCAGTGGAGCCTTTCCTGTCTGTGGGCCTAGTGACGGTCACCTCCAAAGACAACGTGCTGGGATGTAAAAAGGAAAGGCTTAATCTTTGTAAAGAGGCATTTCCTCTCCCATTTGTGGTCCATAAATATTTATTAAACGTAGATCATGCCCTTCACAAAGACGTCCAGGACCCATATACCTTCCAATCTCTACCTCGATGACCCACCGACACTTTATCATGTCAGTAAAAAGTACTGCAACTCTGCTTTAAGGCTCAGCCGCAAGAGACCAGAAGGAGGGCCCACGCCTCCACTCATTCTTTGCCAGGTGGACATCAGCATGGCTATTTAGCTGGGTGTCTTGCAAAAATAAAATATCAGCATCCATCTCGCTAAGCAAAAATAAGGCCATATTACGAGCCCTTACAGATTTTATGCTGGCAGCATTAATCGTTGCCACCTTTATTGGAGTGGGAACTGCCGTCAGGATGATTGAGGTAGGCGTTTCGTAGCCTGAGCTCCCTCCTCCCTTACTGGAGACCTTGACCTCTTTAGGGAACACTCTACCTCATCCTCCTCCATCTGAGACATGGATTTAGAAGACTCCTCCTCCCCTTCAGATAAGGACCCAAACTTGTTTCCCAGAGGTAGATCATCTACCTCTAAAGATGAAACCGAGGAGGCAGAGGTCAGGACTACCTTATTCCTCCTTCTCCCCACCTTGGTCCACTATCCCTCCTCCCCTGAAACATTACCCTGAAAGACCTTATCTACATAATTAGCAGTGAAGCTGCCACCTCAGATCTGCTTGAATCTGTCCCTTTGGCAACCTCAGCCAACCTGGATGACTTAGTTGCATTTGGAACACTGGACATCTGAAACACTAGGAAAGAACACACAACAGAAGTAGACACAGATACAGTAGGGAGCACAGACTGGGGAGCAGACACAAGAGGGGTCACACCTTCAGATTGGGAAATTGACACCTGGGGGGCCCCTTAGGACTAGCTGAAACAGCTCCAGCAACCCCTTGCTGCCCCCCACATTTCTCCTCCTCCATCCTCAGCAGTTCTTCCACCACCTTGAATATGGAGGGCTTCAGGGCAAAGGCTTGTTACAGAGATTACAACGAATACTATTACAGTCCTTTGCAACATGCCCTGAGCCCTGACAGAGGGAACATATCTGCACAGAACATGAGCTTGAAAATTGCCCCTTTTCACCACAGCGATGACACAGCTTTGGTTGCCCTGCATAAAAAGTAATAATCCTGACACGACCTATAAAGGCAGACGAAGGGATGTGCTTAACAACATTACCCGTGACATGCAGTTTTGCTAACACTGTCCATCCTCCTGTCCATATCCCCCTGTCATCTACAACTTTCCTCAAGGGGGCTGATTGACCTGACCTCCACTCACATCACTCCTAGTGACCACAGAATAACTGGCCCTACTTACCCTCGGGACAGGTGCAGCCACCGCTGCAGCATAGGAAATAACCACACTCCTTGCAACATCCTGCACATCACTTTTAGTTACAGACCCTTCTTTAGATAAGGTAGAAACAACATTATTGTCAGAAACAGATGGAGCAGAGACTTCTGACACATAAATATCAATTACATCACCCTTGCTAATTCTTATTTCATTACCAGTAACTAAAGGGTTACCAACAGTGGAGATGTCCTTATCAGCACTCTTCACAGCAGTCTGCACACTGATGTTCTGTACACAGGTGGGAGTCTCAGCCAGGAGATGAGCTTGCTCTCCGCCGCCCTCTACTGCACCATCCATAGGAACTACACCTCCATTATGTTGTATAGGCAAGTCATGAACAAAAACAGCTTTTTCTGTCACCTGATGTTTCAATGGTTTTTGGGGGGACATCATTATCCTCTTCTTCATCCTCAGATGATCCAGACATGGCAAAATTGCGACCATGCAAAAGGCGATTCCATTTATGTAATTAACTTTAGCATACCTGCTCCCATCACAGGCTCATCTGGATCATCTTGCTCCATAGCCTCCTGCTGCAGTGACAAGGGCACAGAATTTCTTTGGCCCGATGACATACTGCCAGTCAAAACACCTGGCTGCTGATCACCTGCAGCCTGTCTGCTAGAGCTTTCTCCACTTTCTGCAGGCATAGTGATACTTGGCATGGGATGCAAAGATTTTCAAGCATGCTGACCGGAAACACAGTCCAAGCCCACAGAAACTTTTTTGCATTGCACTGACCTTGGCTTCTCACACTCTGGTGCTGCCTGCCCTCCACTGGCCTCTATAGTAGAGTTGCCACCTCATCCCTTTAAACCCAAACACATATTGATTACACAGGTTCTGTGGCTGATTAAGGTGGTAATTAAACTCACTTGGTGCCTTATCTGCACTAAATTAGTCTCAGAACCTGTGTAATTCATATGTGTTCGGGTTTAAAGGGATGAGGTGGCAACCCTACTCTGCCAGTACTTCTTCCTCCTTGGCGATTCTTGCAATCCACGCACAAACCTTCTTTCTGTAGGTTGCCAGGCTTTCCCCTTTAGCTGGGCCATTTGCCAGGTCCTCAAACACTGGTATGGGAGGATCGGTACTCTGACCATCCGGGGGATCCTCTGTTGGGTCCACCCCAGATTCCTGCATCCACTTCTGGGTACAGGAAGTAATCAAGCTCCTTGGATCAGTAGGCCTCACTGGAGCTCAGGAGAGCAGCAGTAGTGCAGCCACACCCTTTGCAGCTATAACAGCGTCAACTCTTCTGGGAAGGCTGTCCACAAGGTTTATGAATGAATGAATGAGTGACTTGTATAGCGCTACCTATGTGAACTGAATCGCATCAGGGCGCTTTTATGCTGCCAGTGTCCATCTGCAGTATAGCACGGTCCTTTGCCCCATGGGGTCCTGACACGCTTACAAACACATACACATACAACATACACATATTTGGCCAATTTTTTCGACAGGATCTAATTAACCTACCAGCAAGTCTTTGGAGTGTGGGAGGAAACCGGAGTACCCGGAGGAAGCCCACGCAAGCACAGGGAGAACATGCAAACTCCAGGCAGATGGTGTCATGATCGGGATTTGAACCAGCAACCCTATTGCTGCTAGGTGAATGTGCTAACCACTACACCACTGTGCTGTTTATGAGTGTGTTTATGGAAATGTTTGATCATTCTTCCAGAAGCGCATTTGTGAGGTCAGGCACTGATGTTGGATGAGAAGGCCTGGCTCGCAGTCTCCACTCTAATTCATCCCAAAGGTATTCTATCAGGTTGAGGTCATGACTCTTTGCAGGCCAGTCAAGTTCCTCCACCCCAAACTCACTCATCCATGTCTTTATGGAACTTGCTTTGTGCACTGGTCCAAATCATTTGGTGGAGGGGAAATTATGGTGTGGGGTTGTTTTTCAGGGGTTGGGCTTGGCCCCTTAGTTCCAGTGAAAGGAACTCTTAAGGCTTCAGCATATCAAGACATTTTGTCAGGAAAGGTCTCCTCCACTGGTAATATCGATCATTTGGCGTGCAGTACTGAGGTCCACCAGCAGGTGTCTCCTGGCAGTTTGGAGCTGTGAGAGCTTTTTCCTGCTGGCATTCTGTCACCTTTGGGCCGCAGTACTGGCGTCCACCAGCGGAGGAATCCTGGCAGTATGGAGCAGGTATTCCCCTCTGCAGACAGGTGTCACCTGACCTTAATTAGCAGCTGCAGTATAAATACCCGGCAAGTGCGCACTCATTTTGCCCTGGTATTGTCCTTGAGCCCTGACCTGCAGCCTGCATCCTGTTACTCTGATCCTGAAACCGAAAGCCTGATTCCTGGAACCTGTTGATCCTGTTTCCTGTCTGTTACCTGAACCCTGGACCCTGAGCCTTGTACCTGACCCGTCCCTCCTGTGATCCATCCATCCTCTCTTGTCCTGTTTGTTTCCCTTCCCAGCTTCTGATCTCCTGTTTATGACCCTGGCCTGGCTTGACTACCGATCCTGGTACTCCCTTTTGCTACATATGCTGGTTGTGTATTATCACTGTTTGGTTGTTTGGTTTGTTCACTCTGTATTGGCGGTGTGTTCACATGTATATGCATTTACCTTAATAAAATTACTTTCACCTATTTATGTCTGGTTCACTCTGTTGCAGTCCACACAGTTCTGGTCTTATCTGGTATATGACACATTTTGTACGATTTCATACTCCCAACTTTGTGGGAACAGTTTGGGAACGGCCCCTTCCTGTTCCAACATGACTGCGCACCAGTGCACAAAGCAAGGTCCATAAAGACATAAACTTAGCAGGGATGGTGGAAATGTAACTTCAAGTGCAATAATTCACATTATAATAGTAAATAAAACATATACAATTAAGTGTAACAATCTAAAAAATAAAAATTCCAAAGTGCTATAATAATGTGAACCTCCCAACTAAAAAGTTGTTGCACTTGATGTTAATTTGTATTGCAATTATCAGTAGAGGGATTTCCACCATCCCTGCTAAGTTTAATTTGTTATGTCTTGTTTTCAGTTTGACGTGTATTATATGTGAAGTTGCTTATCACAGAGACCGGTATTGTGGTAATATTGAAGTTTATTGAGATTTCCATACATTAGAGGGTTTCACCATTATTTTTAGGTTATTGATTAGTAAGTTAGCGCTGCACTTTTTTTTTTTTGTGGTGTGGGAGCATGTAACAGTAATTAGCGGCAAGCCTTTTAATGACACTTTTTTTATTTTACCTCCAATAGTTAATTGTAAATAGTAGTGTGGTGATTACCTATTAGACTAAAGATTGCCATGTGGCATTAATAAACATCAAGGGATTTCAGTTGTGCCCCATAAGGCCCCCACCCCCCTCCCCCCTCCCCCCATGGGCAATGTGCCTGGCTGCTGAGTTCATCTCCCCATCCCTGCACTCAGGGAAATGATGGGCGCTGATTAGAAGCACTGACGGGGGCACTAATTGGTAGCACTGATAGGTGGCACTGATTGACAGCACTTATGGGCACTGATTGGCACTGATAGGCAGCACTGATGGACACTAGCACAGATAGACATCACTAATAGGCACTGATAGGCAGCACCGATTGGCACTGATAAGAAGCATTGGTTGGCACTGACAGGAAGCATTTATTGACACTGATAGGCAGCACTGATTGGCAGCATTGTTTGGTACTGATTGGCAGCAATGATTGGCACTGATTGGCAGCGATGATTGGCACTGATAGGCAGCGTTGATTGCATTGATTGGCAGCATTGATTGGCACTGATAAGGGAGAGGGGGAGTTTCACATTCAGCAGATCCTGAAGCTTGCCAGAGCCACTCAATGTATGAAACTGTCAAATAATGTCACTGCTTGCAGGGAGAGAGACCAGCTGTCCCAACTCACCCTCGATGTTGGGGATGGGCGGGACCAAGCAGCTATCAAACACCAGCCAAAGATTGGACTAATTAAGAAAGAAGGTGAAGCCGCATACATGTAGTGGCCTGTCCAGACCCCATCCCATTGGTTGGTGTTTGATAGCTGTTTGGTCTCGCCCACCCCCAACATCACCGCTGAGTTTTGACAGCTGGTCTTTCTCTCTGCAAGCAGTTACATTACCTGAAAGTTTCACACACTGAGCGGCTCTGGCAAGCTTCTCAATCTGCTGCCTGTGAAACTGTTTCACAGGCAGTGTGGGCTACACACTCTCTTGGATGTAGCATTTTGGGGCAGATCTCTGGAGACAGCACAGGGTGATTAGGGTGTGCCCAGGAACACCCAGCACACCCTGTGCGCACACCTATGGGTGTGCAATGTGGAGTAGCAGGAAAGTTAGCAGGGCCCAGACTGGAGCGGAGCAACTAGAATACGGCACATGTGGTGTGCAACATAGGAATGCTATAGCAGATGGTGAGCAGGGACCAGAGAGAAATGACTGAATGGCAATAGATCAGCAGAGCCGAGAGACTGGAACAGGAGTAACTAGCAGATGTCACACGTGGTGAGCAGCGTGGGAGCAATATAGCGGAAGGTGAGCAAAGAGAGAGGAGGATCAGCAAGCCACAGGATCAGCAGAGCTAGAGGTTACTACTGAGTGGGGGTTCAGCAGAGCTGGAGGTTACCACTAAGTGGGGGATTAGCAAAGCTGGGGGTACTACTGAGTGGGTACTACTGAGAGGGGCATCTGCAGAGTTGGGGGTATTACTGATCGGGGCATCTGCTGAATGAGGGTACTAATTAGCTGGAGATCTGCTGAACAGGGGTATTAAGCTGGGGATCTGCTGAACAGAGGTACTAGTGAGCTGGAGATCTGCTGAGTGGGGGTACTACAGACTCTACTACAAATAGAAAATCAACCAGTGGACAAGTTTCATTAAAGATTCACATACAGAAGCATCAAAAACACATCAAAAAAGCATGTTGAAGCGGTAGGCACTTTAATGTGTGTTAAAGTTGAAGCAAGTGCAAATGAGCCCTTAAAAAAAGGACCTACAGTTTCCTAAAAAAAAAATCAATAAATACATGCTCAGTATTGTTAGTTAGTACTTTAACTAATAAGGAAATCCTTTTATATCAAAATGAAATTTTACTTGCCAAATAAGTAGTAAAATACCTCCTATGCAAACTCTGGTGGCGGCCATTTCAGCTGTGGGCACCTGAAGTCGGCATCTGTTCACTCTGCCCACCTTGAAGGCAAACTCCCAAATGGCTGTCTTGTCATTTGTCAGTTCTTATAAAAGGTAAGGGCGGGGCCACATGGCAATGTTACCAGGTGGCACCGCCCCTTGTGACATCACTGACTCAGCATACCCATTTGGTGACTTCACAAGAGGGGCGGTGCCACCAGGTGACATCTTCAGGTGGCTGGGATCTGGGGGCCCCCTTGTTAAAGGGAGCTTCCCGATTCCGATAAGCATCCGGCCCGCAGACCCTCAAAATCACATCTCAGGGTTGTGTGGAAGAGACCCTTGTCACCATCAACATAGGGACAATGTGCTTTGAGGTGGGAAGAGCCCCCTGTCCAAAAGCACCCCCCCTTGTTGAGGTTATGTGGCCTGGTATGGTTCAGGAGAGAGGTGCTCACTCATCCCCCCCTTTCCTGGCCTGCCAGGCTGCATGCTCGGATAAGGGTCTGGTAAGGATTTTGGAAGGGACCCCCACAGCGTTTTTTCTTTACTATTTTTAATTTAGTTTTTTAAATGTTTTATTTTTATTCAATACCATGGACAAATTGTTACCTGTGTTTAATGAAGTGCAGGAGATGGACAGGGAACTATTGCTCCAGGACAAACCGCGGATGAGTAACTCAGGTCATCCTTCATTACTACATATTCCCTCCAGCATAAAAAAAGTGAAGCAGTTAGTTTCTAAACATTGGCATTTTGTCAACAAGGATAACATTTTGAGTAAAGTTTTGCCACCTAAACCAAAAATAGTATTTAGAGGGGCTCCCTCACTCAGAAATAGAGTGGCCCCTAATATATTGGACCCCCCAGTGAATAAGACTACTTTTTTGATCAGTTAACAGGTTTTTACCAATGTAAGAAATGTCGGGTCTGTTCTTTAAACAGTTGTACATATAGGAGAACCCAGACTTTTGTTTCTACAAGTACTGGTAAAATGCACACTATCACCCTATTTATTACTTGTTCCACCTTTGGTGGGGTATATTTGTTGCAATGCCCGTGTGGCTTGCAATTTATTGGGCGGACCAAATGCCCCCTTCAAGTGAGGCTCAATGAGCATATTACCAATATCTTATCTTGGTTCAGGAACCATTCAGTTTAAACACCGTCTAGTGCACAATAGAGACCCCTCCAATACCCTTTTTTTAGGGATTGATAGATTTAAACCTCACTGGTGTGGGAGCTCTATGGTGCATGAAATTTCCAAACTTGAGATGTCTTGGATGCATAGGATCAAAACTTATATGCCTTATGGATTGATTGTCGATGTAGATGTTAATGCCTTTATTGATAACTCTTAACATCCAGGTCGCTGTGAGTCCCAACAGAGGTTTCTATTGGCCCCTTTTTGCTTATTTAATATCTTATTATATCCATTCGAGAATAGATAAATTTTCTCTCCATTTCATGGAGATATCGTATTTATCGGTGTATAACATGCACCCCAAGTTTAGGAGGGAATTTTAAGGAAAAAAACTTTTAGGAGGGAAGTTTAAAGAAAAAAACCTTACATTTAAATGCACATCAATGCAGCCTTATCATGTCCATCTGCAGCCTTGTCAGTGTCATTGCAGCCTTTTCAGTGTCAGTGCAGCCTTGTCAGTGCAGCTTTGCCCCAGTGCAGCCTTGTCAGTGCAGCTTTGTCAGTGCAGCCTTGTCAGTGCAGCCTTGTCAGTGCAGCCTTGTCAGTGCAGCTTTGCCCCAGTGCAGCCTTGTCAGTGCAGCCTTGTCAGTGCAGCTTTGCCCCAGTGCAGAATTGTCAGTGCAGCTTTGCCCCAGTGCAGCCTTGTCAGTGCAGCTTTGCCCCAGTGCAGCCTTGCCCCAGTGGTCAGTGCAGCCCTGCCCCCAGTGTCCATTACATGCTTGGACAGATCGCAGCTGACATACACATAGCGTGTAGTTTTAAATATGGCGCCGCAGAGTTCAGAGGGGCTCGGGGGAGCTGAACGAGCGCCGCCGAGATCACAGTGACTGGGTGGAGCCGAGATACACATAGCCGAGTGTACTTGGCTCTTCTCGTTGCCGCTCACAGTCACACCCAGTCCCGCCCTATGATGGACATAACACAGGTCCAATGGCGGGACTGGGAGTGACTGTGAGCGGCACCGAGAAGAGCCGAGAACACTCGGCTATGTGTATCTCGGCTCCGCCCAGTCACTGTGATCTCGGCGGCGCTCGTTCAGCTCCGCCGAGTCCCTCCGAACTCCGCGGCGGCATATTTAAAACTACACGCTATGTGAATGTCGGCGGCGACCGCGCGATCGCTCCGATAGATCACAATTAGCGGGGATCGGCGTATAACACGCACCTACGATTTTCCCCTGATTTTAAGGGGAAAAAAGTGCATGTTAAACGTAGATAAATACGGTATATACAATAAAATTAATACTTTTTGAATTTTTATAGAGATATTTTTATTTATATTTTTATTTTATTTATTTTATTTTATTAATTTTTTTGCACTGGTTTAACATTCAGTGCTAACAGCCATGCATTATCTTGTGTGACTGGTTTAATTACGTTTTCATTATTTTATTTTAAATTTGTATTAATCTTTGAATAAGGGAATTTGTTTTTCTTATATTTATGGCCTGTTATATATTTATTAATTTTATAATACTAGAATGGAGAAGTAGTTCCTCTATTCCCCTTTTTCTTAATGATAGTCATTGGCTGCGCCCACACCTAAGATGGCGCTTTGAAATTCTCTTTGCGGAACTCAAAGCAAGGCTTGGTGTACACATATAAGGTGGTTGTTCAGCACGCTGCCCGTTCCCCATTGAAAACGTCATCTTATGACGAAACGCGTCTGGGAGGTACATGCTGACGTCACCACATCGCCCTATTGAGGAGGATGAGAGTTTGTTTGTTGCCGGCCGGCATCGTTTTTATCTTTTCGCTCTCTAATCAAGATTGTTCGTAAGTGCTATTCCTTTTTTAATAAACTAATATATATGATATCACACTATTTTGCCATTATTCCATCTTTTCTGGGATTCCCCAATTACACCATGTGAATCGTGGAGCCTTTGTTATGATTGCGGGGATGGATCATCCACAACGCTTTTTCTACTTAGTTGGCCATTCATCCAGTTGATAAGATATCTGCCTACTGAAGTCTGGCATCTGGTAAGCAGGCTTTTCATGCAGTGTCGGTGCACTTATTAACCCCTTCACTGGTAGATATTCGGTTGATATTTCACACGATTACAGGATTCACTATTTGTCATTTACCATCTGGTAAGCAGGCTCCCCCTGTGGTGTTGGTGTACTTATTGTTTTCTTCACTGGTAGAGGATTCACATACCCGCATAATTTGCACTAAATATTTGATATCTGGTAAGGAGGCCTTTTGTGCGGCATCTGCTGCTATCAAAGATATATATTTTTCAAACACTGGGTGTTTAATACATTAAATTTATATCTCTCTCACTATGTGAGTGTCACTCTTTATTTTTATCCATTAATTTATATGTCAGTATTACGCTATCTTGTCACTTTATTTTTTGGGTTAATTTTCCGTGGATTCAACGCTAATTCAACTTGAGTGAAAATTGCTATACCCCACTGTGACCGGTTCTAAAAGGCCCAGGCTGGGTTTCAGCCACCTGCTCGATTTGGCTTGCTATCCGATAAGCATGCCATTCATCAGTTGGGAATACCTTTTGCTTCATCCAATCATAGAGTGTTATTAATTGGACAGTTGAATTGTTCTGGATTTTTCTTTTTCTTTTTTTTTGGACTTTAATTAGTTTAACATCACCAAGAGTTTATTTCTCTCACAGAATCTATTTATTTATCATATTTTAAGCGCAGCATTTGTATTTTGTATTTTGTATTTTTATTCAGCTGTCAGCAGGGAAGACCATTAACAGCTGATGACTCATCGGTTGTTAAGGAAGCCGCAGGCAGCTTTCCGGGCCCAATCAGGGCAAAGAATGCATTGTGCAGCACAGAGTGCATCGCAGGGCATTCGGTAGGGCAAGCACCCGCTGTACACCTTGCAAATTTGGGTGTTTCCTGAACGGGGCTAACAACCAATGTTCGGCCCGAATTCATGCTTGGGCGGAACCATTCACCCAACACTATTGGGGGGGTATTTGAAATGTCCTGACATTTTAGGGCCTCAAGAAATTATATAGGCGATCAGTACATCAGGACTGATCAATTTTCAAATATATATGTAGCACTACCTCCACAAGGGCTGCTGGTAACTGGCTCTTCTATTCCTGCACAGCAAGGCAACATTCATTTTCCACTTGCATTCGGACACAATAAAACAGGCCCTGGGCTTAGGGATAACAACTTGGATGGGGTAGAGGGGTTATGGGATGTCCAACTTGACTGAAAAAACAGAAGAGGACAACTTCCTTCCTATGTACAGAGAAAAGATCCTGGACTTTTCTCCTTCCTGAACACAATCAGTCATTAAGGATCAGTAGCAAAGGTTCCTTATGGACCAGGAGCTCTTTGTCCACTTTGGAAAACAGCACAAAATGTTGCAAAACTGCATGCAGGAGTATTTCCTCTCCTCTGTGGAACTGCTTTCAGCTCCACTGCCTGCAGGTACTACTGGCCCTCCTGGCTGCTTTTCTACCAACCCACTTGGCTGCTCTGAAAGTCTCCCAGGACAAGGGATAAAAAGGGTTAAGCACAGCGCTGTCTTTTAAAAAGGTTGCTACATGTGGCAGTCTCTTCCCTTATGAATCCCTGGGTGTGCTGATGTACTCATGCTGTTCTCATTGCTCCCTAATGTTTATAGGCAAGATCCCTTCTGAAACCAGATGCTAAAAGGATTCTTCCCAGCCAGCCCGAGCCCAGCCTGGAGGCAAAGCCCTCTTGGACCTAGAGGACCCCTCCTAGGCCACCGACAGCCTCCTCAGAACTCCATCTTCCACCTGACTTCCCTGCCGGCATGGCTCCACCATATTTAAGGGCTGACTTAGCCACCCTGCTGGGACATTCTGCCCTCAAGTATGCAGATCAGTACCTCCTGGCCTATGCCCACTAACTTCCAGAAGCTTCTATAAGCTTCTAGATCCAGATGGAGGTACCAGAAACCTGCATCTGTGAAGTCATCCATCTTATTTGGGTTATGTTATTTTTTACCATAGAAATGTAGCAGAATACATTTTAGCCTAAAGTTATGAGGAAGGATTATTTGTTTTTCAAATTTTTATAACAGAAAATAAGAAAAGTGGTTTTTTTCCCCCAAAAAAATTAGGTAAATACCGCTAAAAGTATTTATCTAAAAAAAAAAAAATGATAAAAATGTAATTTGGGTACAGTGTTGCATGGCTGCGTAACCTTCACATAACTTTGTCATTCATAGTGTGAGAACCATGAAATATGAAAATTGGCCTGGGCAGGAATAGGGTGAAAGTGTCTGGTATTGAGGCGCCTAAACGCAATTTTATTAACAGGGAGTCTCATTTTATTTAAACGTTTCACTATCAATTTCTTTAAAATCTGTCAAGCCATCTCATTAAAAGTACAGACATATTTTAAAGAAAGTTCAGTTGATTTATTATTTTTTCATTTTTTTTAGTAAAGTGAACGTTATTTCTTTTAGTATTTTTTTTTACGTAAAGTTCAGTTTATTTCTTTCTTTTTTTTTTTTTTTTTTTTAATAGAAAAGTTATTTTTAAGCACGGCTGAAAGTAAATTCATGATGGTGACATGGCTATCTATATTCAGAACAAAGAGAAATCTATCACACTGAACAGTATAAAATGAGTAAGGAGAGAAGAGAAATTGACACCATCACATACTGTGGAGATGTCACTGACCCGTATGTGTCATCATAGCACAGAACCCTGTAGACACTATGGTATATTCTCCTTAACAGAGTGTGTATTATTGTCTATAGTTATAAAGATTAAAGCTATAGCTGTATGTACCGTGCAGACATTCCGGATCTCTTGGATTGTTCTGTGGATGGTTCTTTGTATATACAGCACTCAGAGTTCATCATCACCCTGTAATCTCAAGATAAAGGATATAGATGAGGAATTTGGATTTTACCAAGAGGGTGACTTCATCATCGGAGGAGTCTTCACTATACGTGCCGGGACTACAAATTTTAAGGGAGCAAAATCATATATGAAGGAATTTTTCTCTGTGGAGTAAGTAACATTTTATTACACTATCACACCACACAATGTCATTTTCCTATGTAAGCGCATTGTTCAATGTTTGGGAACTGCGTCATTGTCAGAGATTAGGTTAAAAGGAAATCTGTCAGAAACATGCCTCACATTCCGTGCACACACATGTATACATGATTTCATACGAGGAGGTAAGTACGAATTACAACACTGGCAGCCACAAGAAGAAAAATTTGAAATCTGCATTCCTGCGCACACATACAATGCATTGAAAAAGTATTCATACCTCTTGGAATTTTCCACATTTTGTCATGCTACAACCAAAAATGTAAATGTATTTTATTGGGATTTTATGTGAAAGAACAACACAAAGTTGCACACAATTCTGGAGTGGAAGGAAAATGATAAATGGTTTTCAAATTTTTTTACAAATAAATCTGTGAAAAGTTTGTCGTGCATTTGTATAGTCAATACTTTGTAGAACCACCTTTCACTGCAATTACAGCTGCAAGTCTTTTTGGGGATGTCTCTACCAGCTTTGCACATCTAGAGAGTGAAATTTTTGCCCATTTTTCTTTGCAAAATAGCTCAAGCTCTGTCAGATTGGATAGAGAGCGTCTGTGAACAGAAATTTTCAAGTCTTGCCACAGATTCTTAATTGGATTTAGGTCTGGACTTTGACTGGGCCATTCTAACACATGAATATGCTTTGATCTAAACCATTCCATTGTAGCTCTGGCTGTATGTTTAGGGTCATTGTCCTGCTAAATGGTGAACTTCTGCCCCAATCTCAAGTCTTTTGCAGACTCTAACAGGTTTTCTTCTAAGATTGCCCTGTATTTGGCTCCATTCATCTTCCCATCCACTCTGACCAACTTCCCTGTCCCTGCTGAGGAAAAGCATCCCCACAACATGATGCTGCCACCACCATGTTTTACAGTGGGGATGGTGTGTTCAGGGTGATGTGCAGTGTTTGTTTTCCGCCACACATAGAGTTTTGCTTTTAGGCCAAAAAGTTCAATTTTAGTCTCATCTGACCAGAGTACCTTCTTGTACATGTTTGCTGTGTCCCCAACATGACTTCTTGCAAACTGCCAATGGGACTTCTTATGGCCTTCTTTCATCAATGTCTTTCTTCTTGCCACTCTTCCATAAAGGTCAGATTTGTGGAGTGCACGACTAGTAGTTGTCCTGTGGACAGATTCTCCCACCTGAGCTGTGGATCTCTGCTGCTCCTCCAGAGTTACCATGGACCTCTTGGCTGCTTCTCAGATGAATGCTCTCCTTGCCCGGCCTGTCAGTTTAGGTGGACGGCCATGTCTTGGTAGGTTTGCAGTTGTGCCACACTCTTTTCATTTTCGGATTATGGATTGAACAGTGCTCCATGAGATGTTCAAAGCTTGGGATATTTGTTTATAACCTAACCCTGCTTTAAACTTTTCCACAACTTTATCCCTGACCTGTCTGGTGTGTTCCTTGGCCTTCGTGATGCTGTTTGTTCGCTAAGGTTCTCTAACAAACCTCGGAGGGCTTTGCAGAACAGCTGTATTTATTCTGAGATTAAATTACACACAGGTGGACTCTATTTACTAATTAGGTGACTTTTGAAGGCAATTGGTTCCACTAGATTTTAGTTAGGGGTATCAGAGTAAAGGGGGCTGAATACAAATGCCCTCCACACTTTTCAGGTATTTATTTGTAAAAAAAATTGAAAACCATTTATCATTTTCCTTCCACTTCACAATTATATGCTACTTTTTGTTGGTCTATCGCATAAAATCCCAATAAAATATATATACATTTTTGGTTGTAACATGACAAAATTTGGACTTTTTCAAGGGATGTGAATACTTTTTCAAGGCACTGCGTACACAAGGCCTTACCGGAACATAACTTATGTTTTTTAGGCTGTATGCACACAGCCGTAAGAGCTTTACTGATCATATAGGATGATTTTCTAACAGAAAAGTTCCTGTGTAAATGATAGAATTCACCTCCGTAGCATCTCTAAAATACACCCCTTTTTAACAAATGAAACCACCAAGCTCCTCATTCACTCCCTTGTTATCTCTTGCCTTGGCTATTGTAACTCCCTTCTCATTGGCCTGCCTCTCCATAGGCTATCCCCTCTTCAATCTATCATGAATGCTGCTGCCAGACTTATCCACCTTACCAACCACTCAGTGCCTGCCAACCCTCTCCTCCAATCCCTACACTGGCTCCCAATCACCCAGCAAATTAAATTCAAAATACTAACCACAACATACAAAGCCATTCACAACTTTGCCCCGAGCTACATCACCAATCTTGTCTCCAAATATCACCCAAACTGTCCTCTCCGCTCTTCCCAAGACCTCCTACTCTCAAGCTCTCTCGTCTCCTCCTCTCATGCTCGTCTCCAGAATTTCTCCAGAGCCTCTCCCATCCTCTGGAACTCGCTACCTCCACCTGTCCGGCTATCCCCTACTCTTGCTACCATCAGGCGATCCCTGAAAACTCATCTCTTCAGGAAAGCCTATCACGTCTCCAACTAATCTCCTACCACTTCCATCAGCTCATTCCCCACAGTTACAACCTTTTGTACCACCTGCTCCACCCTATTAGATTGTAAGCTCTGCTGAGCAGGGCCCTCTTAATCCTCTTGTATCTTATTGTATTATAACTGTATTGTCTCCCTTTTATATTGTAAAGCACTGCGTAAACTGTTGGAGCTATATAAATCCTGTATCCTGTATCCTGTTAGATACATGTAAATACATGTAAAGCTTTGTTCACACTGGTGTTGCTGTCCGTTCTGAATGCAGGCTGTGTTTGTTATTGCGCATGCATCCACCCCGGGCAGCATATATAGAGGTGAATACAGCAGCTGCATGGACACAGCAGGACACAACCACATTTGGATATCTGCACTCACTGCTACACACATGTCAATTTCTGAGATGTAGCTGTGTCTGGCCACCACTATAGGCAGAGAAAGTAATTCATAACATGTGCAGGATCTGTGATCTTCAATATCTGACACAGGTACAGACATTATACTGACCGGTCAGATGAGTTAGACGTTACTGAAACACCAACTGGGGGTCATTGTTCTGCCCAGAAAGTACATGGGGCCATATCCTCTGACCTTCCCTCACCCCAATCTACCTCCCTCTCGCCTGTCTATCTATCTGTTCTACTGATATGTCTCTCTCTCTCTCTCTCTCTCTCTCTCATCTATCTATCTACACTATATTGTCAAAAGTATTGGGGCGCCTGCCTTTACACGCACATGAAATTTAATGGCATCACACAAGGATTAGGAGTGTGTCTATGGGAATATTTGACCATTCTTCCAGAAGTGCATTTGTGAGGTCAGGCACTGATGTTGGATGAGAAGAGATGAGAAGGCCTGGTGTCTCAAAGGTGTTCTATCAGGTTGAGGTCAGGACTCTGTGCAGGCCAGTCAAGTTCCTCCACCCCAAACTCACTCATCCTTGTTTTTATAGACTTTGCTTTGTGCACTGGTCCAAATCATTTGGGGGAGGGGAGATTATGATGTGGGGTTGTTTTTCAGGGGTTTGGGTTGGCCCCTTAGTTCTAGTGAAGGGAACTCGTAAGGCGTCAGCATACCAAGACATTTCGGACAATTTCATGCTCCCAACTTTGTGGGAACAGTTTGGGGATGGCCCCTTCCTGTTCCAACATGACTGCGCAGCAGTGCACAAAGCAAGGTCCATAAAGACATGGATGAGCGAGTTTGGGGAGGAGGAACTTGACTGGCCTGCACAGAGTCTTAAAAAAATGAATAAAAACCAAGCGCTGATGTGACTAGATATGTGTGATATAAATAAATTGTGCTAAAAAATATATATATAAACCAATATAGTTAGTGCTATAATAAAATCAGTAAATTAAAGCTGCTATCAATATAGGGTGATCAGATAACCAAACAAATAGTACTAAGTATAAAATTGATGCGCTTTAAATAAATATTGCACAATATGCTGCTACGACTAAGCTAAAATCCAGGAATAAAAAATGCATACATGTGAATAAAATAGATAAATAATTATGGTGCTAATACATGTGTTAAAATAGCCAAAATAAATCTTCAAATTGGTGATGTGACGGTGAATATAAATAAATAATAATGACACTCAGAGTACAATGTCCAGATAGAGATAAATAGTGGGGGAAAGTAAAAATAAATAAACAGTTCCTTCCCTTAATCCAGATTGATTGACTCACTGGGTTAGATCGTTTGTATCAGGATATTTAGTTTTTCTCGCATCCCACTTTAGCCATAATACTGCTGATGATTCGGCTCTCAGGATAAAGGTTTTATGCAAAGCAAGCAAAGAAAAAATAGATCATTGTGCAGTGAACTTACTAGATAGTGCACAAGCAAAACATGGATAAGAGATACACTCACAAATTCCCGGTCTATTAGAAGCATTCAACTATGCAGATTGCAGTCAGCCGCTGTGGACGAAGTTTCCCATAGAGAAACAGCTGCTGTTAACCTTCAGGTGTATTGCAGCACTGAACGTCCTAAGCTCCTCCCATGCGTTACATCACTGACACGTGACTTTTTCAAGGCGGCTGACTGCAATCTGCATAGTTGAATGCTTCTAATAGACCGGGAATTTGTGAGTGTATCTCTTATCCCTGTTTTGCTTGTGCACTATCTAGTAAGTTCACTGCACAATGATCTATTTTTTCTTTGCTTGCTTTGCATAAAACCTTTATCCTGAGAGCCGAATCATCAGCAGTATTATGGCTAAAGTGGGATGCGAGAAAAACTAAATATCCTGATACAAACGATCTAACCCAGTGAGTCAATCAATCTGGATTAAGGGAAGGAACTGTTTAATTATTTTTACTTTCCCCCACTATTTATCTCTATCTGGACATTGTACTCTGAGTGTCATTATTATTTATTTATATTCACCGTCACATCACCAATTTGAAGATTTATTTTGGCTATTTTAACACATGTATTAGCACTAGGGTTGTCCCGATACCACTTTTTTAGGACCGAGTACAAGTACCGTTACTTTTTTTCAAGTACTCGCCGATACCGATTACGATACTTTTTTTTAATGTCACGTGACAGTGTTTTTTTTTTTGACAGTGTTTTCTTTATTTTTTTTTGGGGGGGGGGTGAACGGTGTTTTTTTTTTTTTTTTTTTTTTTTTACAATTTTTATTTTTTACAATAATATTTTTTTTATTCTTTATATGTTGTTTTTTTTTTTTAATCAGCCCTGTTGGGGGGCTTTGGTGAGATATCAGGGGTCTTAACAGACCTCTGATATCTCCCCCTTGAGACAGAGAAAGAGACAGAGGATAGAGATTCCCCAGACCCTTTCTCTGCAGCCTCAGCTACACTGAGAATGAATGGAGAGAAGACAGCGGCTCCTTTCCATTCATAAACTGAGACATTGTAATCACAAGAGATTACAATGTTTCAGTTATGTGAATGGACAGAGTCAGCTGACTCTGTCCATTCACACAGCGGAGAGAGACAGCCAGGGCTGGTGCAAGGATATTTGACACCCTAGGCGGGCGAAACCTCATTTTGCCGAAACCCCCCCCCCCCCCCCCCCCCGGATCTGCCCCTGAGTTCAGATATCTGATTGTGTAGTTCAGTCTCCTGTCATCACTGACACTTCCAGATCCATGACAGCCATCACTACACAGATGTGACAGGTACACTTAGCCTTAATTCAGTGTGCTGTGTTGAGCCCATTCATTTTGAATGGGCTCAAATTGTGCCTCATTGCACAAAAGTAGTGCAGCACCTATTTTGGAACTGCACTTCAACCGGATTGCATGGTCCATTTGTACCATGTGATCAGGTGCAGGCAAATGCACTGCGTTTGTGACCTGCATGTGGGGTCTCATTAACATTGCACTGACACCCACTGCAGAGTGCAAGAGCAATGCAATTTGAATGCGGTGTGGGAAATGCACATGGATGGTGGTTTTCTTGCACTGCGTTCTAGTGTGAACTGGGGCTAAGTGTCTGGTGTGTGAGGACCAGCTCTGTCTATGCCAGCAATAACCAGGCAGGATGGACAGGACAGATCCCTGGACTCCTCATCTCTGTGTACTCCAGGCCTGGCCAGTGATCAGGGATGGTAGATCAGATCAGAGATGGCTGAACAGTGATTTGTACAATCATGGAGGATTTCCCCCTCCAAAATACAAAAAATGTAGCAGCAATAAAGAATTGTTGCTGCTAATAAAATAAGTTGTGAGATGTAGCATGAATGGACCACAATATAAAAGCATAATACATTTATTAAAATCCATCTAAAAAGCAATGTGTCACAATGACTAACAAGAATAAACATTAAATATCAAATATTCTACACTGCCACTCAAGACAATGTTGTTTTAAGCCACAAAAAACACACTTATTGTATGTAGGCTGGGGGGGGTCACATCTGTATAGACTACCCACCTAACCCTACAATCACTGAGATGTCCAATTTTATTTATACCTTCTGGGAGGAATTTTACGTGGATGCAGTAGATCCATGATCTGTCTGTGTTTGGCTGCGAATCCGGACAATGCAAAGTTGCAAGCAGTATAAAGCACACATAAATCTTTCAGTACATAAATCCTCCAATATTAGAACAGGAGGCAGCAAGCAGCATAGGTCTGTCAATCAGTGCAGGACATAATACTATATTTGACACATGTGTGGAGTCCAGTTCAGTCAGTATTACATGATGCTATGAGCAATGCTACCATCACTCTGGTTGTGTCTCACCCAACCGGGGCTCTGAAGCAGTGACAGGACATCCTTCACAAAGCTATAGTCTGCTGCTCAATCCCACTACACAGTCTGTCAGGATTCTGTATGTGCAGATCCCTAGCCACCCCTGGTGTCCTGTTTCCTGGCTCAGACCCTATACAGTACACATGGTTTACCTGGTGACATATTTTTCAGCCACCTTCTTCTGACTGGGCTGCAGCATCATGCGGGACATGTGCCTGTTCTCCAGGCTCCACTACAGGTGCCCACAGCCTCACTGGGAGGAAGACGAAGCTATGGAAAAACAGCCGAGATATCAGATTGCCAGAGGGAAGGAGGGGCTTTGTCCCGGCTCTCTCTCCTTTCCTGTTCTCACTACCGCAGGGGCTGTACAATTGTCTAAAGACACATACTAAAGGCAGGCTGAACTGGGGATGAAGTAGCTTACCAGCAGAGGGGATGTTGGAAGCTCTGATCCTGCAGAGTGCCCGCCATAGGCGTGCGCACAGGGTGTGCCAGGTGTGCCTGGGCACACCCTAATCGCTTTGTGTGGTGCACATTCCCCCCTGTTTAGACCACTGATATTTCATCCCCCAAAAAAATGTTACAAAATAAAATAATTTAAAAAATAATCTAATAAAACTACTGACACTGTCCACTGCCCTACTGACACCATCAGTACATATACACATGCATATGTATTTGAGCTTTGGGGTGCACACCCTAATGCAAGAGGCTGCGCACACCTATGGTGCCCGCACAGCAGAAGCTTAAAGCACCGAGCCCTGGACATCGCTGGAAAGGCTGAGGGAGGGGAAGAGACGGAGTTGCGGGGGAGAATGGACCATGTGGCGTACGGGACTGGGCAGAGAGAGAGGCAGAGCTAGCTGGCTGTAGTGGTACATGATCAGAGACTGGTGGTGATGGTGAAACACAGACAGACAGGTCACTAGCAGTCTGGCACTGTGATGATCAGAGGCACAGCGGATGCTTCCTTTCCTTCCTCCATTCGATTCAGTCGGGACACAGACACAGTTCTCCGCCACCGCTGACACTGTACAGAGGGACTCGGGAGCGACTGCCTGTTGTGTTGAGACTGACTTAGTTGCTGGCTGCAGATAGAGGGAAGAGGGTCACCAGCGGCCGGGCGCCCTAGGTGGCAGTGCGCCCTAGGCGGCTGCCTAGTCCGCCTAGTGGTAGCAGCGGCCCTGGAGACAGCAGAACGGAAGGGACAGAGAAGGAGAGGGGTATGGAGGGGACAGCGGAGAGACACAGGGAAGGAGAGGGGAATGGAGGGGACAGCGGAGAGACACAGGGAAGGAGAGAGGAACGCAGGGGACAGCGGTGAGGCACAGGGACGGAGAGAGGAATGGAGGGGACAGCGGAGAGACACAGCAGAATGGAGGGGACAGCGGTGAGGCACAGGGAAGGAGAGAGGAATGGAGGGGACAACGGAGAGATACAGGGAAGGAGAGAGGAACGGAGGGGACAGCGGAGAGACACAGCAGAACGGAGGGGACAGCGGAGAGACACAGGGAAGGAGAGAGGAACGGAGGGGACAGCGGAGAGACACAGCAAAATGGAGGGGACAGCGGAGAGACACAGGGAAGGAGAGAGGAACGGAGGGGACAGCGGAGAGACACAGTAGAATGGAGGGGACAGCAGAGAGACATAGGGAAGGAGAGAGGAACGGAGGGGACAGCGGAGAGACACAGCAGAATGGAGGGGACAGCGGAGAGACACAGGGAAGGAGAGAGGAACGGAGGGGACAGCGGAGAGACACAGGGAAGGAGAGAGGAACGGAGGGGACAGCGGAGAGACACAGAGAAGGAGAGAGGAACGGAGGGGACAGCGGAGAGACACAGGGAAGGAGAGAGGAACGGAGGGGACAGCAGAGAGACATAGGGAAGGAGAGAGGAACGGAGGGGACAGCGGAGAGACACAGGGAAGGAGAGAGGAATGGAGGGGATAGCGGAGAGACACAGGGAAGGAGAGAGGAACGGAGGAGACAGCGGAGAGACACAGGGAAGGAGAGAGGAACGGAGGGGACAGCGGAGAGACACAGCAGAATGGAGGGGACAGCGGAGAGACACAGAGAAGAAGAGAGGAACGGAGGGGACAGCGGAGAGACACAGAGAAGGAGAGAGGAACAGAGGGGACAGCAGAGAGACACAGAGAAGGAGAGAGGAACGGAGGGGACAGTGGAGAGACACAGGGAAGGAGAGAGGAATGGAGGGGACAGCGGAGAGACACAGCAGAACGGAGGGGACAGCGGTGAGGCACAGGGAAGGAGAGAGGAATGGAGGGGACAGCGGAGAGATACAGGGAAGGAGAGAGGAATGGAGGGGACAGCGGAGAGACACAGCAGAACGGAGGGGACAGCGGAGAGACACAGGGAAGGAGAGAGGAACGGAGGGGACAGCGGAGAGACACAGGGAAGGAGAGAGGAACGGAGGGGACAGCGGAGAGACACAGGGAAGGAGAGAGGAACGGAGGAGACAGCGGAGAGACACAGGGAAGGAGAGAGGAACGGAGGGGACAGCAGAGAGACACAGGGAAGGAGAGAGGAACGCAGGGGACAGCGGTGAGGCACAGGGACGGAGAGAGGAACGGAGGGGACAGCGGAGAGACACAGCAGAATGGAGGGGACAGCGGTGAGGCACAGGGAAGGAGAGAGGAATGGAGGGGACAACGGAGAGATACAGGGAAGGAGAGAGGAACGGAGGGGACAGCGGAGAGACACAGCAGAACGGAGGGGACAGCGGAGAGACACAGGGAAGGAGAGAGGAACGGAGGGGACAGCGGAGAGACACAGCAGAATGGAGGGGACAGCGAAGAGACACAGGGAAGGAGAGAGGAACGGAGGGGACAGCAGAGAGACACAGGGAAGGAGAGAGGAACGGAGGGGACAGCGGAGAGACACAGCAGAATGGAGGGGACAGTGGAGAGACACAGGGAAGGAGAGAGGAACGGAGGGGACAGCGGAGAGACACAGGGAAGGAGAGAAGAACGGAGGGGACAGCGGTGAGGCACAGGGAAGGAGAGAGGAACGGAGGGGACAGCGGAGAGACACAGGGAAGGAGAGAGGAACGGAGGGGACAGCGGAGAGACACAGAGAAGGAGAGAGGAACGGAGGGGACAGCGGAGAGACACAGGGAAGGAGAGAGGAACGGAGGAGACAGCGGAGAGACACAGCAGAATGGAGGGGACAGCGGAGAGACACAGAGAAGAAGAGAGGAACGGAGGGGACAGCGAAGAGACACAGAGAAGGAGAGAGGAACGGAGGGGACAGCAGAGAGACACAGGGAAGGAGAGAGGAATGGAGGGGACAGCGGAGAGACACAGGGAAGGAGAGAGGAATGGAGGGGACAGCGGAGAGACACAGCAGAACGGAGGGGACAGCGGTGAGGCACAGGGAAGGAGAGAGGAATGGAGGGGACAGCGGAGAGATACAGGGAAGGAGAGAGGAATGGAGGGGACAGCGGAGAGATACAGGGAAGGAGAGAGGAATGGAGGGGACAGCGGAGAGACACAGCAGAACGGAGGGGACAGCGGTGAGGCACAGGGAAGGAGAGAGGAATGGAGGGGACAGCGGAGAGATACAGGGAAGGAGAGAGGAACGGAGGGGACAGCGGAGAGACACAGCAGAATGGAGGGGACAGCGGAGAGACACAGGGAAGAAGAGAGGAACGGAGGGGACAGCGGAGAGACACAGGGAAGGAGAGAGGAACGGAGGGGACAGCGGAGAGACACAGGGAAGGAGAGAGGAACGGAGGAGACAGCGGAGAGACACAGGGAAGGAGAGAGGAACGGAGGGGACAGCGGAGAGACACAGCAGAATGGAGGGGACAGCGGAGAGACACAGAGAAGGAGAGAGGAACGGAGGGGACAGCGGAGAGACACAGAGAAGGAGAGAGGAACGGAGGGGACAGCGGAGAGACACAGAGAAGGAGAGAGGAACGGAGGGGACAGCGGAGAGACACAGAGAAGGAGAGAGGAACGGAGGGGACAGCGGAGAGACACAGGGAAGGAGAGAGGAATGGAGGGGACAGCGGAGAGACACAGCAGAACGGAGGGGACAGCGGTGAGGCACAGGGAAGGAGAGAGGAATGGAGGGGACAGCGGAGAGATACAGGGAAGGAGAGAGGAACGGAGGGGACAGCGGAGAGACACAGCAGAACGGAGGGGACAGCGGAGAGACACAGGGAAGGAGAGAGGAACGGAGTGGACAGCAGAGAGACACAGGGAAGGAGAGAGGAACGGAGGGGACAGCGGAGAGACACAGGAAAGGAGAGAGGAACGGAGGGGACAGCAGAGAGACACAGGGAAGGAGAGAGGAACGGAGGGGACAGCGGAGAGGCACAGGGAAGGAGAGAGGAACGGAGGGGGACAGTGGAGAGGCACAGGGAAGGAGAGAGGAACGGAGGGGACAGCGGAGAGACACAGGGAAGGAGAGGGGAACAGAGGGGACAGCGGAGAGACACAGGGAAGGAGAGAGGAACGGAGGGGGACAGCGGAGAGACACAGCAGAATGGAGGGGACAGCGGTGAGGCACAGGGAAGGAGAGAGGAACGGAGGGGACAGCGGAGAGACACAGGGAAGGAGAGAGGAACGGAGGGGACAGCGGAGAGACACAGGGAAGGAGAGAGGAATGGAGGGGACAGCAGAGAGACACAGGGAAGGAGAGGGGAACGGAGGGGGACAGAGGAGAGACACAGCAGAATGGAGGGGACAGCAGTGAGGCACAGGGAAGGAGAGAGGAACAGAGGGGACAGCGGAGAGACACAGGGAAGGAGAGAGGAACGGAGGGGGACAGAGGAGAGACACAGCAGAATGGAGGGGACAGCAGTGAGGCACAGGGAAGGAGAGAGGAACAGAGGGGACAGCGGAGAGACACAGGGAAGGAGAGAGGAACGGAGGGGACAGCGGAGAGACACAGGGAAGGAGAGAGGAACGGAGGGGGACAGCGGAGAGACACAGCAGAATGGAGGGGACAGCGGTGAGGCACAGGGAAGGAGAGAGGAACGGAGGGGGACAGCGGAGGGGGACAGAGGAACGGAGGGGGCACCGAGGAGTATGCAGTGACAGTCATCGGTGAGCGATCACCGCTGTATGTCACTAAAGCTGCTGAAAGCCGCTGGGGGAGAATCTTGTAACTCCCCCACGCGCCGATCACAGCTGTCCTCTAGGTATCGGGGGAAGCATCGGGAGCATTTGCCCGAGTACAAGTACTTGGGCAAATGCTCGGTATCGGTGCCGATACCGATACTAGTATCGGTATCGGGACAACCCTAATTAGCACCATAATTATTTATCTATTTTATTCACATGTATGCATTTTTTATTCCTGGATTTTAGCTTAGTCGTAGCAGCATATTGTGCACTATTTATTTAAAGCGCATCAATTTTTTACTTAGTACTACACAGAGTCTTGACCTCAACTTGATAGAACACCTTTGGGATGAATTAGAGTGAAGCCAGGCCTTCTCGTCCAACATCAGTGCCTGACCTCACAAATACACTTCTGGAAGAATGGTCAGACATTCCCATAGACACACTCCTAAACCTTGTGGACAGCCTTCCAAGAAGAGTTGAAGCTGTTATAGCTGCAAAGGGTGGGCCAACTCAATATTGAATGCTACGGACTAAGACTGGGATGCCATTAAAGTTCATGTGTGTGTAAAGGCAGGCGTCTCAACACTTTTGACAATATAGTCTATCTATTTATCTCTCTCTCTCTCTCTCTCTCTCTCTCTCATCTATCTATTCCCCTCTCTCGCATCTGTCTGCTTGTCTATCAGTCTGTTCTATCTATCTATCTATCTATCTATCTATCTATCTATCTATCTATCTATCTATCTATCTATCTATCTATCTATCTATCTATCTATCTATCTATCTATCTATCTATCTATCTATCTATCTATCTATCTATCTATCTATCTATCTATCTATCTATCTATCTACAGTATTTCTCAGCAGTCTCACTGTTACATAGATAAACTTGTTTTCCCTTTTGAAAAATATAAGCCCCAGCATTCCCAGCCAGCCAGATTCTGCATGTATACGGGGAAGGGTTCCATCCTCAGCTGGTGACTCTTTGTAATATGATAAGTTCACCATGCTGTGCCTGACAGGATGGGATTTGTAGTTCCCCAACAACAGCCATTCCTAATTCCTGTGTATCTGTTGGCTGTGAAACTACAATCCAATTTGTCATCCCAGTCAAGAGCTTTATATGTAGATGGGGTGACAACCATTCTGATACTAAAGGTTCATTCACACCATAGGCATTGCATTGTGCTGAACAGCCTTATGCCCCGTACACACGGTCGGACTTTGTTCGGACATTCTGACAACAAAATCCTAGGATTTTTTCCGACGGATGTTGGGTCAAACTTGTCAAAGTTGTCGGAAAATCCGACCGTGTGTACGGGGCATTACTCCTTGCAGTCCCAAAGCATAGACAAGGCAAGTTGTTCCACTGATTTCTAGCCTGTGGCTTCAGAGTTACTTCAGGAGAGAAATCCCAAGCATTCGCTCTATGTGTATCACAGCGTGTCATGGCATGCTGGGACTTGTATTTACCACTACATAAGCCTGCCTAAACCCATGGCTCTCAAGCACAATTTCATTGCATATTGAAGAATGCCCTGACAGCCAGGTGCTTTAGGGTGTATATTAAAAAAAATTGTAAATAGCAAATGACCCAGTGATAGTTCATGTAAATTTGTTCTGTGCAAAATGGGCAAAAAAAGAATGTTAATAGGCTATTTCCTGTCATGGATGAATGTTTTTCATTGATTTAAAATAGAAAATACCACATTTGGCCACTAGACGGTGCTAAACATTGCAAGGATTTCTTATGATATCTAGCATCATCTATTGGCCAAATTCAGTTTTTTCCTTTTAAAATTAATGAAAAACATCAGAAAAAGGAAATAGCCTAATAAAAATGTTATTATTCTTTGTCTCATTGCTGAGCATTCTTTTTTAATAAATAGACCTCTTGTGTAGTTATACGAGGGGTATGCTGGGGTAACAATAGCAATGATAGCATAAACTAGCCCTGAGACATCTGAAGACCCCGGACCCAGAAAAAGACTGGGAGAAGATGGCAGACATCTCCGGTGCAAACATCCTGTGTATACATGTACATTATTGGCAGAGCTCTGGGACCCATATTACTATTACTTTTTGTTTCGAATAGGGTGAGGAAGGATTAGAACCTGCCAGGTTCCTACTGACAAAACTCTGATCCGGAGATTGAAGCGCCACACCACAAGATTATAATCCAGAAAAAAGTTTCTTAATTGGGCATACAAATTTAGGTTATACCCTGATTGGCTGTTATAGTAATTAAACGATTGGAACACATTGATTAATTCCAGGTGAGTATAAAACACTGGTTCTGTCAGTGACAATGCAATCTAGCACAAAGGTTCACACTCTACAATGTATCCTTTCCTCAATATAGGTAAATTTGGAAAAAAGCTTTGGGTCTCCACTTAGGCTTCCACAGCCCTGGTCAGTGGATCCTGCTTTGGGTGCAGGCTGGATAGGAGTCCTTTTTACTCCATACATAATGTGAGAGCATTGAAAATATATCGGACCATACACTGTGCAAAGCCATATGTCAAAAGGATGATAGCAGCCTTAGCAGACTCCATCCAAGCCACACCTTCCATTGCATTTTGCCCCACCCCGGGGCTTAATCATGGAGCCTAGGAACATAAATCCACAGATTGTTTCTAAACTTAACATTTGCTGATCTGGATATTGACACACCACACCATTATCATGGATTTGGAATCCGCTTCCATTAGAAGGATAATGGATGACCAGAACTTGGTTGTTGCAGCTGGCAGACAGCAGAAAAAGCCAGAGTAGGCACAGGGAGTATGATGTGTATCCTCATTGAATGATGGTGAGAGCCCTAAAAAGGGACAAGGTTCAGAGTTTAAGGTACCCCCTGGTCATTACAGGAGCTCCTAGAGGTGGAGATGTTGTACTGCAAGAGAGACTTGAAAAAGGGGGACATGCCCCCGAAACACATTGTCATGGCAACCTAGTGACTCAGTGCAGAGAAAAATATTTTTTTCTCCACATTTATCATACAGTGTTTTGTATATCTACAGTGATTGCATACTGCTTTACACTGACCAATTTAGCACTGACGCACACCTTTTTGATTTTTAGTGACACACAGTGTTTCTCTTTGGTGATCAGTGTGCCTCTTCTTTTAGCATGTACAGGTCTTGTCTGATTGCTGTTGTGTTACACATAATGAAATTTTACCTTGGTGTTTATTGTGGCTGCCACTGCTTTAGTTTTAGTTGGAGATGAGACTACATAACAGGCGCAGGAGTGCCGGGTGATGTCACTCATCTACTGTCCGGTCTACTAGCATAGGAAGATCACTTACCAGCCTACAGAGGATCACCTCTCCATGTTGGATTCCAAAACACTGCTGTAGTGACTGCTTTGAGTTGACTTAAGTCAAACCAATGTCTGCATTTCGGCATCAATATTATATTGGCTGTAAGCAGAATTAGCGTAAAATCTTGAAGATTCACGCTAACACAAAATAAATATCTTTATTTCTACAGCGATGATTTTCGAGCAATACTAAATGTTTTGGTTTTTCATTTTGCTATTCACGAAGTTAACCAGAACACAGAAATTTTACCCAATATTACACTGGGATATCATATGACTGATTCATCATTATATACGGGTGTGGCTGTAAGAAATGTTCTACAAATTTTATCTGGACCACAGAAGACAGTCCCTAATTATTTATGCTCTGGAGAAGGCAAACTAGTGGGTTTTATTGGAGACCATTACTCAGTGACAACTATTCCAATGGCACAAATACTGGGGCTCTATGGATATACACAGGTAGGTGTTTTGTACATGAATGTCTATAACATTTTTTACATTATTTTGGGATGCCTCAATAGACAGAAAATATGTTCCTATACAATGAAGAAAAAAGGGTTGTGTGACAGACTCCCCCGGGACAGAGGCTATTGGAGGGGATTGAATGTGAGCCTCTTGCCAACAGATTATGGGCCCTGGATTTTAAGGGAACAATACTCTGCAAGGTGAATTATAAACCCAGTCTGATCTGTACTAATCAGACTCAATCGTGTATATATGTATATATTGTATGTTGTCTCATTCTGTTGTGGACTCTTTGCTGTGGTCATTTGGGATGTGTGTCCCTGTAGAGGGAGGGGGGATTCCTCCAGCATCCCCCCTGCTGATAAGACTGATTCATAATGCTGGGACAAATACTGTTAGGAGATTCTGATGTCAATTCCAGCCACCTGTCTGTCTGTTGCCTGCTAGAATGTGTTTATTGTAAATAAGTCTAGTATGGGATCTAAGAGTCATTAGATCCCCCTTGTTGTTTGTTTTAATTAACTCTGCTATTGTGTGAAGAAGAGTTCTGTGTTGATTTGTGATAATGTTGATTGTGTTTTATGAGCTACAAGACGGCCAGTCTGGCCTAAAGGTCATGACTGAATCATCTAGGCTGTCTAAAGGGATCAGTTAATTAGCCCATGTTAATTAGGTTTCTGGTCACAGGTGTATGTTCAGAGTAATATGAGCAGGAGGTATGCACCTCCTCTTTTACTGTATAAAAGAGCCTGTATTCCTTTCAATAAGAGAGATTCCTGTTTGAAATTACATACAGCCTGCCTGGTGTTTGTTCTGAGCTATCACAACTAGATTCGATTGGCACATAGCTGTAGTTCGAATCCTGGAGCATTGGATGGCCGAACCATCAGATGTTGCGATCTGCAATCTAAATCTATAGCCGCAGAGGAGTGTCAGGAGAGTGGAACCGAGCGAGCAGGGGCTTGTTACAGGTTGTAATGCCACAACACAGATAATAGGACTTAAGGTCTAACTTAAAGTCTAACTTTGGAAAAGTTAAAAATTATTCCTTCTAGTGTGTTCAGTCTAGGGAAAAGGAGAAGCACTTTAAAGTAATTGTAAAGTCTCATTTATGTATTTTTTTTTAATAAAAATAACAAACATGTTATACTTACCTGCTCTGTTGCAGTGGATTTGTACAGAGCAGCCCAGATCCTCCTCTTCTCGGGTTCCTCTTCTGTGATCCTGGCCCCTCCCTCCTGTCGAGTGCCCCCACAGCAAGCAGCTTGCTATTGGAGCACCTGAGCCAAGTCACAGCTCCGTGTATCCATTCAGACACAGAGCTGCAGCCCGGCCCCACCTCCTCTCTCTCCTGATTGGCTGACTGACTTTGAATAATAGCAGCGGGAGCCAATGACACCACTGCTGTGTCTCAACCAATCAGGAGGGAGAGCTTCAGATGGCCGAGACACTCGTGGACATCACTAGACAGAGATGGGGTTCAGGTAAGTATTAGGGGGCTGCTGCACACAGAAGGCTTTTTATCCTAATGCATCAAATGCATTAAGATAAAAACCTTCTGACTTTACAACTTCTTTAACTTGACTGATCCTCCACTCCCTTGGCAGACTGTCCCTTGCCTTCATCATGACCAATGTAGGTCTATGGAACCTACATCAGCCTTGATTACATCAATGGCTGGAGCATGGAGGCAAAGAAGTTGTGGGGACCGGTCCAGTAGTATTGAGGAGAAGGGGATTGGGCAAGTAGGTCTTCCTTTTTCTGTCTCCTAGACTTAGATGAGTATTTATCTCTTGTAGTGCAGATGCAGCCCCACTGTAAGGAATACTTTTTACGTTTGTTTGTTTTAACTCTTTTCCCAGCTAGGCATTTTCAACTCTTAATGGGCCTTAAAGTGGAACTTTAGTCAGAAAATTAAGTCCTGCTATATCACTTCAGGCTGGCCCATTTTGCAGGTTAACCGCTTGCAGACCAGCCGCTGCAGTTTTACTGCGGCAGTATGGCACGGCTGGGCGAAATGACATTTCACCCAGCCTTTTGGCCACTAGGGGCACTGGCGTGCCCATGGCGTGTGCACCTGCGGTGTGTGCCCAGAGCTAATGCGAGTGTCTGGCGGGCGTGATGACTGCCGGGCTCCCGCAATCGCTTGTGACAGAGCGAGAACTAGGATCTGTGTGTGTTCTTTCAGGGGAGAGGAGACAGATCGTGTGTTCATACTAAGTTTGAACACCGATCTCTCTCTCTCTCTCCTCCTAGACAGTCCCATCCCCCCACAGTAAGAAACACACATAGGGAACACAGTTAACCCCTTGATCGCCCCCTAGTGTTAACCCCTTCCCTGCCAGTGACATGTATACAGTAATCAGTGCATTTTATTGCACTGATCGCTGTGTAATTGTCAATGGTTTAAAAAATGTGTCAAAAGTCTCCGATGTGTCTGCCATAATGTCGCAGTCCCAATAAAAATCGCAGATCACCGCCATTACTAGTATAAAAAATAAATAATAATAAAAATGCCATAAATCTATCCCCTATTTTGTAGACGCTTTAACTTTAGCGCAAACCAATCAATATACGCTTATTGCGATTTTTTTTTTTACCAAAAATATGTAAACGAATATAAAATCGGCCTAAACTAAGGAAATCATTCGTGTTTTTGATAAAAAAGGTGGGATATTTATTATAGCAAAAAGTAAAAGATATTGGGGGTTATTTATGAAAGGCAAATCCACTTTGCGCTACAAGTGCAAACTACAAGTGCAAAGTGCATTTGAAATTGCACTGAAAGTGCACTTGGAAGTGCAGTCGCTGTAGATCTGAGGGGGACATGGAAGGAAAATTAAAAAAAAAGCATTTTAGCTTGCACATGATTGGATGATAAAATCAGCAGAGCTTCCCCTCGTTTCAGATCCTCCCCTCAGATTTAAAGCGCCTGCACTTCCAAGTGCACTTTCAGTGCAATTTCAAGTGCACTTTGCACTTGTAGTTTACACTTGTAGTGCAAAGTGGATTTGCCTTTCGTAAATAACCCCCTTTGTGTTTTTTTCAAAATTGTCGCTCTTCTTTTGTTTATAGAACAAAAAAAAATGCAGAGGCGATCAAATACCACCAAAAGAAAGCTCTATTCGTGGGGAAAAAAGGATGTCAATTAAGTTTGGGTACAGCGTCGCACGACCGCTCAATTGTCAGTTAAAGCGACGCAGACTTTGATTATATGTTTCTTTTATTTTATTTTTCAATGTTTGTTTTATCAAGTCACAGATTAATTTAGTGTGATACATTGTATGCACAGTGGAGCGGATTGTATGAGAATAGCGCTGCACCATTTATATATGCAATTTTCTATTTGTTTGATTTAGTGAATCACTGATAGGTGTACAGCAGCTATTTCATATCTTTAGATTTCAGATTTATTATAATTATTAATTATTCATTAATAATATTTAGATTTATGTATGTTTTAGTATACAGATCACTGATTTAGTGTGTTTGTGTTTTAGGGTACCAGGTAGCGCTGATTGTTTCACTTTATTAAAAATAAGTCTCTGTACTTTAACCACTTGACAACTGGACACTTAAACCCCCTTCCTAACCAGACCAATTTTCAGCTTTCGGTGCTCTCACATTTTGAATGACAATTGCTCAGTCATGCAACACAGTACCCATATGAAATTTTTGTCCTTTTTTTCACACAAATAGAGCTTTCCTTTAGTGGTATTTAATCACCGCTGGGTTTTTTATTTTTTGCGCTATAAATCAAAAAAGACTGAAAATTCTGTAAAAAAAAAAAAAATCGTTGTTACTGTTAAAATTTATTGCAGAGTATTGGCGAATATTGGCAGAGTATTGGCGAGTATTGGCAGGGTATTGCAGAGCATTGGCAGAGTATTGGCAGAGTATTGCAGAGTATTGTACATTATTGCAGAGTATTGCACATTATTGCAGAGTATTGGCAGAGTATTGCACATTATTGCAGAGTATTACACATTATTGCAGAGTATTGCATAGTATGGGCACAGAGCAGCACTGTAGGCACTACAGATCCAGTACACAGCACTGCTAAAAATGATCTCTCCCCCTCTCCCCCTCTCCCCTCGCACTGTACAGATCAGTACAGAGAGGGGAGGGAGGAACAGGCGTTATGACATGACTCCGGTTTGTTTACAAGTGATCACTCTGTCATTTGACGGAGCGATCACGTGGTAAACGGCTGCTACAAGCGGCAATTTACTGCGATCCATGATGCGCTGGGTCTTCCGGACCCGGCAGTCACGGATGTCTGCGGGAACATGCCCCAGGGGGCGCACAAGAGCAACATTCTGGGAGGACATCCATGGACGCCCACCCAGAATAAGTCGACCGTAGTGTAGCCGTCTTTCGGCCATATTCTGGGAGGACGTCCATGGACGCCCACCCAGAATAAGCCGACCGTAGTGTAGCCGTCTTGCGGCCATGTAAACCCTCTTTTTTATTTATTTTTAGATTTTTTTTAAACAACAAACATGTCATACTTACCTCCACCGTGCAGTTCGTTTTTGCACAGATCATCATCTTCTAGGGGCCTAGCGGCGCTATCAGCTCCTGCCCTCATTGGTAAACCCTCTAGGAGAAGCGCCCTCCCGTGGCGCGCTCCCGAGTCCTGCTTTTGAGTCCGTAGACACAAGATGCCGGACTCGGCCCCACCCCCCGGTGCCCACGTCATTAGATTTGATTGACATCAGCGGGAGCCAATGGCTGCGCTGCTATCAATCTATCCAATCAAGAGCCGAGACAACGGGCAGAGAGGTAGAGCACATTTTAGCCGTGGGAACAAACGGCTCAGGTCAGTAAAACGGGGGGGGGGGGGGCTGGACAGTGTCAGAAGTTTTTTCACCTTAATGCATCCTAACACGAGGGTTTACAACCCCTTTAAAATCCAGTAATACACTGTTTCACCCTGCTCTGCACATGCTCAGTTGCTCTCCATTTTAGGCATTTTTAGGCACTGCTGAGTTTGCAGAGGCCGATCTGCTGACAGCCTTGAAGTAGAATTAAACCCTCCTATCCTTTACAGCCAGGGGAACCTGCTTCTGTTCAAATTGCAACTGGCATGGTGCTGCAGATGTGATTATTTATGACACCAGCCATTTGATAGTTTGACAGTTTGGTTGAGGACACAAGCAAATGTGACAGTTAGCAATCCCAGCATTCAAGGAATGTAACTGTTTTTTAAAACTGTTAAATCGATGGGTTTAGCTCCGCTTTATGATTTACTGCTGTTTGGGGGCTCGGGGCTTCACCAAAATGGCTGCCTCCAGCAAGAAGCAAGTTATTATGAGTAAAGTTCCCCTTTAAAGTGGTTGTAAAGGCAGAAGGTTTTTTTATCTTAATGCATTCTATACATTAAAATAAAAAAACTTTCTGTGTGCAGCAGCCCCCCCTAATACTTACCTGAGCCCCATCATGATCCAGCGATGCCCACGAGTTCCTCGGCCATCTGGGACTCTCCTCCAGAATGGCAAAGACACAGAAGTGTTAAGTGCTATTGGCTCCCGCTGCTATCAATCAAAATCAGTTAGCCAATCAGGAGAGAGTGGGGATGAGGCCGAACCAGGGCTCTATGTCTCAAAGGACACAGGGAGCTGTGACTTGGCTTGGGTACCCCCATAGCAAGCTGCTTGCTGTGGGGGCACTGGACAGGAGGGAGAGGCCAGGAGAGCTGAAGAGGGACCTGAGAAGAGGAGGATTTGGGCTGCTCTGTGCAAAACCACTACACAGGGCACGTAAGTATACCATGTTTGTTATTTTTAGAGAAAAAAATAGACTTTACAATTCACGGATTCATTATTCACTTTGTATGCAAAGTTCTCCTTAAGTGATGACTACAATATTCGTAAACATCAGGATTGCTGTCCTTTGATGTGTGGAGTTCATGTTTGGCGCGTTCCTTCTTGGTCTCCCCTCTGTTCAGACACCCCAAATGGCCTTGAGGTACATTTTCCCTCGACCCTTTTTTCTTGCCCCCCCTTCCCCCCCCCTTTTTTTTCCCCTTCTTTCATGTATTATGTACAGACCTATGTATGTATGTATGTATACTTTTTTGTTTGTAAATAGATTTTGACTAAAGTATGAAGCAATTCAGCCTTGAAGAAGTGGATGTACCAATATAACTGCGAAACATGACGGCTTTGACTGCTTGTATATAGTGTACTTACTGTATATACGTTACTGTTTTTATAGGGACTACATTTGGTCCCTTGTTTATATATGTGTATGCCTTTGTAAACTTTTTTTTCAATAATAAATTATACCTGTATATTTATGTATTTTTCAATTTTGTGTTATATTATACTTGTCTGGAGATGACCGTTCAACAACCTATATCCATTGCCTACTTTCCTTATAGACTTTACAATCACTTTAAGTAATTAAGTGATTTAATAAAGAAGAAGTTGTGAAAGTATTACAAGGTGTCAGATTCTGATATCATCTTTTTTCATCATACACTTAAAATTATATGCAGTCCTCCCATATTCTCTACCTTGCCTGGAATACATTTAACTGAAAGGGTTTGAAAGTATCTTAATAACAAAGTGAAGAATTTGAAACCATCATGGTGTATACAAGCCTCCCTAATGAGAGCAAAATGTATCACTCCTAAAGTGTGAGTAAAGATAACATTTTTTATTTAGTTTTGGATAGAGTAGGGAAAGGTAGAAGCCCTGTCAAGTTTGTACTGATGAGATGAGACTAAAAGTGTGGGGCACTGGACCTCGTATTACAGTATTTCCAATCGGGTGTCAATCAGTGTAGTGGGAATGATTACTCTTAAGCCTCGTACACACGGTGCGATTGTTGGCCTACTGAGCGTCTGATTTTTGTCAAAAGATAACACAAATTGTGTTGTCTAACGGTACATAAATTGTCATGCCACAAACACAAACGTAGTAAAGTACTACGAGGAATTTCGGCTCTTGAGCGCCACCCTTTGGGCACCTTCTGCTAATTTCGTGTTTGGTGAACATTGATTCCGAGCATGCGTGTTTGTACTTTTGACTTTTGTGTGATGGATTTGTGTACAGACCATATGAAAATCACACCGTCGTCCGCCGAAAATTTACTAGCCTGTCATCCAACATTTGTTGGCGGAAAATTGGACAACAATTGTCAAATTGTAATGGTAAGATTTTAGGACAACAGTCTGTCAACAGACAATCCCCTGCCAACAATCGTACCGTGTGTACGAGGCTTTAGTCAGCCGTGTCTGAGGTGATGGCCGGCGGATGGCTCTTAAAGCAGTGTAAGACAAAAACAGAACATTCCATAGCTGAACTCACCAACCAGTCTGCCAAATGACCGAATTAATATAATAACGGGACTCAGGTGTGCTACTAGTGTCTATCCCACCCAAATATGAAAATGAACTGGTGGCCAAAAAGTGAATACATGTGTAAAAACAATTAAACACAAATGAGTGATTAACGTGACAAAGTCCCCTTGAGGAACGGGTGGTGAAAAAACAATTCAAACAGTCCTATAATTTCAAATAGGTGCTTTTCATAGGAAAACTTTCTTTTAGAATGATCCTAGGATGAAATAAAAAGGGCGGTCGCTTACCAGATGCGTGGGACCCCTATTACGGGGGTCTAACAGGCTCAGATAGGGTAAATCTTGCAGGCGGGGACGGCTGAAGGGATTCCCACAAACTCAGATATCCATCTGCCTCTGAACTTCCACTGGCATAGGCGATATCCCGCTGACTGAAAACAGCTGATCTGTGCTGAAACAGCCGATCGGAGGAGCAGCTGATCTGTGTGTTCAAACCACAATCTTTCTCCTGCACTGTGGAGGCCGGCTTGGTTCCGCATGTATAAGAGGGGATTAGAAGAAAAAAGCCTTCATGGTGCAGTAAATTAAAACTTCTTTTATTTAAAAACCATGGTCGGCATCAACTTTTTTTGACAGAAAATCAAAATCGAACGAATGCTGGAGCAGTGTTTTCTATTGAGGCTAGACTGCTACTGTGTGGTGACATCAGGCTTCATAGCTTTAGCATAGCATAGCCTAGCAGTTTGAATTTACTGCACCATGGAGGCTTTTTTCTTCTAATCCCCTCTTATACATGCGGAACCAAGCCGGCCGGCTACTCTATCTCCACAGTGCAGGAGAAAGATTGCGGTTTGAACAAACAGATCAGCTGCTCCTCCGATCAGCTGTTTCAGCACAGATCAGCTGTTTTCAGTCAGCCACAGTAATAGTCACAGTAATAGTAATTTATAGAAATTAATAGAAATTTTGTTTGGGTACATGACCTTGCAATTGCCAGTTAAAGTGGTCTCAGGTAAGTATTGAAGGGGGTTGGGGGGAGCTGCACACAGAAGGATTTTTATCTTGTTTCATAGAATGCATGAACGTAAAGCGCCTTCAGCCTTTAGAAACACTTTAATCTAATGCTTATTATTTAATTGATGAATTAATGCCTAAAAGACATAAGATAATGATTCTCTTTCACAGATCAGTTACGGAGCTACAGACCCTTCTCTTACTGACAGACGTCTTTATCCTCATGTTTTCCGAACAGTTCAGAATGATCATGTCCACTATTTGGCTGTAATTGAGCTGTTGAAACACTTTGGCTGGACTTGGGTTGGAATATTCACAACAGATGATGATGCTGGAGATAAGGAAAGAGAAATTTTAACAAAGTACATGATCAGTCATGGGATTTGTGTTGAGTTTACATATAAACTTGGAATAGAAACATTAACTGATGATATGTCATTCAAAGCTCTTGAAGCCACTGCCACTATTTTGAAAAACTCCACTTCTAAGGTCATCGTAGTATGTGGATCTTATGTCTACATCAATGCAGTTTTCTCTATCTATAACAGTTTTGTCTTTGATAAAACATTTATTTTTCCCCCTATTTGGGTTTCCAGATCTTCAGTACATCTAATACCAATACCTGCAATTAATGGGAGTTTAGCGGTGGAACTCTACCCCTTATCCCTTCCAGATAAAGAACATTTCTTTGATGGCATTGACAAGATGAATAGTACAAACAATTCACCAGGTTCCCAATATTTTTTAACTATAGCAAAGTGCTTGTCTGCAAACAGAGGAAAGAGCAAAATAGTATGTGAAACAGCCACCAACCAAGCAGAAAAATATCCAAACATGGACGGTTTTGTGAATCAAGGTGTCACGCCACGAATATATTACGCAGTAGAAAACTTGGCTAAAGCTCTTCATAATATGCAACTACTCTGTAAAGGAAAATCTGATGATAAGCGACATCATTATTATAAGCATCAGGTAAAAGTTACATCATATCTTTAATTTAAAGAAATATTTTACATAACAGTAATGTACGGAATATTCACTTAGACAGCACTTTTAATAAATACACAGTATTTCCAGTTCAAAATTAAAAGTTCTTATTAAGGTGCCAGCCATCAATTTTATTTAACCACTTCAATACCGGGCACTTTCACCCCCTTCCTGCCCAGGCTAATTTTCAGCTTTCAGCGCTGTTGCACTTTAGTTGACAATTGCAGGGTCATGCACGCTGTACCCATACTAATTTTTTATCATTTTTTGACAGATAGAGCTTTCTTTTGGTGGTATTTAATCCCCCACTGTTTTTTTTTTTTTTACTTTTTGCTAAACAAACAAAAATAGACCGAAAATTATGAAAAAAAGTATTTCTAGTTTGTGTATAACATTTCGCAAATATATAATATCAATATAAAACAGTTTTCCATTGGTGCCAAACCACAGAAACCCTAAGCAAAACCTACTCAACAACCATGGATACATGCATTGCAAGAATGACTTCAGCCTCCTGCAACATATGGTACTGGCCACTAATTCAGCCATGTTGGGAAAACAATTGGGAATTACATATGAAGACCAGGATCAGATTCTCCCAGCCCATCTCCACAATGCTCTAGAAAACTACAACAGGCTCTTGGAACCATACCAGACCACATGCCCTTAACATGGTGGGTGCCCCCCACCCAAAAGCACCTTGTCCCATGTTGATGGAGACAAGGGCCTCTTCCCCAAAACCTTTGGCGGTGGTTGTGGTTGTCTATGGGTGGGGGGCTTATCAGAATCTGGAAACCACCTTTAACAAGGGGGCCCCCAGATTCTGACCCCCACCCTACGTGAATGAGTATGGGGTACCCTACCCAATCATCAAAAAAGTGTTAAAAGGGATTAAAGACACTACACAAGTTTTTGACAATTCCTTTTTTAAAAAATAAAAAATAAAAAACAATGTCCCTCGGTGTAGATCCTTTGTCAATCATGCCGAACGTTGCAACGCCAAACCCAAAAAAAGAAAAAACCTCTGGCGTCGAAGGCTCCCTGCCAACTGCCTGCTCCTCAATCTGACATTTCTTCAATAGCTAAGGGGAGGAGTCACCCAATGACATCAGTGGGTGATCCCACCCCCTTTTTAAAGTCATCGACCCAGCATGCCCTGGTCAGTGAGGGGTGGGGTCTCCCGCTGACATGAAATTCTATTTGCATTTACTAACTTGTACCCTATGTCCCCTAATGGCAGAAAGCAGAAAAGGAATAAAAAATGATCCAATATCTCATATCTATGCACAAGTCTTCTAGTTGCTTAGCATGAAACATATATTAAAAGTTAAAAAGAAAAAGAATTGCGCTAGGTGCATAAAAACTGTGAATGAATGTGACTGAAAGAAAGTCCTGCTGCTGTGCACTATAACCCCGATATGAGGGCACAAAAAACAAAATACAATATAAAAAGTGCAGCGCTGGACATGTGAAGTAAATCGTGAAATTCATGAACCAATTATTTAAAATGGTGAGAAGGCTCTCAGAGTCAATACATCAAAAATAGTGACAAAATCACAATCATACATGATAATTATATAAAGTGCTTCATAATACATGAACACATAAACTATAAATGAGTGAAAAAAATTGAAAACTTATAAAAAAAACATAAAAGTCCATAACAGTGTATTTGATGCAAAATATTCTATGCAGATTTCAGGGATAAATATTCACTGTTCAGTGTTAGCCCACCACCGAATAAATAGATTGAAGGCTTACCGGAAAGCCTGTGACCGCCCTTATTCAGGGGGGTCAAAACAAGCTTAGCAGATGTGGGTGAACCACCACAGGGATACTCCAAGGGACACCGATGGACCGATGCGTCAGGACTCCTTGCGGGCAGCCAACCAACCGACAGCGGCTATGGATGTTCTCCAAAATCCTATCCTCTCATGGGGCAAACTTAATAGCTTCCACGGATCCAGTGCAAAAAAATATGGTTGTAGTGCCAAAAAAAGAAACAGAGGAAGATGCTCCGCTGGTGCAGATAACTTTTGGCTTGTTTATTTAGCAAAATACGGTGTATAACATTAATAAAAACAAAGGGAATAAAAAAACGACACTACCGTCATTTAATTTAAAATTGCGCATGCGCGGTGCGTTCAATGTTGTGACCCTACAGCCATTTCGTCACAACTGACGTCACTTTTTTTTTGCACTGGATCCGTGGAAGCTATTAAGTTTGCCCCATGAGAGGATAGGATTTTGGAGAACATCCATAGCCACTGTCGGTTGGTTGGCTGCCCGGCAAGGAGTCCTGACGCATCGGTCCATGGGTGTCCCTTGGAGTATCCCTGTGGTGGTTCACCCACATCTGCTAAGCTTGTTTTGACCCCTGTGAATAAGGGCGGTCACAGGCTTTCCGGTAAGCCTTCAATCTATTTATTCGGTGGTGGGCTAACACTGAACAGTGAAGATTTATCCCTGAAATCTGCATAGAATATTTTGCATCAAATACACTGTTATGGACTTTTATGTTTTTTTTATAAGTTTTCAATTTTTTTCACTCATTTATAGTTTATGTGTTCATGTATTATGAAGCACTTTATATAATTATCACGTATGATTGTGATTGTGTCACTATTTTTGATATATTGACTCTGAGAGCCTTCTCACCATTTTAAATAATTGGTTCATTAATTTCACGATTTACTTCACATGTCCAGCGCTGCACTTGTTATATTGTATGAAACATATATTATAAATAAAAAAAGCAAAAAAAATTTTTTTTTTTAAAGTGAAAGGTGAATCCTCTGATTTACAAGTGTATAGCTTTTGTGTTCTAATTTTATTTTCTGCATGTTTCTTATCCACTTCGGCTCTTACATCTGTTCACCCCTTATGGACCCGACCATTTTTCACATTTCTGCTAGGAGCCTGTTTATTTAGCAATGATTTTGTCATTACATAGCAATGTAATACATATATTATTTTTTTTAACCACTTGCCGACCCGCTCACGCCGATATACATTGGCAAAGTGGCATGGGTACGCAAAATCCCGTATGGTTACGTTGACCCTTTAAAAGCCGCCAAAGGGGTACTGATGCGCGTGGCTGGCGGGCATGATCACCGCCAGCCACGTGCTATTGCGTGCATGAGCACCAGCACGGGGATTTGTGTGTGTAAACACACAAATCCCTGTGCTGTCAGGGGAGAGGAGACATGTCGTTTGTACCTAGTAAATAGGAACAACAATATGTCTCCTCTCTTACTCAGTCTAATGCCCATACAGTTAGAACACACTGGGGAAACATACATTTAACCCCTTGATCGCCCCTTAGTGTTAACCCCTCCCCTACCAGTGACAATTACAGAGTAATCAATGCATTTTTATAGCACTGACCACTGTATAAATGTCAATGGTCCCAAAAATGTGTCAAAAGTGTCAGATCTGTCTGCTGCATTGTTGCAATCAGGATAAAGATCGCAGATCGCCGCCATTACTAGTAAAAAAATAAATAAATGCCATAAAAATACCATAAATCTTTCCCATAGTTTGCAGATGCTATAACTTTTGTGCAAACCAATCAATATATATAGAAGAATATATATTGGCCTAAACTGATGAAGAATTAAAAAAAAAAAAACATTTTTGGGGATATTTATGAGGATATTTATTGTAGCAAAAAGTAAAAAATATTGTTTTTTTTTTTTTTCAAAATTGTCGCTGTTTTTTGTTTATAGCACAAAAAATAAAAACCGCAGAGGTGATCAAATACCACCAAAAGAAAGCTCTATTTGTGGGAAAAAAAGGATGCAAATTTAGTTTGGGTACAACATCGCATGACCGCACAATTACCAGTTATAGCAACGCGGTGCCAAATTGTAAAAAAGTGCTATGGTCAAGGAAGGGGGTAAAATCTTCCGGGGCTGAAGTGGTTAAAACAACACTAAAATTATGATTGTAAGGCATTGCAAAGTTATTTACAAGTTATTTACAAATGTGGGTTTTTTCAGTTTTGCACTTTTTTTGTGATACGCATAAATATATTTAAAAGGTGTAAAAATAATAATAAACAAAGCAAACAAAAAACTGAAAAAAAGTTTAAATATTAGTTGATATAAAAAAAGATCAGCAGGAAAATTATAATTGAATGGAGGAGGAGAATAAGGAGTTAATTAGGGCAGATTAGAGTAAACGAAGGAGGAGTTCAAAAGAGGAGCATTTAATAAAAAAGAGAAAACAAAACTTTTTATTACTTGTCATGTTTCTTTAACTGACTTCATCTGCAGATTGAAGTACATTCCTTTGATTTGTAGATGAATAAACAGAAAGATACAAACTTGAACATCACTGTAGCTTCCTGTATTTGTGGCTGAACAATGTTGTTGATAAACATTCCCTCTCTGTATACTTGCAACGCAGCTGTGATTAATCAGAGTTGAATTGCCGTGTACTGGGACAGGGGGGATCCCTGCAGCCGGGCAGAAGGACTGGAGGTACTAGGGATGCCCTGTGTACAATGATGACTTTTTTTGAGCCTGTCTAGTACACCCAGAGTCCGCAACTGGTTATGAGTCGGGTGACTTGCAGTAAAACAGAAGGATGTATTTGACATAGCTTATTTCCTGTGAGCGGAGTCAAAAAATGTCTGGATCCTCTGAAAATGATTTGTTCCTTCTCACAGATTCTATTATACCAGCAAGCATTTTTTACCTTTCTATATTTATTTTCAAGCTGTATTGCCTCCTAAAAGAAATGAAATATTCCTTTGATTCAGCTGAGCCAGTGCCATTCTTTAATGAATATGGAGAATTTGTTTATCACTACAGAATAACTAACTGGATACTGGGAAAAGATGGTACTGCAGCCTATAAGGAGGTGGGAAACTTTACACCCTGGGCTCCAGAAGGTCAGAAGCTTCATGTCAACCATAAAGCCATAACATGGAAATTAACCAATAAGGTGGGACTGTGTTATAAATTTGAGTATTAATAAAGATAAAGTCAATGCAAATTGAAAGAATGCAAAACAAGGCAAAGCTTACCAGAGTATCCTTACTTTCTTAAGACTTTTCAGAGTTTATAACGGACATTAAAATCTTATTGTCAACAGTCTGTAAACCGCAAAGTTTAAAGTGGTTGTAAAGGCAGAAGGTTTTTTTAATGCATTCTATTCATTAGGATAAAAAGCCTTCTGTGTGCAGCAGCCCCCCTCAACACCCCTCAGCCTCCCCACCCCCCAATATTTTCCTGAGCCCCATCTCAATCCAGCAATGTTGCACAAGAGACTACGCTGTCTGGGACTCTCCCTCCTCATTGGCTGAGACAGCAGTGAAGCGCCATTAGCTCCCACTGCTGTCATTGAACAAAGTCAAAGTCATTGAACCAATGAGGAGAGCAAGGAGGCGGGACCGGGATGCAGCTCCATGTCTGAATGGACACAGGGAGCTTTGACTCTGCTTGGGTGCTCCCATAGAAAGCTGCTTGCTATGGGGGCACTCAACAGGAGGGAGGGGCCAGGAGCACTGTCGAAGGACTGTCGAAGGACCTGATAAGTAGGAGGATCTGTGCTGCTCTATGCTAAACCAATGCACAGAGCATGTAAGTATAACATGTTTATGTTTATAACACCTCACATCTCACCCACTTGAGCCTAAAATATAACTTTTCTTATAAGATTAATTTAAAATGTTTTTGTTTTAAATCTTCCAAAACTTAATTAGAGAAGTGTCTCAATATCAACAGGGAGAGCTCACTTAGTTCACACAGATGCAGTCTCTGATTGAAGTATTTAATCCTACACTGAGCTCACTCTTACTTTCATAGGTTGTACCCCAATAAATATAATGCTCCAACCAAAGAATGACAACATAGAAGTGTTCAAAAAATTCCTCAACCCAAAAATCCACCATGTTTTACCTCAAAAACCGAGGCTTCATCAGGGCTGACATGTGAAACAAAATTACATAACATGTCATTTGTGAAAAATGCCACATGGCAAATAGCCACCATTTTCTCATATCTGTCTTTCTCAGCTCAGTCACTGTGCTGTGAGTGTGCAGTGAGTGCGCTCTCTGCATGGAAGCCTTTATTGCCCATGGACATGGATATGTGTGGTGTATGGGCATTAAAAATAAAATATAAGCATTACTTTGCAACAGGTTAATCTAATGTTGGTTTTATAAAGTTTTCTTGGCATCATCCATTTACACCAACATAATTCACATGGGTTTATCCACTTCAGCTCCAGAAGTTTCATGACTAGGCCATTTTTTGCGATAAGGCACTGCGTTAATTTGACAATTGCATGCTCGTGCAACGATGTACCCAAATAAAATGTATGTCCTTTTTTCCCATAAATAGAGCTTTCTTTTGGTGGTATTTGATCACTTCTGTGTTTTTTTATTTAGTTATAAACAAAAAAAGACAGACAGTTTTGGAAAAAAAAAATATTTTTTACTTTCTGCTATAAAACATACCCAATAAAAAAATGTAAAAAATCTAATTTCTTCATTAATTTAGGTTAATTTGGGCTACATATTTTTTGGAAAAAAAATCCCAGTAAACATGTATTGATTGGTTTGCACAAAATTTATAGTGTCTACAAACTATGTGATGTATTTTTGGAATTTTTATTTATTTTTTAATGGCAGCGATCAGCGACTAATAGCAGGACTGCGATATTGCGGCGGACAAATCGGACACCTAACAAAAACTTTTGACACTTTTTGGGGACCAGTGACTTTATTATGCCCTGTACACACGATCGGATCTTGAACAGACTTTCCGATAACAAAATCCATCAGATTTTTTTTGACGGATGTTGGCTCAAATTTGTCTTGCATACACACGGACGCACAAAGTTGTCAGAAAATCCGATCGTTCTGAACGCGGTGACGTAAAACACGTACATCGGGACTATAAATGGGGCAATAGCCAATAGCTTTTGTCTCTTAATTTATTCTGAGCATGCGTGGCACTTTGTGCATCGGATTTGTCTACACACGATCGGAATTTAAAGGATCGGATGTTGTTGTTGGAAAATTTTATATCCTGCTCTCAAACTTTGTGTGTCGGAAATTCCGACGGAAGAAGTCCGATGGAGCCCACACACGATCAGAATTTCCGACAACACAATCCGATCGCACTTTCTTCGTCGGAAAATCCGACCGTGTTTACAGGGCATTACAGTGATCAGTGCTAAAAAAAATTGTGCTTTCACTATACTAATGACACTGGCAGGCAAGGGGTTAACATCAGGGTTGATCAAAGCATTAAATGTGTTCTTAGGGAGTGCTTACTAACTTTGTGGGGGATGGTTGTACTGTGGGAAGGCAGAGATCCATGTTTCTGCTTAGCAGAAACACAAAACAACTGCCACTCCTTGTCACAGAACAGTGATCTGCCTTGTTTACATAGACAGATCGCCATTCTGCCAGTGCCTTGAACAATCAGTGGTCCCGGTGGACATTCAGATCCAGAAGTTCAGAATCATGTGATTTTGCACAGAGTGGCCGTCCTGTCACAGTAAATGTGCATGGGGCAGTCTGCATCTGGTTAAAATGTAACCAGGAATTGCCCACATTTGCCCCCAAACCTCCCTCATATCTTTTAGATTTTGTACCATCAATATGTTCTTTTTTCTTATTGTAGGAAGAACCTGGTTTTATTAGTCCATGTGATATTATCACACAGCTTATTTTAGGTGTCCTGCAGGGGCAGCTACTGGGAGGTCAGTTCATAGTGACATAGACACACCTCCAGAACTAAATCTCCCAAGAGCCCTTTCCCTATTAGGTATGGGCCGAACACCCCCCCGGTTCGGTTCGCCCCAGAACATGCGAATAGGCAAAAAAAAAGCAGACTAAGTACATGGATTACTGGAACCATGTCCTGTGGTCTGATGAGATCAAGCTAAACTTATTTGGTTCAGATGGTGTCAAGCGTGTGTGGTGGCAACCAGGTGAGGAGTACAAAGACAAGTGTGGCTTTCCTACAGTCAAGCATGGTGGTCATTTAGACAGCCGCCTTCTCCACCGCTCCTCTCCTGACCAACAGAAGCCTTAAGACTACATTTTCCATGACACTGTAACCTACCAGAGTCAGGAAAAGTGTTAGATAAACACCTCTTTAACCACTTGCCGACCAGCCGCTGCAGTTTTATTGCAGCAGAATTACACAGCTGGGCGAAAGGACGTTATTTTATGTCACTTCGGTCTGTGGCCACTAGGGGCGTGCGCACCCTCTGATCACCCCCGAAGCTGATGAAAATGCCCCCCAGTCGCTCGTGACACACCAAGAACCGGGATCTGTGTGTGTAAACACACAGATTCCAGTTCTCTGAGGGGAGAAAAGACTGATCATGTTTCATACAAAGTATGAAGAGAGATCTGTCATCTCCCCTAGACAGTCCCATCCCCCCTTCAGTTAGAACACAGAGAGGGAACACAGTTAACCCCTTGATCGCCCCCTAGTGTTAACCCCTTCCCTGCTAGTGACATTTTTACAGTAATCAGTGCATTTTTATAGCTAGGATTGCTGTATAAATGCCAATGGTCCCAAAAATGTGTAAAAAGTGTCTGAAGTGTCCGCAGCGATGATCAAATACCACCAAAAGAAAGCTATATTTGTGGGGAAAAAAGGACATCAATTTTGTTTGGGTGCATGCCACACAACTATGCACTTGTCAGTTAAAGCGATGCAGTGCCAAATCGAAGAAAATGGCCTGGTCATTCAGCAACTAAATCTTCTGGGGCTGAAGCGGTTAAGGTGTCCTCAAGAGATCTCATCTTCTGCACCCCCTGTGGGGATGGGATGAGTTCTGAGACTTTCCCCTTGTAACGGTGGTCAAGGAGGGTTGCCAACAATCCTTCTCCTTTATGCCACGTATTCTTGGGTCCTATTGCAGGCTTTTAAGCATGAGGGAGCCTATGCACCGCAAGTTTGTGGAGGCATGAGAAGCAGACTCCTTGGGGTCACTAAGGATTACAGTATCTGGAACTGCCTCCTCCCAGCCATGTACTACTCCCAAGGGTTCTGAGGATGGAAAACCATCTCTTAATATTTGACATAAGATTTCCTCTGCTTCAATGCCTCCAAAACTGCCGAAATCCTATTAATCCTCCCTCTACTTGTGCGTTCTATGGTGTAGGAAGAATGGTGTCACTGTCTACATAAAGTGAGCCTTAAGAGGAAAGGAAGTCCTCCTCTTCCTCCCACTGCTCTGCCTCGAGTGCCCTGTCCATAATGCCACGCAGAGTCTACTCCAGCAGGAACACAACAGGGATTGTGTCACTGATGCATGCATTGTCACGGCTCATCATCCTTGTGGTCTCCTCAAATGGTGACAGTACAGTGCATGCATCCTTTATGAGCAGCCATTGGCATGGGGAAAAAAAGCTGAGCCCACCAGAGCCTGCCGTTGTGCCATACTCACACAGATACTCGTTGACGACTAGGGATGAGCCGAATACCCCCAGGTTCGGTTCGCACCAGAACATGCGAACAGGCAAAAAATTAGTTCGAACACGTGAACACCGTTAAAGTCTATGGGACACGAACATGAATAGTCAAAAGTGCTAATTTTAAAGGCTTATATGCAAGTTATTGTCATAAAAAGTGTTTGGGGACCTGGGTCCTGCCCCAGGGGACATGGATCAATGCAAAAAAAAGTTTTAAAAACGGCCGTTTTTTTTGGGAGCAGTGATTTTAATAATGCTTAAAGTGAAACAATAAAAGTGCAATATGCCTTTAAATTTCGTACCTGGGTGGTGTCTATAGTATGCCTGTAAAGGGGCGCATGTTTCCCGTGTTTAGAACAGTCTGACAGCAAAATGACATTTCAAAGGAAAAAAGTCATTTAAAACTACTCGCGGCTTTTAATGCATTGCCGGTCCAACAATACACATAGAAGTTCATTGATAAAAATGGCATGGGAATTCCCCACAGAGGAACCCTGAAACAAAATTTTAAAAAAATGACGTGGGGGGGTCCCCCTAAATTCCATACCAGGCCCTTCAAGTCTGGTATGGATATTAAGGGGAACCCCGGCCAAAATAAAAAAAAAATGACGTGGGGTCCCCCTAACTTCCATACCAGGCCCTTCAGGTCTGGTATGGATATTAAGGGGAACCCCGGTCAAAATTAAAAAAAAAAAAATGGCGTGGGGTCCCCCTCAAAATCTATACCAGACCCTTCAGGTCTGGTATGGATTTTAAGGGGAACCCTGTGCCAAAATTTAAAAAAAAACGGCATGGGGTCCCCCCAAAAATCCATACCAGACCCTTATCCAAGCACGCAACCTGGCAGGCAGCAGGAAAAGAGGGGGGACGAGAGAGCGCCCCCCCTCCTGAACTGTACCAGGCCACATGCCCTCAACATTGGGAGGGTGCTTTGGGGTAGCCCCCCAAAACACCTTGTCCCCATGTTGATGAGGACAAGGGCCTCATCCCCACAACCCTGGCCGGTGGTTGTGGGGCTCTGCGGGTGGGGGAAGAAAGAAGAAAGAAGAAAGAAGAAGCATTTAAATAAAACTGTCTCTTGTCATTTCGAACATTTTTGACAGTTTTTTTGTGAAATGGTAGGGGTACTTTTGTACCCCCTTACCATTTCACACAGGGGGGGAGGGCCGGTATCTGGGGGTCCCCTTGTTAAAGGGGGCTTCCAGATTCCAATAAGCCCCCCACCCGCAGACCCCCACAACCACCGGCCAGGGTTGTGGGGATGAGGCCCTTGTCCTCATCAACATGGGGACAAGGTGTTTTGGGGGACTACCCCAAAGCACCCTCCCAATGTTGAGGGCATGTGGCCTGGTACGGTTCAGGAGGGGGGGCGCTCTCTCATCCCCCTCTTTTCCTGCGGCCTGCCAGGTTGCGTGTTCGAATAAGGGTCTGGTATGGATTTTTGGGGGGACCCCACGCCGTTTTTTTTATTTTGGCGTCTGGTTCCCCTTAAAATCCATACCAGACCTGAAGGGTCTAGTATAGATTTTGAGGGGGACCCCACGCCATTTTTTAAAAAATTTTTTGGCCGGGGTTCCCCTTAATATCCATTCCAAACCTGAAGGGCCTGGTATGGAATTTAGGGGGACCCCCACGTCATTTTTTTTTAAATTTTGGTTCTGGGTTCCCCTGTGGGGAATTCCCATGCAGTTTTTTATCAATGAACTTCTATGTGTATTGTCGGACCGGCAATGCATTAATAGCCGGGAGTAGTTTTAAATGACTTTTTTCCTTTGAAATGTCATTTTTCTGTCAGACTGTTCTAAACACGGGAAACATGCGCCCCTTTACAGGCATACTATAGACACCCCCCAGGTACGAAATTTAAAGGAATATTACACTTTTATTGTTTCACTTTAAGCATTATTAAAATCACTGCTCCCGAAAAAACGGCCATTTTTAAAACTTTTTTTTGCATTGATCCTTGTCCCTGGGGCAGGACCCAGGTCCCCAAACACTTCTTTTTTCAAAAGATTTTATTGAAATTTTACAGAATATCAAGTAGAATTTGACATACAGCTCAGTGAAGTAAATCGCAAGTGTTCAATAGGCATCGATAGATAAATACAGGAAATACAAGAACAGTTGATAGAAAGCGAGTACGGGCATAACCCAAACACTTTTTATGACAATACCATGAATATAAGCCTTTAAAATGAGCACTTTTGATTTCTCCCATAGACTTTTAAAGGGTGTTCCGTGGCATTCGAATTTGCCGTGAACACCCCAAATTGTTCGCTGTTCGGCGAACTTGCAAACAGCCGATGTTCGAGTCGAACATAAGTTTGAATAGAACTCGAAGCTCATCTCTATTGACGACCCTCTGCTACATGTGCAGCTGCTGCAGCATTGCCAAAGTCGAGTGCAACCTGGTGGGCATGTCACAAATCAGGCAGTTTACAAGCAGGTGAAATGTCCACTGAATTTCAGCCAACTGAGCACTGGCTGTGTATGACTACAGACTCTTCTGGCCTGCTTTAGCAGATATTCCAACCCTGGATACCTATTTAAGAAACACTGCACCACCAAATTGAGGACATGTGCCAGGCATGGCACATGTGTCAAATTTCCCTGTCTAAGGGCAGAGAGGAGGTTTGTGCCCTTATCGTGCCCCGCCATTCCTGGCTCCAGCTGGTGTGGTGTGAACCACCTCTGGGCCTGCCCCTGGAGAGCTGCAAGAATCTTTGTTCCATTGTGGTTCCTGTCTCCTAGACAGACCAGCTGCAGCACTACATGTCACCTTGTAGCCTGACTCATTGAATAGCCCCTTGAACACGTAGGGGGTAATTGTGGTTCTTCGGACAATTCAGCAGAGGAGGGCCTGGAAGAGGAGGAGGACGGCGTAGAGCTGACAAATCTTGCATCATAACCACTAGCTGTATGGAGATGTGGCAGCACAAGCTGCAGCACTGAGCCCTGTCCTGCATCCTTCTGAATTGCAAGCAGAGTTACCCAGTGTGCTGTGAACAAAATATATCATCCCTGTCCATGCTGGCTGGACCACGTGTCAGCAGTAATGTGGACTTTGCAGCTGACAACCTTGCCCAACGATGCCACAACATTGCCTTCCACGTGATGGTATAGAGCTTGAATGGCCTTACGTGAAAAGAAACAGTGACTGGAAACCTGCCATTGTGGTATAGCACATTCTGCAAATTCAGGGAAGGGGGCAGAATCTACCAGATGGAAAGGCAGAAGTTGTAGAGCCAGCAGCTTTGACAAGCTTTCATTTAGATGCTGGGCGTGTGGGTGGCAGTGACTGTATTTTTCATTGCAGATGGGGCAGATAAATTTGCTGGCTATAGCCTACAGCTGGTGGTGTGCTACTGGCAGATGTGCTGCAAGGACCTGGGACACCCTCCACTATACCTTTCAGTGGAGGCTGCTGAGAGGTCATGAGGTATAGCAGGGACAGACTGAGGTGAGTAAGGAGGAGGAACAGAATTGCATCCCCTTTGTTTGGCTTTCAGTTGCATTTACCAGTGGGCTGTGTGGTGGGAGGTTAAATGCCTTGTCAAGCATGTGGTACCCAAATGGCTGGTGTTTTTGCCATGCTTGATGTGCTTGAGACAAAGTTTGCAAATTGCAACAGTCCGATCGGCTGCACATGTGCTGAAAAAGGTCGGGAGATAACAGCTCCATAAAGTGAATAGGGTGGCTGCTCTCTACTATTCCATGATGGCTGTCTCTTTGAGGTTGTGCCTCACCCTAACTTTCTTATTGTGCTCTATCCAGCACCCAAGTCACGTCAGTGACCTCATCATCATCATCATTTCCTCCATCCTCATTACCACTGGAGACAACTTGGCAATATGCTGTGGCTGGGGGAACATGACTGCTAATTTGTGTACCAGTGTTCTCCCCTCTCTCTAGGCTCATGTTCCTACATTCCTCAACCTCAGAACCAACATCTGAATCAAATAATGGCTGTGCATCTTCAAGAAACAAGTGGCTGACGCTGTGTTCAAATAACTCAGCTGACTCCTCCATACCTGATGCTGGTGCTATGGCAGAAATAGCTATGAACAAGGAGGCAGATTTAGTCACTCTGCAGCTGCAGTGGACTGCACACTAGTCTCTGCTTGGGTGGCGGAGGATGAGGAGGTTGAGGATGGTTTAGTAAGACAGTCCACCACCTCTTCTGCATGCTGTGGCTGGATAGCATGGGCAACATCAATAAAAAGAGAAAATTATGCCCTGCCTGAGGACTGACCATGTCCACCTTTGACTGTAAGCACATATGCTGCTCACAGTGCTATGGGAACGTTTGCCTCTCCTTGTTGTCCTCCCAGACATGATGGGGGGGTGTTTATTAATAAAATCTAACAAAAGATGTGGAAATGTGTACGTGAATGCACTTGTTTGGTGTTTGGTGGACTTTAATCTGAGTACTCACTACATAGACACACTCCACTGATAAACTACAATATACTGCGGTAAAACTGCACTGACACACTGATATATACTGCATTAAACCTGCACTAATGCACAGAAATGTGCTGCGTTAAACGTGCACTAATGCACAGAAATATACTGCATTAAACGGCACGTACCGCACTGAAATATACTGTGGTAAACTTGCAGTAACACACAGAAATATACTGCATTAAACGTGCAATAATGCACTGAAATGTATTGCGTTAAACAGCACGTAATGCACAGAAATATACTACATTAAACGTGCACTAACGTACTGAAATATACTGCATTAAACGTGCAATAATGCACTGAAATGTATTGCGTTAAACAGCACGTAATGCACAGAAATATACTACATTAAACGTGCACTAACGTACTGAAATATACTACGTTAATTGTGCACTAACACACTGAACTATATTGCAGTAAACCCGCCTGACAAAATAAACTGACACTAATGTAAAAATGAATGGTCACTACACTCACACTGACTGAACTATCACTAGATTCACACTAAACTGATATTCTACACTGACAATAGAATCAGAATAGCACACTGTAGCACACTAACTGCCTAGTAGCACTGAACAGAGCCATGTTCTATCTTTTTCCATGCCAATATCACACAACAAATGGCCACTATTAAAAGAATACTTTTATAGTGTGGGGTGGGACTAAGAGCAATGAACCATGATTGAATAATGTCATCATTACTTTCTCCAATCTAGGCTCTGACATGATTGGGCAAAGCTTTAATTGCTTCATTCAATCAGGGCTTCCAATGCACTGTGCGGCGGCGCAGTGCATTGCCATCATATAGCGGGCTGAACATATGGTCGAACGCCCAGATAATTTGGGTGTTCGTTGAATGGGCAAACAGCCAATGTTGGGCCCAAACTCGTGCTCGGGCCGAACCATTCGCCCATCCCTAATATTTAAGGTAAATAAACTTGGATGTCTCATTCAATCAAAGAAAAAAGCAGTACAGCACATAAATTAAACTAAATATATAAACTAAAAGTCCAGTATAAACAAAATGCAGGCAAAATCCAGTGATTCTTCCAGTGATACTAGTGACATGAGGTAAATGTTGCAGGGTGACTGTGGTGACAAACGTGGACCTCCACCTTCAGTGATACTAGCCGCTCACCTCAATAGATGGACCCCTGAGTAAATCAGTCAGGTCAAACACAGCAGTTCCCTCACCAGGGAATTAATCAGGAGGAGATGAGTACACCGTAAAGCCTCAGCAGCAGCAGCTTTCAGTAACCAACAGGCAGGCAGTAATCACATGTAAAAGATAAGGAAGGAATCTAGTGCTCTCTGAATGATATTCAAATCAATTTAATAAAAAAGCAAAAGAACTCACAATAAAATGCACTGTACCCCAGTGCGGAGGATAAAAGCCTCAGTCGCCGCTGAGGAAGTCCCGCCCACTTTGAGGGACGTAACGCGTACGGCAAGGAGAACGTGCCCTGATCGTGACGTCACCCGCGCTCCGCTCGTCCATCCTCTATGGGACATCCATTCCTTTCATGCTTTTATCCTCCGCACTGGGGTACAGTGCATTTTATTGTGAGTTCTTTCGCTTTTTTATTAAATTGATTTGAATATCATTCAGAGAGCACTAGATTCCTTCCTTATCTTTTACATGTGATTACTGCCTGCCTGTTGGTTACTGAAAGCTGCTGCTGCTGCTGAGGCTTTACGGTGTACTCATCTCCTCCTGATTAATTCCCTGGTGAGGGAACTGCTGTGTTTGACCTGACTGATTTACTCAGGGGTCCATCTATTGAGGTGAGCGGCTAGTATCACTGAAGGTGGAGGTCCACGTTTGTCACCACAGTCACCCTGCAACATTTACCTCATGTCACTAGTATCACTGGAAGAATCACTGGATTTTGCCTGCATTTTGTTTATACTGGACTTTTAGTTTATATATTTAGTTTAATTTATGCGCTGTACTGCTTTTTTCTTTGATACACATTTTGGGATTTGATAAATTTTACCCTCAGTATTACAGCTGCTGCTTGATTAGGGATTTTGGTTTGCGCTGGTTGATCTTGTTTTCATATGTCTCATTCAATGCCCACAATCTCATAGTTTAACTACTTTAATACAGGGCACTTACACCCCCTTCCTGCCCAGGCCAATTTTCAGCTTTTCAGCACTGTCGTTGTTTAAATGACAATTGCGCGGTCATGCTACACTGTACCCAAACAGAATTTTTATCATTTTTTACCCACAAATAGAGCTTTCTTTTGGTGGTATTTGATCACCTCTGCATTTTTTATTTTTTGCTAAACAATTAAAAAAAGACCTAAAATTTTGAAAAAAAATGGTGGGCACTGATGGGCACTGATAGGTGACACTGATGGGCGCTGAAGGGCTGCACTGATGGGTACTTATGGGTGGCATTGATAGGCGGCACTGCTGGGCACTGATAGGCAGCACTGCTGGGCACTGATACGTGGCACTGATGGGCACTGATATGCGGCACTGATAGATGGCATTGATAGGCATCACTGATAGCGCTGCCACTGGCAGGCATTGGGGGTGGGTACTGATTGGCAGCTGCCTGGGCACTGATTGGCATTTCCCTGGTGGTCTAGGGTGGCACAGCTGGTGGTCCAGTGTGGTGGCATCCATGGTGGTCCTGGGTGGGCATCCGAGGGGGAGCTGCGCTGATAAACAATCAGCAGAGACCCCCCCTGTCAGGAGAGCAGCCGATTAGCTACTCTGTCTGTCAGACATGAGTGAGGAAAAGCCAATCAATGGCTTTTCTTGTTTACATCATGATCAGCCGTGATTGGACACGGCTGATCACGTGGTAAAGAGCCTTCGTGGGAGGCTCTTTACCGAGATTGGTGTAGCGATGTGTCGGACTGACACACCGCACCACCGATCGCCGCAATGCGCGCCCCCACAGGCACGCAAGAGCGGCCATTCTGAGAGGCCGTCATATGACGTCCACCCAGAGTGAGAGCCGTGCTGCCCAACCGTCATTTGACGCTCAGCCGGCAGGAAGCGGGTAAAGACTAAGTAAAAGAAAGGGACATGACTTGCCATTAATCTGATGTGCTCCTTGTACTGCTGACTCCTGCATTCCGTGATATCTTCATCCACCGATGCTGCCCTAACTCCATTGCCACAATCTTCTCATCAAGAGTGTCTGACTATGCCTGCCCTTTCCGCCCTCTTTCTTCACTCATAGAAGGTGTACTACAGCTTATGTGAATGAAACGTGATCATGATGGATGTAGGGGGTAGACCTTTCAATCATCCACCTGTCCTCCATTCATAGATCTCAGTTATAGATATGTAGTGCTAGCCTGCAGGGGCTGCTGATTTTAACAGTTTTTTTCCCCCCAAAACCATATAGAGACCACCATCTCCCCAAGCAACCGTCCATTCATTCTGGCTCCAATAAACAGTCCAGGGGTTGTCTTTTTTGTGATGTATTGTTTGTAAAACTTGTGCAGTAACAGGAGAGGAGGATCAGGACATGGGATATTCCAAAATGGTTAGCAATTAGCTGTGAAAGGAAAATGTTGGACAGTCTAAGGCAGGGTTAGGGAACCTTGGCTCTCCAGCTGTTTTGAAACTACAAATCCCATGAGACATTGCAAGAACCTGACAATCACAGGCATGACTCCTAGATGCAGAGGCATGATGGGATTCGTAGTTTCACCACAGCTGGAGAGCCAAGGTTCCCTACCCCTGGTCTAAGGCCTCACAGCTGTAGACCATGAGGTATGTTTCTTTGGCATCTGGTTACCCTACAACACTGCACAGCTATACGTAACCAGTGCAATCTCCAGAACACAGTAACAGGGGAACATTCTGCTCTAGGTTCACAGTCTAGAATCCTGCTGAGGACAGGAGAATGCCCTTTACTCTGAGATGCTATGAGGACTGCCTCAGTCCAAGCTACCTCTGGCACTTATATCCCAAAAGTGCACAGTCACCAGGAATCAATTCAGGGTCATTATTTATAAGTCCCCAGGACAGCTGCCACTTTCCAGCTTCCTCCAGACGCAACCCAGTGAGTGAGACGGTGCTTCTCTCAACCAGATCCCTTTGGTGACATCCTGCAGTCAGTTACACAACACTTCCAGGCCCCAGGTCTGCCACAACTAAAACCTCACAGAACAGCAACATAGTCCATAGGCTGCCTTAGGGGCAATAGCCCCCCGAGGCTTGGAACTCTCCTTGCTCAGGAAAGAACCTCACTTTACAGCTTCAGACTATTTATCAGCTTCCCAGCCAACATCTGGACACACCTCCCCATGGATTGGCTAGGCCCTGATCAGTATTCAGCCTGGGTATTTGAATTCTCCCTCCCTAAGCTTGAGAAACTTCTTCTAAAGGCAGGGGAAAGCAATCAAACTCCCAGTCTGAACAACTCTGAACAGACCGGACCAAACAATCACTGCTCCCTTGATTACAAAATGAGCCAAAAACTAAATTTACCTAGCATCCTGCATTAGAAGGGTCATACACAAAGAAGCTGTAGTTATAGTTTCTATGAATGGAGATGATGGGCAGAAAGGGAAGGCATAGTTGGGCACTCTTGACAAGAGTCTGTGACAACCCCCCAGTTCTATTAACCTCCCACCGCTGTAATCTTCCAGTAGGAGGTGTCAGAGGATGAAGATTTCAAGGAATCCAGGAGCCAGAAGTACAAAGGACACATCAGATTATTGGTAAGTCATGTCCCCTACTTTTTTTTATTGACTAAGCCTACTTTATTATATTGTAAAGGACATCCATTGCAAATGAATAAACTACAGATACTATACATTCAGAAAGAAGATATAGAATTTTAGGGATAGTTTAGTTGAAGTGTTGTTTTAGACTCATTTTTCCTGATTTCCATGTGTTCCTTTTAAGCATCCAATCAGATTTGTCTTAAAGAAACACTATCACTTTGACCCTTCAGGACAGAGTAATAGTGTCTCTGGAAAGTGCCCCCAACCCCACATATTCATATTACTATTGATCATTTGCTGCTTTTTCCTCCATTTCAGTTGACAAGCCAGCTGGCAGCCAATCAGATTTCCATTTCTTCTAGGTTCCGGTATCTCGATGCTCAGGACCCTGTTTGCCTGGTAACAGAAAAAAGTTTGGAACTTCAGTTCATAAATGTTGCTATGAGTGCATCCCATGTCCAGAAGGGGAGATCTCCAACATTTCTGGTAGAGTGTACATTTGTCATAGACTTGTGCTGTAGTTCAGAAAGAGAATTTGACAGGGATGACAAAACTGCACAGGATTTTGGTGCTTCAGAGGTCCACTGTACCACTGCACCAATACACTCCTCCATTGACTGCATTAATACCACATACTTCTTTACTGACTGCCTTTGTATTGGTGGACATGGAAAACTTCAACACTTCCATGCTGCTCCTCTTATACATACCATTACTGCACCCAAAAACTGCTCCACTGAACCCTTGACCGCTTTTGCAATTGTTGCTGCACACATAGCAACACACTATGGGTCTGTGTAGAAAAAAATTGTTGTGGGATGACTTAAACATTTGCACATGCACCTCGAATGATTGCTGTATTGTTTGTAATATGAGTATCTTCTATGGTTGTCAGCTCCATCTAGTGATCATAATGCAATATTTTCCTAAATTTGCCTTAACCACTTCCCGCCCGCCCTATAGCGGATTGACGTCCGGGAAGTGGTTCTGTTATCCTGACTGGACGTCATATGACGTCCAGCAGGATAACATGCCGCAGCGCGCCCCCGGGGGCGTGCATCGCGGCGATCGGTGGAGCGGTGTGTCAGTCTGACACACCGCTACACTGATCTTGGTAAAAAGCCTCCGGCGGAGGCTCTTTACCACGTGATCAGCCGTGTCCAATCACGGCTGATCACGCTGTCAATAGGAAGAGCCGTTGATCGGCTCTTCCTCACTCGCGTCTGACAGACGCGATTAGAGGAGAGCCGATCGGCGGCTCTCCTGGCAGGGGGGGTCTGCGCTGATTGTTTATCAGTGTAGCCCCCCCGCAGATCACCACACTGGACCACCAGGGATCGCCACTAGGACCACCAGGGAAGGGGCAACATGTGGATGGCCAGGTATGTACCCCATGGCCATCCACATGTGCCCAGTGTGCCAAATCTGTGCCAATCAGTGCCCACAAATGGGCACTGATTGGCACCATTATGTTGCAGTGATGCCCAGCAATGCCACCCTTAGGGGCATCACTGCAAACAAGCAGTGCCATCAGTGCCACCCATCAGTGTCCATTCATGCCACCTGTCAGTGCCCATCCATGCCCATCAGTGCCCATCTATCAGTGCCCATCCATGCCCATCTGTGCCAACTATCAGTGCCACCTATGAGTGCCCATCAATGCCACCTATGAGTGCCCATCAATGCCACCTATGAGTGCCCATCAGTGCCACCTATAAGTGCCCATCTGTGCCACCTATGATTGCCCATCAGTGCTGCATACCAGTGCCACCTATCAGTGCCCATCAGTGCCACCTATCAGTGCCCATCAGTGCCGCCTATCAGTGCCCATCATCAGTGCCCGTCAGTGCCACCTCATCAGTGCCACCTCATTGGTGCCACCTCATCGGTGCCCATCAGTGCCGCCGTATCAGTGCCGTCAGTGCCGGTCAGTGCAGCCATATCAGTGCCCATCATTGAAGAAGAAAACGTACTTATTTACAAAAAAGTTTTAACAGAAACAAAGAAAAACTTGTTTTTTTTCAAAATTTTCGGTCTTTTTTTATTTGTTGCGCAAAAAATTAAAACCGCAGAGGTGATCAAATACCACCAAAAGAAAGCTCTATTTGTGGGAACAAAATGATAAAAAATTTGTTTGGGTACAGTGTAGCATGACCGCGCAATTGTCATTCAAATTGCGACAGCGCTGAAAGCTGAAAATTGGTCTGGGCGGGAAGGTGTCTAAGTGCCTGGTATTGAAGTGGTTAATCAAGGAAGAAAAACATTATAGGCACTAGATGGAGCTGAAAATCATAGGAAATAATCATATTACAAACAATACAGCAATCAAAGACCATTTTTACCACAAACTGCTGCATAGTGTATATTCAAACCACTATGAATTTTCTTACAAATTTGGTATTTCTCCCCATTTAATAAACAGGTCCAATTTTGCTGATATATTTTCAAAAAGTTGTTTTTATGGAAATCACTCAGGTTTTTACTTTAAAGACAAACATCATTTGAATGTAAGACAACAGTGTGAACTTGTAAATTCTGTATATACTGTACATGCATTTCAATTTGTATGCTTTATCTACTGCAGCAAATATCCTTGATATCATACCAAACCTTCTGCCATGTTTTCACATTCCTAATAGAGATGGGCCGAAAATCCCCTAGTTTGGTTCGCACCAGAACTCCCGAACAGGGAAAAAGTTTGGCCCCAAACTGCAAACTCCATGGAAGTCTATGGGACCCAAACATGAAAAATCAAAAGACCCCATTTTGAAGGCCTATATGCAAGTTATTGGCCATAAAAAGAGTATGGGGGCTTGAGAACTGCCCTAGGGCACATGTATCAATGCAAATAAAAAAAAAACAATCATTTTTAACCTCTTGCTGACCAGCCGCCGTCATAATGATGCGGCAGGTCGGCTCTCCTACGCAAACCGCCATAGGTGTACGTCGGTCTGTGCAAGGAGGCAAGTCGGCGACTAGGGGTACATATCTTCACTGGTCTCATGATTCGATTTGATTATGATTATCCTGTCCACGATTCGATTCGATTCCACGATGCATCACGATGCATCATGATTACAGTGTATGGTTAAAAACTTTTTATCCGAATATTCAAGCAGTCAGAAAAACTACATTTTTCTCCAATGGCAGAGGAATGTTGGGATCAGAGGCAGAGGGATGTTGGGATCAGAGGCAGAGGGATGGTGGGAGCAATGGCAGAGGGATGGTGGGATCAGAGGCAGACAGATGGTGGGATCAAAGGAAGACAGATGGTAGGATCAGAGGCAGATGGTGAGATCAGAGGCAGAGGGATGGTGGGATCAGAGGCAGAGGGATAGATGAGATCAGAGGCAGAGGGATAGATGGGGTCAGGCAGATGGATGTGGCATCAGAGGCAGAGGGATAGAGGGGATCAGGCAGATGGATGTGGCATCAGAGGCAGAGGGATAGAGGGGATCAGGCAGAGGGGTAGTGGGATCAGAGGCAGACGGATGATGGGATCAGGCGGATGGATGGTGGGATTGGAGGCAGATGGATGGTGGGATCGGAGAAAGAGGGATGGTGGGATTGGAGGCAGATGGATGGATGGGATCAGAGGCAGAGAGATGGTGGGATCGGAGGCAGAGGGATGGATGGGATCGGACGCAGAGGGATGGATGGATGGGATCAGAGGCAGAGGGATGGATGGATGGGAGCAGAGGTAGAGGGATGGATGGGATCATAGACAGAGGGATGGTGGGATCAGGCAGAAGGATAGTGGGATCAGGCAGAAGGATAGTGGGATCAGTGATACTGGCACTCAGGGTACAGGTATTCACCCTGTAGAAAAACACACTGCTGCCAGGAAGACAGAAGTGATGGAATCTGCTGCTGACAAACAGAATACAGTGAACGTCTCAGATCTCTCAGTGCTGAGATTTCAGCTCTTCCCTGCTGCACATTCCAGCACACTAGGAGTTAACATAGTGGAATGTGTGAACGGGGAAGACAGAGCTGAACTCTCCCACCGGGTCAGTACAAGTTGTAAGCAGAGAACATGTCTAGCCCAAACCATTTGCCCAAAACAAATTCCTAAGACCTTGATAAGAAAAAAACATACCTACTTACGGTTTATAATTGTAATAATAATGTGATACCTACATAAGCATGGTTATAAAAAAAAACTCAAAGTGCTGAATATACAGAACAGTTATTTGGAAAGGTGCTGGGTGTATTTTTTTTGTCTTTTCCCTACTGCATTAGTTATTATTAATGTAAAGCCACAGATCAATGTTAATATATGAGTTGCCTAGTTATAAAATAGACTGTTTATTCCTGAGATACTTTAATACATATGTCCATCACATGTGTTTTTTTCAATACCTGCAGACAGTGAAAACTGCATGAAATGTCCTGATGATGAATGGCCAAATGAGAAGAAGGATCGGTGTCTTCCAAAACTGGTGGAATTTCTCTCCTACACTGATGATACTATTTCTGCAGTATTTTCATCTGTTTCCTTACTTTTTTGTCTTCTGGCTTGTTTAATATTGGGGATATTTGTTCATTACCAGGACTCCCCCATTGTTAAAGCAAATAACCTGAACCTGAGCTATCTTCTCCTGGTCTCCATCATGCTGAGCTTCCTCTGTGTCTTCTTGTTCCTCGGCCGTCCAGTAGATGTAACCTGCATGCTGCGTGTAATGTCTTTTGGTGTCATCTTCTCAGTTGCTGTCTCCTCCCTACTTGCCAAAAGTATCATGGTGTGTATTGCTTTTAAAGCCACCAAACCAGGGAGTCCCTGGAAGAAATGGATGGGAGTCAGATTGCCCAACTCTATAATGTCTGTGTGTCCCCTGGTTCAAGTAATAATATGTGTGATTTGGTTATCTATTTCTCCCCCCTTCCAGGACCAAGACTTTTACTCTTATCTAGGAAAGATCATCATTCAGTGTAATGAGGGTTCAGTTATCGGCTTCTACTCTGTCCTGGGATATATGGGACTTCTGGCAGCTGTGAGCTTCATTATAGCATTTTTAGCCAGGACATTACCGGACAGTTTTAATGAGGCCAAGTACATCACCTTCAGCATGCTGGTGTTCTGCAGTGTCTGGATTGCCATGATCCCGGCCTATCTGAGCACTAAAGGGAAATATATGGTGGCTGTTGAGATTTTTGCTATAATGGCATCAAGTGCTGGACTTCTTGTCTGTATATTTTTGCCAAAATGTTACATTATTCTATTTAGACCTGACCTGAACACAAAAACGGGTTTGCTTGGAAATAGAACCAAATGAATTTATTACTTACTGAAAATAAAATTAAACAAACTCAATTTGTCGATAAATATGTATAAGAATATTATTAACATTTTAGAAAATATAGTCTCATATACTGTATTATGCAGCAAAATTTTCATGTATTTACTCTGTGGAGCACCACTCCAATCTCCTCTGTTTTCTTCTATTAGATTTTCTGCAGATTTTTGTCTTCAGATTTACCAAAACCATGTAGTGCAAGAGTCTGCCTGATTGCATACAAATTTAAACTTTTAAGGTTTGACGTCATATTATATGGTTTTGGTAAATCTAAAGACAAAAATCTGCAGAAAATCTAATAGTGTGTATGGGGTCTAAGGTCTACACTTGGCAATTTAGTTTGAATATGTAGCACTATACAAGTTATTCATTCATTCATTCATACGAAAATCAGAAGGGAAAAGTCTGAAGACGTACTGCCTGCGGATTTTCAGATCGTTAATACGGTGCATTCGATAGACGATTTGACTTTTACATCAGACAAAAGCTGGATGTGCAGGCTATAAAATTTTTGTTGGATGTGAAGTCAACATCTGATTTTCAGATGGTCAGTACAGAAATCGTCAAACGAAAGTCGAAAGTACAAACACACATGCTCGGAACGAGTCGGAAACGGTCGGTCTTGTAAACTACCGTTCGTAATCTAAAATTATTATTACTGACGCGACAATTGATGAAATGTGTAAATGCAGCGCACATTCACATCTTCTTTAATAGGATAATAATGAAGCTGCTTTGCTGGTGATACTGATGTAGTTATGCCAAACATATTTTAAAAGGTATTTGTTTTGTACGATCTGAAAATCGCAAATCAACATTCACCAAAATTCTACTAACTTCTACTAACACTAAATTAGCAGAAGGGGCCTAAAAGATGGCTCTTGAGAAATAAACTTCCTCTGTATACTCTCATAGTGCTTCACTACGTTTGTGTTTGTCAAACGACAATTTGCGGATAGTTAGTATACTAGACAAAATCCTGCACACACGCTTTTGACAAAAATCAGATGCTCGGTCGTCCGACAATCAAACCATGTGTACGAGGCCTATGTCTGGGTTGGTAGCCTGTCTTCACTCCATAGCCCAGCAATCAATGTAACAGATGGCTGCACACTGATGACATCACTTTGAGAAAATACTTTTATTCTAGGTCTGTAGGCTCAAGCCTTATACACACAGTTTAATTGTTGGACGACCGAGCGTCTGATTTTTGTGAAAGTGTGCTGGATTTTGTCTAGCATACTAACTATCCGCAAATTGTCGTTTGACAAACACGAACATAGTGACGTACTATGAGAGTATAAAGAAGAAGTTATTTTCTCAAGCTCCACCCTTTGGGCCCCTTCTGCTAATTTCATGTTATTAGAAGTTTGGTGAGCGTTGATTCGTGATTTTTAGATCCTACAAAACAAATACATTTTAAAATATGTTTGGCAAAACTACACGCAAAGCAGCTTCATTATTATCCCCTTAAAGAAGATGAGAATTTTGACATTTCATCAATTGCTGCATCACAAATGTTAATTCTAGATTACGAACAGTAGTTTACAAGACCAAACTCTTCCGGCTCGTTCCTTAAATTTCCGAGCATGCGTGTTTGTACTTTCAACTTTTGTGTGATGATTTCTGTACTGCCCATCCGAAAATCAGATGCTGAGTTCATATTCGACAAAAAATTTATAGCCTGCACATCCAGCTTTTGTCTGATGAAAAAGTCAAATCGGTTGTCGAAAGCACCGTACTAACGATCCGAAAATTCGCAGACAGCTCGTCTTCAGACTTTTCCCTTTTCCCTGATTTTCGTACCGTGTGTACAAGTCCTTACAGTCCCAATAGCAATATTACTCAGGCTCATTTTACCCTGATTGCACTTAACCAAAGTGATAGGGCTGGTTAGGGAAGGGGATATTTATACCATAAGGCACAATGTAATACAATCAAAAGCAGTGACTGCGAGTGATTGACAATGGAAAAGGACATAACCTGTGTATCAAAGCATGGTAAAATAATAGCACATAGAGAAAGGGAAAACAAGTAATAACTAAACCAGTCAGACTGGTACAAGAAATATATATATAGATCTATAGATATATATCTATAGATATATATCCATAGATCTATATATATATCTATAGCTATATATAGATATATCTATATATAGCTATAGATATATATAGATAGATATATCTATATATATCTATAGATATATATAAATATATACAGTCAGGTCCATAAATATTGGAACATCGACACAATTCTAATCTTTTTGGCTCTATACACCACCACAATGGATTTGAAATGAAAAGAAAAAGATGTGCTTTAACTGCAGACTTTCAGCTTTAATTTGAGGGTATTTACATCCAAATCAGGTGAACGGTGTAGAAATAACAACAGTTTGTATATGTGCCTTCCACTTTTTAAGGGACCAAAAGTAATGGGACAGATTAACAATCATCCATCAATTGCAGTCAATTACAGCCTGAAGTCTGGAATGGATAGACATCACCAGACATTGGGTTTGCATAACATTCCACTTCTTTCCCTTAAAAAAACGCTTTGGTTGCTTTTGCAGTATGCTTCGGGTCATTGTCCATCTGCACTGTGAAGCGCCATCCAATGAATTCTGAAGCATTTTGCTGAATATGAGCAGATAATATTGCCCGAAACACTTCAGAATTCATCCTGCTGCTCTTGTCAGCAGTCACATCATCAATAAATACAAGAGAACCAGTTCCATTGGCAGCCATACATGCCCACGCCATGACACTACCACCACCATGCTTCACTGATGAGGTGGTATGCTTTGGATCATGAGCAATTCCTTTCCTTCTCCATACTCTTCTCTTCCCATCACTCTGGTACAAGTTGATCTTGGTCTCATCTGTCCATAGGATGTTGTTCCACAACTGTGAAGGCTTTTTTAGATGTTGTTTGGCAAACTCTAATCTGGCCTTCCTGTTTTTGAGGCTCACCAATGGTTTACATTTTGTGGTGAACCCTCTGTATTCACTCTGGTGAAGTCTTCTCTTGATTGTTGACTTTGACACACATACACCTACCTCTTGGAGAGTGTTCTTGATCTGACCAAATGTTGTGAAGGGGATTTTCTTCACTAGGGAAAGAATTCTTCGGTCATCCACCACAGTTGCTTTCCGTAGTCTTCCGGGTCTTTTGGTGTTGCTGAGCTCACTGGTGCATTCTCTGATGGGTTTGTTTTGTTTTTGCAGCCTAATGATGTCTTGCTTCACTGATAGTGAGAGCTCTTTGGATCTCATTTCGAGAGTTGACAGCAACAGATTCCAAATGCAAATAGCACACTTGAAATGAACTCTAGACCTTTTATCTGCTCCTTGTAAATGGGATAATGAGGGAATAACACACACCTGGCCATGGAACAGCTGAGCAGCCAATTGTCCCATTACTTTTGGTCCCTTAAAAAGTGGGAGGAACATATATAAACTGTTGTAATTCCTATACCATTCACCTGATTTGGATGTAAATGCCCTCAAATTAAAGATGAAAGTCTGCAGTTAAAGCACATCTTGTTCCTTCCATTTCAAATCCATTGTGGTGGTGTATAGAGCCAAAAAAGATTAGAACTGTGTCGATGTCCCAATATTTATGGACCTGACTGTATATGTATATATATATATGTTTGTGTTCTGACAACCTGGAATTAACATGGATTGCTTGAGGATTTGCATCATTTAATTTACAGAACATTGCCACAACTTTGAAGATGTTTTTTTTTTTATTGTGAAGCAAACAACAAATAGGACAAAATAACAGAAAAATTCAATGTGCATAACTATTCACCCCCCTAAAGTCAATACTTTGTAGAGCCACCTTTTGCAGCTATCACAGCTCCAAGTCACTTTGGATAAGTCTCTATGAGCTTCCCACATCTTACCACTGAGATTTTTGTACATTCCTCCTTGCAAAACTGCTCAAGCTCCTTCAAGTTGGATGGTTTGCGCTAGTGAACAGCAATCTTTAAGTTTGACCACAGATTTTTTTATTGAATTGAGGTCTGGGCTTTGACTAGGCCATTCCAGCACATTTACATGTTTCCCCTTAAACCACTCAAGTGTTACTTTAGCAGTGTGTTTGGGGTCATTGTCCTGCTGGAAGGCGAACCTCCGTCCTAGCCTCAAATCACACACAGAGTGGTACAGGTTTTGCTCAAGAATATCCCTGTATTTAGCACCATCCATTTTTCCCTCAACAACATTTTTCCCAGTCCCGATTGCTGAAAAACATCCCCACAACATGATGCTGCCACCACCATGTTTCCCTGTGGGGATGGTGTTCTTTGGGTGATGTGATGTGTTTGGTTTGCACCAGACATAGCGTTTTCTTTGATGGCCAAAAAGTCCATTTTAGTCTTATCAGACCAGTGCACCTTCCTCCATACATTTTGGGAGTCTCCCACATGCCCTTTCACAAACTCAAAACATGCCATTTTGTTTTTTGCTGAAAGTAATGGCTTTCTTCTTGCCACTCTGCCATAAAGCCCAACTCTATGGAGCGTAATACGGCTTATTGTCGTCCTATGTACAGATACTCCAGTCTCTGCTGTAGAACTCTGTAGCTCCTCCAGGGTTACCTTAGGTCTCTGTGCTGCCTCTCTGATTAATGCCCTCCTTGCCCGGTCCATGAGTTTTGGTGTGTGGCAGTCTCTTGGCAGGTTTTCTGTTGTGCCATGCTCTTTCCATTTGGTTATGATAGATTTGATGGTGCTCCTAGGGATCATCAAAGATTTGGATATTTTTTTATAACCTAACCCTGACTTGTACTTCTCAACAACATTGTCCCTTACTTGTTTGGCAAGTTCCTTGATCTTCATGGCAGTGTTTGGTTAGTGGTGCCTCTTGCTTAGGTGTTGCAGCCTCTGGGGCCTTTCAAAAAGGTGTGTATATGTAATAATGACAGATCATGATTGCACACAGGTGGACATCATTTCACTTATTATGTGACTTCTGAAGGTAATTGATTGCACCAGAGCTTTTTATGGGCTTCATAACAAAGGGGGTGAATACATACGCACATGCCAATTATCAGTTTTTTATTTCTGAAAAATAGTTTTATGTATATATTTTTCTAATTTTACTTCACCAACTTAGACTATTGTGTTCTGATCCATCACATATAATTCAGATAAAAAAAAAACATTGAACTAAAGGCTGTAATGTAACAAAATAGGTAAAAAGCCAAGGGCGGTGAATACTTTTGCAAGGCACTATATATCTCTATCTATCTATCTATCTATCTATCTATCTATCTATCTATCTATCTATCTATCTATCTATCTATCTATCTATCTATCTATCTATCTATCTATCTATCTATCTATCTATCTATCTATCTATCTATCTATCTATCTATCGTCAGGGGTTAGCTCAAGAGGGATCACCTTCCCTGGGAAAAATTGTAGTCCAAATGGCAGGTTTCTTAAAATCTGACTTGTAGCCAGTTTTATTTAAAAGTTTGCATGAAAATAACACAAACAAGAACAGAAAATAAATCCTTGCCATCAGGGCTGGATTAAGAACATCATGGGCCTGGTGCTGAGGATTTTGGTGGACCTTTTTATAAAAAATAAATAAATAAAAATGCAAACAATTTTTTGTTATAACAGATGGAATTAAATAGAGAGAGGGAGGATGAGAGAGAGAGAAAGGGGATGAAAGAGGGGTAAGAGAGGGAGGAAGAGAGAGAGAGGATGCACACTAGCATGGGAGTGACATCAATGCACATCAATGCAGCCTGGCCAAGGCAAGTGACCGAAGGCACAGAACCCAAAAGGAAGACCTGGTGAAGATGGAAGTGCCTGGGACATGCCGAATTGATCACAGCGCAGCGCTGGAGGGCTCAGTCTGACAGGAAAATGTACCCTAATGTGGTAATATGCTGTGCATGCTTGTACATTATGGCATAACCTACCTCAGGGCCTCTAAAAAGTAGTAATATTAACGAAGCCCAAGTGTATAGTTGCCAACATTTCAAAAATATATTCAGGGACACTTTTTTTTTTTTACCAGTGGTATATTTAGAGTAGCTGACACCCCCTATGCTCACAATAGTAATCACAAAATTAAATGAGTACTAATAATGGGCAGAACAAATATGAGGATTGAGAAGATTTCCTTTAGTTAAACTAATAAAAGTGTGCCCATTCTAGAGCTGGTAACATTGAGGATATTCAAAATAATTTTAAAAACTGTTTTTGTGGGTAAGAGGCATAGGGGAGGAATATGGGTGGTATAAAAGTGGGAAGTATGTGCAGGTGAAGGAGAGGAATGTGAAGGGTATGACAGTGAGCAGTATGTACAGGAGAGGAGTGTGGAGGGTATAGCAGTGGGCACTATGTACAGGAGATGAGTGTGCAGGGTAAGACAGTAGGCAGTATGCACAGTAGAGTAGTGTGGAGGGTATGATGGGGGCAGTATGTACAGAAGAGGAGTGTGGAAGGTATTATGGGGCAGTATGTACAGGAGAGGAGTGTGGAGGGTATGACAGTGGATGGCATGTACAGGAAAGAAGTGTGGAGAGAAAGACAGTTGGCAGTGTGTACAGAAGAGCAGTGTGGAGGGTATGACAGTGGGCGGTATGGAAAGGAGATGAGTGTGGATGGTATGATACTGAGCAGTATGTACAGGAGAAGAGGGTGGAAGGTATGACAGTGGGCAGTATGTAGAGGAGAGGATTGTGGCGGGGTATGACGTGCTACTGCCGCTTCCTTGTTTACATTGCTGAATGTTAGTTTTACATTGTTGGACTTTGCTGCTACTGTGAGCGAGTTAGGCTTGCAGTTGCAGAGTGGCCCCATTGAAATCAATAGATGAGTTTGACAGACGGTGCTGCTTGTCAAGCTCTGCAGGCTGAGTTAAAGGTGCTGAAGCTAAAGAAATTGCAAAAAAAAAGTTGCAGCTGTGAAGTAAAGCATCACAGCTATGGCATTCGTAGAGACCTATCCAAATGTATTTTTAAGATTTGGGTCAGGGACGTGCAGTGAGGTCAGTGGCTGGTGAGGCACTGGCTAGTATCAGAGCCAGATACACACAGGTTACATACGCCACGATTGTTAGAGCGAGAACAATAATTCTAGTACTAGACCTCCTCTGTAACTCTAAACATGTAACATGTAAAAAAAATGAAAGCGTCGCCTATGGAGATTTTTAAGTACTAAAGTTTGGCACCATTCCACAAGTGTGCAATTTTAAAGCGTGGCATGTTAGGTATCTATTTACCCGGCGTACATCATCATACAAAAAAATCAGGCTAACTTTATTGTTTTTTTTTTTTTTTATTATTCATTAAACAGTTTCTTTCCCAAAAAAAAAAAAAAAAAACTGTTTGAAAAATTGCTGCACAAATACCGTGTGACATAAAAAGTTGCAATGACCACCATTTTTTTTCCTAGGATGTCTGCTAAAACAATTTATATAATGTTTGAGGATCTGAGTAATTTTCAAGCAAAAAAATTATGATTTTTACATGTAAGAGAGAAGTGTCAGAATTGGCCTGTGTGGCAAGGGGTTAATTACCATAAGTAAGTAGTATACAATAAATTATTATATTTTGTTTTTAAGGTAATTTACTATATTTTCAAAAACTGTACTCAAGCAGGTGGCTTAATGGACAAATTACTGAAGTTTGAAGTTATTACTTCAAACCAGTAGTTTCACAGTAAATAGATAAATAATACATTATCTTATAACATATAGCATAATAATATATGATTTAGCTTTTACCTTTTCAGCAGCAGAAGATTTTCTGTTTCAATATGTTTATTGATTTCCATCAACAAAAAACACAGTAACATTAGAACTTAGAATCATGGTCTGCAAGGCCTAGCATAGAACAATGAAAGTACATATCGGGAAAATTTGAATGCAATATGGTAGATATATTAACAGTAATGATCAGAAATATATGTAAGAGGAGTAAAGAAAGGTAAATACATAGATTCTCCTTGTGGATTATATACTGATCCATGTTACCTACAAAGAGTATTTCAGCATGCTGGAGGTCAGTGCCCACCCCGCTCCAACCGAGCCCCACTGGGTTCACGCTGTGGACTGGGGGATCCAGGCCATGCCAGCCAGACACCAACCTCGCTATCCAACATCTGGACCTTGTTCAGACTAGATCGTAGGAGGATCGGGAAAGTCGCTACTCCGCAACCCGGCCAAATCAAATTCAAAGAACATAAAACCGGGACTTAATTGTTACCCGTTAGTCATCTTGCCAGGAAATAATTACCCAATGTAAGACTTTGAAGTTTGACTCTTTTCATTTGTTTTATTAGCGATTAGAAAAGAAAGGGGAGAGAAAGGGTTAGAGTCAAGGACAGTCAGGATGGATTCCCAGAGAAGAGGGAGTTGAAAGAAGAAGGAGTAATAGGGGGTTCCCTTTAGAGGGGATTGTGTCCAGGATAAAGCGTGACTTTGATGTATCCTGCCCAGGGTTGATTCAAAGAGTTGAACTTTATCTTGAAATTTGCCCACTATTTGTTCCTGGGAAATGATCCAGGAAATTGTATTTTTTGCTGCCAGAAGTGAAACTGATGATTTCTTCCAAGCACCTGAAAAGGTAATTTTAGCACCCAAGAGCATGAGCATGGAAAACTTCTACTCTGTGGTTCAGAAGCGCAATTGCAGGGTCCTGAGGGACCTCTAACCCCGTAACTTTGCGTATTAAGTGGAGCACCCTGTTCCAGTAGGACCTGATACGTGGACATGTCCACCAGGTATGGTACATGGAGCCAATAAGGTTGCACCCTCTGAAGCACAGGGGAGAAGTGTTAGAAAGTTTATTTAATCTAATATCTAATATACATCAATTAACAAATATTACCGAATGAATGGATTAGATCTTTACAGAATAATTGAGTTGTGTGTATATATATATATATATATATATATATATATATATATCTTTTAGTATGGATAAAGTGAAATTATATATACTCTTGATAGATTGATAGATACTTGTAAAGGTATACATATTGTTATCAGCTTCATAAACATTCCTATGGAGAACCAAACATGTGTTAGTAATTAGGAATCTTGAGCTGGGTTCTTACCTTCCCCCATCACATATACATGAGTATTGAAGTTCTTTATACTACAATATTTCTTGCTTAGGTTATTAATATATATATATATATATATATATATATATATATATATATATATATATATATATATATATATAGTATTTGATCTTATGTTAAAGGAAACTTATATTGTATACGTTAAATGGTTTCACATATTGTTCTTGCCCACTCGTTAGGAATGTTAAAGGATCACTAAAGATATTTTTTTTTTAAATAACAAACATGTTATACATACCACCACTGTGCAGCTCGTTTTGCACAGAGTGACCCCGGACCTGGTCTTCTGGAGTCCCTCGGTGGCTGTCTCGGCTCCCCCCCACAAGGACTTAACACCTTCATGCGAGATCCCTCGCATTGTGTTGAGTGCTTGCGGGTGCGCTCCCGTGATACAGCCGGCGGCCATAGCCGCTCACTGTATTACTCGGCCCTGCCACTCAGCACGCTGCGTCATTGGATGTAATTGACAGCAGCCAATGACTGCGCTGCTTTCAATCCATCCACTGTAACCACTCAACGGCCAGGCTAAACGGCAAAGAGGATGTCGGGGACGAGCGCGGGTCTTTCGAGAGGTCAGGTAAGTAAAACGGGGGGCTGGGGGGTGGTGGTATTGTCGGATTTTTTCACCTTAATGACAAAATGCACTAAGGTGAAAAAACTTTTACCTTTACAACCCCTTTAATGCATAGAGACTGAGCAACTCCCACCATTACGTGAGGTGCTTAAAGCCCACAGTTTTCTTTAGAACTACAAGACAATTGAGAACCTTAAACCAGCCTTTTTAGGAAGGAGGGTTTTTAGGAGATTTTAGGAGTAAAAGCTAATAACAGAAGAACAGTTGAACAGATTTTCTTCAGACATACCACAAGGAAACTTTACACACACACACAAAGAGACACATCTGATTCAATCTTCATTTTAAGAATATAATTACAATATTGATGTTATTTTTTCATTTTGATATTGAATTTTATTTTGTAATTTTTTTTATTAAACCACTTGACAACTGGGCACTTAAACCCCCTTCCTAACCAGACCAATTTTCAGCTTTTGGTGCTCTCACATTTTGAATGACAATTACTCAGTCATGCAACACTGTATCTATATGAAATTTTTGTCCTTTTTTTCACACAAATAGAGCTTTCTTTTGGTGGTATTTAATCACCACTGGGTTCTTTATTTTTTTGCGCCGTAAAAGAAAAAAGACCGAAAAATCTGTAAAAAAATACATTTTTCTTCATTTCTGTTATAATATTTTGCAAATTATTAATTTTTCTTCATATATTTTGGCCAAAATTTATACCGCTACATATCTTTGGTAAAAATAACCCAAATCGGTGGATATTATTTGGTCTTTTTGAAAGTTATAGAGTCCAAAAGCTATGGTACGAATATCTGAAAATTGATCACACCTGAAGTACTGACGGCCTATCTCATTTCTTGAGACCCTAACATGCCAGAAAAGTACAAATACCCCCCAAATGACCCCTTTTTGGAAAGAATACATTCCAAGGTATTTAGAAAGATGCATGGTGAGTTTTTTGAAGTTGTCATTTTTTCCCACAATTCTTTGCAAAATCAAGGTTTTTTTTTTACTTTTTTTTTTTTTCCACAAAATTGTCATATTAGCAGGGTATTTCTCACAGACCGCATATGCATACCACAAATTACACCCCAAAACACATTCTGCTATTACTCCCGAGTACGGCGATACCACATGTGTGAGACTTTTACACAGCGTGGCCACATACAGAGGCCCAACATGCAGGGGAGCACCTTCAGGCGTTCTGGAGCACCCAGGCCAATTCTGACATTTCTCTCCTACATGTAAAAATCATCATTTATTAGCTAGAAAATTACATAGAACCCCAAAACATTATATATGTTTTTTTAGCAAAGACCCTAGAGAATACAATGGCGGTCGTTGCAACTTTTTATCTCGCATGGTATTTGCGCAGCAATTTTTTTAACGCATTTTTTTGGAAAAAAAACAGTTTTGTGCTTTACAAAAACCAAAACAGTAAAGTTAGCCCAATGTTTTTGCATAATGTGAAAGATAAAGTTACACCGAGTAAATAGATACCCAACATGTCACCCTTCAAAATTGCATGCGCTTGTGGAATGGCACCAAACTTTACTACTCAAAAATCCCCATAGGCGACACTTTAAAATTTTTTACTGGTTACATGTTTTGAGTTACAGAGGAGGTCTAGGGCCACAATTATTGCTCTCGCTCTACCGATCTCAGCGATACCTCACATGTGTGGTTTGAACACCGTTTTCATATGTGGGCGGGACTTACGTATGCGTTCGCTTCTGCATGCGAGTACACAGGGACAGGGGCGCTTTAAAATTTTTATTTTTTTTTTATTGTTCATTTTACTTTATTTATTTTAGTTTGATGCTTTTTTCCAAAAAAAAAAAATTTTGACCACTTTTATTCCTATTACAAGAAATGTAAACATCCTTGTAATAGGAATATGGCATGACAGGTCCTCTTTACAGTGAGATATGGGGTCAATAAGACCCCACAACTCACCTCTAGGCTGGGAAGCCTGAAATTAAAAAAAAAAAAAAACGATCCTGGCTTTGATCGTAGCTGTGAGTCGGTAGAAGCGCGGGAGGAGGGGACATCCCCTCTCGCCTCCCGTAAGAATGATCAAGCAGTGGAACAGCCGCTATGATTGTTCTTATGGTGTAGGGAATCGCCGGCTGAAAAAGCTGATATCTGAATCATGCCTGTAGCTGCAGGCATCATTCAGATATCCCCGCACAAAGTCAAGGACATTGTATGACGGCCGGCGGGCGGGAAGTGGTTAAAACGCATTTTTTTTTTTTTAATACAAAGTTGTCCATTTATACAATATTTCTAACACATAACATGTACATAGCAAAAATGACACCCCAAAATAGATTCTCCTACTCCTCCTGAGTACGGCGATACCACATGTGTGAGACTTCCACAGCCTGGCCACATACAGAGGCTGAGTACAGCCGAGCATGGCTCAGCATGGCAGGGTATTGCTGGGTATGGTGGGGTATTGCGGAGTATGGCGGGGTATTGCGGAGTATGGCGGGGTATTGCGGAGTATTGCGGGGTATTGCGGAGTATGGCCGAGTATTGCGGAGTATTGCGGGGTATTGCGGAGTATGGCGGGGTATTGCGGGGTATTGCGGGGTATGGCGGAGTATGGCGGGGTATGGCGGGGTATGGCGGAGTATGGCGGGGTATGGCGGAGTATGGCGGGGTATGGCGGGGTATGGCGGGGTATGGCGGAGTATGGAGGGGTATGGCGGAGTATGGCCGGGTATGGCAGGGCTTTGCAGAGTATTGTGGGGGTATTGCAGAGTATTGTAGGGGTATTGCAGAGTAATGTGGGGTATTGCAGAGTATTGTGGGGGTATTGCAGAGTAATGTGGGCTTTGCAGAGTATTATGAGGGTATTGCAGAGTATTATGGGGGTATTGCAGAGTAATGTGGGCTTTGCAGAGTATTATGGGGGTATTGCAGAGTAATGTGGGCTTTGCAGAGTAGGGATGGCTGAGCATGGATGGATGGATGGCTGGATGTCTCTGTGCAGCGCTGTGGGCACTACACATCCAGCCCACAGTGCTGCAGCCATCCATCCATCTCCCTCTCCTCCACAGTGTACTGATCGGTACACAGGAGGGGAGGAGAGGAACCGGCATCATCAGATGACGCCGGTCTGTTTACATGTGATCGCGCCGTCATTTGACGGCACGATCACATAGTAAACGGCCGCGATCAGCGGCCATTTACCGGGATCCGTGATGCGCCGGGTCCTGTGGACCCGGCGGTCATGGATGTGCTCGGGTGAGCGCCCCAGGGGGCGCGCGAGAGGGGAATTCCGGGAGGACGTCATAGTACGTCCTCCCAGAGTTAAGCAACCGCCCTGCAGCCGTCATTCGGCTATGGGCCGGTTGTTAAGTGGTTAAATACATTTTTGAGTTTTTACATGAGAACTGAACAGATTATCTTGGAAATTATACGATAATTTGTAGTTAGTAGGTTTGGGGAGGTCAGGCTTGTTTAACCAGATAGAATGCAAAAAATGAGTGATCTGGGAGAGTCTGAACCTCTCCAAATTCAGCATTTCGAGTTTACTAGTACAATACCCTAATGTTAAAGGGCCCAGTGAGGTGAGGAAATGACCAATTCTAAATAGTCCTTTATTTATCCACCATTGGAAGGTTAAGATGTTCATGCCTGGAGAAAATGCCGGACTATGGAATAGATGTGCAAGAGGTTTCATGTCAGATATTGGAATATTCTGTTTATGGAGTGAATCACAAAGGGCTAGGGAATGAGATAGTGTGGGGACCAAAACTGTGGGTCTTAGTTTGGGAGGACACCAGAGGAGATAGTGTGGGAGGAGGGTAGCACCTGTTGTTCCATAGTGACCCAATCCGGCTTAGGGCTTTTAGAGTATGCTAGGGAGATTTGGGTCAATTGTGCGGCCTTGTAGTACCACCATATGTTGGGTAGTCCCAGGCCACCCGTTTTTTTAAGGCGAAAAAGAGTTTCTTTGTTACATAGTTGACCCTTTTTTCCCCAGACAAATTTAATTATTTTGGATTGAACTTTCAGGAGTGACTTTTTCTCCAGGAGTATGGGGAGGGTGCAAAACAGGTATAACAAGCGTGGTAGTAACGTCATCTTGACCGCATTAATCCTGCCTAACCAGAACAGACCACACTTCAACCATGCTTTTAATTCCTCTTCTACTTTTCTGAACATGGGGGGGGGGGGGGGGGTAGTTAGCTGAGAATACGTTTTCCATTTTAGCAGGCAGTTTGATTCCCAGATATGGGACGGTGATGCCCAGCTAAACGGAAAGTGACCCTTAAGCTGTTCTACTAATGCAGTAGGGACTGAGATATTTAATGCAGCTGATTTAGCTACATTTAATTCAAGGCCTGATATCTTGCCAAAGTCTTTTAGCAGTTGCAGCAGATTGGGAGTGGAGATCAGTGGGGAGGTGAGTAAATCATCTGTGAACAGCGCACATTTGTGCTCCAGCGTACCACAGAAAACCCCTTTAAATCAGGATTGGACATGATAGCCAATGCTAATGTCTCGATCGCTATCGCAAATATTATCGGGGAAAGAGGGCATCCCTGTCTGGTTCCTTTTTATATATTGACTGTATCCGAATAGTGACCCATCAGGTGGATTTGCACGGTAGGGTTGGAATAAAGGGAATGAACTGTTCCCAGGAATTTAGGGCCAAAGCCCCACCTCTCTAATATTTCAAAAAGAAAAGGCCATGAGATGGAGTCGAAGGCCTTCTGGAGGTCAAAGGATAACAGAAAACCTTCTTGCTGTGTTCCCCATCCCACCTGGAGTTGAGGATGGAGATTATGTCTATACCTGTCCTAATTTGGTCCGGCCCCTGTCTCCCCGGGATGAAGCCCACCAGGTCCTTATGAATATACTTTGCAATAAAGCTCGAAAGTCTAATTGCTAGGATTGTGGTCATTATTTTTAGGTCATTTTTAATGAGTGAAATTTGTCGATCGCTGTTAACGTCACTAATTTCTTTCCCTGGTTTGGGGATGACAGAGATAAATGCAGAATGTACATCTTTATTTATGGGGGCTTCATCCTGGAGAGAATTAAAGTACTGAGTCATAAAGGGGGCAAGGGAATGTCCATATTTCTTAGAATAGCATTCCATCTGGGCCTGTAGATGTCCCATTTTTGAGTGATTTTATGACCTCTAGGACTTCCTTCGAGGAGAAAGGTTGTTCAAGGAGTTCCATGTGGTTACGGGATATTTTAGGAAGGGGTTCGTTTTTAAGAAAGTCCTCTAATTTAGCGGAAGAGGGGTGGGATTGTTCCCTATAGAGCTTATCGTAGAACTTTTGGAATATTTCCATGATCCAGATGCGATTTTGGGTTAGGTCTCCTGAATCTGAGCGTATCTTGGGGAATGCTAGGGTACGTGGCTTTGGGCTAAGTTTTGCCGCTAGTTTGGAATCAATTTTGTCCTTTTGTGAAGAGAATTTCACTCCGGACCATCAAAGGTGGTCTTCCGCTGCTGTGGTCAAGGCTAAGTTAAGGTGCATTCGGGCCTTTTCCAACTGTGCTAAGTTTCTAGCGGTGGGGCTTTGTTTGTGTTGTTTGCTTATGGTAAGAAACTCCCCTGTCAGTTTCCGAATTTCACCTTCGCATTCGTGTTTTAATTAAGAAGACAACTATTAGTTTGCCTCTGATTACTGTTTTGTGAGCTACCTATAGTATGACTGGTGAAACTGTATTGTTATCATTATCTGTGAAATACTCTTTCAGGGCTTTTTCTAATAATGTGCAGTGTATCGGGTTGTTGAGAATTGTCTAGTTTTGGGGCCATTTGGACATTCCCTTGACCCCTAGTGGGCGCTGTATTAGTAGGGATACCATGGAGTGGTCAGACAGGGTCGTGTCACGGATTTTGGAAGAGATCGCTAGAGGAGTTATAGCGAATTGTAGGAAGATCTGGTCTATTCTGGAGTATGTATGGTGTGGGGCTGAATAGTGTGTGTAATCCCTGACATGCGGGTTTAGTTCCCTCCAGATATCTATTAAGCCATATGAGTTAAGGAGCTGTGCTATTTTTAAGCTCTGTTTGGGAGGTTGCTTAGTTTTCGGGATTCCTCAAGGCAATTTGTCCAGAGAGTCTCTCCCCATAACCACCGTACCCTTATGCCCTGTATAAGCGTGCTCAGTCTGAGGCTGTGGAACTTTGTGCAAGTGGAACTGGTCTAAGTGGTGAGTTAAAACCAGAGGGAGAGTGAACAAGTCTTGCTTGTTGTTTGCTGGATTGCATTTTTGGGGCTTTTCCTTTTAGTTTTTCAATCACCCTTTCTGTCACTTTTTAAATAGCTTTTTTTTTTCCTCTGGTTCCTTCAGTCTATCAATTAAGGGGGGTGGTTAATTGCTCACAGGTGCCTATTTAACTAGGTGTAGGACTCAGTCTGAGCGTGCTCAGTCTGAGGCTGTGGAACTTTGTGCAAGTGGAACTGGTCTAAGTGGTGAATTAAAACCAGAGGGAGAGTGAACAAGTCTTGCTTGTTGTTTGCTGGATTGCATTTTTGGGGCTTTTCCTTTTAGTTTTTCAATCACCTTTTCTGTCACTTTTTAAATAGCTTTTTTTTATTTTCCTCTGGTTCCTTCAGTCTATCAATTAAGGGGGGTGGTTAATTGCTCACAGGTGCCTATTTAACTAGGTGTAGGACTCAGTCTGAGCGTGCTCAGTCTGAAGCTGTGGAACTTTGTGCAAGTGGAACTGGTCTAAGTGGTGAGTTAAAACCAGAGGGAGAGTGAACAAATCTTGCTTGTTGTTTGCTGGATTGCATTTTTGGGGCTTTTCCTTTTAGTTTTTCAATCACCTTTTCTGTCACTTTTTAAATAGCTTTTTTTTTTTCCTCTGGTTCCTTCAGTCTATCAATTAAGGGGGGTGGTTAATTGCTCACAGGTGCCTATTTAACTAGGTGTAGGACTCAGTCTGAGCGTGCTCAGTCTGAGGCTGTGGAACTTTGTGCAAGTGGAACTGGTCTAAGTGGTGAGTTAAAACCAGAGGGAGAGTGAATAAGTCTTGCTTGTTGTTTGCTGGATTGCATTTTTGGGGCTTTTCCTTTTAGTTTTTCAATCACCCTTTCTGTCACTTTTTAAATAGCTTTTTTTTTTTCCTCTGGTTCCTTCAGTCTATCAATTAAGGGGAGTGGTTAATTGCTCACAGGTGCCTATTTAACTAGGTGTAGGACTCAGTCTGAGCGTGCTCAGTCTGAGTCTGTGGAACTTTGTGCAAGTGGAACTGGTCTAAGTGGTGAGTTAAAACCAGAGGGAGAGTGAACAAATCTTGCTTGTTGTTTGCTGGATTGCATTTTTGGGGCTTTTCCTTTTAGTTTTTCAATCACCTTTTCTGTCACTTTTTAAATAGCTTTTTTTTTTCCTCTGGTTCCTTCAGTCTATCAATTAAGGGGGGTGGTTAATTGCTCACAGGTGCCTATTTAACTAGGTGTAGGACTCAGTCTGAGCGTGCTCAGTCTGAGGCTGTGGAACTTTGTGCAAGTGGAACTGGTCTAAGTGGTGAGTTAAAACCAGAGGGAGAGTGAACAAGTCTTGCTTGTTGTTTGCTGGATTGCATTTTTGGGGCTTTTCCTTTTAGTTTTTCAATCACCTTTTCTGTCACTTTTTAAATAGCTTTTTTTTTTCCTCTGGTTCCTTCAGTCTATCAATTAAGGGGGGTGGTTAATTGCTCACAGGTGCCTATTTAACTAGGTGTAGGACTCAGTCTGAGTGTGCTCAGTCTGAGGCTGTGGAACTTTGTGTAAGTGGAACTGGTCTAAGTGGTGAGCTAAAACCAGAGTTTAAAACAGGAGGTTATAACAGGGGTCATAGTACCTGTGTAGTGTGAGTATCTGAGTGTTGTCTGAGTAGTGTGTGTGGATCGTTAGTACTTGTGTATTGTGTACTGTATACTTGAGTATTGCGAGTGCACGTAGGTCTGCGACTGTTCTGCGATTGCACGTAGGTCTGTGAGTACCTGCGTATTGTCTTGTTGTGTACCTGTGTATTGTCTTGAGTATTAGTGCCAGGAAGCTAGCTGTTAGGTAATTTGGACAGGGTAAAATCCCCAATCCTCACTAAATTTAATAGGTACGATGCCCGGTGGGTGTGGAGAGGCAACTCTTTGTACATCTTGCCGCATGTATGCGTTCCTTAATCATCCGATCGAGGGCGAATACTGCTGTGCAAAATGTAAGCACACTGTTTCCCTGGAAGCCCAGGTTCTGAATCTGGGGAAGCAACTGTCAGCACTGAGAAGTCCCTCCATACTAAAGGAGAGCCAGGAACGTACACGGCAGGTGCCGGCAGGGGCCAGCACAGAGGCGGGTGGAGATAAAGAGGTGCTGGCACTAGCAAAGAGTAGATGGGTGACAGTCAGGAGGGGTAGAGGGGGAAGTGCCAGGGAGGCTGATCCAGGACTGGAGCATCCCAATAAGTACGCTACTTTGAGTGACATTGGTGAAACCAGTCAGGGACCAGCACTGCTGGAGCTGAGGGACTCTCCTAGCTGCCGGGGGAAGAACTCCTCCAGTGAGAGTGGGGGGGCAGCAAAGGGAAAGGAAAGACAGATTCTGGTGGTAGGGGACTCAATTCTTAGAAGGACAGAGAGGGCAATCTGTAACCAAGACCTGAAGCGCCGAACAGTATGTTGTCTACCGGGCGCTCGGGTTTGGCACATCACGGATCTTGTGGACAGATTACTGGGAAGGGCTGGGGAAGACCCAGCTGTCATGGTGCACGTTGGCACCGATGACAAAGTCAGAGGCAGATGGAGTGTCCTAAAGAACGATTTTAGGGACTTAGGAGCTAAATTGAGGAAAAGGACCTCCAAGGTAGTATTTTCAGGAATACTACCGGTACATCGAGCCACACCAGAAAGGAAGAGGGAGATTAGGGAAGTAAACAAGTGGCTGAAGAGCTGGTGTAGTAAGGAGGGGTTTGGGTTCCTGGAGGACTGGGCCGACTTCTCAGTCGGTAACCGGTACTATAGAAGGGACGGACTGCACCTAAATGAGGAGGGTGCAGATCTGCTGGGAAGGAAGATGAACAAAAAGTTAGAGGGGTTTTTAAACTAGGCGATGGGGGGGAGGGTCCAGAGGCAGAGATAGCCAGCGTGAAGATATTCCAGAGGGTAGTATTGGGAGCATTAGTGGTAAGTTAACCAAAGCACAAAAATGCAAGGTGAGTATATTTATTTATTTATTTTCAGGTACTTTTATAGCGCCGTCAATTTATGCAGCGCTTTACATATACATTGTACATTCACATAAGTCCCTACCCTCAAGGAGCTTACAATCTAAGGTCCCTAACTCACATTCATACACATACTAGGGACAATTTAGACAGGATCCAATTAACCTACCAGCATGTCTTTGGAGTGTGGGAGGAAACCGGAGTACCCGGAGGAAACCCACGCAGGCACAGGGAGAACATGCAAACTCCAGGCAGGTAGTGTCATGGTTGGGATTCGAACCAGCGACCCTTCTTACTGCTAGGCGAGCGTGCTACCCACTACACCACTGTGCCGCCCTGAGTATAGTAGCAAATCCTAGTTGCAATCTTGAAACACCCAATACGAAGACAATATGCGACCGGTCTAAGCTATGTGGCATGTTCACCAATGCCAGGAGCATGGCGGACAAGATGGGTGAACTAGAGATACTGTTGTACGAGGAGGATTTGGATTTTGTGGGAATTTCAGAGACCTGGTTCAACAGCTCTCATGATTGGCTGGCAAACATTCAAGGGTATACCCTATACCGCAAGGATAGAGAGGGTAAAAAAAGGGGGAGGGGTATGCCTATATATCAAGAATAATGTACAAGTGAATGTGAGAGATGACATCACTGAGGGAGCTAGAGAGGAGGTGGAATCCTTATGGGTAAAGCTCTAAAGGGATGAAGCTAAGGGGAAAATAATACTGGAAGTATGCTATAGGCCCCCTAACCTGAGGGAGGAAGTGGAGACGGATCTCCTATCATAAATTGGAGTAGCAGCAAGGATGGGAAGTGTTATCATAATGGGGGATTTTAATTATCCAGACATAGACTGGGCGGAGGGAACCGCGCATTCATTTAAGGCTCGCCAGTTCCTTAATGTCTTGCAGGACAATTTTATGGGTCAGATGGTAGATGCACCAACTAGAAATAAAACATTACTGGATCTACTGATTACCAACAATACAGACCTGATCGCGGATGTGGAAATGCGGGGCAATTTAGGTAACAGCGATCACAGGTCAATTAGTTTCAGTATAAATCACACAAATAGGAAACATAAAGGGAATACAAAGACACTGAATTTCAAAAGAGCCAACTTCCCTAAACTATGAACCTTGCTAAAAGGCATAAACTGGGATAAAATATTAGGAACAAAGAATACGGAGGAGAGATGGGTTTGCTTTAAGAGCATATTAAATAAGGGCATTAGCCAATGTATCCCATTGGGTAATAAATTTAAAAGAGCGAACAAAAGTCCTGGATGGCTTAACTCCAATGTAAAAATGCATATAAAAGGAAAAGGCCTTGAAAAAATACAAGGTTGAGGGATCATCCTCAGCATTCAGACTTTATAAAGAATGCAACAGGAAATGTAAGGGTGCAATTAGGACAGCTAAGATAGAACATGAAAGACACATAGCGGAGGAGAGCAAAAAAAATCCCAAGAAATTCTTTAAGTATGTAAACAGTAAAAAAGGGAGGACAGACCATATTGGCTCCATAAAGAATGAGGAAGGACATCTGGTTACAAAGGATGGGGAGATGGCGAAGGTATTGAATTTATTCTTCTCCTCAGTCTTCACGTGTGAATCGGGGGGCTTCAGTAACCAAAACTGCAGTGTTTATCCTCATGACACAACACGGGAAGCACCTCCATGGTTAACAGAGGACGGAATTAAAATTAGACTTGAGAAACTTAACATTAATAAATCACCGGGACCAGATGGCTTGCATCCGAGGGTACTTAGGGAACTCAGTCAAGTGATTGCCAGACCGTTGTTCCTAATTTTTACAGATAGTCTACTGACTGGAATGGTACCAGCTGATTGGAGAAAAGCCAATGTAGCACCTTTAAAAAGGGCCCAAAAAACATCCCTGGGAATTACAGACCAGTTAGCCTAACATCAATAGTATGTAAACTCTTGGAGGGGATGATAAGGGACTATATACAGGATTTTAGTAATACAAACAGTATCATTAGCAGTAATCAGCATGGATTCATGAAGAATCATTCTTGCCAAACCAATCTATTAACCTTCTATGAGGAGGTGAGTTGCCATCTAGATAAAGGAAGGCCCGTAGACGTGGTGTATCTGGATTTTGCAAAAGCATTTGACACAGTTCCCCATAAACGTTTACTGTACAAAATAAGGTCCATTGGCATTGACCATAGGGTGAGTACATGGATTGAAAACTGGCTACAAGGGCGAGTTCAGAGGGTGGTGATAAATGGGGAGTACTCGGAATGGTCAGGGGTGGGTAGTGGGGTTCCCCAGGGTTCTGTGCTGGGACCAACCCTATTTAATTTGTTCATAAACGACCTGGAGGATGGGATAAACAGTTCAATCTCTGGATTTGCAGACGATACTAAGCTAAGCAGGGCAATAACTTCTCCGCAGGACGTGGAAACCTTGCAAAAAGATCTGAACAAATTAATGGGGTGGGCGACTACATGGCAAATGAGGTTCAATGTAGAAAAATGTAAAATAATGCATTTGGGTGGCAAAAATATGAATGCAATCTATACACTGGGGGGAGAACCTCTGGGGGAATCTAGGATGGAAAACAACCTGGGGGTCCTAGTAGATGATAGGCTCAGCAGTGGCAGGCAATGCCAAGCTGCTGCTAACAAAGCAAACAGAATATTGGCATGCATTAAAAGGGGGATCAACTCCAGAGATAAAACGATAATTCTCCTGCTCTACAAGACTCTGGTCCGGCCGCACCTAGAGTATGCGGTACAGTTCTGGGCACCAGTCCTCAGGTAGGATGTACTGGAAATGTAGCGAGTACAAAGAAGGGCAACAAAGCTAATAAAGGGTCTGGAGGATCTTAGTTATGAGGAAAGGTTGCGAGCACTGAACTTATTCTCTCTGGAGAAGAGACGCTTGAGAAGGGATATGATTTCAATTTACAAATACCGGACTGGTGACCCCGCAATAGGGATAAAACTTTTTCGCAGAAGAGAGTTTAACAAGACTTGTGGCCACTCATTAAAATTAGAAGAAAACAGGTTTAACCTTAAACTATGTAGAGGGTTCTTTACTGTAAGAGCGGCAAGGATGTGGAATTCCCTTCCACAGGCAGTGGTCTCAGTGGGGAGCATTGATAGCTTCAATAAACTATTAGATAAGCACCTGAATGACCACAACATACAGGGATATACAATGCAATAATGACACATAATCACACACATAGGTTGGACTTGATGGACTTGTGTCTTTTTTCAACCTCACCTACTATGTAACTATGTAACTGTACACACAGTCGGACATTGATCAGACATTCCGACAACAAAATCCATGGATTTTTTCCGACGCATGTTGGCGCAAACTTGTCTTGCATACACATGGTCACACAAAGTTGTCCGAAAATCCGATCGTTCTGAAAGCGGTGACGTAAAACACGTACGTCGGGGCTATAAACGGGGCAGTAGCCAATAGCTTTCGTTTCTTAATTTATTCTTAATTTATATCAAAACTGGGAAGCGGGCACATCAAACTGGGAAGCGGGCACATCAAACTGGGAAGCGGGCACATCAGACTGGGAAGCTGGCACATCAGACTGGGAAGCTGGCACACCAGGCTGGGAAGCTGGCACATCAGGCTGGAAGGCAGGCATAGAGACATCAGGTGGAAATGCAGACACAGGGACATCAGGCTGAAAGGCAAGCTTTGAAACATCAGGCTGGAAGGTAAGCATGAAAACATCAGACTGGGAAGCGAGCACATCAGACTGAAAAGCGGGCACCGAGACTTCAGGCTGGAAGGCAGGGTTTAAGGCATCAAACTGGAGAGCGGGTACATCAGACTTTAAGGCTGAGACATCCGGCTGGAAGGCAGGCGTTGAGATATCTGGCTGGAAGGCAGGCATTGAGACATCCGGCTGGAAGGCAGGCATCGAGACATCCGGCTGGAAGGCAGGCATCGAGACATCCGGCTGGAAGGCAGGTATTGAGACATCCGGCTGGAAGGCAGGCATCGAGACATCCGGCTGAAGGGCAGGCATCGAGACATCCGGCTGAAGGGCAGGCATCGAGACATCCGGCTGAAGGGCAGGCATCGAGACATCCGGCTGAAGGGCAGGCATCAAGGCATCCGGCTGGAAGGCAGGCATCGAGACATCCGGCTGGAAGGCAGGCATTGAGACATCAGACTGGAAGGCAGGCATCGAGACATCAGACTGGATAGCAGGCGCATCAGACTGGAAAGCGGGCACCGAGACTTTGGGCTGGAAGGCAGGCATCAGGACAGACTGGACAGCGGGCACATCAGACTGTGAGGCAAAGGCATCAAACTAGGAGGCAGGCGTCGAGACATCAGGCTGGAAGGCAGGCATCAGGACATGAGACTGGAAAGCAGGCGCATTAGACTGGAGAGCCAGTACATCAGACTGGAAGGTGGGCACATCAGACTGGAAGGCAGAGACATCAAGCTAGAAGGCAGGCATCGTGACATCCGGCTGGAAGGCGGTCACCGAGACATCAGGCTGGAAGGTAGGCATCAGGACATCAGACTGGGAGGCAGGCACCGAGACATCCGGCTGGAAGGCAGGCACCGAGACATCCGGCTGGAAGGCAGGCACCGAGACATCAAGCTGGAAAGCAGGAGCAGGTTGGGTTACTGGCAAGATGGTGTGGGTCGGGAAGAATTTTTGTTTCTTTTTTGGTTTACCCCGTGCAGTTTTGTATGTAGGTGCAGGGCTGTAAGAAAAGAAAGTAGCTGGATCGAAGGAAGACCAAGGAACTGTAGCTAGAGAAGGGTTTTGTGGGACTGTTACAGGTGGAGGAGAAGAGACAGGTGGATTAATGGCAGGATAGGTGCGACACTTGGAGACTGGGTGGTAGTATTTGGTAGGGGGCTGATTAAACTGGGCTGTAGCTGAGGTTGCCATAGGCGACGGGGAGATAGATTTTTGGGAAGGCAGATGATTAATGGCAGGGTTGGAATATTGTGGATTAGCTAAAGACAGGAGATCTGACCATGCCTGCAGCACAGGTTGAACAAACGCTGATTCACACACAGCCTGACTAATCAAGGATTGCACCGACTGGATGCAATTAGACAACACTTGCTGTGAACAGGAGGAATAATGTTCCATAAAATAGGCTGGATCATCCTCTAACAACCAAACCAGGGATTCAACTTGGCCATAATTGAAGGGGGGTGAAAAATCATCACTTCCCTTGGGAATACATGACAGGGCTGGTTTTGCACATAACTGGATCAGGGGCTGAACATCTTCAAAAGACATATACCCCTGATCCACTAGGGAATGAGCTGATTGGATAGTTTCCATCAGCTGGTCACTAGTCCACCCTTTTAAAATCTGGCGACAATATTCACCATCCTCTTCTGCTAGCAGAGAATAATACATGATTTCATTGAATCCATATTAGCAGACCCAACAAACCAGGATGGTTTCCTCAATGCAGCCACATCTGGTCTGGGATGGCCTTGGTATACTGTCAGGGGATCTAATTGACCAGACCGTGTGGACTGCACAGAGGAGACCAGAAACACATGTAAGTGAAAAAAATAATGGTGTTTATTAAACAAGTGACAAGTAAAAGGAATATAAACAGTGCAAAACCAACACAACAAACCCACTACAAATAACAATATACATAAGTAAATGGAGATACCGGAATCGTAAACAAAGCCAGGCCAAGGTCATACACAGGGAGGTCAGCATATGAGCAAGGACGGGAAACCAGCAGGACAGGGAGAGGATGGATGGTTAGGCTGCAGGGAAGGGATCCAAGGGAATCAGGAGGGACAAGAACAGGATGGGCTTGGGATAGGGATCGGATCGGATCAGAGCAGAGCAGGAAAGGACAGGACAGAAACAGGTTCACAATCAGGATACAGGCAGCAAGGTCAGGGCGCAGGGAGAAAGATACCAAGGCAAACCTATGAGGGCTTGCCGGGTATTTATAAGGTTGTAGTAATTGACCCTATGTTACAGCTGAGCACAGAGGGTGCTGTTTGCTCCACACTGCTGGAGTGCACCGTGACGTTGGTGGCAATCACCAACGCAGACGGGATGCTTATTAGGCGTCGCCTTGAGTGCGGCTCTCTCCCTCCCACACAAGTGCAGACGCCATAGCGTTGCTGAGCTCTTGTTCCAAGCATTTCCAGGTAATACTCCATGACTTCATCACATTTATTTACTCCTTCCTACTCCTTAGTCACAGTATCCCTGACTATCCCCATGGATTTATTCATTCATTTTAGATATCTGGTCATCTCCCTTATCCATCATTGGCTATGGTGTGGAGGAGATGCCTGCGCTTTGGGGACGATGCCGGTGGGCGCCTGTTGTGCGTTGTGTTGCTTGCCACCTCAGCTCCGGGGAAGGGCATGTTTCCGTGCCCAGTCCCTACCGTGCTCCATAGTTTGGTCATATTGTGAGTACCCAGAGAGTGACATTTTGTCTTTTCTGTTTTTTTTATTTTTATTTTTTTATGGTTTTACACCTTGTTATTTCAGAAATCCTGTAGCATCCGCCCCTGAAGAAGTGTATTCACAGAAACGCGTCGGTCACCATGGATGCAGCCACTGAGCTTTAATATAGGACTTTACCCTGATCTACCTTTTGATGCATCTCATATTATATACCTGATACTCATTTTTTTATGTCATGTGTTTTGTGCTTCCCAGTATACATTTAACCCTTGTACATTACTATTGTAACAGCTATTTATTGGTAGACATTATAATGACTGTTTGTATACGCATGTAACTATGTAGGCCATGTTTTGTGCGAATGCACACGTAACCCTTCACATGTGATATATACCAGGATGTTTTTACATAATAAATTTGAACATTTTTTCTTCACCCCAATCTGTCTACTGCCTCATTTAAAGTCCCACTCGGCCCCCTCTCTTTTTTTCTTGTATTTGGGATGGAGGCACAGTCCCATGCCTCACTCAAAGTCCCACCCCTTTCCAGTGTTACTGCAGGTCCTAGGTGTTGGAAGACACCCGCTGGTGGACACTGGTACTGCGATCCAAGAGACCGATAGCGCCACCAACGGGTAAACCCTCTCATGACACATATAGTTTTGTGTGCATTACTGCCAGTTTAACGCCATAAAATTCTGTGAGCGTTACTGTCAGTTTAACTCCATATAGTTCTGTGTGCATTACTGCCAGTTTAATGCAATATAGTTTTATGTGTTACTGTAAGTTTAATGCCATATAGTTTTGTGTGCTTTACTGCCAGTTTAATGCCATATGATTCTGTGTGTGTTACTGCCAGTTTAACGCCATGTAGTTCTATGTGCATTACTGCCAGCTTAACGCCATATAGTTTTGTGCATTACTGCAAGTTTAACGCCATTTGCTTCTGTGTGTATTACTGCCAGTTTAACGCCATATAGTTTTGTGTGCGATATTGCCAGTTTAACGCCATATAGTTCTGTGTGCGTTACTGCCAGTTTAATGCCATACAGTTTTGTGTGTTACTGTAAGTTTAATGCCATATAGTTTTGTGTGCTTTACTGCCAGTTTAATGCCATATGATTCTGTGTGTGTTACTGCCAGTTTAACGCCATATAGTTCTATGTGCGTTACTGTCAGTTTAACTCCATATAGTTTTGTGTGCGTTACTGCAAGTTTACCGCCATTTACTTCTGTGTGCGTTACTGCCAGTTTAACACCATATAGTTTTGTGTGCGATACTGCAGTTTAATGCCATTTAATTCTGTGTGCGTTACTGCAAGTTTAACGCCATGTAGTTTTCTGCGTTACTGCCAGTTTAACACCATATAGTTCTGTGTGCATTACTGCCAGTTTAATGCCATATAGTTCTGTGTGCGTTACTTCCAGTTTAACACCATATAATTATGTGTGCGTTACTGCCAGTTTTTTCTTTCTTTTTTTTAATTGTCTTATAAACTTCTATTCTTCCCTCCCTTACTTAAACCCCCCAACCCATCCCGGTTTGTTTTATTCTCGGCCCTCTTTCTGTCGGTAACTACTCAGGCCCTTTCGCCCACCATCATCTTTTCCAGATATTTCTCCGAGATTTTAAAATCCATACCAGACCCTTCTTCTTCCCCATATTCTGTTATATTTTCCTGAGTATCCTTTATCTCTACAACATAGGTATTATATTTTGCTATAGTGTTCTATAGGCTCAAACCACTCTCTTATGTCCGGTTTATCTATGCTTAACCATTTTTTTGGGATTAGACCCTTTGCAGCATTAAAAAGTATTGGAGTTAATGTTTTCCTATATTGCTTCTTTGGAAGTTTGTAATCATGAAATAGGCATGTCTGCAGACTATTAACTATCTTTTCTCCAGTTATCTCTTCTATATAGTCCAGGATTTCCTGTCAATAATCCTTAATTTTTGGGCACTCCCACCAGATGTGTATCATCGTAGCCCGCTGTTTGCATTCCCTCCAGCACTGTGGGATTTATCTGGTTGGTATTTATGGATTCTTTCTGGAGTCAGATACCATCTTGTCATTTCAATCGTATTCATATCCCCTGCGTAATTATATACTGCTCCTATCATCCTCTCGACTTGTTGGTCTTCTAATTTTATACCCATTTCTTTTTCCCATTTTCCTATGTAAGAGGTCTTTCCTTGTTCTTCTAGATCTGTCAGTATTCTGCATATTTTAGATATTCCATTTTCAGTGCCGTTTGCACCCCACAGAGTTTTTCCAAAGGATTTAATTTCTTTCCGCCTCTAATTGGTTGAGGTAGTGTGTTTACCAAATGTTTTAGTTGAAAAAAAAGTCCTACTCGCTAATCATCCACCCACTTATTTCCTCTAATTCCCGTAGTAATTTCATCTTCCCAGTTATAGCGGGCAGCGCAGTGGTGTAGTGGTTAGCACTCTCACCTTGCAGTAATAGGGTCGCTGGCTCAAATCCTGACCACGACACTACCTGCCCAGAGTTTGCAGTTCTCCCTGTGCCTGCATGGGTTTCCTCCAGGTACTCCGGTTTCCTCCCAGACTCCAAAGACATGCTGGTAGGTTTATTGGCTTCTGTCAAAAAAAAAAAAATTGGCCCTGGTGTATGGGTGTGAGTTGGGGGCCTTGGATTGCAGACCCTTTGGGGTGGGGACTGGTGTGGGTGTGTGTGGAGCGCTGCATAGATTGATGGCACTACATGGGTACCTTAAATATAAAAAAAAATAATATAGTGGATGGGGACAATTGTGGGTGCTCACTCAGGTTGAACTGGATGGAGTGGTGTCTTTATTCAACCTTACTAACTATGTACTATGTTTTACTTGTGCATTCCCCATTCTAAAACCAAAAAGTGTTGCTTTCCCTGGGAAAAAAAAATGTGCAATTAATGGTGAGTTATATACCCAATTTTTTTTGTCAGTGTACTACATCCTAAGTTTTAAATACATTTATAGTTAATTCATGTGAATCCAAATCTAATGTTCTAAACTTTCGTGGTATCCATATATTCTTGTGCAATGTTCTTCTACTCATCGTGTTTTCCATCCTCATCCACTTTTTTCACTATTTTCATTCACTCATTAGACCATTTGTGAGATAATTACTGACTTATAGAGGGTCATTTATTATAGCGCCAAAAAAATTCTCCTGCAGTACCAAAAAATAGCTCTCAAAAAAGGCCAGAAAGACTTCAACTCTCAGAAACTCAGCACTAATGCAAATGGAAAGCAGCGCTATTGCCAGCAATAATGCCTGTCAGATCACATATGATGGAGTAGTGGAAGTCAATGGGGCTCAAACCTGCAAAATCCAAAGTTCTCACCGAAGGCTTATATGCAAGTTCTTTGCCATAAAAAGTGTTTGGAGACCCGGGTACTGCCCCCAGGGGACATGTATCAATGCAAAAAAAGTTTTTAAAAAAGCCGTTTTTTTGGGAGCAGTGATTTTAATAATGCTTAGAGTGAAACAATAAAAATTTAATATTCCTTTAAATTTCGTACCTGGGGGGTGTCTATAGTATGCCTGTAAAGTGGTGCATGTTTCCCGTGTTTAGAACAGTCTGACAGCAAAATGACATTTCAAAGGAAAAAAAGTCATTTAAAAGTACTAGTGCCGGCTATTAATGAATTGTCGGTCCAGACAATACACATAAAAGTTCATTGATAAAAATGGCCTGGGATCCCCCACAGTACATTACCAGGCCCTTTGGGTCTGGTATGAATATTAAGGGGAACCCCGAACCAAAATTAAAAAAAAATGCCGTGGGCGAACCCCGAACCAAAATAAAAAAAAATGCCGTGGGGGTCCCCCCAAATTCCATACCAGGCCCTTTAGGTCTGGTATGGATATTAAGGGGAACCCCATGCCAAAATAAAAAAAAAATGGCTTGGGGGTCCCCCTCAAAATCCATACCAGACCCTTATCCGAGCACACAAGCTGGCAGGCGTCAGAGGGGGGTAGGGTCACCTGTACATGTCACTGGGTAACCCTGCTGCGTTTCCCTGTTGCATCAGAGGGGGCATGGCCACCCACGCACGTCACGAGTGACCCCGCCCTCAACTTTTTAAGAACTGTCATGGCAGTTCTAGCGTCATTCAGCGGGCTCCTCCCATGGAAGCGGCTCGTGTTGTGGCGACATCTTTCTCCGTATCCTGGGACGAGGAAGGATTACATCGCTGGAATTTTTTTTCTTTTTTAATAAAGGACTTGTTCAATGCTATGTCTGTGTGTTTTTTACAATTTTTTATGCTTTTTTTGTGAAATGGTAGGAGTACAATGTACCCGTTACCATTTCACACAGGGGGGGCGGGATATGGGGGTCCCCTTGTTAAAGGGGGCTTCCAGATTCCAATAGGCCCCCCACCCACAGACCCCCACAACCACCGGGCAAGGGTTGTGGTCCTTGTCCCCATCAACATGGGGACATCCTCCTCATGTTGAGGGCATGTGGCCTGGTATGGTTCAGGAGGGGGGACGCTCTCTCGTGCCCCTCTCTTTTCCTGTGGCCTGCCAGGTTGCATGCTCGGATAAGGGTCTGGTATGGATTTTTATGGGGACCCCCACACAATTTTTTTTTTATTTTGGCGCGGGGTTACCCTTAAAATCCATACCAGACCTGAAGGGTCAAGTGAAGTAGCGCGATTTCAAAGTAGCATCAATGTTAACCAGGGTGAAGAGATTAGTTTTTTGGTGCACAAATACATATTGATATAAGAGATATTGCACTTTCCCAAAACCACCATCCACAAAAACTAAAAAGAAAAGTAGAAGAAAAAAAACACCACAACAAAGCTCAATTTTACCAGCAGAAAAAAAATGTACATTCATTTACTAGCTTAAAAAAATGTGGACAGGTTCGAGCCCCATTGACTTTAAAATTAGCACTTCTGATTATTCATGTTCGTGTCTTCGTAGCTTCAAAACATATGGACAGGATATATGGTGCTACATTTAGCAATGGGATTTTAAGGGCCCTGCTCATAGGAGCTTACAATCTAAAATTTGACAAAACCTTAGAGTGGACATAGCTTTAATTTCAGTGTATAACGGGCAACACATCACATTTTTATCTGAAAGATTATAGAAACATACTTAACAGTCATTCTTACAAAGCATTCCAACATAATATTAAAAAAGACTTATTCAAAACACCCACCACCAGCCCACAATCTACACATACATACATTGGTGTCCATGTTCTGCTAGAAGCTGCATTTCAGTGTACACGATTAAACAACGAGATCAAAAAGGGTAGAAGGTCAGCAGATGCTTCCAAATGATGTTTACATGATTAGACAGGAACAATACACACACAACATTGACAGCATGGCCACATAAACCCACTTTTGTATGAAAGAAATGCACAAGAATTTCAGCAAATATCCCATTGGGGCATTTGTCAATATGCACAATATCATTCCTTCTCCCCCACAAATCACAGCAAAAAACCTGACCTTCTCAGGCAAAACAAACCCCCCTACTGCAGGCCTTTATATAAGAGAGGTTGTATTGTTAGCACACTGACACACCCAATAGAAGTACACGCCCACCAGTATCTTTCAATCTGTCTCTTCATGTATGTCTAAAGTGATTGCACCTGATGAGCAGGAACATATAATACTATTCACAACTGTGTTAGCCCTTGGCTATGTGCATCAAATATCCAACTACAGGCCAAAGATCGAAATCCATTTGCACTTCCACATAAACAAACCAACAGCTTTCTAAGCATATGTACCTGTGCAGTGTAAACCCTAAAATTTTAAATGTCCAAGTCCCTGGGCATGATTAGTGCTAATAAACATTATCATCAGTCCCTGGCTGCAATGGGCTTCCAATATAAAGTCCAAAATTAATTTTCTTACATTAAAACCTATTTTGACAGGAGACAAATAAAATGCCAGCATGTCTTTGGATTGTAGTGAGAAACCCACACAGGGAGAACCTATAAACTTCAACAAAAGCATTAGCATGTTGGGGAGTTGAACCAACATCCCAGGTGTTGCTAGACAGAACTGCTACCCATTTAGCCACCAGGCAGCCTCACACATGTTCTCTGCATCTCTGTGGTGTGAACCAGCCCTAAGTCCATAGCCATGCTCAGTGTCACAAGCAATATACAATATATTGGCCTAAGTATTGGGATGCCTGCCTTTAAAGCGGAGCGGCACCGAAAAATTTTTTTTTTAAAAGTCAGCAGCTACAAATACTGCAGCTGCTGACTTTTAAAACATGGACACTTACCTGTCCAGGGCGCCCACGTGCGGCTTCACTTCCCGGTTCCCTACTGCGCATGCGCGAGTCGCGCAGCGCAATACGGATGGTCCCTGCTGCCTCTGGGACCCGTGTGTTTCCCAGTAGGCAGCGGGGGGGGAACAGGATGTGGCGTAAATACCCGCAGATTCTGCGGCTATCTACGCCGGAAGTGGGTACAGATACCTGTAATATACAGGTATCTGTACCCCCCTCCCCCCTGAAAGGTGCCAACTGTGTCACCGGAGGGGGGGAGGAATCTAATGAGTGGAAGTTCCACTTTTAGGTGGAACTCCACTTTAAACGCACATGAACTGTAATGGCATCCCAGAATTAGTATTGGGTTCAAAACTCATTTGGCCCACCCTTTGCAGCTATAACAGCTTCAACTCTTCTGGGAAGGCTGTCCAAAAGGTTTAGGAGTGTGTATATGGGAATGTTTGACCATTCTTCCAAGTGCATTTGTGAGATCAGGCACTGATGTTGGATGAGAAGGCCTGACCTAGAGTCTCCTCTCTAATTCATCCCCAAGGTGTTCTGTTGTGTTGAGGTCAGGACTCTGTCCAGGCCAGTCAAGTTCCTCCACCCCAAAATCACTCATCCATATCTTTATGGACCTTGCTTTGTGCACTAGTCCAAATGAATTGGTGGAGGGGGGATTATGATGTAGGGTTGTTTTTCAGGGGTTGGGCTTGGCCTCTTAGTTTCAGTTAAGGGAACTCTTAAGGCGTCAGCATACCAAGACATTTTGGACAATTTCATGCTCCCAACTTTGTGGGAACAGTTTGGGGAAAGCCCCTTCCTGTTCCAACATGGCCTGCACAGAGTCCTGGCCTCAACCCGATAGAACACCCTTTGGCTTAATTAGAGCAGAGACTGCGAGCCAGGCCTTCTCATCCAACATCAGTGCATGGCCTCACAAATGCATTTCTGGAAGAATGATCAAACATTCCCATAGACACACTAAACCTTGTGGACAGCCTTCCCAAAAGCTGTTCTAGCTGCAAAGGGTGGGTCAAATCAAATTTTAACCCTACGGACTAAGACTGGGCTGCCATTAAAGTTCATGTGTGTGTAAAGGCAGGTGTCCCAATACTTTTGGCTAAATAATGTATCTGGAAAAGATTTACAATAGTGGTGGAACCCTCCTACACATAAATACTACATTCAGACATAGTTATAGGACCTGGGAGATAAGACAACTTTTTTACATGAAGCAGCATGTTCATGTGAAAGTTACAATTGTTGCATTAGAATCAATGGCTGAAACTTGCATTGGACTAGAATAGAGCAGATTTTCACTTCCAAAAAATGCTCTCTAATTAGCTCTCATTTTGGTATTTACTATTGCGCCGGGTAAAAAAGACACTCGAGTTAAAATGAGAGCTATTTTAAGGTCTGAGCATGCTCAGTTGTGTTGGCATCTAGTTTTTCAAAATGGGATTTTTTTCACTTCTCAGACTTTTAAAGATATTTCAGTGTAGACATCACTTTTTCACACAGTTTAAAAGCAGATTATCTTTAAATAATATACCGCATTTTTCAGTACCATTTAGGCAATTATTATTATTATTATTATTATACAGGATTTATATAGCGCCGACAGTTTACGCAGCGCTTTACAACATTAGGGCAGAGAGTACAAGTACGATAAAATTCAATACAGGAGGAATCAGAGGGCCCTGCTCGTTAGAGCTTACAATCTAGGAGGGAGGGTCAGGTTATACAAAGGGTAATAGCTGTGGGGGATGAGCTAATGGAGAAAATAGTGCAGTTGTTAGATGGAGGCAGGATAGGCTTCTCTGAAGAGGAAAGTTTTCAGGGATCGCCTAAAAGTGGATAAATTTGGAGACAGTCTGACAGATTGGGGTAGGGAATTCCAGAGGATGGGCGAGGCTCAGGAGAAGTCCTGGAGGCGGATATGGGAGGAGGTGATGAGGGAGCTAGAGAGCAGGAGGTCTTGGGAGGAACGGAGATGGCGATTAGGTTGGTATTTTGAGACTAGGTTAGTGATATAGCTCAGGGCAGAGTTGTGGATGGCTTTGTAACTTATTGTTGGCATTTTGAATTTAATTCGTTGGGCAAGTGGTAGCCAATGGAGGGATTGGCAGAGAGGGGTAGCAGACACTGAGTGGTTTGTAAGGTGGATGAGTCTGGCAGCAGCATTCATGATGGACTGAAGGGGGGGATAGTCTATTTAAAGGTAAGCCAATGAGGAGTGAGTTGCAGTAGTCAAGGCGAGAGATAACCAGGGAGTGAATCAGGAGCTTTGTGGTTTCATTGATTAGAAAGGGACGTAGTTTAGAGATGTTGCGGAGGTTGAGGCAGCAAGCTTTGGAAAGTGATTGGATGTGGGGCTGAAAGGAGAGTTCAGAGTCCAGGATAACACCTAGTACCCTGACATGTGGGGACGGGTGGATGGTTTAGCCATTGCTCTTGACAGAGAAGTCAGGGGAAGAGGAACGTGGGGGAGGAAATATTATAAGCTCGGTTTTTGGACAAGTTGAGTTTGAGGAAGTGGTGTGACATCCATACAGATATCTCGGTTAGTAAGTTAGTGATGCGTGAGGAGACTGATGGAGTGAGTTGAGGGGTGGAGAGATAGATTTGTGTGTCATCAGCATAGAAATGATATTGAAAGCCGTGAGAGGCTATCAGCTGACCCAGGGAAGAGGTGTAGATTGAAAATAAAAGAGATCCAAGAACAGAACCTTGGGGGACCCCGACAGAGAAGGGAAGAGGAGTGGAGGAAGTAGAATTGTAAGTGACACTGAAGGTGCGTTGGGATAGGTAGGATGAGAGCCACTGAAGAGCACAGTCACGGAGACCGAGGGAGTAAAGTTTTTTGAGGAGGAGTGGGTGGTCAACCTTGTCAAAGGCAGCTGAAAGATCCAGAAGTAGGAGTACAGAATAGTGTCCATTGGTTTTTGCAGTTAGTAGGTCATTTGTGAGTTTTAAAAGAGCAGTTTCTATGGAGTGTTGAGGGCGAAATCCAGATTGAAGGGGATCAAGAAGGTTGTTTTTAATGAGGTGGTCACTCAGTTGGTTGTAAACCAGGCGTTCAAGAAGTTTAGAGGAAAAGGGGAGCAAGGAGATTGGGCGTAGGTTGTTAAGATTGGTAGGGTCCAAGGACGGCTTTTTGAGTATGGGGATGACCAGTGCATGTTTTAGAGCATCGGGGAAGATGCCAGAGGTGAGAGAGAGATTGAAGACGTGGGTTAGAGAGTGTAGGATGGGGTCAGAGGGTGACCGTAGCATTTGAGAGGGAATAGGGTCCAGGGGACAGGTGGTTAGGTGGGCGATAGAAAGGAGTTTAGCAACTTCATCTGTAGTAGTAGATTTGAATAGGGGGAGTGTCAGTTGTACCTGTTGACATGGGGTCTTAGCTGGGGGAGATACCTGTAGAATGGAGATTTCATCACGGATTGTATCAATCTTGTTTTTGAAGTGATTAGCGATTTCCTGGGCAGTGAGTAAGTCAGTGGGTGGAGGCGGTGGAGGACAAAGTAGAGAGTTGAAGATAGAGAAGAGTTTACGGGGATTGGATGAGAAAGTGTTAATAAGAGTTGTAAAATAGGTTTGCTTGGCAGTGTGGAGGAAAGAATAGTATATTTGGAGGGCAGATTTGTATTGGTTGAAGTCTTTGAGAGACTTAGTCTTGTGCCACAGACGCTCAAGAGCGCGACTACGTTTTTTGAGAATTTTAGTGTCATCTGTTTGCCAGGGTTGTAGGGGTCGAGGCCTGATTCTGCGTGTAGTGAGGGGAGCGAGCTTGTCCAGGGTGGAGGATAGAGATTTATTGTAGATGGACATGGCTTGGTTGGGGCAGGACAGGGGAGAGATTTTGTCATAGAGGTGGTCAGTAGCAGAATAGAGGAGACAGGAGTTGAAGTTGCGAAAGTTTCTACGCGTGATGGTTAGGCGATTGGAGGGAAAGGTGGTGGAAGACAGGGGGAGAGAGAAACTAATAAGGTGGTGGTCGGAGAGAGGAAAAGGATTGTTTGAGAAGTTGCATGGAGTGCATAGGTAGGAGAATACAAGGTCAAGGGTGTTGCCATCAGAGTGAGTAGAAGCCTGTACCCATTGCTTCAGGTCAAATGAAGAGGTTAGACTAAGAAGTTTAGAAGTAGCAGGAGTGTTTGTATTAGCGGGGATGTTGAAATCACCGAGAAGGATTGTGGGAATATCCGAAGAGAGAAAGTAGGGTAGCCAGGCAGAAAACTCATCAAGGAAAGTCGATAATGGTCTAGGGGGCTGGTAGATCACAGCAATTCTTAGGGAAGTAGGAGAGAATAGACGTATACAGTGGGCTTCGAATGATGAGAGGGAAAAAGAGGGAGTAGGGTGAATAACCTGGAAGGTGCTCTGGGGGGATAGGAGGAATCCCACTCCACCTCCCTTGTGTCCATTAGGCCTAGGGGAGTGAGTCCAGTGTAGGCCACCCTGGGAGAGGGAAGCAGGAGAAGGGGTGTCATATTTGTGGAGCCAGGTTTCGGTGAGAGCAAGTAGATTAAAGGAATTAGTGACAAAGAGGTAATGAACAGCAGTGAGTTTGTCGCAGACAGAGCGGTCGTTCCAGAGGGTGCAGGAGAGAGGGAGGCTGGCGTTGGGAAGAAGAGGAATGGAGGCTAAATTGTGTAGATTGTGACTACTGCCAGAGGGTGTAGGGTGATGGTGATGGTGATGGGTGTGTTGGGCACAGATTATATCATGCTCTAAACATTATTTCCATGTGCACTACTCCAGGGTTTAGCAGAGTAATGCCCTGTACACACGGTCGGATTTTCAGACGGAAAATGTGTGATAGGACCTTGTTGTCGGAAATTCCGACCGTGTGTGGGCTCCATCACACATTTTCCATCGGAATTTCCGACACACAAAGTTTGAGAGATTGCTATAAAATTTTCCGACAACAAAATCCGTTGTACACAAATCCGACGCACAAAGTGCCACGCATGCTCAGAATAAATTAAGAGACGAAAGCTATTGGCTACTGCCCTGTTTATAGTCCCGATGTACGTGTTTTACGTCACCGCGTTTAGAATGATCGGATTTTCCAACAACTTTGTGTGACCGTGTGTATGCAAGACAAGTTTGAGCCAACATCCGTTGGAAAAAATCCACGGATTTTGTTGTCGGAATGTCCGATCAATGTCCGACAGTGTGTACAGGGCATTAGGGTTTGGGCACTATTTGGTTTCAGGGAAATATAGTAAATTCGATTTTGGGAGTATTTTCTCACCAGCACTATAGTGAATATCATTTTAGCGCTAATTAGCGCTAATTACTACTAAATTGCCGTGAATTAGCGCTAATTAGCGGCAATTAGCGCTAATTAGCACCGCAGCTCTATAGTAAATGACCCCCATAATATCTATTTATATCTGGTACTGACAAACCTCCATGTTTTGTTTCCTAGTAATTAATGCATATTTTATTCGGCTTTTTATTTTGCCCAATATATTTTATCATCATTGTTTTTATCATTTAAAAAAAAACTCTGTGGTATACCTATTGGCAGCATCTAAAATGTATACATTATTTTTGGTAGGATCACCATCTTGAACATATTTATTCTTCCCATCCATGATATTGGTTGCATTGCACTCTTCTTTAATTCCACTTTAATCTCATTTAGTAATGGGATATAATTTGCCAAGTATAGTTTTTTGACCGTTGATGTCAATTTAATTCCCAGACATGTTAGTTCTCCTCTTACCCAAGTAAATGGGAATTCTCTTTAAAGAGCAAGTACTTCATTTTTTCCCAGTCCTATATTTATTATTTCTGTTTTTATAGGATGTATTTTAACATTTGAGAGTTTCCCATACTCTTTTATTTCTTTAATTATATTTGGCAAGGTCACCCTTGGATTAGTCACATACATTAAAATGTTGTCTGCATATGCTGCAATTTTGTGTACTTCTACCATTCTCGCCCCTCTAATATCTGGGTTATTTCGCAGTGTCTCCAAGAAGGGTTCCATTGACAACACATATAGGATTTGCGAGAGTGAAAAGCCCTGTCGAGTTCCATTGAACATCTCAAACACACTAATTTCCCATTGACTTTTACCATTGCTGTGGGCCTGTTATATAAATTTTTAATCTGCCGCATAATCTTTGATCCCAATCCCAGGTATTGAAGCGTATCCATCATGAATCCCCAGTCTACCCTGTCAAAGGCTTTTTCTGCATCAATCAACAGGAGTAGAACTGGGGATTTGCTGTTTTTCATCTTTCGTAACATCAACAATGTTTCTATACTATTGTCCCTTCCTTCTCTACCCAGAACAAATCCTGTCTGGTCAGGGTCTATCCACAATGGTATTAGTTTTATTAATCTTAATGCCAAAATGTTTGCATAAATCTTTGTGTCGGCATTTAGTAATGCTATAGGCCTATAACTAGAACAAATGGTTTTATCTTTTCCCTCTTTAGGTATTATTGTGATGTTGGCTAATAATGACTCTCGTCTTACCTCTTCATCTTCTCCTATCTTATTCACACACAACTTTGGGATCAATTGATCTTGAATTTTTTTATAGTATTTGAACGTAAACCCATCTGGCCCTGGACTTTTACCTGAAGGGGTTTCTTTCAAAGCCATTTTAATTTTGTCTTGCGTTATCATTTTTTCCAAATCTGTCAATTGCTCAGGTTGAATTTTTGGCAACTTAGCCTTTTTTAGATACACTTGTATATTCATTTTTCCTATTTCTTTCTCTTGTTGTGTCTCTTTTTCCTCCCTCTTTCTTTTTTCCTGCCTCAATAGATATCAATGTTCCCCTTATCACTTATGTGCCTCCCATATGGTTGCTTTTGATAGTTTTGACGTCTCATTCTCCAGGAAATATTGGTCAATTTCTTCTATTATAACTTTTTCAGTTTCCCTATCTTCTATTAAATCTTTGTTTAATCTCCATGGGCCTTTCCCAAGGGGTTCCTTGTGGAGTTTCATCTTCATCATCACTGGAGCATGATCTGGCACTGTTGTTATTCCTATTGTAATTTCTATTACTACCTCCAAGGTTCTATGTTCCACCAGAATATAATCCAACCTACAGTACATTCCATGGACAGCTGAGTAAAATATATAGGGGGTCATTTACTATAGCGCCAAAAATTTATCCTGCAGTGCCATAAAATAGCTCTCAAAAAAGACCAGAAAGACTTCAACTCTCAGAAACTCAGTGCTAATGCAAATGGAAAGCAGCAATATTGACGGCAATAATGCCTGTCAGATCACATATGCTGGAATAGTGGAAGTCAATGGGGCTCGAACCTGCAAAATCCAAAGTTCTCACTGAAGGCTTATATGCAAGTTCTTTGCCATAAAAAGTGTATGGAGACCTGGGTCCTGCCCCAGGGGACATGTATCAATGCAAAAAAAAGTTTTAAAAACAGACGTTTTTTCGGGAACAGTGATTTTAATAATGCTTAGAGTGAAACAATAAAAGTGTAATATTCCTTTACATTTCATACCTGGGGATTGTTTACAGTATGCCTGTAAATTGGCACATGTTTCCCATGTTTAGAACAGTCTGACAGCAAAATGACATTTCAAAGGCAAAAAAAGTCATTTAAAAGTGCTAGCGCTAGTGCCGGCTATTAATGAATTGTCGGTCCCGACAATACACATAAAAGTTCATTGATAAAAATGGCCTGGGATCCCCCACAGTGCATTACCAGGCACTTTGGGTCTGGTATGAATATTAAGGGGAACCCTGAACCAAAATTTTAAAAAAATGGCGTGGGGTCCCCCCAAATTCCATACCAGGCTCTTCAGGTCTGGTATGGATATTAAGGGGAACCCCGTGCCCAATTTTTTTTAAAAATGGCATGGGGATCCCCCTCAAAATCCATACCAGACCCTTATCTGAGCACGCAACCTGGCAGGCCGCAGGAAAAGAGGGGGGACGAGAGAGCAGCCCCCCTCCTGAACCGTACTAGGCCACATGCCCTCAACATGGGGAGGATGTCCCCATGTTGATGGGGACAAGAGTCTCATCCCCACAACCCTTGCTTGTCAGCTATGGGGGTCTGCAGTCAGGGGGCTTATCAGAATCTGGAAGCCCCCTTTAACAAGGGGACCCCCAGATCCCAGCCCCCCACTGTGTGAAATGGTAACGAGTACATTGTACTCCAACCATTTCACAAAAAAAGTGTCAAAATTTGTAAAAAGCACACAGACACAGCATTGGACAAGTCCTTTATTAAAAAAGAAAAAAAATCCAGCGATGTAATCCTTCCTCATCCCGGGATATGGAGAAAGACGCTGGCAGGTCACAATCCACCTCTATGGGCGGAACCCGCTGAATGACGCTAGACCTGCCGAGACAGTTCTTAAAAAGCTGAGGGCGGGGCCACCCGTGACGTGTGCGGATGACCACGCCCCCTCTGACGCAACGGGGAAACACAGCGGGGTTACCAAGTGACATGTACAAGTGACCCCGCCCCCCTCTGATGCTACAGGGGTTTCCGTGGCTTCAGAGAGGGGCAGGGTCACACCTACATGTCACTGGTAACCCGCAGCGTTTCCCCATTGCGTCAGAGGGGGGCAGGGTCTCCCGCGCACAACACAGGTGGCCCCGCCCTCAGCTATTTAAGAACTGTCATGGCAGGTCTAGCTGTCATGGCAGGTCCATTTCACACGGGGGGGGATCTGGGGGTCCCCTTGTTAAAGGGGGCTTCCAGATTCTGATAAGCCCCCCGACCGCAGACCCCCAAAACCACTGGGCAAGGGTTGTGGGGATAAGGCCCTTGTCCCCATCAACATGGGGACATCCTCCCCATGTTGAGGGCATGTGGCCTGGTATGGTTCAGGAGGGGGGCGCTCTCTCACACCCCCTCTTTTCCTGCGTCCTGCCAGGTTGTGGGCTTGGATAAGGGTCTGGTATGGATTTTGAGGGGGACCTTTTTTTAAATTTTGGCGCTGGGTTCCCCTTTCAGGTCTGGTATGGATTTTGAGGGGGACTCCCCACGCCATTTTCTTTTTTAAATTTTGGCACCGGGTTCCCCTTAATAGCCATACCAGACCTGAAGGGCCTGGTAATGGACTGTGGGGGAATCCCAGGCCATTTTTAGCAATGAACTTTTATGTGTATTGTCGGGACTGACAATTCATTACCCCCCCTGTACTGCGCATGTGCTGCACTTGCACAGTAGAAACGACTACGGAGCTGCCAAAAGTCTCCAAAGTTGAACAGCTGATCGTCAGCTCTACACAGAGCCTGCACACTACATTCTGCCCTGAGTCCAGGTTCAAGCCCCACCATCCAAGTGGACATCGAGTTAGAATAAAAATATGCTGAGCGAAGCGAGGCCATGCCCAAAGCGTGGTGAGCGAAGCGAGCCCACGAGGGGCCCTGTTACAGGCGCCGTGTACAGCTGACTCACAGGTGTTCAGCTTCGGCTATTTTCGGAGGCTCATACTGCTCAAGCGCTGTGCCTGCGCAGTACAGGGGAGTCCTTATCGCCGGGGGGAACTTTCTCGGAAGAACACCAGCACTAGTGCTAGCACTTTTAAATGACTTTTCTCTTCCTTAAAAATGTCATTTTGCTGTCAGACTGTTCTAAACACGGGAAACATGTGCCACTTTACAGGCATACTATAGACACCCCCCCAGGTATGAAATTTAAAGGAATATTACACTTTTATTGTTTCACTTTAAGCATTATTAAAATCAATGCTCCCGAAAAAAACTGCCTTTTTAAAACTTTTTTTGCATTGATACATGTCCCCTGGGGCAGGACCCGGGTCCCCAAACACTTTTTATGGCAAAGAACTTGCATATAAGCCTTCAGTGAGAACTTTGGATTTTGCAGGTTCGAGCTTCATTGACTTTAAAATTAGCACTTTTGATTATTCATGTTCGTGTCTTCGTAGCTTCAAAAAATTTGGACAGGATATATGGTGCTACATTTAGCAATGGGATTTTAGGGGCCCTGCTCATAGGAGCTTACAATCTAAAATTTGACAAAATCTTAGAGTGGACACAGCTTTAATTTCAGTGTATAATGGGCAACACATCACATTTTTATCTGCAAGATTATAGAAACATACTTAACAGTCATTATTTTTACAAAGCATTCCAACATGATATTAAAAAAGACTTGTTCAAAACACCCACCACCAGCCCACAATCCACACATACATACATTGGTGACCATGTTCTGCTGGAAGCTGCATTTCAGTGTACACGATTAAACAACGAGATCAAAAAGGGTAGAAGGACAGCAGATGCTTCCAAATGATGTTTGCATGATCAGACAGGAACAATACACACACAACATTGACAGCATGGCCACATAAACCCACTTTTGATTGAAAAAATGCACAAGAATTTCAGCAAATATCCCTAATTGGGCATTTGTCAATAGGCACAATATCAGTTGGGTCATTTGTCAATAGGCACAATATCATTCCTTCTCCCCCACAAATCACAGCAAAAAACCTGGCCTTCTAAGGCCAAACGAACCCCCCCTACTGCAGGCCTTTATATAAGAGTTTATTGTCATAAAAAGTGTTTGGGGACCTGGGCCGTTTTTTTCGGGAGCAGTGATTTTAATAATGCTTAAAATGAAATAATAAAAGTGTAATATTCCTTTAAATTTCGTACCTGGGGGGTGTCTATAGTATGCCTGTAAAGGGGCGCATGTTTCCCGTGTTTAGAACAGTCTGACAGCAAAATGACATTTCAAAGGAAAAAAAGTCATTTAAAACTACTCGCGGCTATTAATGAATTGCCGGTCCGAAAATACACATAAAAGTTCATTGATAAAAACGGCATGGGAATTCCCCACAGGGGAACCCCGAACCAAAATTTAAAAAAAAATGACGTGGGGGTCCCCCTAAATTCCATACCAGGCCCTTCAGGTCTGGTATGGATATTAAGGGGAACCCCGGCCAAAATTTAAAAAAAAATGACGTGGGGTCCCCCTCAAAATCTATACCAGACCCTCTAGGTCTGGTATGGATTTTAAGGGGAACCCTGCGCCAAAATAAAAAAATTGGCGTGGGGTCCCCCCAAAAATCCATACCAGACCCTTATCCGAGCACGCAACCTGGTAGGCCGCAGGAAAAGAGGCGGATGAGAGAGTGCCCCCCCTCCTGAACCGTACCAGGCCACATGCCCTCAACATTGGGAGGGTGCTTTGGGGTAGCCCCCCAAAACACCTTGTCCCCATGTTGATGGTGACAAGGGTCTCATCCCCACAACCCTTGTCCGGTGGTTGTGGGGGTCTGCGGGCGGGGGGCTTATCGGAATCTGGAAGCCCCCTTTAACAAGGGGGCCCCCAGATCCCGGCCCTCCCCCCTGTGTGAAATGGTAAGGGGGTACAAGAGTACCCCTACCATTTCACAAAAAAACTGTCAAAAATGTTAAAAATGACAAGACACAGTTTTTGACAATTCCTTTATTTAAAGCGGGGGTTCACCCACACCGCCAAAAAAAAAAAATATTAAAAGCCAGCAGCTACAAATACTGCAGCTGCTGACTTTTAATACATGGCCACTTACCTGTCCCAGGGTCCAGCGATGTCGGCAGGGGACGCCGAGAACCCGCTCGGTTCTCGGCAGCTGCCGCCGCCATCCTAGGTGAGGGAATCAGGAAGTGAAGCGTTGCGGCTTCACTTCCCGGTTCCCTACTGCGCATGCGCGAGTCGCGCTGCGCGTCCCTAGTGGTCCCCGCTCTCTCCTGGGAGCTGTGTGTTCCCAGCAGACAGCGCGGTCGGGACGGGAAGAGGCTTAGACTCCAATGGGAGTCTATGCCGGAAGTGGGTGCAAATACCTGTCTTAGACAGGTATCTGCACCCCCCTCCCCCCTGAAAGGTGCCAAATGTGACACCGGAGGGGGGGGAGGGTTCCAAAAAGCGGAAGTTCCATTTTTGTGTGGAACTCCACTTTAAATGCTTCTTCTTTCTTCTATCTTCTTTCTTCTATCATTTTCTTCTTCTTCTGGTTCTTCTGGTTCTTTAGGTTCTTCCTCCGGTGTTCTCGCCCGGCATCTCCTCCGTGCATCTTCTTCTCTTCATCTTCTTCTCCGGGCCGCTCCGCATCCATGATGGCATGGAGGGAGGCTCCCACTGTGTGACGCTTCTCTTCTGACGGTTCTTAAATAACGGAGGGTGGGGCCACCCGGTGACCCCGTCCCCACCCCCACCTCTGATGCACGGGGACTTGATGGGGACTTCCCTGTGGCATTCCCCGTGACGTCAGAGGGGGGTGGGGTCACTGGGTGGCCTCGCCCTTCATTATTTAAGAACCGTCAGAAGAGGAGAAGCGTCACTCAGCGCGAGCCTCCCTCCATGCCATCATGGATGGCCCAGAGAAGAAGATGAAGAGAAGAAGACGCCGCAGAGGAGATGCCGGACGAGAACACTGGAGGAAGAACCAGAAGAACCAGAAGAAGATGAAGATGGAGGAAGAAAGAAGAAAGAAGATAGAAGAAAGAAGAAGCATTTACTGTAAATAAAGGAATTGTCAAAAACTGTCTCTTGTCATTTTTAACATTTTTGACAGTTTTTTTGTGAAATGGTAGGGGTACATTTGTACCCCCTTACCATTTCACACAGGGGGGAGGGTCGGGATCTGGGGGTTCCCTTGTTAAAGGGGGCTTCCAGATTCTGATAAGCCCCCCACCCACAGACCCCCACAACCACCGGGCAAGGGTTGTGGAGATGAGGCCCTTGTCCCCATCAACATGGGGACACGGTGTTTTGGGGGGCTATCCCAAAGCACCCTCCCAATGTTGAGGGCATGTGGCCTGATACGGTTCAGGAGGGGGGGCGCTCTCTTGTCCCCCCTCTTTTCCTGCAGCCTGCCAGGTTGCGTGCTCGGATAAGGGTCTGGTATAGATTTTTGGGGGGACCTCACGCCAATTTTTCTTTTAATTTTGGCGCCGGGTTCCCCTTAAAATCCATACCAGACCTGAAGGGCCTGATATGGAATTTAGGGGGACCCCCACGTCATTTTTTTTTTTAAATTTTGGTTTGGGGTTCCCCTGTGGAAAATTCCCATGCCGTTATTATCAATGAACTTTTATGTGTATTGTCGGACTGGCAATTCATTATTAGCCACGAGTAGTTTTAACCGCTTCAATACAGGGAATTTTCACCCCCTTCCTTCCCAAACCAATTTTTAGTTTTCAGTGCTGTCACACTTTAAACAACAATTGCGCGGTCGTGCGACGTTGTACCCAAACAAAATTGACCTCCTTTTTTTCCCACAAATAGAGCTTTCTTTTGGTGGTATTTGATCACCTCTGCGGTTTTTATTTTTTGCGCTATAAACAAAAGAAGAGCGACAATTTTGAAATATTTTTTACTTTTTGCTATAATAAATATCCCAATTTAAAAAAAAAAAAACTAATTTTTTCCTCAGTTTCAGCCGATACGTATTCTTCTACATATATTTGGTAAAAAAAATTGCAATAAGCGTATATTGATTGGTTTGCGCAAAAGTTAGAGCATCTACAAAATACGGGATAGATTTATGGCATTTTTAAAAAAAATGTATTTATTTATTTTTTTTACTAGTAATAGCGGCGATCTGCGATTTTTTTTCGTGACTGCGACATTATGGCGGACACATCGGACACTTTTGACACATTTTTGGGACCATTCACATTTATACAGCGATCAATGCTATAAAATTGCAATGATTACTGTATAAATGTGACAGGCAGGGAAGGGGTTAACCACTAGGGGGACACAAGGGGTTAATTATGTTTCCTAAGGGAGTGATTCTAACTGTAGGGGGAGGGGACGCACAAGGGGAGGAGACCGATCAGTGTTCCTCTGTACTGGGAACGCAGATCGGTCTCCTCTCAACTGACAGGACGTGGATCTGTGTGTTTACACACACAGATCCACGGTCCGGCCCAGTTAATGGGCAATCACGGGTACCCGGCGGCAATCACGGCCGCCGGGCACACGCACTGGGCCCTGAGCAATGCCGCGGGTGCGCGCGTGCCCCCTAGTTGGCTGGGATTCCCAGGATGTCATATAACGGCCACCCAGGATGGGAGATCCCATCTCAGGCCATCATATGACTATGGCCCGGTAATGAAGTGGTTAAATTACTTTTTTTCCTTTGAAATGTTATTTTGCTGTCAGACTGTTCTAAACACGGAAAACATGTGCCCCATTTACAGGCATACTATAGACACCCCCAGGTACGAAATTTAAAGGAATATTACACTTTTATTGTTTCACTTTAAGCATTATTAAAATAACTGCTCCCGAAAAAACTGCCGTTTTTAAAACTTTTTTTTGCATTGATCCTTGTCCCCTGGAGCAGGACCCAGGTCCCCAAACACTTTTTATGACAATACCATGCATATAAGCCTTTAAAATTAGCACTTTTGATTTCAGCCATAGACTTTTAAAGGGTGTTCTGCAGCTTTCGAATTTGCCCCGAACACCCCAAATTGTTTGCTGTTTGGCGAACTGGCAAACAGCCGATGATTGAGTCAAACATGAGTTCGACTCGAACTCGAAGCTCATCCCTAATTGTTAGCATACTGACACACACCCAATAGAAGTACATGCCCACCAGTATCTTTCAATCTATCTCTTCATGTATATCTAAAGTGATTGCACCTGATGAGCAGGAACATATAATACTATTCGCAACTGTGTTATCTTTTGGATATGTGCATCAAATCTCCAAATACAGGCCAAAGATCAAAGTCCATTTGCATCCACATAAACAAAGCAACAGTTTTCTAAGCATATGTACCTGTCTAGTGTAAACCTTAAAATTTTAAATGTCCATGTCCCTGGGTATGATTAGTGCTAACAAACATTAACATCAGTCCCTGGCTGCAATGAGCTTCCAATCTAAAGTCCAAAAGTAACTTTCTTACATTAGAACCTATTTCGACAGGAGACAAATAAGGTGCCAGCATGTCTTTGGATTGTGGTGAAAAACCCACACAAGGAGAACATATAAACTTCAACACAAGCATTAGCATGTTGGGGAATTGAACCAACACCCCAGGTGCTGCTAGATAGAACTGCTACCCACTTACCCACCAGGCAGCCCCACACAGGTTCTCTGCATCTCTGTGGTGTGAACCAGCCCTAAGTCCATAGCCATGCTCAGTGTCACAAGCAAAATACAATATATTGGCCTAAGTATTGGGACGCCTGCCTTTAAACACACATGAACCGTAATAGCATCCCAGTATTAGTATTGGGTTCAAAACTCATTTGGCCCACCCTTTGCAGCTATAACAGCTTCAACTCTTCTGGGAAGGCTGTCCACAAGGTTTAGGAGTGTGTCGATGGGAATGTTTGACCATTCTTCCAAGTGCATTTGTGAGGTCAGGCACTGATGTTGGACGTGAAGGTCTGACCTACAGTCTCCTCTCTAATTCATCCCCAAGGTGTTCTGTTGTGTTGAGGTCAGGACTCTGTCCAGGCCAGTCAAGTTCCTCCACCCCAAAATCACTTATCCATGTCTTTATGGATCTTACTTTGTGCACTGGTCCAAATCATTTGGTGGAGGGGGGATTATGATGTGGGGTTGTTTTTCAGGGGTTGGGCTTGGCCTCTTAGTTCCAGTTAGGGAACTCTTAAGGTGTCAGCATACCAAGACATTTTGGACAATTTCATGCTCCCAACTTTGTGGGTACAGTTTGGGGAAAGCCCCTTCCTGTTCCAACATGACTGCACACCAGTGCACAAAGCAAGGTCCATAAAGACAAGGATGAGCAAGTTTGCAGTGGAGAAACTTGACTGGCCTGCACAGAGTCCTGGCCTCAACCCGAAAGAACACCCTTTGGCTTAATTAGAGCAGAGACTGCGAGCCAGGCCTTCTCATCCAACATCAGTGCCTGGCCTCACAAATGCACTTCTGGAAGAATGATCAAACATTCTCATAGACACACTAAACCTTGTGGACAGCCTTCCCAGAAGCTGTTCTAGCTGCAAAGGGTAGGCCAAATCAAATTTTAACCCTACGGACTAAGACTGGGCTGCTATTAAAGTTCATGTGTGTTTAAAGGCAGGTGTCCCAATACTTTTGGCTAAATAGTGTATCTGGAAAAGATTTACAATGGTGGGGGAACCCTCCTACACATAAATACTACATTCAGACATAGTTATAGGACCTGGGAGATAAGACAACTTCTTTACATGAAGCAGCATGTTTGGGATTTGAATCCAGATGCCCAGGGATACTAAGCAGAAGTTCTAACCTTGAAGCCATGGAGCTGCCACATGTGAGAACCTCCTACACATAACTACACATTAATACAACATAAAAACACATAAATACTGCATTTCTTTCTTCGTTATTCTTCTTGATTTATTCTGTGATATTTGGTGTTTTTTTGTGGGTGAGAGTAAAATATTACCCTCACATTTTTGGGAATTACATTTTGATGTTGGTACACATATCAAATATTTTGGGTTCAAATTATGAATATTTGGAAATAATAAAAAGCACAAACAATTGTGATTCATTTTAAATTTGCATCAGAAATGGTATTGTTTGTGGTTTGTAAAGACACCTGTGTGAGTTTGGGGTAAAGATTGTAGTGAGATGGAGAGTAACAAGTGAAAGTGACAGAGAAAAATATATTTTACCAAAACATCAAAACATTCCACATTCTAGCATTCTTAAAAACAAAATATTTTAAGTAGAAGCAACAATGTTGCAAAGGAAAATTTATTTCAGAGAAAGATACATTTCATCTCAACATTAAAAGGTTTTTTTTTGTGAAAGTTACAATTATTCCATTAGAATCAATGGCTAAAACTTGATTTGGACTAGAATAGAGCAGATTTTCACTTCCAAAAAATGCTCTCTAATTAGCTCTCATTTTGGTATTTACTATAGTGCCGGGTAAAAAAGACACTTGAATTAAAATGAGAGCTATTTTCAGGTCTGAGCATGCTCAGTTGTGTTGGCACCTAGTTGTCCAAAACGGGGAATTTTTCACTTCTCAGACTTTTAAAGATATTTCAGTGTAGAAATCAATTTTTCACACAGTTTAATAGCAGATTACCTTAAGATAATATACCGCATATTTCAGTACCATTTAGACAATTATATCATGCTCTAAACATTATTTCCATGTGCACTACTCCAGGTTTTAGCAGAGTAAGGGTTTGGGCGCTATTTGGTTTCAGGGAACTATAGTAAATTCGATTTTGGGAGTATTTTCTCACCAGCGCTATAGTGAATACCGTATCACCAGCGCCATAATACCATATTGGAATATTCCTTGAATATAATTTAACATTTGAATCCTGGGTGATATGTGTCTCTTGTAGGAATATAATTCCGACAGCATTTCTTTCTAATTCTTGTAATACCATGCGTCTCTTCTCTGGAGAATTTAGCCCTCGGACATTATATGTCAAAATTTTTATACTATTCATATACTCAATTCCTCTCAGGCCCCCTTGCGTCTCTCCCATGGTGGTGTCCCTGGGGGGCATTTCATATCTTATTAGGGCAAAAGGGCCCGAAGGCCTTCCCGAAAAAGCAAACCAATTCCCTCCCGCCCGCCTCCCCCCTCCCCAAAGCAAGAGAAAGCAGAGATGACCAGATAGAAAGTAGTGGGAGAGGAAAGATAGGAGAGGACAACCACCTGCCCTAGGAGCTCTGCACTGCCCGAGGACACCAACCACATGCAACCTCCTCGAGGTCAAGGTTCATCAGGATATCAGGTTGCAGGGGTCTCCAGCATATCCCACAGTTCCCACACTCGATTTTGTATATCAAGGGTGTTATTTAGGGAAGCTGTCAGATATTCCATCCGTTTAACATCTCTGATCCTGGAGTGCAGTTCAAACAATGAGGGGGTTCCCTCCTTTTCCATTTCAGGGCCACCAAACATTGTGCAGCTGTTAGCACCTGGACCAAGAGCTTTTTAGATGTTTTAGATTTATTTATTTTTTTATACAGCTTATGGTGATACTTAGTGACTTATAATGGGACTGTAATAGTGCAGCAGACAATCTTACACTAACTGACGCTGGTAGGAACTGACTAACTTACATCACTTACATCACTTACTTACATCACCAGTGACTCCAAAACAGTGATCAGTGATAATATAAACACTGTCACTGTTCTAATGACACTGGCTTGGAAGAGGTTATCATCTAGAGCAATCAAGGGGTTAAATGTGTGCCTAACAATTTGTAATGTGTGCTGCTAAACCTGGAAGCAGGCAGCCATGTACGGGTTACATCGATTTGCATGCATTGCAGGCGCTAGTGGTTAATCACTTACAGACCAGAAGTATTTACCCACTTCCTGATCAGGCCATTTTTTGCGATGCGTCATTTTAACTATCAATTGCACAGTCGTGCGACGTTGTACACAAACAAAATTGATGTCCTTTTTTTCCCACAAATAGATCTTTCTTTTGGTGGTATTTGATCACCTCTGCGGTTTTTATTTGTTGCGCTATAAACAAAAAAATACCAACAATTTTGAAAAAAATATATATTTTTTTACTTTTTGCTCTAATAAATATCCCCCCCCCAAAAAAAATATCTTCATCAGTTTAGACCAATATATATTCTTCTACATATTTTTGGTAAAAAAAATAGCAATAAGCGTATATTTATTGATTTGCTCAAAAGTTATAACGTCTACAAAATAGGGGATATATTTATGGCATTTTTATTAGTAACTTTTTTTACTAGTAATGGAGGTGATCAGTGATTTTTTAGCAGGACTGCAACATTTCGGCGGACAGATCGGACACTTTTTACACTTTTTTGGGACCAGTGACATTTTTACAGTGATCAGAGCTAAAAATAGCCACTGATTATTGTATAAATGTCACTGGCAGGGAAGGGGTTAACACCAGGGGGGTGATCAAGGGGTTAGGGAGGTGTTTCTAACTGTGGGGGAAGGGTACTGACTGGAGGAGGAGAAAGATCACTGTTCTTGATCACAAGGAACAGCAGATCTCTCTCTACCCCCCTGTCAGAATGTGGATCTGTCTGTTTACATACACAGATCCCTGTTCCGGCCACGCGCATCGGCTCCGGTGTCACGCCATGGGGGTGCGCGCGCCCCCTATAGCTTCTTAAGGAGGCCACCATACAATGACGACGATTTGCGCAGCCATGCCAACCTGCTACAGTACAACTGTGGTGGCTAGTCGGCAAGTAGTTAATATATAAACATGCGTACATTAGATGTGCATGACGAAAAAAAAAAATTGTTAATCTAGTTATTTAGTTTAGTTGCATTGCAGGAGATTTGTTCAATTTGTATTCGGGAATCGTATTCGGAATTCTTATTCGGAATACATTTTATGTCTTTTTCTAATTTTCTTCAAATTAACCAATTTTTTTTTTTTTTATGCAAAATGTTCAAATTGATAAATTTTGAATCGTCAAATCGAAAGCTTTAGGGGTTTTTTTTATTCAAATGTGGCAAAGTGAACAGACAAAAGAAAAACCTTCAACAAAAGATTAAAATGACTCTTTAAATCACCTTTGAGTTAATAAAAGCAGCATTATTTTGAAATGGTACTCTAATAACACACACTGTCTTTGATTTCAGAAATATGTTTACAGTTAGAATTCAACTGAAGTTTGATATAAAATTCGATTTGAATTTCAATTAGAATTTCGTAAATTCTGACAAATTTTGTTTAGTTATTCGGAGCATTAAGTACATTTTGTGTAATTTGGGTATTCAGATATATCCAAATCTCTGAATAACGAAAAATGAACCGCACATGTCTAGCGCACAAGTGCACTGGTGCTCCCCCTTGAGTGCGCAGTGGCACAAACCCATGACCACTGTGTCTGCTGGACACATTGGATAACAGCGCTCAGTACCCAGCTCCTATGAGCAGCTGGGATGTCATGTGATCACGTGATTAGAATGTCAACAAAACAATCATAAATGGCTTCCATTCACCATTTATGACTGTTTTGCTTAGTATTGTGATGCTGTGATTGGCCCACAGTTATCACATAGTACCTGGGCCAATAGTTCTTTCTATTACCATAACTTATAAAAAAAAGAGTTCATATTCAGTGCTTGAAGAAAAAACCCTGAAGGAAATGGAATCCAGGGGAGATGGTGTGTAGAAAAGACAGAACCATCACACCAGATTCAGTGTATGCAATGACACATCACACCACAATAGACATGTACACTGCCGAAAAATTTGTTTGTTTTTGTTTTAATCGTTTTTGTTTTTTTGGGGTTTTCGGGTCATTCGTTATGATCGCAATGCATAAATTCGTAAATTTATAAATTTGAAAATTCGTAAATTCGTAAATCCATAAATTCAAAAATTTGAAAATCTGAAAATAAGAAAGAAAATCCCAAAATTTGAAAGAATAAATAACTAACTAACTAACTAACTAATAATAACTAACAATTAAATTATAGGTATTGGAATTTCCTTTCAAATGTGGCTGTTAGTAAATGTAATGAATACGAATTTATCCAAAGTTACGATTTATCCGAAAAAACAAATGCGGCATCTAAACAAACAGAATGGAACAAATTAATAATAAATAACAATAATAATAATAGGGGGTACTTGTGGTTCATATGACAATTCAGCAGAGGAGGGCATGGAAGAGGAGGAGAGGGTAGAGCTGATAAATCTTGCATCATCACCACTAGCGGTATGGAGCTGTTTGGAGACGTGGCGGAACAACAAGGTGCAGCACTGAGCCCTGTCCTGCATCCTTCCAAGTTGCAAGCAGAGTTACCCAGTGTGCTGTGAATGAAATATATCGTCCCTGATCATGCTTGCTGGACCACATGTCAGCAGTAATGTGGAGTTTGCAGCTGACTGCCTTGCCCATTGATGCCACAACATTGCCTTCCACATGATGGTACAGAGCTGGAATGTCCATATGTGAAGAGAAATGGTGACTGGGAATCTGTCATTGTGGTACAGCACATTCTGCAAATTCACGGAAGGGGCAGAATCCACCAGATGGAAAAGCAGAAGTTGTAGAGCCAGCAGCTTTGACAAGCTTGCATTTAGACGCTGGGCAATAGTCTACAGCTGGTGGTGTGCTACTAGCAGATGCTGCAAGGACCTGGGACACCCTGCACTATGTCATTATTACTGTCAATGGAGGCTGCTGAGAGGTCATGATGTATAGCCAGGGCAGACTGAGGTGAGTAAAGAGGAGGAACAGAATTGTGTCCCTTTTGTGTGGCTTTCAGATGCTCTTGCCAACAGGCAAGTGGTGGGAGGTTAAATGCCTTGTCAAGGATGGGGTACCCAAATGTCTGATGTTTTTGCCACGCTTGATGTGCTAGAGACAAAGTTTTGCCACGCTTGATGTGCTAGCGACAAAGTTTGCAAATTGCAACAGTGCAATCGGTTTCACATGTGCTTATAAAGGCCCAGACAGCTGAGCTGTGAGAAGTGGGTCTTATTGGGGTTGTGACTCACCCTCACTTTCCTCCTCTGCTCTATCTGGGACCCAAGTCGGGTCAGTGACCTTGCCATCATCTCCTCCATCCTTATTAAAACTGGAGACAACTTGGCAATATGCTGCCGCTGGGGAAACATGACTGCCAATCTGAGTATCAGTGTTCTCCCCTCTCTTTAGGCTCATTTCCTACCTTCCTTCTCCTCAGAACCAACATCTGAATCAAGTAATGGCTGTGCACCGTCAAGGGACAAGTGGCTGATGCTGTGTTCAAATAACTCAGCTGACGCCTCCATGCCTGAGGCTGGGGCTATGGCAGGAAAAGCTGTGGACAAGAAGGCATATTTAGCCACTCTGGTAGCTGCAATGGACTGTGCACTAGTCTCTGCTTGGGTGACGTGGATGAGGAGGATGAGGATGGTTTAGTAAACCAATCCCCCACCTCCTCTGCATGCTGTGGCTGGATAGCACGGGCAAAATCACTAAACAGAGGAATTATGCCCTGCCTGAGGACTGACCACGTCCACCTTTGTCTGTTGACACATGTTCTGCTGGCCCCCTCACAGTGCCATGGGAGCATCACTCTCCCCTTGTTGGCCTCCCAGACATGATGGGGTGGAGTGGGGGGGTCTTATTAACAAAATATAATAAAGATGTGGAAATGTGTACATGGATGCCCTTTAATCAATGGAAAGTGGTGTTTGTTGCACTTTAACCTGAGTACTCACTACACAGACACACTCCACTGATACAATACAATATACAGCAGTAAAACTGCACTGAGACACTGCAATATACTGCAATAAACATGCACTAATGCACAGAAATATACTGCGTTAAACGTGCACTAATGCATAGAAATATACTGTGTTAAATGACATGTAACGCACAGAAGTATACTGTGTGAAACATGAACTAATGCACAGAAATATACTGCGTTAAACGTGCACTAATGCACTGAAATATACTGCGTTAAATGACACATAACACACAGAAATATACCGCGTTAAACATGCACTAATGCACTGAAATATACTGCATTAAACAACACTTAATGCACTGAAATATACTGCGTTTGTGATGGAGGTTTTGAAATCCATGTTTATATCAAGGAGCTCCAAGGGAACCATTGCAAGGACTCTAATTAAATTGCTATGCCCTATTGGATGTATGTATATGTATATGTAGGGATGCGTGCATATATATGTATGTGTAGGTGTATGTGTATATATATATACATATATATATATCAGGGGGCCGTTGACGTGCAAATATCCGAACTGCTTGAGTTGGGGATCAAAGGAAATTGTTCATTAATTCCTAGACTTGAGGGCACCGGAACTTTTAAACCTCAGCTTGGACATTTGGGAAGCTTCAGAGGTAACCAATCAGGATCTGAGGCAACTGTGAACCAATGAACATTAGGCTTCAGAGGTAACCAATCAGAATTTGATGCAACTCTGAACCAATGAATATGTTGCATCTGTTAATTGATGGAGAATGCATATAAAATAGGGAGAGAGCTAAATATTCTCTCTGTCCAGCACCAGACCATCGAAACGACAGGATGTCCGTGTAAAGTATTCTCGTTATCTCTCTTTACTTTGTTTCCCTAACCTTTTATATCCTAGGATTTGTCTTCTAACGTTGATAGCCTGTGTATGTCCATTGTAACCTTATCTAAGTTTGGCCTAAATCATCTTGGTAGCCTGACTACACTGTACCTGTAACATCAATTTAGATATATGATAAATTCTAATTATTCTAGCGTTTCTTTTCTGTGTAAATAAATGTAATTGTTTATCTTTTGGACCTGTTCATTTTTTTCTTATATAGTCAAAGGTTTAATAACTTATTTTTTGTATTGTTAATCATTTAACCCCCCTGGCGGTATTCCCGAGTCTGGCTCGGGGTGGATTTTTAATACCAAAAGCGGTATCCCCGAGCCAGACTCAGGATCGCATCATAGGATGTCTCCCAGCTGTGATCTGCGAGCCACCGAGTCTCGCTCGATTCACAGTGCCGAGCTCCGTTCCCTGCGAGCTTTGCGACACACGGGGACGGAGTTTGGCGCCAAATTCAAAAAGTAGAACACATAGTATAGATACAGTATACTGTAATCTTACAGATTACATTAATGTATCAAATAATTACACATCCCCTTTGTCCCTAGTGGTCTGTCCAGTGTCCAGCATGCAGTTTTATATTATAAAAACTGTTCTTTCTGCCTGGAAACTATAGATTGTCCGTAGCAACCAAAACCATCCCTTTACATCAAAAGCAGGTTTAGACCAGCTAGAAAACAGCGATAATAAATTAGAATCACTTGCAGAATTGAGTGATTTGTGGGGAGATCCGTCATCAAAAACTAAAAGTAACAAAAGTGACAATTCTGCAACTGAGCAAATTTCAGTGTTTTTGATTTGATTACATTATTGAATAATTTTTATTATTATTATATTATTATTTGTTATAATTATTTATAGTTATTTATTATATTATAATTTTTGATTTTCGTTTTTCAAACTTTATCATACCCAGGGTGTCTACTTGACTCTTGTTTGGACAGATTTAAGTGAGTTATTCCTAAGAATTACAGGCCTACAATATAAAACACCAAATTTCTGTGCAAAATAATGGTACCGCTTTCAGCATCAAAAATCTGAAATAATCACAACGCCAGGGAGGTTAAGTGAGGTATAAACATTGCCAACACACATTAAAGGGCACAAAATGCACTGAAATTTACTGCGTTAAATGTGCAGTAACGCACTGAAATATACTGCGTTAAGTAGCACATAATGCACAGAAATATACTGCGTTAAACGTGCAGCAATGCACAGAAATATCCTGTGTTAAAAATGCACTTACTCACTCACATATACTGCGTTAAACGGCATGTAATGCACTAAAATATACACTGTTAAATGGCATATAACGCACTGAAATATACTGCGTTAAGCATGCAATAACGCACAGAAATATACTATGTTAAAGCGGGGGACCACCTATCTATCGGTTTTTTTTTTTGAGTTCATTCACAAACTTTTCTTCTCAGCATTACATACTCACATATTGTGTGTAATATGTCTGCCTGTGTCAGATTTCGTCGGAAAGAATAACTTATATTATTCACTGCAGGCAGTTTCCATCTTCATTGTGGGCATTTGAAGCCCACAAGTAGGGATGAGCTTCGAGTTCGAGTCGAACTCATGTTCGACTCGAACATTGGCTGTTCGCAAGTTCGCCGAACAGCGAACAATTTGAGGTGTTCGCGGCAAATTTGAATGCCGCGGAACACCCTTTAAAAGTCTATGGGAGAAATCAAAAGGGCTAATTTTAAAGGCTAATATGCAAGTTATTGTCATAAAAAGTGTTTGGGGACCTAGGTCCTGCCCCAGGGGACATGGATCAATGCAAAAAAAAAGTTTTAAAAACGGCCGTTTTTTCAGGAGCAGTGATTTTAATAATGCTTAAAGTCAAACAATAAAAGTGTAATATCCCTTTAAATTTTGTACCTGGGGGGTGTCTATAGTATGCCTGTAAAGGGGCGCATGTTTCCTGTGTTTAGAACAGTCTGACAGCAAAATGACATTTTGAAGGAAAAAACTCATTTAAAACTACCCGCGGCTATTGCATTGCCGACAATACACATAGAAGTTCATTGATAAAAACGGCATGGGAATTCCCCAAAGGGGAACCCCGAACCAAAATTTAAAAAAAAAATGACGTGGGAGTCCCCCTAAATTCCATACCAGGCCCTTCAGGTCTGATATGGATATTAAGGGGAACCCCGGCCAAAAAAAAAAAAAAAAAAACGGCGTGGGGTCCCCCCAAAAATCCATACCAGACCCTTATCCGAGCACGCAACCTGGCAGGCCGCAGGAAAAGAGGGGGGGACGAGAGTGCGCCCCCCCCTCCTGAACCCTACCAGGCCACATGCCCTCAACATTGGGAGGGTGCTTTGGGGTAGCCCCCCAAAACACCTTGTCCCCATGTTGATGAGGACAAGGGCCTCATCCCCACAACCCTGGCCGGTGGTTGTGGGGGTCTGCGGGTGGGGGGCTTATCGGAATCTGGAAGCCCCCTTTAACAAGGGGACCCCCAGATCCCGGCCCCCCCTGTGTGAAATGGTAAGGGGGTACTTACCCCTACCATTTCACTAAAAAACTGTCAAAAATGTTAAAAATGACAAGAGACAGTTTTTGACAATTCCTTTATTTAAATGCTTCTTCTTTCTTCTATCTTCCTTCATCTTCTGGCTCTTCTGGTTCTTCCTCCGGCGTTCTCGTCCAGCATCTCTTCCGCGGCGTCTTCTATCTTCTTCTCCTCGGGCCGCTCCGCACCCATGGCATGGGGGGGAGGCTCCCGCTCTTCTCTTCTTCTTTTCTTCTCTTCTTCTCTTCTTCATTTTCTTCTCCGGGCCGCTCCGCATCCATGCTGGCATGGAGGGAGGCTCCCGCTGTGTGACGGCGCTCCTCGTCTGACAGTTCTTAAATAACAGGGGGTGGGGCCACCCGGTGACCCCGCCCCCCTCTGACGCACGGTGACTTGACGGGACTTCCCTGTGACGTCACGGGGAATGCCACAGGGAAGTCCCATCATGTCCCGTGCGTCAGAGGGGGGCGGGGTCACCGGGTGGCCCCGCCCCCCATTATTTAAGAACTGTCAGACAAGGAGCGCCGTCACACAGCGGGAGCCTCCCTCCATGCCAGCATGGATGCGGAGCGGCCCGGAGAAGAAAATGAAGAAGAGAAGAAAAGAAGAAGAGAAGAGCGGGAGCCTCCCCCCCATGCCATGGGTGCAGAGTGGCCCGAGGAGAAGAAGATAGAAGACACCGCGGAGGAGATGCTGGACGAGAACGCCGGAGGAAGAACCAGAAGAGCCAGAAGAACCAGAAGAACCAGAAGAACCAGAAGATGAAGGAAGATAGAAGAAAGAAGAAACATTTAAATAAAGGAATAGTCAAAAACTGTCTCTTGTCATTTTTAACATTTTTGACACTTTTTTAGTGAAATGGTAGGGGTAAGTACCCCCTTACCATTTCACACAGGGGGGGGGCCGGGATCTGGGGGTCCCCTTAGTTAAAGGGGGCTTCCAGATTCCGATAAGCCCCCCGCCCGCAGACCCCCACAACCACCGGCCAGGGTTGTGGGGATGAGGCCCTTGTCCTCATCAACATGGGGACAAGGTGTTTTGGGGGGCTACCCCAAAGCACCCTCCCAATGTTGAGGGCATGTGGCCTGGTACGGTTCAGGAGGGGGGGCCGCACTCTCGTCCCTCCCTCTTTTCCTGCGGCCTGCCAGGTTGCATGCTCGGATAAGGGTCTGGTATGGATTTTTGGGGGGACCCCACGCCGTTAATTATTTTTTTTTTTTTGGCGCGGGGTTCCCCTTAAAATCCATACCAGACCTGAAGGGTCTGGTATGGAATTTAGGGGGAACCCCACGTCATTTTTTTTTTAAATTTTGGCCGGGGTTCCCCTTAATATCCATATCAGACCTGAAGGGCCTGGTATGGAATTTAGGGGGACTCCCACGTCATTTTTTTTTTTTTAATTTTGGTTCAGGGTTCCCCTTTGGGGAATTCCCATGCCGTTTTTATCAATGAACTTCTATGTGTATTGTCGGCAATGCAATAGCTGCGGGTAGTTTTAAATGTGTTTTTTCCTTCCAAATGTCATTTTGCTGTCAGACTGTTCTAAACACAGGAAACATGCGCCCCTTTACAGGCATACTATAGACACCCCCCAGGTACGAAATTTAAAGGGATATTACACTTTTATTGTTTGACTTTAAGGATTATTAAAATCACTGCTCCTGAAAAAACGGCCGTTTTTAAAACTTTTTTTGCATTGATCCATGTCCCCTGGGGCAGGACCCAGGTCCCCAAACACTTTTTATGACAATAACTTGCATATTAGCCTTTAAAATTAGCACTTTTGATTATTCATGTTCGTGTCCCATAGACTTTAACGGTGTTCGCGTGTTCGAACAAACTTTTTTCCTGTTCGCATGTTCTGGTGCGAACCGAACAGTGGGGTGTTCGACTCATCCCTACCCACAAGCATTTATTTCCTGGATGTGGTGAATGCTGTGCTCCCAGCATTCACTGCTCGTTCCCGCACATGCTCAGTGGCATCCTGGAAAGCCTGAGACTAGCTCCCAGGAGTCTGGGAGAGGCTAGAAACACGCCTACTCCCATGGGAGGAGAACCAGGAAGTGCAAAGAAGAATAGAAAAATAAAAGGTAAATACGGCGATTTAAATTTTTTTAAACGACATGTCAGCATTTAGGCAAGGAAGAGAATACATACAGATTTAGTTCAAAATTTGGGTGGAACCCCGCTTTAAACGTGCACTAACGCACTGAAATACACTGTATTAAAAGGCACATAACGCACAGAAATATACTGCGTTAGACAGCACGTAAGACACTGAAATATACTCTGTTAATTGTGCACTAATGCACAGAATTATACTGTGCAAAATGTGCAGTAATGCACAAAAATATACTGTGTTAAACATGCACTAACGAACTGAAATATACTGCGTTAAACGTCATGTAATGCACAGAAACATACAGCATTAAGCGTGCAGTAATGAACAGAAATCTACTGCATTAAATATGCACTAACGCACTGAAATATACTGCGATAAACAGCACATAATGCACAGAAATATACTGCGTTAAACTACAGTAATGCACAGAAATTGACTTGCATTAAACATGCAGTAACGCACAGAAATATACTGCGTTAAACATGCATTAATGCACAGAAAAATCCTGTGTTAAACGTGCACTAACGCGCTGAAATATACTGCTTCAAACGTGCACTAATGCAATGAACTATACTGCAGTAAACCTGCCCTGACAAAATAAGCTGACATTAATGTAAAAATTAATGGTCACTACACCCACACTAAATGAACTATCATTAGATTCACACTAAACTGATATTCTACACTGACAATAAAATAAGAATAGCATACTATAGCACACTAAGGGGTTGATTTACTAAAGGCAAATAGACTGTGCACTTTGCAAAGTGCAGTTGCACTCTGCAAGTGTGGTTGCTCCAGAACTTAGTAAATGAGCTAAAGCTTCACTTTGCAAAGAATACCCAATCACGTGCAAGGAAAATAAAAAACAACAACATTTTTATTTCAAATATTTTTATTAAATTTTTATACATATAAAAACATTCCATTTCAATTACAATTCAATCCCATATAAATATATACAAAAAAGGTGTGATTTACCCAAACCCTTTTTATTAATTTATAACTTTATAAAGAGGAGAAATTCTCGATTTTTACTTCCATCAAGAACTACTCCAATAAAAATGTACTTAGTTACTGTATATCAACAGTGCCCTACACTAATCCCTTAATTATAACATACAATTCTCCTAGTGGCATTCCTTCTTATCTAAATAAAACATAACGTATCCCACTTTTACCAGCTAATACAAATTTCTCTTTAAAAAGTGCCATTTCTGTGAAAAAAAAAAGGCGGGGAACGGTGGAACATCTAATTACTTCCCATATAGTTTACATAAACCTGGGTTTGTCTAAATTCCAACCAACTCCTCCAAGTACTAACAAATTTTATTTCAGTTATTTTGCATATGTGTTACTTCTTCCATTAACCTAATTTTATCTACCTCCCTAAACCAATCCTTTTTTGTCGGGATTACCTTTCATTTCCATTGTTTCGAAATTAATGCCTTTGCTGCATTCAGCAGAAATGTAATTGCTGCTCTATATTTCTTCCTTGGCATCCCCGTTACATGGAACAGGCATTCCCAGGGATCCAATCCAATTTCATTAGCTGATTTTCTTTATCCAATCCAGTACTTCCCTCCAATAGGGTTGAATTAAGGGACACTGCCACCATATATGTGCATGTGTTCCCTCCTCCCCACATTCCCTCCAACATAAAGGGGACAGGTCTGGACTGATTTTATACAATTTTATTGGAACGTAATACCACTTAATTAATAATTTATAATTAATTTCCTTCATCCTTGTGTCCATTGAAGATGAGTGAACATAGTCAAACACTTTACTTTTCATTGTTTCAGGCAATGACTGATTTAGTTCCAGTTCCCACCCCTCAAAGGGACACGGGGGTTCCTCATCTTGGGACATTATCAACATCCTATATACATTTGAAATCCCCCGTCTATTCATTAATCCTTGATCAGCTAGTCTTTCCCATGAATTTAACTGACCAAAGGGGTTTTGGAAGAGATTCTACAAAATGTTGAAGTTCTCTATACCACCATTAGGGATGAGCTTCGAGTTCGAGTCGAACTCATGTTCGACTCGAACATTGGCTGTTCGCAAGTTCACCGAACAGCGAACAATTTGGGGTGTTCGCGGCAAATTCGAATGCCGCGGAACACCCTTTAAAAGTCTATGGGAGAAATCAAAAGTGCTAATTTTAAAGGCTAATATGCAAGTTATTGTCATAAAAAGTGTTTGGGGACCTGGGTCCTGCCCCAGGGGACATGGATCAATGCAAAAAAAAGTTTTAAAAACGGCCGTTTTTTCAGGAGCAGTGATTTTAATAATACTTAAAGTCAATCAATAAAAGTGTAATATCCCTTTAAATTTCGTACCTGGGGGGTGTCTATAGTGTGCCTGTAAAGGGGCGCATGTTTCCTGTGTTTAGAACAGTCTGACAGCAAAATGACATTTTGAAGGAAAAAACTCATTTAAAACTACCCGCGGCTATTGCATTGCCGACAATACACATAGAAGTTCATTGATAAAAATGGCATGGGAATTCCCCAAAGGGGAACCCCGAACCAAAATTAAAAAAAAAAAATGACGTGGGGGTCCCCCTAAATTCCATACCAGGCCCTTCAGGTCTGGTATGGATATTAAGGGGAACCCTGGCCAAAATTAAAAAAAAAAAATGACGTGGGGTTCCCCCTAAATTCCATACCAGACCCTTCAGGTCTGGTATGGATTTTAAGGGGAACCCCGCGCCAAAAAAAAAAAAAAAAATACGGCGTGGGGTCCCCCCAAAAATCCATACCAGACCCTTATCCGAGCACGCAACCTGGCAGACTGCAGGAAAAGAGGGGGGGACAAGAGTGCGGCCCCCCCTCCCTCCTGAACCGTACCAGGCCACATGCCCTCAACATTGGGAGGGTGCTTTGGGGTAGCCCCCCAAAACACCTTGTCCCCATGTTGATGAGGACAAGGGCCTCATCCCCACAACCCTGGCCGGTGGTTGTGGGGGTCTGCGGGCGGGGGGCTTATCGGAATCTGGAAGCCCCCTTTAACAAGGTGACCCCCAGATCCCGCCCCCCCCTGTGTGAAATGGTAAGGGGGTACATAAGTACCCCTACCATTTCACGAAAAAAGTGTCAAAAATGTTAAAAATGACAAGAGACAGTTTTTGACAATTCCTTTATTTAAATGCTTCTTCTTTCTTCTATCTTGCTTCATCTTCTGGTTCTTCTGGCTCTTCTGGTTCTTCTGGTTCTTCCTCCGGCGTTCTCGTCCAGCATCTCCTCCGCGGCGTCTTCTGTCTTCTTCTCCTCGGGCCGCTCCGCACCCATGGCATGGGGGGGAGGCTCCCGCTCTTCTCTTCTTCTTTTCTTCTTTTCTTCTTTTCTTCTCTTCTTCTCTTCTTCTTCATTTTCTTCTCCGGGCCGCTCCGCAATCCATGCTGACATGGAGGGAGGCTCCCGCTGTGTGACGGCGCTCCTCGTCTGACAGTTCTTAAATAACGGGGGGGGCGGGGCCACCCGGTGACCCCGCCCCCTCTGACGCACGGTGACTTGACGGGACTTCCCTGTGGCATTCCCCGTGACATCACAGGGAAGTCCCGTCAAGTCACCGTGCGTCAGAGGGGGGCGGGGTCACCGGGTGGCCCCGCCCCCCCGTTATTTAAGAACTGTCAGACGAGGAGCGCCGTCACACAGCGGGAGCCTCCCTCCATGCCAGCATGGGTTGCGGAGCGGCCCGGAGAAGAAAATGAAGAAGAAGAGAAGAAGAGAAGAAAAGAAGAAAAGAAGAAAAGAAGAAGAGAAGAAGAGAAGAGCGGGAGCCTCCCCCCCATGCCATGGGTGCGGAGCGGCCCGAGGAGAAGAAGACAGAAGACGCCGCGGAGGAGATGCTGGACGAGAACGCCGGAGGAAGAACCAGAAGAACCAGAAGAGCCAGAAGAACCAGAAGATGAAGCAAGATAGAAGAAAGAAGAAGCATTTAAATAAAGGAATTGTCAAAAACTGTCTCTTGTCATTTTTAACATTTTTGACACTTTTTTCGTGAAATGGTAGGGGTACTTATGTACCCCCTTACCATTTCACACAGGGGGGGGGCCGGGATCTGGGGGTCACCTTGTTAAAGGGGGCTTCCAGATTCCGATAAGCCCCCCGCCCGCAGACCCCCACAACCACCGGCCAGGGTTGTGGGGATGAGGCCCTTGTCCTCATCAACATGGGGACAAGGTGTTTTGGGGGGCTACCCCAAAGCACCCTCCCAATGTTGAGGGCATGTGGCCTGGTACGGTTCAGGAGGGAGGGGGGGCCGCACTCTCGTCCCCCCCCTCTTTTCCTGCGGCCTGCCAGGTTGCGTGCTCGGATAAGGGTCTGGTATGGATTTTTGGGGGGACCCCACGCCGTTTTTTTTTTTTTTTTTGGCGCGGGGTTCCCCTTAAAATCCATACCAGACCTGAAGGGTCTGGTATGGAATTTAGGGGGAACCCCACGTCATTTTTTTTTTTAAATTTTGGCCGGGGTTCCCCTTAATATCCATACCAGACCTGAAGGGCCTGGTATGGAATTTAGGGGGACCCCCACGTCATTTTTTTTTTTTAATTTTGGTTCGGGGTTCCCCTTTGGGGAATTCCCATGCCGTTTTTATCAATGAACTTCTATGTGTATTGTCGGCAATGCAATAGCCGCGGGTAGTTTTAAATGAGTTTTTTCCTTCAAAATGTCATTTTGCTGTCAGACTGTTCTAAACACAGGAAACATGCACCCCTTTACAGGCACACTATAGACACCCCCCAGGTATGAAATTTAAAGGGATATTACACTTTTATTGTTTGACTTTAAGCATTATTAAAATCACTGCTCCTGAAAAAACGGCCGTTTTTAAAACTTTTTTTTGCATTGATCCATGTCCCCTGGGGCAGGACCCAGGTCCCCAAACACTTTTTATGACAATAACTTGCATATAAGCCTTGAAAATTAGCACTTTTGATTATTCATGTTCGTGTCCCATAGACTTTAACGGTGTTCGCATGTTCGAACAAACTTTTTTCCTGTTCGCATGTTCTGGTGCGAACCGAACAGGGGGGTGTTTGGCTCATCCCTACCCAGGAGTAAGCCCCGATATTGACCGGATGTAATGGTGGAAATGAACCCGTGGCTGGAGCAGACCAAGTTTTTGGGCTTAATGGGTGTCTTCCACCCGAATATCGAGAAAAGGGAATAATGGTCTGGAGAAACCACTCTAACACCTCCATCCCTAAATGCAACAAGAAAAAGGAAAGCATCCCTGGGACTTTAAATGAGGTGGGAGAGATTGGGACACTTCCACAATAGGTGCAATAAAATGTAGGACAGCCTGGCTAACGAACTTGACTCCCATCCGATGGTCGCACTTGATAGTTACATAGTTACATAGTTACATAGTAGGTGAGGTTGAAAAAAGACACAAGTCCATCAAGTCCAACCTATGTGTGTGATTATGTGTCAGTATTTCATTACATATCCCTGTATGTTGCGGTCATTCAGGTGATTATCTAATAGTTTCTTGAAGCTATCAATGCTCCCCGCTGAGACCACCGCCTGTGGAAAGGAATTCCACATCCTTGCCGCTTTTACAGTAAAGAACCCTCTACGTAGTTTAAGGTTAAACCTCTTTTCTTCTAATTGTAATGAGTGGCCACGAGTCTTATTAAACTCTCTTCTGCGAAAAAGTTTTATCCCTATTGTGGGGTCACCAGTACAGTATTTGTAAATTGAAATCATATCCCCTCTCAAGTGTCTCTTCTCCAGAGAGAATAAGTTCAGTACTCGCAACCTTTCCTCATAACTAAGATCCTCCAGACCCTTTATTAGCTTTGTTGCCCTTCTTTGTACTCGCTCCATTTCCAGTACAGATAGGATGTACGAACTCCAAATGGTGTCACATCAAACCATAAAAAAGGAAAGAAGAGAAGGGCCTCCAAATAGTGCGTAAATCCAAAAATAAAAATTTATTATAACAGCAAAAGCTTAACAGTACAATCCACCTAGTCGGGTGGGTACAGGGAGTGATCACATAAAAAGTAAAGGATAAAAAAAACGTATTGCGTGGTGTCAGAAAGCACAAAGGCTCAGCAACCCGACATGTTTCCGACAAAAGTCCTTCAACTGGGGCATGTTCCATACTTATAGCTGGGGGAACATGACTGCCAGATTTCTGTCCTTCTTGGGCACCCCCTCTCTCTGGGCTCATGTTACTGCCTTCCTCTAGCTGGGTACCATCATCGGAGCCTTCAAAACACTGGGCATCCTCCTGGAGCATGTACCCAACACTGTGGTCAAACAGTTCGGGGTACTCCTCAGGAGGACATGGTGGGGCTAGGGAAGGAGTGACCTATGCCATTGAGCCGAGGGAAGAGGCCACGTTGGCAGCTGCTTTGCCATACAAAGTACCCTGAGCCTGGGTGAGAGAGGATGAAGAGAATGAGGATGGCTTGGTCATCCATTCTACCAAGTCTTCCGCATGTTGCAGCTCAACACGGCCAGCTGCCGAAAAAAAGGACAAGCGTGTCCCACGGCCACGTGCTGATGAGGATGCACCGTCTCCACGACCAGCACTGTTGCCTCTAGACACAGAGCCTGCTTACCCTCTTTTATTGGCTTGTGACTGTCTGCCTCTCCTTGTTGGCCTTCCAGACATACTAATGACCTGCAGTGAGATGTAGCTGCACAAAGCTGGTATGTATATACAGTCAGGTCCATAAATATTGGGACATCGACAAAATTCTAATCTTTTTGGCTCTATACACCACCACAATGGATTTGAAATGAAACGAACAAGATGTGCTTTAACTGCAGACTTTCAGCTTTAATTTGAGGGTATTTACATCCAAACCAGGTGAACAGTGTAGTAATTACAACAGTTTGTATATGTGTCTCCCACTTTTTAAGGGACCAAAAGTAATGGGACAGATTAACAATCATCCATCAAACTTTCATTTTTTAATACTTGGTTGCAAATCATTTGCAGTCAATTACAGCCTGAAGTCTGGAACGCATAGACATCACCAGACGCTGGTTTTCATCCTTGGTGATGCTCTGCCAGGCCTCTACTACAACTGTCTTCAGTTCCTGCTTGTTCTTGGGGCATTTTCCCTTCAGTTTTGTCTTCAGCAAGTGAAATGCATGCTCAATCGGATTCAGGTCAGGTGATTGACTTAACCATTGCATAACATTCCACTTCTTTCCCTTAAAAAACTCTTTTTTAACTCTTTGGTTTGTGTTTTCTTGCATAGGAATATCTGCATATGTTTATTAATTCCTCTAGTGTGTATATACACACATATACATATATAGACATCGCCATTGCCACACATATAATTTTTCTTTCTATATTTTATGTTTATATTTTACATTTATCACCACATTATATTTTTAATTTTTTTTTTACACCGTGATAGAATTAATCAATGAGATAGAATTTCATAAATTCGAGGTATTAGACACCCTATACACCATTTTACCCTCCGATTTATTTTGTACCACCTCTACACTCACACGGTCCGATCGATACACACTTTGTGGGAAATTCAAAAAATTAGAGAGACTCGTCCATTCCGCTAACACCCAGTGGTGGGATGAGTTCTTTCTAAAGAAATATATACAAGAAAAGATTTCCCCTAGAGGCTTGAGGATGTTAAAAACTTGTTCATTTCTAGACACCACCCATAATTCCCAATGGGAAGGTATAGCGGAATTCTGCACTGCCAAGTGACTAGAGGAAATTGCTAGCCAAAGACATATCAAATATAATGAATTGATCCACCAAGTGCAAATACTTTCATCTGATATCATTGCTCACCAATGTAAAATTCCACTGACCTGGTTAGATACACTCAAAAAGAATACTAAAACTAAGGAGAATTATCTTATTGCAACCAAGCTAAAAAAATTCCACAGAGATTTAGATGACTACTCTCGAGGAAAAGTTTTCTCTTGGAAAAATCATAAATCAATACCAGCACTTATGTCTATATCACCTTTTTCAAGGGTGCTCACCCGAAGCTCTAATACAATGCACACTGCTCCATACAAGGGTTCCGTTCCAGCTGCTATCGGCAACAATGATCATGTACCCCCTTCGAATACATCCAACAATAATACCAACTTATATAGGGCCCGTCCATTACCTCAGAGAATTTTAACCAAGCAGAGATTTAAAAACAAACCTAGATCTCTAGCTCTTCCCCCTAAAAATGATGCACCTACCAGCAAGGTGACCACTAGCTCTGTGGAGTCTAATAACATTTGTACTGATACATCCTCTGTCACATTATGCACGAATACTATACCCCTAAAATCTCCAAGTTCCATCTCATTTTGTCCTAATACCTCCTCCCTTACCACTTGTACTTTACCTGGTCCTGGAGCTTCCTCATCCATTATTGTAGACATTGGACATCCCATTAGCGACAATAGTGGTAATAAAAACCCGCCCTCCTCCTCACTTGATCTCTTGTTAGGTGCTTTTCAGAAAGGTGAAATACCCCTCCACTCTGCTTCCCTTTCCTTTTCTCCTTTTTTAGACAGGGGCACATACCTAAAATCTCGACAAAAAAGAAAATACACCGACGAGGATGTAGGGGAGGATGCCATAGACAAAAGCACCAGCGCCAAACTACAGAAACGATAACGTTATTTAATTTATCTTCCTATGTATTAACCAAAGAGGACACCTCCCTGCTCAGTAGGGGTCTTAGTTTTTCTCCAACCATACAACCTAATTCGTTCCAGCTTCTTAAGGACTTGAATACGTTTATTAGAAACCATACCCTAAAAAGGTTCTTTCATATACAATCCAATAAAATTACTGAACTTCCTACTTTACCTTCCCCTATGCCAACAGATACCAACTTGGAGGAGCTTATCGATAGTCCCCTTAGTGTGTATAATGATGAAATTGAGGTTGAGGATTTGGCTGGTATTGACTCTAATTATGAGCTATTCACACAGCATCTCCAAACATCTCCCCCAGTAGTACACACATCACTGAAACCAAAGTCTTCCTTTTATCCCACCAAATCAAAGGGACCTTACTTGGAAGCTTTTTATAGGGTTGTGTTTGCGGATTTTCAAGAACTTTGTCAAAAACCAGTTAAAAAATATAGTCAGCATAATTTAACTTCTGGAGAATTAACTTCCCTAAAACAATTTTTAGATAACCCAGATCTTGTAATCAAGCAAGCTGACAAGGGTGGAGGAATTGTCATTCTAGATAAATCCGCCTATGTAGCTGTGAGGCTACTCTCTGATAGTAAAACCTACAAAAGATTGCGTTGTGACCCCCTACCCTCCTTTCGCATAGAAGCTGAGCTCCTCATCACACACGCTATTACTGATCGTGTTCTTGATAAAAAAGAGGCCGCCTTTATACGTAAAGAATTTTACAGCATGCCCTATTTTTATCATTTACCTAAATTGCATAAAGACGCACAAAATCCACCTGGTAGACCCATTGTGGCCTCCATGAACAGCATCACTAGTGGGTTTTCTCTATATGTAGACTCCTTTTTGCAACCCTTGGCTCAGGTTCTACAGTCTTATATACGTGACTCCACACATTTGATGGAATTTCTATCTCCCTATACTTGGACTAATAGCTATTCCTGGTTATCCCTTGACGTAAACTCGTTATATACGTCCATCCCACATGATGTGGGGCTATTGGCAGTGCAGAATTTCTTATTAACAGACCCCATGCTCAATACCAGACAGGCTGCCTACATTCTGGATGCAACGTCATTCTGCCTCACTCATAACTACTTTCATTTTGAAGACCAGTTCTACCTACAGACCCATGGTACTGCTATGGGTGCCAATTTTGCCCCATCTTATGCCAACTTGACCATGGGTCATTGGGAGAATTTGTTTATTTGGAATAACAATCCCTTTGCCCAACACATAGTCTTTTTCGGTCGTTATATCGATGACATCGTCATCATCTGGGATGGTTCCCCCTCCCGGATTGATGACTTTGTCATCCATCGTAACACCAATGACCTGGGGCTCTCCTTTTCAGCAGTCTGGAATAAGGACACCTTGGCCTTCCTTGATCTAGTACTCAACCATGAAGGCGATAGAATCTTTTCTCGCAATTACACTAAGGCCACTGCGGGAAATTCTTACCTGCACTATTACAGCTGCCACCACCGATTGTGGAAGAACAATATTCCGAAAGGACAGTTCTGCAGACTCAGCCAAAACTGCACAAGAGTTTGTGATTATGTTACTCAGAGCACACATCTCAAAAATAAATTTACAGAGAAAGGTTATCCCCCACCATTGATAGAACAGGCATACAACCAGTATCTTCCAGGCAAGAAACCCAAGACTATTAAACCCCTGGAAGAGTAAGAGGTACGCTTTATTACAGGGTTCCATAGTCAATACAGAAAGATGGAACATATACTCCATAAACATTGGAACATTTTAAAGCAAGACCCCCATTTGAATACTACCTTGCGCCAAAGACCTAAGGTCACCTACAGAAGGGCCCCTACATTGAAAAACAAAATAGCACCCAGCAAGCTAAAACGCATAACTAAAGATAATCCTCTCTGCCTTATTCCTCTAGTAGGAACGTACAGGTGCAATAAACCACTGTGCCTGACTTGTGGTTTTGTCAATCATGGACAAAAGAGTTTTACCCATTAAGGTAGACTCTTCTCCTTTGACAAATTCCACAATTGTTCTAGCGATTATGTGGTGTATTGCCTCATATGCCCCTGCAAGCTCTTATATGTAGGCTGGACCATATGCCCATTAAGACAGCATTTTGGCAAGCATCGCCATTTGGTGGAACTAGGTTGCGATAAACATAGTGTGCCACGCCATTTTTTAAAGTATCATGCTCGCTCCACAATAGGTCTTCGAGTCTGGGTCATCGAATCCATACCTAGGGGTCTATCTGAAGCTGAGCGATTTTCGCGATTATGCGAACGCGAAACATTCTGGATCTATACCCTTGACACGCTTGCCCCTAATGGACTCAACGAGGAACTTGAAATTAATACCATCCTCTAAATGCTCTGAATTATTTTTCCAGTGTTTATTCTTTGTTTATGTTGCCTGTTAAAATTGGTGATTTAGTAATTTTTATCAATATCCCTATTTACGCACCTTCGTGATACTACTTGTGTGCATGCGATTATGGTTGCATGCATACGTCGCATTTTCTGCAGAATCAGTACATATCATATATGTCCCGTACCAACTACCAGCGATACCATTTATGTGCATGATATCTAGTATATTGTGCACATTATGTATAGCGTTTTTGACCTTTATTTAATTACGTGCATATGCATTTTTTTTTTTTTTAATTTTGTCATTCTATCTCATTATTATCATTATTATCCTTATATTTTGCTATGTTGGTCATTTGCCGTTCCTTTTTTATAATATACTATCATAATAGTGTAATTTATGGTAACAATTATGTTTTTAGTCACTAATTTTAGATAATTTTAATTTTTGTTTTTGGGTTTCCTTCATAGAATTATCTGAATTTTTAGAATAACACGTATTTTTAGAGAGCATATATACACATACATATAGATTTTAATACAATTTTTGTATGTCACATACATATATATTTTATATACTTAGAGTTTCCTGATTACACATTATGGTCTAGGTTACACCCACTGCTGGTTAATCCATCAGCTGTGAGTGTTTCTCAGTTGTCAGATGCCTGCTATAAATAGCTCCTTGCTTCTCCCCTACCTTACACTTGAAAAAGGAGCGCGCATGTGCCGTACGGACCTTGCGCAAGCTCGGAAACACGTTGTGTTCTTCCCCACCACTATACATCATCAGCCGCTTCCTGGGTTGCTGCTCCGCTCCTCTGCGCAGACAGACTGTGTTCCATCCTGGCTTCCCGTCAGTTTGCGGCATAGGCTTGGGGCGTCCCTGGGAATCGATGATTGTCCTCTTACCTTCCCACTTTGGAATGTACCCTCTTGCTGCACATACCGTATTTACATGTAAGTGGATACTTTTATTTGTCACTTGTTAATAAATCAACCTACTTAGCGGCGCTCCTCTCCTTTTTTTTTTGTCTTTGATGGATCTGAGCTGACTTCACTCCAGAGAAGAGCTGCCCTTCGTGAACTTTGGACACAGTATCCCACAAGATAAATTTCATATCCGGTGTCTTCCACATAATGTTTATTCCTTATGGTTTTTTCCCCTGAACTATGGACTGCTTCCCAGCACCTGTCAGTGTCGATTAACATCTCTCATGCTACACCGATATTGATTCAGCATATGACTTTTTTATGACTTTTTAATTATATTTTTTTATTTTAATTGCTTCACTGCCTCTGAGCGCCAGTTTATCTTGTTTTTATGTTAAAAAAACTCTTTGGTTGCTATCGCAGTATGCTTCGGCTCATTGTCCATCTGCACTGTGAAGCGCCATCCAATTAATTCTGAGGCATTTTGCTGAATATGAGCAGATAATATTGCCCGAAACACTTCAGAATTCATCCTGCTGCTTTTGTCAGCAGTCACATCATCAATAAATACAAGAGAACCAGTTCCGTTGGCAGCCATATATGCTCACGCCATGACACTACCACCACCATGCTTCACTGATGAGGTGGAATGCTTTGGATTATGAGCAGTTCCTTTCCTTCTCCATACTCTTCTCTTCCCATCACTCTGGTACAAGTTGATCTTGGTCTCATCTGTCCATAGGATGTTGTTCCGGAACTGTGAAGGCTTTTTTAGATGTTGTTTAGCAAACTCTAATCTGGCCTTCCTGTTTTTGAGGCTCACCAATGGTTTACATCTTGTGGTGAACCCTCTGTATTCATGCTGCTGAAGTATTTTCTTGATTGTTGACTTTGACACACATACACCTACCTCCTGGAGAGTGTTCTTGATCTGGCCAACTGTTGTGAAGGGTGTTTTCTTCACCAGGGAAAGAATTCTTCAGTCATCCATCACAGTTGTTTTCTGTGGTCTTCGGGGTCTTTTGGTGTTGCTGAGCTCACCGGTGCATTCTTTCTTTTTAAGGATGTTCCAAACAGTTGATTTGGCCACACCTAATGTTTTTGCTATCTCTCTGATAGGTTTGTTTTGTTTTTTCAGCCTAATGATGGCTTGCTTCACTGATAGTGACAGCTCTTTGGATCTCATATTGAGAGTTGAGAGCAACAGATTCCAAATGCAAATAGCACACTTGAAATGAACTCTGGACCTTTTATCTGCTCCTTGTAAATGGAATGACACACACCTGGCCATGGAACAGCTGAGCAGCTAATTGTCCCATTACTTTTGGTCCCTTAAAAAGTGGGAGGCATATATACAAACTGTTGTAATTCCTACACCGTTCACCTGATTTGGATGTAAATACCCTCATATTAAAGCTGAAAGTCTGCAGTTAAAGCTCATCTTGTTCATTTCATTTCAAATCCATTGTGGTGGTGTATAGAGCCAAAAAGATTAGAATTGTGTCGATGTCCCAATATTTATGGACCTGACTGTATATACTGATACTGCAGCTAGCAGAATCAACTGCCTACCTGTAGTATTATTAGTATGAGAACACCAGCAATTGTCTTCAGGTAGCTTTAGGTGCACACTGTGCAGAGGATGCACTACACTAACTGTAAATACTGTATCTAATAGGACTAATACGATCAGAAGAACACCAGCAATTTTCTTCAGGTAGCTGTAAATACTGTAAGAACACCTGCCTGCCTGTCAGTAGGAAGAGAATAACAGGAACGGATCTAGCTAAACTGAATACAGTATATATATATATCTATATACACAACACCTAGGATGCATATATATATATACACAATACACTGTAAGTGCAGCTAACTGACTCGCCTGCCTACTCTATCTAACTTAAATCAAATGACACTGTCCCTCTCTCTCAACACCAGAACACACTACACAGGGCCGACGTGCAGGCGGCCTTATATAGCGTGGGACGTGTACTAAACCCCCTGAGCAATAATTGCCCAAAGCCACCCTGGCTTTGGCCAATTACAGCTCTCTGTATAGATGGCGCTGTGATTGGCCAAGCATGCAGGTCATAGTGCATGCTTGGCCAATCATTAGCCAGCAATGCACTGCGATGCCGCAGTGAATTATGGGCCGTGATGCGCCACTCGAATTTGGTGCGAATGGCCTATATCGTTCGCATTAGACGAACGGTCGAACATGCGATGTTCAAGTCGAACATGGGTTCGCCTCAAACTCAAAGCTAATCCCTAGACACAACTTTTTTATCTGCAAGATTATAGAAACATAACTTAACCTTCATTATTCTTACAAAGCATTCCAACATAATATTAAAAAAGCCACATGTTCAAAATATAACGCCCGCCACCACCCCACAAATCTACACACATACATAGATTGGTGACCATGTTCTACTGGAAGCTACATTTCTGCGTACATGTAATCAAAGAGTAGAAAGTGGGCACATGCCCCCAAACCATATAAATATGTGAAAAAAAAATAAAATATGTGAATAGTAGCGGCTTTTTGGAGGAGCTGTGCTCGTAGCGGCTGACTGTTTCTTTCCCTTTTCATGCCTGAACACATGCAGGGATATTCATCACCTATTCCTATTTCTATCTACAACAAGTGACATTCTGACACCTATCGACAGCGCTGCTTGATGATAAGTGATACTTGCAAGTTAGAGATATATCATCATGATGTTTGCATAATGACTATGCATTTTAAAGGATGATAACTGTTTTCTGCAGAGACTATCTTACCTGGGGATTAGTTCTAACTTTTCCCGTTGTTTGGTTATTTAATTATTGATATGTTTATTATTTATTTTATTCTCACTCACCAAAGGTCAATTATCATGGCTCACTTAGGTGCTAATTGATTGATAGTGACTTATTTTACACACCAGTGTGTGGGCTTTGTGATATATTTTATTTTTTATACACAAGGGATTGTTGATTAGAGCGCATCAATATATTTTGGACTATATGCTCCCAAACCATGTTTGCATGGTCAGACAGGAACAATAGACACACAACATTGACAGCATGGCCACATAAACACACTTTTGAAAAAAATGCACAAGAATTTCAGCAAACAGCCCTAGTTGGGCATTTGTCAATATGCACAATATCATTCCTTCTCCCCACAAATCACAGCAAAAACCTGACCTTCTCAGGCCAAACAAACCCCCCTACTGCAGCCCCTTATATAAGATAGGTTGTATTGTTAGCACACTGACACGCCCGATAGAAGTACACACCCACTAGTATCTTTCAATCTGTCTGTTCATGTATGTCTAAAGTGATTGCACCTGATGAGCAGGAAGACATAATACTATTTGCAACTGTGTTAGCCCTTGGCTATGTGCATCAAATCTCCAACCACAGGCCAAAGATCGAAGGCCATTTGCATGAACATAAACAAAGCAACAGTTTTCTAAGCATATGTACCTGTGCAGTGTAAACCCTACAATTTTAAATGTCCAAGTCCCTGGGTATGATTAGTGCTAACACACAATAACATCATTCCCTGGCTGCAATGAGCTTCCTATCTAAAGTCCAAAATGAACTTTCTTACATTAGAGACTATTTGGACAGGAGACAAATAATATGCCAGCATGTCTCCTTTAAGGGCGCTAAATTATCTTTTTATGCCGACTTTTCACCAGACATACAGAAGTGTAGGGCAGAGTTTATTCAGTCAAAACGTCCCCTATAAAAATGTAATCTTCTGTATGCCCTCCTCTACCCAGCAAGGCTGCGGGTGACAGCTTTGGGGAAGACTCTGTTCTTTGACTCCCCTGCCGGGGTGGAGAAGTGGCTCGAGGAGAATAGGGAGAAATTTTTAAGCTTCCTGTAGAGGGTCAAGGGTTATACCAGTTCATTGGGATATATATGGTTTCTGTTTCTTTTTGTTGTTGTTTTGTATACCCTGCCAATGTTTCGGGTCATGTAGGGGGCGGGGGAGGGGGGGGGGGCAGGTGCACACTGGCGTCCATTTGTGAGGTGGTGAATGGGAAGGGTTATTAGGAGTCAAGGTATGGTATTAGTACTGGCTGGTTGGGTAATGGTCACGGTAAACCCCCAGGGGGTTCACCTAGTTAGGTGGTGGGGGGTTGGGAGGGGGGATGGAAGGGGGGTGGGTAGGGGTGGGAGGGGGTTTGGGTAGGGGTGGGAGGGGGTTGGGGCAGCTTTTTTTAATTTTTTTTCTCTTTTTGGTAAAATACTCACAGGAAGTATATACACTTTTGGAATACACCCTGGTTGGTCCCGGGTTTACACATATAGACATGATGACAGGAAACTGGCTCTTAAATTTTGCACTTGAAAAGCACTTTTGTTTCTTTTTTTTTCTTTACTTATGTATTAAGGCTGTGTTGGCGTGGCTTTGTCTACACACTCTTAGAATCACTAATGTTTAAACAGTTAGATGAAATACGGTTTTCACTGGTTAAAACCACTTTTTTGGGTTGCACGGCGCAGGAAACTTCACACTCAGTGTTATACAGTGGTGTACGTCTGGGCATTCTATGATTCTTAATGGTTAGATGCAGGTTAAACCGTGAAAATAGGTTCTTGGAACGTTAGGGGCCTAGGGACTCCGCTCAAAAAGATGGCAGTGCTCTCTGTGATGGAGAGTTTTTGGGTAGACCTGGTCTGCCTGCAGGAAACTCACTTAACCAAAGATACAGCCAGGCATCTACAGTCGCAAAAATTCCAATGCCAATTTCATTCGGTTCACTCTTCTTATAGTAGGGGTGTAAGTATCTTGGTGAAAACAGGGGTGAAATTTTCCTGCAGGCAGTCCAGGTTTGACGAAAGGGGCCGATACATTTTTTTACTCTGTTCTATTGACAGCGTTATGTATGTGGTGGCAAATATATATATTCCACCGCCGTTTAATTTAGATAGACAAGAAAGAGATACCGATAATAGCTGTAGGGGACTTCAATGAGATCTTAGACAGAATGTTGGACCGATTCCCGGTACGAACCCACTCAGAGTATACTGAGAAGAGTTGGCTAAGTCAATTTTTGGATGAATTGGGGATGGTGGACTTGTGGAGGGTGCGGAATCCGGGTGTGTTACAGTATACGTGTCGCTCAGTGTCACACTCAGCACTCTCAAGGATAGACCTGGTCCTGGGAAATGATAGAGCACTTCAGTTTCTAGAAAAAAAATTTTTTGGCCAAGAGGTATCTCAGATCACTCCCCCGTGGTAGTTACATTGAACCTAGGAGGAAATAGATCTCGGAAGGAGTGGAGAATAAGCCCACACTGGTTTGAAGTTATTAAAGCAGACGGGTGCTCCCTACTCTGAGAGAGTTTGTAGGATTCAATCAGGGAACGGTGTCCCCCACTGTGCTATGGGACGCTCTTAAGGCCTTCCTTAGGGGGGGCTTAATACAACAGATGGCCAAATTTAATAAAGAGGCTAGAAGCAGGGAAGAGAACGCTCTAAGGGAAGCACTTGAGGCTGAAAATAACTTTATTAGAAACCCAACCCCGGAGAAGGAAATAGCATGGCACGATAAACAACAAGTGTATAAGCTAGTTATCATGCAAAAGGCATAGACTAGGCTGTCCCTCCAGCGAGTGGTATCCTTGGTGGAAGGCAAGAGGGTGGGTAGAGTGCTGGCACAATTGGTGAAATCCAATAATGCTCCATCTACGGTCCTCAGTGTGGAGATATACTATCAAGTACCCCTAAAATAGTACAAACCTTTAGGGACTACTATAAAAACCTGTATACCTCTCAGAAAAAAGGAAAGGAAGCTGAGATGGAGGACTTCTTGGGGAAATTGCCGATCCCGGCCATGTCACAAGAGGAAAGGGACTTACTAGAAACCCCAATAACAATTGCAGAAATACAACAAGCAATAGCGAGTATGACAAACCGGTCTTCCAGTCGAGGCCTATAAACATTATGGTGAGGTATTAATCCCCGAATTGCTGAAAGCTTTGGGGGGGCATCTGAGGGGGGCCAGTTGCCTGCATCAATGCTAGAGGCAACAATTATAGTGTTACAGAAAGAGGGGAAAGACCCCCTAGACGTGGCTGCTTATAGGCCAATTTCCCTTTTATGCACTGATGCTAAAATCCTGGCCAAGGTCCTGGCTGCTAGACTGAATGGTGTCATTCATAAATTAGTCCATGAGGACCAGGCAGGGTTTTTGGCCAACAGATCCACAAGCTTGAACATCAGAAGGGCTTTCTTAAACTTACAGTCCCCCACGGAGAATGTGGGGCCAAGAGCCCTAATGACCCTTGACGTTTCTAGGGCCTTTGATAGTGTGGAATGGGAATATATGTGGCGTGTGCTGGGGAAATTTGGATTTGGTCCTTCCTTTGTTGGCTGGATTAAAATGCCCTATACCAGCCCTAAGGCAAGAGTGAAAATCAATAATGAGTTGTCGGACTGGTTTGATCTGGGGCGGGGGACAAGACAGGGGTGCCCACTCTCTCCAATGCTTTTTGCACTGGTGATGGAACCCCTGGCTATCTCCATAAGAGAGAGCCATGAGATAACTGGCTTCCAGAGAAGATTGAGCGAAGAAAGGATAGCGCTTTATGTGGATGACATCTTACTTTTTTTGGGAGATACTAGGAACTCAGTGATGGGAGCAATGAGAATATTGGAGGAATTTGGTAGCTTTTCTGGGTTGGAAATAAATTGGGAGAAGTCAGAATTTTTACCAATAGACCCCATAGGTGCGCTAACAGTACATGGACTGCCCCAGGTGGCAAATGTGGAAGCATTGAAGTACCTGGGAGTCGTTTTGACGAAGGATCCTAACCAATATATTATTAAAAACCTTGTCCCACTCTTGAAAAAATTTAAACAAAAGATAGGTATATGGAGACGCCTCCCTTTGTCAGTTGCAGGAAGATGCAGTTTAATAAAAAATGATTTGGATGCCTCAATTGCTGTATGTCTTGCATAATTCTCCAGTGTGGATTTGCAAGAGTTGGTTTAAAAGAATTGAGGCTCTTTTTAGGGAACTGATATGGAAAGGGAGACAGGCCAGGATACGATTATCTGTACTTCAGCTTCCCACTCGGGAGGGGGGCTTTGCCCTCCCACACCCAGAGCGTTATTTTCTTGCCTCTCAGCTGCAGCAATTATTGGGGTGTGGGATTCCGGAGGGTGGCACCCCAAATGGAAAGCTACTATTAACAAGCACCCTGCATAATACGTTAGTTGAAGCCTTGGAGGCAGACATGTTTCATCATGAATCTCCAACAATTAAATTGTTAGCTAGGCTTTGGAAAACAGTTAAGAAACTGATGAGGTATGAGGGGTTTACAGATTATACCCCTATCTGGAATAATCGCAACCTACAGGAGATTCTTAAAATTGGAAAAGCTAGAGGGTAGGAGAATTTGTCATTAAAAGGTTAAGACAACTTTATACAGGTAACACTCTAAGGAAATTCCCAGAGTTGGTAAGGGAATTTAAGATACCACAGAGCTTTTTTTTTGTATGGCCAGTGTAACGTTTGGGGAACCAGCTAGATCGCAGGACACAGGCTTTTCACTCAAAAGGAGATTTATTGAACTTAAATAGCATTACAGCAGCAAAAACAAAAGAAAAAGGTTTCAGTCTCACCGACTTGCAAAGTCCAGAACTGCTATTGCAGTTAAACAGTCCTTAGTTTCTGTTGCAGGTAGATTCCCCTAGCAGGAGGCTTCCAGGCAGGACACTGCTATTCACTGTTGCTGCACACCAAAACACCATCCACCATCCACATTCTCCTCTACACTCCTCCACACCCTCTCTAACTTCCTGTCTTGTTTTAAACCCACTTCCTCTTACAGGTGAGTTAACCCTTTTTTGTTCCCTTAAAGGGACCACAGTCCAAACAGAGGGGAAACATAGCATCCTTCCAGGACCCAGCCACGGCGTCCTGTACACCAGATAGAACATGCCCTCAAAGCTCAATTTAGGGATCGGCCTTTAAGATGGCAAGTAATGCCCCTATTTCAAAACATACTTCAGGTAGTCCCCACTAGGGGGTTAATTTCTAAGATCTACGGTCAACTAAGCAACTCAGATAACAGGGGGGGCTGCTCCAGAGCTGAATGGGAAGGGGATATAGGAGTACTGACCCAGGAACAATGAAAGAGGATTCTGGAGCTGAGGCCATTGGTTTCGGTGTCCCCTCCACAGAAGATCTCGCATTTGATGCTGCTAAACAGAGCTTATTACACACCTAAACGCCTCTTTAAGTTTGGCAGAAGACCCAATGATAGCTGTCCCAGATGCCGGGAGACTTGGGATCTCATCCACATGATGTGGAGGTGCCCCAAGCTGTTTCGGTACTGGGAGGGGGTGACTAACAGCTTGGGAGATATTTTTGGCACAGTAGTGAAAAGGGAGGCTGTGGCATGTATCTTGGGCTATAGACAGGTAGAGGGGGAGAGGAGGAGCACCACACTGGCCATCTCGAGAGGCTTGTTCCAAGCTAGGAAAATGATAGCTTTAAGATGGCAATCAAAGGACCCCCCGACTGTGAAAGACTGGATTGATACACTTAGTGAGACCTTGTGTAGGGTATAGATTGGAATATATTAGGAGAGGTAATCTCCAGGAATTTGATAGAATGTGGAAGCCGTGGGGGGAAAAGGTGGGCCGCTCCATTGGAGAGTTTGGAGTGCAGCTGAGCGGGTCATAGCTTTGATATGGCAAGGCCAATAGAAATGATGAATTCTTCACGGTACCAGGTGATTAGGGTGGTTGGATCAATAAATCATTGTAGGTAAAAGTAGAAAGTATGTAAATCTTGTTTTTGGGTATGTAATTATCCTAGGTAGTGTTTGGGGAAGGGGGGGAGGGTTGCATAGGGGGGAGGGAGGGAAGGTGGGTAACTATGTCCTTATACTGGTATGTACAAAATTGGCTTTAACATTAGGGAGTGGGCGTGGGGGGCCTACTTGCTTAGTTCTCTTTTCTTACTCTTCTTTGGTTTTGTTTTTTTTTGTTTTTTTTGTAGGGTGGTTCGTGGTATTTTTATTGCAATACTAGCTTAGATATTCCAGTTAGCAAGGGTCAGGATCTTCTTGTCTCATTGCTCTTGTTCTATAAAAATGGGTATTTGAGAAGAAGTAATTAGGGCTTTTAGCATGTTAACTTAATAAAGCTTTATATTGTGTTTTCGTAATTGGAAAAGAGGAAAAGCATATACCACAATGATGTGAATTGGCGAAGGCGACAGGTAATGAATGTTAAGCTGATTCTGCCCTCCAGCTTTGTTCGCTGATGTGGAAAAAAAAAGAAAAGAAAAAAAAAAAAAAAAAGAAGATGCCAGCATGTCTTTGGATTGTAGTGAGAAACCCACACAGGTAAAACATATAAACTTTGACACAAGCATTAGCATGTTGGGGAATTGAACCAGCAACCCAAGGGCTACTAGACAGAATTGCTACCCACTTAGCCAGCAGGCAGCCTCACACATGTTAGCTCCTTCTCTGTGGTGTGAACCAGCCCTAAGTCCATAGCCATGCTCAGTGTAACAGTGTAACAAGTAATATACAATATATTGGCCTAAGTATTGGGACGCCTGCCTTTAAACGCACATGAACTGTAATGGCATCCCAGTCTTAGTCCATAGGGTTCAAAATTAATTTGGCCCACCCTTTGCAGCTATAACAGCTTAAACTCTTCTGGGAAGGCTGCCCACAAGGTTTAGGAGTGTGTCTATGGGAATGTTTGACCATTCTTTCAAGCATTGCATTTGTGAGGTCAGGCACTGATGTTGGACGAGAAGGCCTGGCTTACAGTCTCCGCTCTAATTCATCCCCAAGGGGTTCTGTTGTGTTGAGGTCAGGACTCTGTCCAGGCCAGTCAAGTTCCATAAAGACATGGATGAGTGAGTTTGGGGTGGAGGAATTGGACTGGCTGCACAGAGTCCTGACCTCAACCTAATAGAACACCTTTTGGATGAATTAGAGCAGACTGCAAGCCAGGCCTTCTCATCCAACATCGGTACCTGGCCTCACAAATGCACTTCTGGAACAAAGGTCAAACATTCCCATAGACACACTAAATCTTGTGGACAGCCTTCCCAGGAGCTGTTCTAGCTGCAAAGGGTAGGCCAAATCAAATTTTAACCCTATGGAATAAGACTGGGCTGCCATTAAAGTTCACGTGTGTGTAAAGGCAGGTGTCACAATACTTTTGACTAGATAGTGTATCTGGCAAGATTTACAATCACATAAATATTACATTTAGACATAGTTTTAGGACCTGGGAGATGAGACAACTTCTCTATATGCAGCAGCATGTTTGGGAATCGAACCGAGATGCGCATTCAAAAAAAATGTTTTATTATTATTTATTTTACTTTTTATTTTGACACTGTCCTTATAAAAAATTACTTTTGGGTCACTTTTATTCCTATTACAAGGAATGTAAAAATCCAGTGTAATGGAAAAAAAGCATGACAAGGCCTCTTAAATGTGAGATCTGGGGTCAAAAAGACCTCAGATCTCATATTTACATGTAAATGCAATTGAAAAAAAAAAAGGCATTTAAAAAAAAATTCCCCCTTAAGACCATTGGGCGGAAGTGACATTTGACGTCTCTTGCGTCATCCAATGTTATGGAGCCGAGCGGGGACCATCTTTCCCTCACTCGGGTCCATGTCTCAGAGGGGAGAGGACCCGATCGGTGCTGTCTCTACCGACAGCGCAGCGGGAGGGGGGTCCTATCCCACTCCCGATAAAAGTGCCACGGAGACAACTTCTATCAGAAAGAGGACCGTCTGTCATTTAAGAATATACCAGGGTTATGGCAGCTATCCGGTATTCTACTTTGAAGTACTGACGTATATTTATAAATCATAAGTATCCTAAAAAATATTTTGCAGCTCCCAATAAATCTTTATTAATCATCAAATGTGTGTTTTTTGTGCATTAATATGATGTAGGCAGAATCAAAGATGATTGATACATCCAAGGCTCTTTTTGTTTTACTTTAAAGGTTATAGCCATTACATTTGATATATTTAATACTAATTTACAGTATATTAAAACTAAGATTTTTTGTGAGTTTCTTAGTGATCTAACCAAGCTGGTGCGAAGGACAGGGGAGATATTAAACCCCTAATGTCTCCATAAAGAGTAAAGAGTACCTGTCACCTGCCCAATGCTATCACGTGGGGGATTAATAACCCTTTGTTATGGCAATCAAGTAAAAATACAACCATAAATAAATAAAAACATAAATAAATAAAAGAAAAAACGTTTTTAAAAGAAAATATAATAAAATGTGTTAAAAAATAAAACAAAGCTGCTGTAACGTCTGTTGCCTGCATACATGCGCAAACACACACCCAGGGTGCGCACGGGTATATAAACCACGGTTACACCAGATATGTGTGAGGTGTCACTGTGAACATCAGATGGAGCACAATAATTCTAGAACAAGAGCTTCTAGTTAATTCTAAACTGATGAGTTGTAAAGGCTTTTAAAGCATCATCTATGACCATTTTTGGGTACCATCATTTTTTGCAATATCACAGACACACATAATTTTAAGATGTGGCATGTTTGGTATCTGTTTATGCAACACAACCTCATCTTTTCTATTTTACAGAAAATGGGTATTATATTGTGTTTTTGCAATACAATTTGTTTTATTACAAGTGTTCCTTTTTATTATACATGGCCTCTGCTTTCAGAAAATATATAATGTTCTGGGGGTTGAAAGTTTTTGTGAAGGTGGAAGTTTTTTTATCTTAAGGCATTCTATGTCTCAAGATAAAAAGCGTTCTGTTTGCAGCAGCCCCCCTCACCCCTCTAATACTTACCTGAGCCCCATCTCTATCCAGGGATGTTGCAGCAGTGTCTCAGCTGCCCAGGACTCTCCTCCTCATTGGCTGAGACAGCAGTGCAGCGCCATTGGCTCCCACTGCTGTCAATCAAAGTCAGCCAATGAGAAGAGAAAGGGGCAGGGCTGGGCTGTGGCTCCGTGTCTGAATGGACACACTGAGCTGTAATTCGGCTCAGGTGCTCCAATAGCAAGCTGCACCCAACAGGAGGGAGGGACCAGGAGCACCGAAGAGGGTCCCCAGAAGAGGAGGACCCGGCTGCTCTGTGCAAAACCACTGTACAGGGAAGGTAAGTAAAACAAGTTTGTTATTTATAACTATAAAAAAACAAGGCTTTACAATCACTTTAAGTGATTTTATTGCCAAAATGAAACTTTTTACATGTGTGCAAAAAATTAAAAAAATTTCTGTGGTGCCGAACTGGGAAAACCTTTCTGTGGAAGGAGACAGAGACAAGCCTTTAAATTAGGAAAGTCAAAATTCTTGAGCCTCATATTGTCCCAGGTTTGTGATCAATGAATAACTGAAAATGGAGGATCAGCATTTAGGCCAGGAAACTAATATTTGTATAAGGAGAGGTCACCAATGACAGTCCAATACTTCCACAATACAGGTTTCTAAACACGTCATTAAAGGCAACATTTTCACAGAATCCCTTTAATTTCTAATCACTGGATTAGAAAATGAGAATGTCATCAATTATATTCAAACAAAAAAAAAAAAAAAAAAAAAATAGAATGAAGGACAAAGAAAAATGTAAACTATACTGTAAAATGCAACTTACGGTTCACAGAAAAGTGTCCTGGTATTGTTTTCTGTACCTGTTTCATGTATAGTAAATGTGGCTATTGTGAACACTCCTCCAATGATAAGATCACCCTTCTGATAGAAATCAATCTCAAATTCTTTCATTCCAAACTGGACCTTAAAGATCGGTTCTGAGCTCTGAGTCTTATATATAAAAAATGTTATCCTCAGAACAATCCAGAAGAGACAGCTTTTATAGGAATTAGAGGAAGATAAGGTTTTAATCTTCACATACATAGAAAATAAAACAATCTCTGCCATTCTGAATATCACAGACTGTGTACATCATTCTGTGACATGATGCTGAACATTAATTAGTGACATTCCCACAGTAAGTTAGTGACAATGTAATCATCTCTTCTCTCCTCTCTCTTTTTATGTATTTCAATTTCTCATTGTACTGAATATGTTTCTTTATTCTCCTTCTACTTTGAGCTGTTTTGCTTGCTTAACTTTCCATAAATGCATCATTTTAAATCTGCTTTATTTTATTTCTCTTTTTTTTGCAATACATATAAAAAATATGATTTATTAGCATAAACACACAATGATCCTTAACAATTTTGGTTCTCACATCTTTACACTCCCTATGGACCAGAGCAGTTCTTACATTTCTGCTGCAGAGCTGTTTGTTCAGCAATAACTTTATCATACTTTGCCTTAAGATAAGATAACAAATTAATTTATCCATATAATATATATATATATATATATATATATATATATATATATATATATATATATATATATATATATATATATATATATAAAGTGATGTAAAGTAGTGAGTGTACAGCTTGTATAACAGTGTAAATTTGCTGTCCCCTCAAAATAACTCAACACACAGCCATTAATGTCTAAACCATTGGCAACAAAAGTGAGTACACCCCTAAGTGAAAATGTCCAAATTGGGCCCAATTAGCCATTTTACCTCCCGTGTCATGTGACTCGTTAGTGTTACAAGGTCTCAGGTGTGAATGGGGAGCAGGTGTGTTCAATTTGGTGTTATCGCTCTCACTCTCTCATAGTCGTCACTGGAAGTTTAACATGGCACCTTATGGCAAAGAACTCTCTGAGGATCTGAAAAAAGAATTGTTGCTCTACATAAAGATGGCCTAGGCTATAAGAAGATTGCCAAGACTCTGATCATGAGCTGCAGCACCGTTTAACAGGACAGGTTCCACTCAGAACAGGCCTTGCCATGGTTGACCAAAGAAGTTGAGTGAAGGTGCTTAGCGTCATATCCAGAGGTTATCTTTGGGAAATAGACATATGAGTGCTGCCAGCATTGCTGCAGAGGTTGAAGGGGTGGGGGTTCAGCCTGTCAGTGCTCAGACCATATGCTGCACACTGCATTAAATTGGTCTGCATGGCTGTTGTCCCAGAAGGAAGCCTCTTCTAAAGATAATGCACAAGAAAGCCCGCAAACAGTTTGCTGAAGACAAAGGACATGGATTGCTGGAACCATGTCCTGTGGTCTGATGAGACCAAGATAAACTTATTTGATTCAGATGGTGTCAAGCGTGTGTGGCGGCAACCAGATGAGGAGTACAAAGACAAGTGTGTCTTGCCTACAGTCAAGCATGGTGGTGGGAGTGTCATGTCTGGGGCTGCATGAGTGCTGCCGGCATTGGGGAGCTACAGTTCATTGAGGGAACCATAAATGCCAACATGTACTGTGACATACTGAAGCAGAGCATGATCCCCTCCCTTCAGAGACTGGGCCGTGGGGCAGTATTCCTACATGAAAATGACCCCAAATACACCTCCAAGACAACCACTGCCTTGCTAAAGAAGCTGAGGGTAGAGGTAATGGACTGGCCAAGCATGTCTCCAGACCTAAATCCTATTGAGCATCTGTGGGGCATCCTCAAAGGTGGAGGGTCTTTAACATCCACTAGCTCCGTGATGTCATCATGGAGGAGTGGAAGAGAACTACAGTGGTGACCTGTGAAGCTCTGGTGAACTCCATGCCCAAGAGGGTTAAGACAGTGCTGATAAATAATGGTAGCCACACAAAATATTGACACCTTGGGCCCAATTTGGACATATATATATATAAATACAGTGTATATAGTATATATATTAGCACAAACAAGGCTTTCTGTCAGGCATATTGTTTTGAAAAAAATAATTTTCATCTTTATCCAATCCATAAACCAAAATACATAACAAATCTACTCGCATTTCTTCTACTTTAAACAGTGTTGGTTGAAAATATTTATTGTTGTCATAAAAGTAAAAGTATACATTTTAAGCTATATTTTTACTATACAACTATGATTCTGGTATAAAGAATTTGAGGGTTACTTCCAAATTAAATAAACACTTTTTTTTCTAATTTTGCACTTTTTTTTCAAATACAGTGCTAAGATACAAAAGTAAAATGCTTGCCCCTGAACGGTGTCTTTTTTTTTACAGCAACAGCTTCTATAGCTGCTCTATTTACACAGATGCTCCTCACTGTCATTTTGGCAGCTGGTAATTGCCATCAAGTGCAGGGGCGGACTGACCATTGGGGCTCTTGGGCAGTGCCGGAGGGTTCGGGGTCAGTAGGGGGCCCCATTCCTGGCAACCCACAGAATGGAGCTTGAGTCCTAGAGCCGAGTGCTGGAACAAATTCCGCTCCACTTATTCACCTCCCAGAGGCTCTTTACTCTGTGCACCTTCCCCGCATCTCCTCCGGGGACCAGCACCATAATCGCCCACTTAAGTGACTTGTGACAGGCAGGTGGAAAGAAATGCAGTGTGCCGAGAGAGCCTAGGCTCCTCCTCCACTATGATGTTACATCCAGGACAGGAGGAGGAGCCTAGATGGAGGACCATCTGTCCGGAAAGAGCCGCACTGATCTGAGGTCTGTAATGGGAGGTTTACATTGGGCAGATTTACATTTGAGGGATTTACGCTGGAGGGATTATATTGAGGGCATTAGAGTGGGGGATGTATGCTGGAGGTAGATTTAAACTGGGGGGATTTGTATGAGGGGAATGCTGGGTGGGATTTACACTAGGGGGATTACACTGTGGGCAGTACACTGCAGGGAGTATACTGGTTGGATTTACACTAACGAGGCTTTTACTATGGAGGGTACACTGGGCTGATTTACACAGGGGGGCGTACACTGAAAGGAGTACACTGGGGAGGATTTACACAGGAGGGAGTTGACTAGGGGAGTACACTGAGAGGAGTACACTAGGGGGGATTTACACTGCAGGGAGTCCACGGGGGGATTACACTGTGGGGAGTACACTGGAGCATTTACACTGGGGGAATTACACTGGGGGGATTACACTGGGGGGATTACACCATGGGGAGTACTTTGGAGGATTTACACAGGGGTGAGTACACAAGGGGAGTACACTGGGGGGATTTAAACGGGGTGGATTTACGCTAGAGGGATTACACTGTGGGGAGTACACTGGGGGATTTATAATGTGGAGAGTACACTGCAGAGAGTACACTGAGGAAATTAACCTGGGGGAGTAGACTGTAGGGGTACACTGGGGGGATTACACCTGGATTATCACATTGCGGGGAGTACATTGGGGGATTTACACTGGGGGGATTACAATGCAAGGAGTATACTGGGGGGATTATATTGCGGGGAGTACACTGCGGGGAGTACACTGGGGGATTACACTGAGGGGATTACACTGGGAGGTTTTCAGTGGGGGGATTACACTAGGGGTTTACACTGTTACACTGCAGGGAGTACACTAGGGGGATTACACTGAGAATATTACACTGGGGGGGGTGAGTACACTGAGGGGATTACACTATGGGGATTACACTGGGGGATTACACTGGGGGATTTCAGTGGGGGGAATACACTAGCGGGATTACACTCTGGGGAGTACACTGAGGGGATTACTCTGGGGATATTAGACTAGAGGTTACATTGCGGTGAGTATACTAGGGGTATTACATTGGAGGGATTACACTATGAGGATTACACTGCAAGGATAACACTGGGGGGAGTACACTAAGGGAATTACTTTGGGGGATTACACTGGGGGGATTATACTATGAGGATTACACTGTAGGGATAACACTGGGGGGAATTACACAGGAGATAAACAAAAGGAGAAACAAAAATAATTGTGGCTATACAATTCCTTTATTTTGCAACTGCCTGAATGTGTTTTTGTTTTTAGGGGTTCCCACTTCCTCCAGGTGCATTGAGTGGCGATGGGGACACATTGTGCTCCATGATACGCCAATCTGTAGACCAGGGGGAGGTGGGAGCGCCATTTATTTTTTGTACAAGATAAGTCGATGGACCTGTGCCACATTATATCTTAGCATAGGTATATCAACGGTGTGCTTATGAACTTGGATGGTACGAGATCAGAACTAAATACCTTTATGGATTATCTAGGTCATAACTTCAACCTTAAATTCATTATGGATTGCTGTCAAGAAAAGGTCACATTCCTGGATGTCCAAATTGGGATGGATGAACGGGGAGGGGTCATTTATTTTCTGATCTGTATAGAAAACCCTCCTCTGTCAATACCATATGCATCTGCCCAAGACTGCTAGTTCGGAGTATACCCTATTGACAGTACCTGGGGCTGAGGAGGAACTGCACAAAAGAAGAGGATTTTCTGAAACGTGCTGTAATGGATGTGATTAAGAGTATCATGGTAAAATGTCCATTCTAATATATATATATATATATATATATATATATATATATATATATATATATATATGCACATGCTTTATATGCCTGACATATATCAGCTTCAGCTTATCAGCCTTAAAATATATTCAATAGAATAACGTTTTAGAAGAAGCAAGAACATAGCTATGACCGGTTGCTACTTCCTTATATGGACGACCCAGCTAAAGCCTATACTTTGTCACATACTTTGTCACTATATATTTATATATATATATATTTGTGGTTGTTTTGTGATTTGCATATTATTTTACTCTGAACTTAGTGTCTCAGCGTGAGTTACTTCAGCGTGCGCGCTCTGTATTCAGTTTGACCAGGGGCAGATAGAAACATACCAAACCTTGGTTCCGGTCCAATACAGTGCTAGGGAATTACAAATACGACTTCTCATAAGGGGTTTCAGTAAAAAGGAGTCTTAAAAAGGCGTTTAATAAGGCTAACCAGAAAACTAGGAACTCCCTTATCCATTCCAGAAGAGAAAATATTCAGACACAACAAACAAGGTTCATAACACGGTTTTCTCAACAACATCTTCACCTAAGTGCTATTTTAGCATGTCATTGGCATCTATTGACCGAAGATCCCATCATCTTCAAATATGTGAGCTCCAAACCCACGGTCATCTTTAAAAGAGCAAAATCCTTGAGGGACCATCTCACTAGAAGTCATCTTCCAAAGAGGACTAGTTTGTCCACATGAGAATTTGCAATATGTGGCACTTTTAGATATGGTGACTGTGAATTTTGTAATTGGTTTAAAATAGGGAGAATCATAGCACTCCCCAATGGACAGCCATGGCATCCACAGTATCGGATAAATTGACAAAGTGTGGGAGTTGTTTGTTTCATGAAATGTGAATGTGATCCATTTTATGTAGGTAAAACTCATAGACCCTTTTGAAAGAGAATTCAGGACCACATCTATCTGATAAAAAAAAGGTTCCACATGCATAACTAAAAAAAAAAAAAAATAAAAAAAAAAAAAAAAATATATATATATATATATATATATATATATATATATATAGTTGATATAAAGTCTGCTGTTGAAAAACATGATAAAAAACCAAAGAGTATTTAAAAGTATTTAAAAATTATAGGTGAACAAAAGTGTTGCAAAATGCACACAGGTGTGCCATGTCCGTGTATCACTCGTGCTCCCCCTATGTGATTGCACTTACCAGCTGAATCTCCCCACACAAGGGGTAGTGAGCATTCACAGTTGTATATTGATTTTTCCATGGTTGTCTCACTCTCCTTAGCATGCTTTGCCACTGTGGTACCATGTAGGGATAATAAAAAGCCTCCATAGCAGAATTACGTAAACTGTTTATTGGATATAAAGGTAAATATTGCACTTACAGCAGGTAAAAGACATCAAGCATTGAAAACAGGAAGTCCAGAGCTTGCTGCACTCCACGGACCCAAACCCACGGATGTGATGTAATGACGCTCTAGCTCTGCCTAAAGGCAAAGCTTCATCGAATCCAGTTTGGGTCCGTGGAGCACAGCAAGCTCTGGACTAGCTGTTTTCTGTTGGCTCTCTTGAAGTCCTACCTAAACATGAAAAAATAATTCACAAACTCACCACCTAAATTTTGGTTATATTTTCAAATTCATAACTTTATCCAAAACAATAAACAAAAAGAATTGATGGCAAGACCCCTTTTTGAGCAAATATGTTATGATCATACTCCATTACGAAAGGTCACCTCGCTTGTATACAGTTGGATATCACAACCAACTACTGATTTACCAGACAAATATAAAAAAATCTGGGAAGAAGATCTAAACCTCCGTATATCAGAAGAACAATGGGAAAAAGCCTGTGTCTTCACCCATAAATGTTTGTTAAGCACACATCCTCAAGAGACCTCCTTTAAAATTCACAATCATTTGGTATACCATTCCTGTGAAAATCAAAAGTTGGTTACCTCAAGAATCAGATGGAGATGCAACACAGGCAGAGGGACCTTTCTCCATATCTGTTGGTCTTGCCCTAAAATTCAAACCCACTGGCAAATGATTATAAAATGAATAAAACACATTACAGAAACAAAAATGGACTTAGACCCAGCTTGCTGCTTTCTCCACGCTAACAATCTCTCATATAAGAAATACAATAAATCTCTGGTAAGACACCTACTAAACTCTACAAAAGTGCTCATACCACTAAAATGGAAAACTAGACACACACCATCAATAAAAGATTGGCTTCTAAAAAACAAATGCAATCTATGAAATGGAAGAAACCATGGCTAATAAGAAAGAAACTTCCACACAATTTCAAAAATGTGGAGATTCTGGTACCTCTTTAAACTATTTGAGGACTACAAAACACTAACCGAGTCCTGATAAGACTACAGATATAAGAATAAATATCTGAGATCAAGTACTATTAATATTCTCTGTTTTAGAGTATTGAGCTCATAACTACTCCTTTAGATTAATGACCACTACCTTATCATATTCTATTCCCCCTTTTTCCCCTCCCACTTATAAGAAACATTCTATCTATCAGAACTATGGTAATCAAATAACTTTATCTACTGGGTGGATTACCATAAGACCTACAATTCTTTTGGTACAGATATAATGTAGTTTAAGATTTTCTGCCTCCTTTACAACCTACATTATATTGTAATATATTATCTTTACTATTTCTTTACAATTCTGTTCAAGATGAAAACTGTTGTATACATTGTATGCCTCATTTTTTATGCTTCAAATTCTATAATAAATCTTTATTGAAAAATGTTGCAGCCTTGGACTGACAAATAATGACTTCCTATTTTTCAAACCTCTCTCTGGGAGCCCTAAGTCCTCTTACATTTTTTCCACTAGCTTCCCTCTTCAGGATTGTCATTGCTGTAACCCTGAACCACCCCCTCCCCCCTCTCCTCTTCCCTCCATTTTCTGACATGCACTACATACTCACCTAAAATTGTTTTGTTCCTTATAATATGACTGTCCACCCAAGTGAGAGTCGGCACTTTTTCTTCTTCCTTCTCTACTGCACTTTAACCACATCAGCTCCGGAAGGTTTACCCCCCTTCATGACCAGGCCATTTCTTTTGATACGGCACTGCATTATTTTAACTGACAATTGCGCGGTCGTGTGTACACAAAAAACATTTATGTCCTTTTTTCCCCACAAATAGAGCTTTCTTTTAGTGGTATTTGATCACCTCTGCTGTTTTATATTTTTTGCGCTATATATAAAAAAAAAAAGACAATTTTGAAAAAAAAAAAAAATATTTTTTACTTTCTGCTAGAAAACATTCCCAATAAAAAAATGAAAAAAAATCGAATTTCTTCATCAATTTAGGTCAATATGTATTCTGCTACATATTTTGGTTAAGAAAAATCCCAATATGTGTATATTGATTGGTTTGCACAAAAGTTATAGTGGCTACAAACTATGGGATATATTTATTTTATTTTTACCAGTAATGGCGGTGATCAGCGTCTATTGGCGGGACTGCAATATTGAGGCGGACAAATCAGACACCTAACTTATTATTATCATTATACAGGATTTATATAGCGCCAACAGTTTACACAGCGCTTTATAATATAAAAGGAAGACAAATACAGTTACAATACAATAAAATACAAGAGGATTAAGAGGGCCCTGATCAGAAGAGCTTACAATCTAATAGGGTGGGGCAGGTGGTACAAAAGGTTGTACCTAGGGGGAATGAGCTAATGGAAGTGGTAAAAGATTAGTTGGAAACGTGATAGGCTTTCCTGAAGAGATGAGTTTTCAGGGATCGCCTGAAGGTAGCAAGAGTAGGGGATAGCCGGACAGGTTGAGGTAGCGAGTTCCAGAAGATGGGAGAGGCTCTGGAGAAATCCTGGAGATGAGCATGGGAGGAGGAGACAAGAGAGCTTGAGAGTAGGAGGTCTTGAGAAGCGCGGAGAGGACGGTTTGGGTGATATTTGGAGACAAGATTAGTGATGTAGCTCGGGGCAGAGTTGTGAATGGCTTTGTATGTTGTGGTTAGTATTTTGAATTTAATTCGCTGGGTGATTGGGAGCCAGTGTAGGGATTGGAGGAGAGGGTTGGCAGACACTGAGCGGTTGGTAAGGTGTATAAGTCTGGCAGCAGCATTCATGATATACTGAAGAGGGGATAGCCTATGGAGAGGCAGGCCAATGAGAAGGGAGTTGTAATAGTCAAGGCGAGAGATAACAAGGGAGTGAATGAGGAGCTTGGTGGCTTCATTTGTTAAAAACGGGCAAATTTTAGGTATCTAACTGACACTTTTGACACTTTTTGGGACCAGTGGCACAAATACAGTGATCAGTGCTAAAAAATATACACTGTCACTGTACTAATGACACTGGCAGGGAAGGGGTTCATCAGGGGAAATCAAATGGTTAAATGTGTTCCCTAGGAGTGCTTGCTAACCGTGTGGGGGAGGTGCTTTGACTGGGGGAATGTAAAGATCCGTGTTCCTGCTTATCAGGAACACAGGGTCAGTACATTCCTCTCTCACAGAACGGCGGTCTGCCTTGTTTACATAGGCCATCTCCTTGCAGACTCCAATTGACCTTGACCTGCCTACAGTCCTCAGAGGGGATTTTTATGACATTATGCACTGTAAATTGTGAATTCTAGTGAGACTTCTCCCTGTGTGCAAGTTTTTTTGTTTTTTTTATGTCCTATATACACATGTGGTGGCATATTTGTTACCCAATAAAATATTTGAACAAGAAAAAAAAAAATGTAAAAAAAATGTTTATTCTAAAAAGACAACTCTCTACTATACTGTATTTCTACACATGCTCTGATAATAAAAATAATCTCCTCCTTTCCTGGTCTGCTAGGATGCAAGCTCGGAAAAGGGTCTAGTGTAGATTTTTGGGAGGGCCTCACTCTTTGCTTTTTTCAAAAGGTCTAGTAAAGCTTTGGGGGGCTCACATCTTTTTTTTTGCATGGGGTGTGACTACCATAAGGTGCCTGTCATCAATTTTACTTAACCACTTCAATACCGGGCACTCTCACCCCCTTCCTGCCCAGGCCAAATTTCAGCTTTCAGCGCTGTCGCGCTTTAATTGATGATTGCAGGGTCATGCACACTGTACGCATATTCATTTTTTATAATTTTTTTGAGACAGATAGAGCTTTCTTTTGGTGGTATTTAATCTCCCACTGGGTTATTTTACTTTTTGCTAAACAAACAAAAATAGACCGACAATATTGAAAAAAAGTTTTTCTTAGTTTCTGTATAACATTTTGCAAATAAAATATAAAATATCAACATAAAATAGTTTTCAATTGGTACCAAACCCCAGAAACCCTAAGCAAAACCTGCTCCCATGGATACATGCATTGCAAGAATGACTTCAGCCCCCTGCAATATATGGTACTGGCCACTAATTCAGCCATATTGGGAAATCAATTGGGAATTACATATGAAGACCAGGATCAGATTCTCCCAGCCCATCTCCACAATGCTCTAGAAAGCTACAACAGGCTTTTTAAACCATACCAGACCACATGCCCTAAACATGGGGGGTGCCCCCCGCCCCAAAGCACCTTGTCCCATGTTGATGGAGACAAGGGCCTCTTCCCCAAAACCTTGGGAAGTGGTTGTGGTTGTCTATGGGCGGGGGGGCTTAACAGAATCTGGAAGCCCCCAAATTTTTACAGACAGTCTATTGACTGGAATGGTACCAGCTGATTGGAGAAAAGCCAATGTAGCACCAATATTTAAAAAGGGCCCAAAAAACATCCCTGGGAATTACAGACCAGTTAGCCTAACATCAATAGTATGTAAACTCTTGGAGGGGATGATAAGGTACTATATACAAGATTTTAGTAATAAGAACGGTATCATTAGCAGTAATCAGCATGGATTCATGAAGAATCGTTCTTGCCAAACCAATCTATTAACCTTCTATGAGGAGGTGAGTTGCCATCTAGATAAAGGAAGGCCCATAGACGTGGTGTATCTGGATTTTGCAAAAGCATTTGGCACAGTTCCCCATAAACGTTTACTGTACAAAATAAGGTCCGTTGGCATGGACCATAGGGTGAGTACATGGACTGAAAACTGGCTACAAGGGCGAGTTCAGAGGGTGGTGATAAATGGGGAGTACTCAGAATGGTCAGGGGTGGGTAGTGGGGTTCCCCAGGGTTCTGTGCTGGGACCAATCCTATTTAATTTGTTTATAAACGACCTGGAGGATGGGATAAACAGTTCAATCTCTGTATTTGCAGACAATACTAAGCTAAGCAGGGCAATAACTTCTCCGCAGGATGTGTAAACCTTGCAAAAAGACCTGAACAAATTAATGGGGTGGGCGACTACATGGCAAATGAGGTTCAATGTAGAAAAATGTAAAATAATGCATTTGGGTGGCAAAAATATGAATGCAATCTATACACTGGGGAGAGAACCTCTGGGGGAATCTAGGATGGAAAAGGACCTGGGGGTCCTAGTAGATGATAGGCTCAGCAATGGCATGCACTGCCAAGCTGCTGCTAACAAAGCAAACAGAATATTGGCATGCATTAAAAGGGGGATCAACGCAAGAGATAAAACGATAATTCTCCCACTCTACAAGGCTCTGGTCTGGCCTCACCTGGAGTATGCTGTCCAGTTCTGGGCACCAGTCCTCAGGAAGGATGTACTGGAAATGGAGCGAGTACAAAGAAGGGAAACAAAGTTAATAAAGGGTCTGGAGGATCTTAGTTATGAGGAAAGGTTGCGAGCGTTGAACTTATTCTCTCTGGAGAAGAGACGCTTGAGAGGGGATATAATTTCAATTTACAAATACTGTACTCATGACCCCACAATAGGGATAAAACTTTTTCGCAGAAGAGAGTTTAATAAGACTCGTGGCCACTCATTACAATTAGAAGAAAAGAGGTTTAACCTTAAACTACGTAGAGGGTTCTTTACTGTAAGAGCGGCAAGGATGTGGAATTCCCTTCCACAGGCGGTGGTCTCAGCGGGGAGCATTGATAGCTTCAAGAAACTATTAGATAATCACCTGAATGACCGCAATATACAGGGATATACAATGTAATACTGACACATAATCACACACATAGGTTGGACTTGATGGACTTGTGTCTTTTTTCAACCTCACCTACTATGTAACTATGTAACTATGTAACAAGGGGGCCCCCAGATTCCAACCCCCCCATGTGAATGAGTATGGGGTACCCTACCCAATCATCAAAAAAGTGTAAAAAAGGATTAAAGACACTACACAAGTTTTTGACAATTTCTTTATAAAAAAATAAAAAACAATATCCCTCGGTGTAGATCCTTTGTCAATCATGCCGAATGCCGCAACGCCAAATCCAAAAAAAGAAAAAACTTCTGGCGTTGAAGGCTCCCCGCCAACTGCCTGCTCCTCCATCTGACATTTCTTCAATAGCTAAGGGGAGGAGTCACCTAATGACATCAGCGGGTGACCCCATCCCCTTTTAAGGCCCCTTTCACACGCGCGGACTGTATGTCCGTATTTCATCCATCCGTTTTCGGATGAAATACGGACATACATGCATCCCTATGGGATAGCGGGTGTCAGCGGATGTACATCTGCTGACACCCGATGTTGTCCGCCTCCGCTCTCGTCCGATTCTGCGGACGGAAGAAAATCCTATTTTTCTATCCGTCTGCAGAGCGGATCGGAGGAACACGGACAGACGGTCCGTGTTCCTCCGATCCCCCATAGGGGAGAGCGGAGATCTGACAGGGCGGTCCCTGCACAGTGTGCGGGTCCCGCCCTGTCATCTGCCTGCTCAGCTGGGGAAAGCAGAGCGATCCCCGCTGAGCAGCGGATAAACACGGGGTGGATCAACATGGATCCGTCCCGTGTGGAAGGGGCCTAAAGTCATCGACCCAGCATGCCCTGGTTGGTGAGGGATGGGGTCTCCTGCTGATGTGAAATTCTATTTGCATTTAGTAACTTGTAACTATGTCCCCTAATGGCAGAAAGCAGAAAAGGAGTAAAAAAATGATCCAATCTCTCATATCTAGGCACAAGTCTTCTAGTTGTTTAGCATGAAACATATACTACAAATAAAAAAAGCAAAAAAAAAAAAAAAAAATTTTTTTTTTTTTTTTTTAAGTGAAAGAGGTGAACTCTCTGACTTACAAGTGTATAGCTTGTGTGTTCTAATTTTATTTTCTGCATATTTCTTATCCATTTTGGCTCTCACACCTGTTCACCCCTTATGGACCCGACCAATTTTCACATTTCTGCTATGAGCCTGTTTATTTGGCAATGATTTTGTCATTACATAACAATATAATATATATATATTATTTTTTTAAGGACAAACAAGACTTTCTTTTTGTGAATATTGTCCTGCAACAATGATTTTTTTTTTTTTTTTAATTCTTTTTTAAGCAGTGTTAGTTTAAAAATAAATAGTGTTACTGCACATAAAAAGTGTGCATTTTATGCTGTAATTTGTCCCATTTAACCACTTGCAGACCAGCTCACGCCGATATACATCGGCAAAGTGGCACGGGTGCGCAAAAGCACGTATGGGTACGTCGGCCCTTTAAGAGCCAATGCGCGTGGCCGGCATTGTTTCATTGTAGCTTCCTGTATTTGCGGCTGAGCAATGTTGTTGATAAACATTTCCCGACTGCTTTTTTTTTTACAGCGCCATCTGCCGGGACCCCCTCTGTATACTCACAATGCAGCTGTGATTAACCAGAGCTGAATTGCTGTGTACTGGGACAGGGGGATCCCTGCAGCAGGGCAGAAGCACTGGAGGTACTAGGAATGCCCTGTGTACAATGATGATTTTTTTTGAGCCTGTCTAGTACGCCCAAAGTCTGCAACTGGTTATGAGTTGGGTCACTTGCAGTAAAACAGAAGGATGTATTTGACATAGCTTATATCCTGTGAGGGGAGTCAAAAAATGTCTGGATCCTCTGAAAATGATTTGTTATTTTCAAACTGTATTGCCTCCTAAAAGAAATGAAATATTCCTTTGATTCGGCCCTTTCCTAACCAGACCAATTTTCAGCTTTCGGTGCTCTCACATTTTGAATGACAATTACTCAGTCATGCAACACTGTACCCATATGAAATTTTTGTCCTCTTTTTCATACAAATAGAGCTTTCTTTTGGTGGTATTTAATCACCGCTGGGTTTTTTATTTTTTGTGCTATGATGCCGCGTACACACGACCGGACTTTACGGCATACTTTACCCGGGGGACTTTTCGACGGACTTTACGATGGACTTTCCCAATGAACGGACTTGCCTACACACGATCAACCAAAGTCCGACGGATTTGTACATGATGACGTACGACCGGACTAAAACAAGGAAGTTCATAGCCAGTAGCCAATAGCTGCCCTAGCGTCGGTTTTTGTCCGTCGGACAAAACAGACGAGCGGACATTTCGACCGGACTCGAGTCCGTCGGATAGATTTGAAACATGTTTCAAATCTAATGCCGCGTACACACGGTCGGACTTTTCGTCTACAAAAGTCCGACGGACGCGGACGGACTAAAGCTGGCTGACAATCCGATCGTGTGTGGGCTTCCCCGGACTTTTAGCGTACTTTTCCAGCCGCAAATATGACGGACTTTAGATTTGAAACATGCTTCAAATCTTTACGTCGTAACTACGCCGGACCCAGAAATCCGCTCGTCTGTGTGCTAGTCCGACAGGCAAAAACCCACGCTAGGGCAGCTATTGGCTACTGGCTATCAACTTCCTTATTTTAGTCCGGTGTACGTCATCACGTACGAATCCGTCGGACTTTTGTGTGATCGTATGTAGGCAAGTCGTTCGTAAGAAAGTCTGCCGCAAGTCCGCCAAAAGTCTGCCAAAAGTCCGGCTGTCGGACTTTTGTAGACGAAAAGTCCGACCGTGTGTACGCGGCATAAGTCCGTCAAACTTTTGAGAAAACAAAGTCCGCTGGAGCCCACACACGATCGAATTGTCCGACGGACTCCGGTACGCCGGACCAAGTATGCCGGAAAGTCTGCTCGTGTGTACACGGCATAAATAGAAAACTGAGACTGAAAATTCGGTAAAAAAAAAAAAAATCTTTGTTTCTGTTAAAATTTATTACAGAGTATTGGCCAAGTATTGGCCGAGTATTGGCGAGTATTGGCAGAGTATTGGCAGAGTATTGCGGGGTATTGCAGAGTATTGGCAGAGTATTGCACAGTATTGGCAGAGGACACCCACCCAGAATAAGCCGACTGCGCTGTAGCCGTCTTTCAGCTATGGCCCAGTCGGCAAGTGGTTAATTAAAATGGAGGATTTGTTTATCACTACAGAATAACTAACTGGATACTGGGAAAAGATGGTAATGCAGCTTGTAAGGAGGTGGGAAACTTTACACCCTGGGCTCCAGAAGGTCAGAAGCTTCATTTCAATCATAAAGCCATAACATGGAAATTAAACAATAAGGTGGGACTATGTTATAAATTTGAGTATTAATAAAGATAAAGTCGATGGGAATTGAAGAAATGCAAAAAAGGCAGAGCTGACCAGAGTATCCTTACTTTCTTAGGACTTTGCAGAGTTTATAACGTATATCAAAATCTATTTGCCAATAGGCTGTAAACTGCAAAGCTTAAAGTGGTTGTAAAGGCAGAAGGTTTTTCATCTTAATGCATTCTATTCTTTAGGATAAAAAGCCTTCTTTGTGCACAACCAGATGACCCCGATCCTCTCTGATGGCACATGACGCCAGAAGGGTCGGAGTCAATGGGTTACGTCAGCCCTTGCCTATATAACAGCTGTCACAGCGAAAAGACAGCAGTCGGCGGGACGCCTCCCGTGGAGGCAGAGTATTTTTTTTTTTTAATTGGGCTTGTTGGGCGGCGTGATTGAAGATGGATGGACATCGCAGGACACTTTTTTATTTTTTTTTATAAAAGGAATTGTCAAAAACTGTCTTTTGTAGTTTTTACTTTTTTAAACTTTTTTTGGTGAATGGGTAGGGGTACAATGTACATGATACTGATTCACATGGGTGGGTGGGATCTGGGGGCCTTCTTGTTAAAGGGGGCTTCCAGATTCCAATAAGCCCCCCACCCGCAACCCCCCACAGCCCCCCCAAAGCACCTTGTCCCCATGTTGAGGGGGGGTGAAGGGGGGACGAAGGGTCTGGTATGGACTGGGGGGGGGGACCCACACCAATTTTTTTCTTATTTCTGTCATAGGGTTCCCCTTAACCACTTCAAAACACTGTATTATATACTGTACACTGACTGCACTGTATACATAGTCTACACTGAATGCAGAGTATATATATATATATATATATATATATATATATATATATATATATATATATAGTATCTCACAAAACTGAGATCTTTTCCATCTTTTCATGTGACAACACTAAAGAAATTACACATTGCTACAAGTGAGTGTACAGCTTGTATAACAGTGTATATTTGCTGTCCCCTCAAAATAACTCAACACACAGCCATTATTGTCTAAACCGCTGACAACAAGTAAGAACACCGCAAATTGGGCCAAATTATCCGTTTTCCATTCCCGCTGTCATGTGACTCGTTAGTGTTACAAAGTCCCAGGTGTGAATGGGGAGCAGGTGTGTTAAATTTAGTGTTATTGCTCTCACTCTCTCATACTGGTCACTGTAAGTTCAACATGGCACCTCATGGTAAAGGATCTAAAAAAAAAGAATTGTTGCTCTACATAAAGATGGTCTAGGCTATAACAAGACTGCCAAGACCTTGAAACGGAGTTGCAGCATACAGCAGTTTAGCAGGACAGGTTTCACTCATAACAGGCCTCTCCATGGTCAACCAAAGAAGTTGAATGCACGTGCTCAGCTTCACATCCAGAGGTTGTCTTTGGGAAATAGATGTATGAGTGCTACCAGCATTACTGCAGAGGTTGAAGGGGTGGGGAGTCAGCCTGTCAGTGCTCAAACCATTCGCCGCACACTGCTTCAAATTGGTCTGCATGGCTGTGGTCCCAGCAGGAAGCCTCTTCTAAAGATGATGCACAAGAAAGCCCACAAACAGTTTGCTGAAGATAAGCAGATGAATGACATGGATTACTGGAACCATGTCCTGTGGTCTGATGAGATCAAGATAAACTTATGTGGTTCAAATGGTGTCAAGCGTGTGTGGCGGCAACTAGGTGAGGAGTACAAAGACAAGTGTGTCTTGCCTACAGTCAAGCATGGTGGTGGGAGTGTCATAGTCTGGGGCTGCATGAGTGCTGCCAGTACTGGGGAGCTACAGTTCATTGAGGGAACCATGAATGCCAAAAAGTACTGTGACATACTGAAGCAGAGCATAATCCCCCCCCCTTCGGTATATTCCAACATGATAACGACTCCAAACACAGATCTCGCAGTGAATTATGGGGCATTCTGCGGTGCTCCAAATATCCGCAAATGCCCCATAATGTTCAGTATGATGTTCGTACGTTCGACTCAAACCGCGGGCACATCCCTACTCCCTATACAGTATGTGGGCAGACTCTGGGTAGTTGAGGCTACAGTATTTGCTTTGTAATAAATTATTGTATGCATGTGGAGAGGGACTATTCTGGCTATAGTCTACAGCTGGTGGTGTGCTACTGCCAGATGTGCTGCAAGGACCTGGGATTCCCTGCGCTATACCATCATCCCTGTCAGTGGAGGCTGCTGAGAGGTCATGAGGTATAGCAGGGACAGACTGAGGTGAGTAAGGAGGAGGAACAGAATTGCATCCCTTTTGTTTGGATTCGAGTTGCATTTGCCAACGGGCTGAGTGGTGGGAGGTTAAATGCCTTGTCAAGAATGTGGTACCCAAACGGCTGGTGTTTTTGCCATGCTTGATGTGCTTGAGACAAAGTTTGCAAATTGCAGTCCAATCAGCTGCACATGTGCTAAAAAAGGCCGGGAGATAACAGCTCCATAATGTGAATAGGGTGACTGCTCTCTACTATTCCATGATGGCTGCATTATTGAGGTTGTGCCTCACCCTCACTTTCTTCCTCTGCTTTATCCAGCACCCAAGTCATGTCAGTGACCTCATAATCATCATTTCCTCCATCCTCATTACCACTTGAGACAACTTGGCAATACGCTGTGGCTGGGGGAACATGACTGACAATTTGTGTACCAGTGTTCTTCCCTCTCTGTGGGCCCATGTTCCTACATTCCTCAACCTCAGAACCAACACCTGAATCAAATAATGGCTGTGCATCTTCAAGAAGCAAGTGGCTGACCCTGTGTTCAAATAACTCAGCTGACTCCTCCATGCCTGATGCTGGGGCTATGGCGGAAATAGCCGTGGACAAGGAGGCAGATTTAGCCATTCTGGCAGCTGTAGTGGAATGCGTACTAGTCTCTGCTTGGGTGATGGAGGAGGAGGAGGTTGGGGATGGTTTAGCAACTCAGTCCACCACCTCTTCTGCATGCTGTGGCTGGATAGCATGGGCAACATCACTAAACAGATGAAATTATGCCCTGCCTGAGGACTGACCACGTCCAACTTTGCCTGTGGACACATATGCTGCTGGCCCCCTCAGAGTGCCATAGGAATGTTTGCCTCTCTTTGTTGTCCTCCCAGACATGATGGGGGGTGATTATTAATAAAATGTAACAAAGATGTGGAAATGTGTACGTGAATGCACTTTAATCAGTGGAAAGTGGTGTTTGGTGGACTTTAACCTGAGTACTCACTACACAGACACACTTCATCGATACACAACAATATACTGCAGTAAAACTGCATTGACGCACTGATATATACTGCGTTAAACATGCACTAACGCACAGATATGTACTGTGTTAAACGTGCACTAATGCACAGAAATATACCTTGTTAAATGTGCAGTAACGCACAGAAATATACTGCATTAAATGTGCACTAATGTACAGAAATATACTGCGTTAAATGTGCACCAATGCACTGAAATATACTGCATTAAACGGCACATAACGCATTGAAATATATTGCGTTAAAGTAGCAGTAGCGCACTGAAATATACTGCGTTAAACGGCACGTACTGCACTGAAATATACTGTGTTAAACGCGCAGTAATGCACAGAAATATACTGCATTAAATGTGCAATAATGCAATGAAATATACTGCGTTAAACGGCACGTAATGCACAGAAATATACTGCGTTAAACGTGCAGTAACGCACAGAAATATACTGCGCTAAATGGCACGTATCGCACTGAAATATATTGCGTTAAACGTGTAGTAATGCACAGAAATATACTGCGTTAAACGGCACGTAACGTACATAAATATATTGCGTTAAACATGCGGTAACGTACTGAAATATACTGAGTTAAACGTGCAGTAACACACAGGAATATGCTGCATTAATCGTGCACTAACGCACTGAACTATATTGCAGTAAACCTGCTTGACAAAATAAACTGACACTAATGTAAAAATGAATGGTCACTACACTCACACTGACTGAACTATCACTAGATTCACACTAAATTGATATTATACACTGACAATAGAATCAGAATAGCACACTATAGCACACTAACTGCCTAGTAGCACTGAACAGAGCTATGTTCTATTTCTCTCCACGCCGATATCACACAACATATGCCGCTATTGAAATAATATTTTTTTAGTGTGGGGTGGGACTAAGAGCAATGAGCCATGATTGAATAGAGTCATTATTACTTTCTCCAATCATGGCTCTGACAGGGCTCTGTGCCCTGATTGAGCAAAGCTTTCATTGCTTCAGCTAATCAGGGCTTCCAATCCACTGTGCGGCGGTGCAGTGCATTGTTGTCATGCAGCTGGCCGAACAAACGGTCGAATACCCTAATAGTTTGGGTGTTCTTTGAATGGGCGAACAGCCAATGTTCGGCCTAAACTCATGCTTGGGCCGAACCGTTCGACCATCCCTAATATTTAGGGTAAATAAACTTGGATGTCTCATTCAATGCCCACAATTTCATAGTTTAAAGACTAAGTTTAAAAAAAAAAGTAAAAAAAAAGGACATGACTTGCCATTAATCTGATGTGCTCCTTGTACTGCTGACTCCTGGATTCCTTGATATCTTCATCCACCAATGCTGCCCTAATTCCATTGCCATAATCTTCTCATCAAGAGTGCCTGACTATGCCTGCCCTTTCTGCCCTGCTCCTTCATTCATAGAAGGTGTACTACAGCTTCTGTGAATAAAATGTGATCACCCTACATCATGATGGATGTAGGGGGTAGACCTTTTAATCATCCACCTGTCCTCCATTCATAGATAACATTTTATAGATATGTAGTGCTAGCCTGCAAGGGCTGCTGATTTTAACTGTTTTTTTCCCCATACCATATAGAGACCACCATCTGCCCAAGCAACAGTCCATTCATTCCAGCTCCATAAATCAGTCAGGGGTTGTCTTTTTGTTATGTATTGTTTGTAAAACTTGTACAGTAACAGGAGAGGGGGATTAGGACATGGGATATTCCAAAATGGTTAGAAATTAGCTGTGAGAGGAAAATGTTGGACAGTCTAAGGTCTCACAGCTGTAGACCATGAGGTATGTTTCTTTGGCATCTGGTTACCCTACAATACTGCACAGCTATAAGTAACCAGTGCAATCCCCGGAAAACAATAACAGGGGAACATTCTGCTCTAGGTTTACAGTCTAGGATCCTGCTGAGGACAGGAGAATGCCCTGTACTCTGAGATGCCACGAGGACTGCCTCAGTTCAAGCTACCTATGGCACTTATATCCCAAAAGCCCACAGTCACCAGGAATCAATTCAGTGTCATTACTCATAAGTCCCCAGAACAGCTGCCACTTTCCAGCTTCCTCCAGATGCAACCCAGTGAGTGAGACAGTGCTTCTCTCAACCAGATCCCTTTGATGACATCCTGCAGTCAGTTACACAACACTTCCAGGCCCCAGCTCTGCCACAACTAAGACCTCAAAGAACAGCAACATAGTTCATAGGCTGCTTTAGGGGCAATAACCTTCAAGGCTTGGAACTCTCCTTGCTCAGGAAAGAACCTCAATTCACAGCTCCAGACTATTTATCAGCTTCCCAGCCAACATCTGGACACACCACACCAGGGATTGGCTAGGCCCTGATCAGTATTCAGGCTGGGTATTTGAATTCTCCCTCCCTAAGCTCGAGAAACTTCTTCTAAAGGCAGGGGAAAGCAATCAAACTCCAAGTCTGAACAAATCTGAACAGACTGGACCAAAACAATCACTGCTCCCTTGATTACAAAATGAGCCAAAAACTAAATTTACCTAGCATCCTGCATTAGAAGGGTGCTATACAAAGAAGCTGTAGTTATAGTTTCGATGAATGGAGATGCTGGACAGAAAGGTAAAGCATAGTTGGGCACTCCTGACAAGAGTCTGTGACAGCCCCCAGTTCTATTAACCTCCCACCGCTGTAATCTTCCAGTAGGAGATGTCAGAGGATGAAGATTTCAAGGAATCCAGGAGCCAGAAGTACAAAGGACACATCAGATTATTGGTAAGTCATGTCCCCTACTTTTTTTTTTTTTTTTGACTAAGCCTACTTTATTATACTGTAAAGGACATCCATTGCAAATGAGTAAACTACAGATAACATAAATTCAGAAAGAAGAAACAGAATTTTAGGGATAATTTATTTAAAGTGTTGTTTTAGGCTCATTTTTCCTGATTTCCATATGTTCTTTTTAAGCATCCAATCAGATTTGTCTTAAAAAAACATTATCACCTTACCTCTTCAGGACAAAGTAATAGTGTCTCTGCAAAGTGCCCCCAATCCCACATATTCACCTTACTATTGATCATTTGCTGCTTTTTCCCCCATTTGAGTTGACAAGCCAGCTGGCAGCCAATCAGATTTCCATTTCTTTTAGGTTCCGGTATCTTGATGCTCAGGACCTTGCTTGCCTGGTAACAGAAAAAAAGTTTGGAACTTCGATTCATAAATGTTGCTATGAGTGCATCCCATGTCCAGAAGGAGAGATCTCCAACATTTCTGGTAGAGTGTATATTTGCCATAGACTTGTGTTGCAGTTCAGAAAAAAATTTGACAGGGATGACAAAACTGTACAGGATTTTGGTGCTGCAGAGGTCCTCTGTACCACTGAACCAATGCACTCCTCCACTGACTGCATTAACACCACATACTTCTTTACTGACTGCCTTTGTATTGGTACACATGGCAAACTTCAATACTTCCATGCTGCTCCTCTTATACATACTAACTATCACTGATTGCCCACTTCTGCAATTGTTGCTGCACACATAGCAACACACTGTGGGTCTGTGAAGAAAAAAATTGTTGTAGGATGCCTTAAACATTTGCACATGCACCTCGAATGATTGCTGTATTGTTTGTAATATGAGTATCTTCTATGGTTGTCAGCTCCATTTAGTGACCATAATGCAATATTTTTCCTAAATTTGCCTCAATCAAGAAAAAAAAAAACATTATGGGCACTAGATGGAGCTGAAAATCATAGGAAATAATCATATTACAAACAATACAGCAATCAAAGACAATTTTTACCACAAAGTGCTGCATAGTGTATATTCCTACCACTATGAATTTTCCTACAAATTTGATATTTTTCCCCATTTAATAAACAGGTCCAATTTTGCTGATATATTTTCAAAAAGTTGTTTTTATGGAAATCACTCAGGTTTTTACAAACATAATTTTTATGTAAGACAACAGTGTGAACTTGTAAATTCTGTATATACTGTACATGCATTTCATTTTGTATGCTTTGTCTACTGCAGCAAACATCCTTGATATCATACCAAACCTTCTGCCATGTATTCACATTCCTAATAGAGATGGGCCGAACATCCCCAGTTTAGTTTGCACCAGAACTCCCGAACAAGGAAAAGGTTTGGCCCCAAACCACAAACTCAATGGAAGTCCATGGGACCCGAACATGAAAAATCAAGTCCCCATTTTGAAGGCTTATATGCAAGTTATTGGCCATAAAAAGGGTATGGGGGCCCAGGCACTGCCCTAGGGCGCATGTATCAATGCAAAAATAAAAAAAAATAAAATCATTTTTAACCTCTTGCTGACCAGCCGCCGCCATTTACTGCGGCAGGTCGGCTCTCCTGCGCAAACCGCCATAGGTGTACGTCGTTCTGTGCAGGGAGGCTAGCCGGCTACCTGCAGTCGTGGTGTACAGAGACAGAACAGGGAACTGCCTATGTAAACAAGACAATTCCCCATTCTGCCTAGTGACATGTCAGAGATCTTTTGTTTTTCACACAAGAAGATTGAAAAACCACTGTTGAACTTATTCATTCATTTCTTGTAATTTATTATTTATAGTGACACTTTTCACTGGGTGTTAAAGAAATTTCTTTTCATGATAAAAATAATATTTTTCATGACACTATTATTATTTTTATGTATAAGTGGAGGGTCATAGGCATTATGCTGCTCTGACCCATTATTTTACAAAATTTATATTAGCACCGTTATCTCTATCTGTACACGTGTGAGTGGTATAGTTTTGGGATTCTGATCAGAGATCCTTTGTTCCCAGTCATCGGGAACAGCGATCTCTGTCATGTCCTAGGTAGCCCATCTCCCTTCAATTAGAAACACCTCCCAAAGGAACACAGTTAACCCCTTAATCGCCCCCTAGTGTTAACCCCTTCCCTGCCAGTGAAATTTATACCGTAATCAGTGGCTATTTTTAGCTGTGATCGCTGTATAAATGTCACCCCAAAAAAGTGTCAAAAGTGCTTGATCTGTTCGCTGCAATGTTGCAGTCCTGCTAAAAATATCAGATCTATGCCATTACTACTAAAAAAAAATATTTATAATAAAAATGCCATAAATCTATCCCCTATTTTGTAGACGCTATAACTTTTGCGCACACCAATCACTATACGCTTATTGCAATTTTTTTACCAAAAATATTTAGATGAATACATATTGGCCTAAACTGATGAAGAAATTAGTTATTTTAAAATAAAATTTGGGGATATTTATTATAGCAAAAAGTGAAAAAAAAATGTTTTTTTTTTTCAAAATTGTCAGTCTTTTTTGTTTACGATAGGTATCTATGACACGTTATTGAGAACCAGTAGGGTCTCGTCTGTGATGCTCTCTATAATGTCGAGGCACATTATGTTTGACGTCACCACTTTTTATTTTAGCGATATGCTCGCTGACTCTAACAGAGAAAGCTCGAATTGTATGGCCCACATACTGCTTCCCGCAGGGGCAGGTAATCAGATAAACGACATGTGTGGTAGCACAAGTGCAGAATGTTTTGATGGGATATGTACAGTTTGTAGTTTTCGATTTTACGTCTACCACAGGAATTGTATTGACATACAGTGCATTGTTTGCAGGGAAAATAACCCACTAAGTTATGAAAAAAAGAAGGTCGTATGGGGGATTTATGATATTGGGTGCAATTTTTCCCTGCAAAGAAGGCACACCTCTAAAGATGACCTTAGGTTGTTCTGGGAGTATTTCCTTTAAAACACGGTCATTCCTAAGTATATTCCAATGTCGGTAAATTATGTTTTTGATTTCTCTGTGTTGGACTGAAAAAGTGGTGAGCATAGAGCACTTAAAGGAGCTATCTTGTTCACGAGGAGGTTTTGGTGTCAGCAAAGAATTTCTATCAATTGCAGCCACTCTATTTATTTCTGAGGTTAACGATGTTGGGTCGTACCCCTTTTCTATGAATTTGTCCCTCAGTGTTGATGCTTGAGTAAAATAGCTGTTTACATCTGTGCAATTCCTGTGCAATCTCAGGAACTGACTACGAGGCACAGACTGTAACCAGGATTGGTGGTGACAGCTGTCAACTGGTATAAAGCTATTGCGGTCAGTATTTTTGAAGTTAGTTTTAAACTTAAATTAGCGTGAGACCATCTCGATTTCGAGATCCAAAAAGTTAGATGAGCTAAATTCATATGTCAACAAAATCCCCCATTCGTTGTCATTTAAAACACAAAGAAATCCCTGAGGGATTCGGGGGTGCCATCCCATAGGAGGAGGATGAAATCTATATATCTGGCCCACAGTACCAATGAGAACCTGTGTTCAGAATAGACAACATCCTCCTCCCATTTTGCCATAAAAAGGTTGACAAGGCTAGGGGCAAATTTAGCCCCCATAGCCACACCCTTCTGTTGCAAGGAAAACTTTTGGTCAAACCAGAAGTAGTTGTGTTTGGTAGCGAATTGTAATAGCTCAATAATATATTTACTTTGTTTATTGGTAATGGAATTGTCCCTGTTCAGAAAATGTGTGACCGCTTCTATACCTATGGTATGGGGGATACAGGTGTACAATGATGCCACGTCTGCAGTGGCCATTAGTAGGTTCCCCCCAATCTCTACACTTTCAAGTAGCCTAATGGTATCAGTTGTATCCTTAAGATACGATGGAGTACCTTTGACCAATGGTTGAAGGTAGAAATCAATATATTTACCAATACGTGATGTCGATTCCACCTATGATTGGTCGACCCGGAGGGTGAACAGGATCCTTGTGGATCTTGGGTAAATGGTACATGATTGGGATTCCAGGTGCAGTAGGTACTAGGTAAGCCCTTTCTTTTTTATTTAGAATCTGCTCATTAAAACCTTTTAAAACTAGTTGGTCCAGTTCTTTTTTTATATTGGGCAGTAGGGTTTCTGGTAAGTTCCCTATATGTGTTCTGGTCGCTTAATATCCTATACAATTCTTGAATGTAGTCCAGTCTGTCCTGCACGACTATGCCTCCGCCCTTATCGGCAGGACGGACTACAATGTCTTTCCTCTCGCACAGTGATTTGAACCCAAGCATTGCAAAGGACTGGTTATATGTCTTTTTGGGAGGAAGCTTGGCTAAATCTTGCAAAACTAGGTCCCTAAAAATGTTGATGGCAGGAGCTGCAGGTACAGGGGGGCTGAATAAAGACGGATTAGACAGCCCTGAATGTACCATGCATGAAGAAACAGATCTTTGAAATTGAGAAGACGTATTGGAAGCTAGATAACGTTGGATATTAATCTTCCTAATAAATGTATGGACGTCTATAAAGGTGTGGAATTTGTCTAATTTCTTTTGGGGGGCAAATTTTAAACCCTTGCCTAGTATCATCATTTCCTGAGTGGTCAATTCCTTAGTGCTTAAATTAAAAACTCAATTGCCTATCTTGTCCTTTTTCTTTTTTCTTCTCTGGATTCTCCACCCCCCTCTAGAACCTCTTTTGGGTCCGAAGACCTTTTTCTTCCCTGTGTGTCCTGACGAAAATCCTGGTTCCGTTTAAATCATATCGATTTTGACTTAATGAAAAACGATTATATTCGTTCCTGTAATATGACTGATCCTCTCTATGACGGAGTGGAGAAAATCTGTTGTACACTGGGATTGACGGATGGTCATAATAACGAGAGTCATAAGGGGGTGGATTATCATAGGTTCTCACAGGGGACCCGTTGTATCCATAATTTCTATATTCGACATAATGAGGTGTCCGGTGGTAGTGTTGGTTGCCTCTGGAATGACTTCTACCTCCCCTCCGATTATTGGCAAGTCCACAATGTGGTGGTTGAGGGGTATGATAACTGGGATGCCTACCTCTCTGTGGACCTAAATGACCTACAGGTTCATGTAAGTACCCTCTAGGTGTAGGTGGGGGTTTAGGTTGTGTGTGACTGGAATGGCTGGTGTTCACCATATTATTGACAGCATGGGGACCATTTACGACAGCCATAGAAGAGACTTCAGGATTGGTGTTCGCTAACAATGTCTTTTGCCAACCGAAACCCAACCCTGATTTATAATCCCCCGCATCTCGAGAGTATTTTTTGTGTTTTTTATTATTTTGCTCTCTATCTTCCTTCTCAAGAAAAGACTGAAGATTAGAGGAAAGAGAATGATACTCTTGGGAATTTTTGAACTGTAAAAGTTTATCTTTCAGTTCTTTTATCTCTCTATCCAGGTCTTGGAGTCTATTTTTCTTCTTGGAATTCAAAAATTCCAAAAATTCAGTACCCACATTATTGAAATATTTGTACCAAGAGTCCAAGTCTGGATCTCCTTGCTGTGGATGGATGTCACATCTCAGACTTCTTGGGACCATACGTTCTGATATGTATTGCTCCAAGAAGGCAACATCCCATTGCAAGTGTAACTCAGAGACCATGGCATTTTTAAGTCTCATGAAAAGACCGCCTATCTCCGTATCATTACCTGCAATGGTGAACACACCCTCAGTATTAACCATGCGTGCTGCTCGATATTCAAAAACATACATCTTATTTGAAAAAGACATGAATAAATGTGCAAGTGTATGAACTTACAGAAGACTGCAGCAGTATAAACCAATCTCAATAACAGTACTGTAAATTATAAACAAATATATACTGCGCTGTCTATAAAAGAAAAAAAAACTAAATCAGCCAGCACAGCAGTGGATAAAGTTGCAAAAATGACAAATTGGGTGAAATGTGCAGAGCTTATGTGATCATATAAACCATAACAAATAATATGAGTGCAAAAAACGTGAATAATAAATGATGTGCTCAAAAATACTCCAAGCAGTCCTCTATTATTACATGTGATGTCTATAAACAGAGGAACTTGGACGTGTGATGTCCAAAAAAGAAAAAAGTCAGTGACAAGCTTCAATCACGTGTGATGATAATCCTCAACCACATGTGTATATAATATAGTGACAGTCTTTAACTTCAAATATGTATGATGTAATAACAGTTGATAGAAGGTCCACCACCAAAGACACCAGAAGCTGCTTACCAGAGGGATTGAACTCAAATAGGTGTACACCTAGTGAGTCAATCAAGCTTTGTGGTATAATATACCAAGGGGATCAGATGCTCTATCCAGATATGACCTACAGATGGACCTCCGAACAGGTGTAAGATAGTAGATATAGGCGGTCAGCCCCACCATTAAAAGAAAGAGGAAGGCATATAGCGTAACTCTGTATGGAAATTTTAATACATTAAAAGCAAAGGAAATACACTCACGTGTTTAGCAGTAAAATCAAGCGCTTGTATAAAAGAAGACAGTGGTCTCAGCATATCCTTCTGATGCATTTCGACTTAGAAGTCATCATCTGGGGTGCTGGACCACTGTACTGGCTGAATATTTATAGATACTGGTTACCCCCATAACAAGTGGCAGCTCCGTCTGCTTGAAAGTGCAAATTATGGATTTTACTTCCTGGTTCCTCCAAAATGGCGTACGGACAAGAGTTCCAAGCCTCATTTTAACATGTGAAAGAGGATGTGGCATCATGTGGAACAGTGACTGGTTTAAACAGACAAAAACATGGCACCGCTATTCTGGGGGACATATAGGAGCAGATGTGGCTTAAAACGGCACAATGTCCGGTGTATATAACCTTTTTTGATTTCTTTTATAGACAGCACAATATATATTTGTTTATGCTTTGCTGGTTATACTGATGTAGTTATGCCAAACGTATTTTAAAAGGTATTTGTTTTGTACGATCTGAAAATCGCGAATCAACGCTCACCAAACTTCTACTAACATGACTTTAGCAGAAAGGGCCCAAAGGGTGGCACTTGAGAAATTAACTTCCTCTTTATAATCTCATAGTACATCACTACATTCGCGTTTATCAAACGACAATTTGCGGATAGTTAGTATGCTAGACAAAATCCTGCACACAGGCTTTTGACAAAAATCAGATGCTCGGTCGTCCAACAATCAAATCGTGTGTACGAGGCCTATGTCTGGGGTGGTAGCCTGTCTTCACTCCATAGCCCAGCAATCAATGTAACAGATGGCTGCACACTGATGACATCACTTTGAGAAAATACTTTTATCCTAGGTCTGTAGGCTCAAGTCTTGTACACACTGTTTGATTTTTGAACGACCGAGCATCTGATTTTTGTCAAAAAGAACGTGTGCAGGATTTTGTCTAGCATACTAACTATCCGCAAATTGTCGTTTGACAAACACAAACATAGTGACGTACTATGAGAGTATAAGGAAGAAATTCCTTTCTCAAGCACCACCCTTTGGGCCCCTTCTGCTAATTTCATGTTAGTATAAGTTTGGTGAGCATTGATTCGTGATTTTCAGATCCCACAATACAAATGCCTTTTAAAATATGTTTGGCATTACTACATGCAAAGCAGCTTCATTATTAAGAAATTAATTAATTAATTAATCAATTGCTGCATCACAAATGTTAATTCTAAATTACGAACAGTAGTTTACAAGACCAAACTCTTCCGGCTTGTTCCTTGATTCCAATCATGCGTGTTTGTACTTTCGACTTTTGTGTGATGATTTCTGTACTGACCATCCGAAAATCAGACATTGAGTTCACATCCGACAAAAAATTTATAGCCAGCACATCCAGCTTTTGTCTGATGAAAAAGTCAAATCAGCTGTCGAAAGCACTGTACTAACGATCCGAAAATCCACAGACAGCTCGTCTTCAGACTTTTCCCAGTCTGACTGGTTTAGTTATTACTTGTTTTCCCTTTCTCTATGTGTTATTATTTTACCATGCTTTGATACACAGGTTATGCCCTTTTCCATTGTCAATCACTTGCGGTCACTGCTTTTGATTGTATTACATTGTGCCTTATGGTATTAATATCCCCCTCCCTAACCAGCCTTATCACTTTGATTAAGCACAATCAGGGTAAAATGAGCCTGAGTAATATGGCTAAGCATTGGGACTGTTAGGCCTTGTACACATGGTATGAAAATCAGAAGGGAAAAGTCTGAAGACGAGCTGTCTGCAGATTTTCGGATCGTTAGTACGGTGCTTTCGACAGCTGATTTGACTTTTTCATCAGACAAAAGCTGGATGTGCTGGCTATAAATTTTTTGTCGGATGTGAACCCAATGTCTGATTTTCGGATGGTCAGTACAGAAATCATCACACAAAAGTCGAAAGTACAAACACGCATGATTGGAATCAAGGAACAAGCCGGAAGAGTTTGGTCTTGTAAACTACTGTTCGTAATTTAGAATTAACATTTGTGATGCAGCAATTGATTAATTAATTAATTAATTTCTTAATAATGAAGCTGCTTTGCATGTAGTAATGCCAAACATATTTTAAAAGGCATTTGTATTGTGGGATCTGAAAATCACGAATCAACGCTCACCAAACTTATACTAACATGAAATTAGCAGAAGGGGCCCAAAGGGTGGTGCTTGAGAAAGGAATTTCTTCCTTATACTCTCATAGTACGTCACTATGTTTGTGTTTGTCAAACGACAATTTGCGGATAGTTAGTATGCTAGACAAAATCCTGCACACGTTCTTTTTAACAAAAATCAGATGCTCGGTCGTCCAAAAATCAAACAACAACTGGGTGCATAGGTGAAACAACATAAAGTGCAATGTGCTGATGTCCTCTATAGTGCAATGACAAAAGGTCCTATGTGCTCAAATAAACAGAGGTGAGGTGTCTGAAATACAATTCAATCTGTGTCCTCTTCGTGCATGAAACACACTAGTGTAAGTAATGGCCCCTTACCTAGCGGTGCTAGGTAAACCGCAAAGAGGTAGCTGTAAGTAGCTATGATCCTTTACTTCAGGGTCCTGGGCCAGCGTAACTCCTATTTCTGTCTCCACGCTTAGCGGTGTTGGATAAACCTTATGGCAACTGAGTGCAGGTAGCTATGATCTTAGCTGGGGTCCTGGACCAGCACGGGTCCTATCTCTGCCTTCATGTCTCAAATGTATGTTAAACTGTAATTTTCCTTTCTTGGTGTCAATCTATTTGGTGCCAGGAAAGCAAGTTTACTTCAGGATAATCCGCAGTAACAGAAGTAGGCCATTAAAGAAGAAAAACACCTCCCTCTCAAAGCAGCAATCGGGAAGAAGCAATCCTGCGATATACTAGCAATATACTAGCAACGAGTCTATTGACACCAAGAAAGGAAAATTACAGTTTAACATACATTTGAGACGTGGAGGCAAAGATAGGACCCGTGCTGGTCCAGGACCCCAGCTAAGATCATAGCTACCTGCACTCAGTTGCCATAAGGTTTATCCAACACCGCTAAGCGTGGAGACAGAAATAGGAGTTACGCTAGGGTGCCCACGTGTCCCGGATTGCCCGGGACATTCCCGCAATTGGCAGGTCTGTCCCGGGTCCCGGACACCTTCATTCCGGGACAATACAGTGTCCCGGAATGGAACTGACAGAGTGAGCAAACCCCGCCATAGCCCTGGTGCTCGTTCTGCCCCCAGCTCCACCTGAGACTCTGGTCACTGGTTGCTATAGCCGCCTGGCGGCTAGCAACCAGTGACCTCACAGACTGCCCAGCATGCAAAGCGGAGAAGTTAGCTTTCTCCTCCATGCCTAATGCTCTCCACCATGCCGGACGAGTCTGTCAGTGGGGGCAGCCCCAAAGACACTAATCCACTGGGCACTGTTACCTGGATGTCTCCCTGCCTCGTACCGCAGAGCAGACCGAAGCCGCCTCCCCTCCTCGGCTATTTACAAGTACACGGAGAGGGAAGAGGGACACCGCTGTGCATTCCTGGGGCTGATCTGAGGTCTGTTCTAAGATTATATTATGTTTATGTAGATGGACAGAGGAGGGACATGGATAGTGATCAGGAAAAGGGTAAAAACTGCCCCCCCCCAGCACGTTTGTGACACCCACCTCTCCACTAGCACAAGTGGAAGGGGGGGTCTATACTGTGGGGGGTTCTCTACTTAGTGGGGGGTCTGTACTGTGGGGTGGGAGGTCTGTACTTAGTGGGGGGTTCTGTACCTAGGGGGATCTATAATGAGGGAGGGGGGGCAGTACTGAAGGGGGTCTATAATGAGGGAGGGGGCTATACTGATGGAGAAGGGGTCTGTATTTAGTGGGGGTTCTATATTGAGGAGGGGAAGTCTGTACTGAGGGAGGGGAATTTATACTTGATGGAGGGGGGTCTTTACTGAGGGGGTATATACTTAGTGGAGAGGGGGGTCCGTACTGAGGGAGGGGGCCTATAGTTAGTGGGGGGGTCTGTACTGAGGGAGGGGGCTTATACTTAGTGGAGAGGGGGCCCGACTGAGGGAGGGGATCTAAAGTTAGTAGAGGGGGGGTCTGTACTGAGGGAGGGGGTCTATAGTTAGTGGGGGGTCTGTACTGAGGGAGGGGGCCTATACTTAGTGGAGAGGTGGGTCCGTATTGAGGGAGGGGGGTCTATAGTTAGTGTGGGGGGTCCGTACTGAGGGAGGGGGCTTATACTTAGTGGAGAGAGGGCCGGACTGAGGGAGGGGGTCTATAGTTAGCAGAAGGGGGTTCCTACTGAGGGAGGGGGGTCTATACTGAGGGAAGGGGGGCTGTACTAAGGGAGGGGGGTTTATTATTACAATGTAACAATAGAAATACATTTCAAGCATGGTATTGGGATGACATAAGTGCTAAAACCAGCCATTCACCCGACAAATCACTCGTCGCCGAAATCCCGCCAACCCCAAAACTACATTCAACACCCCCCCCGTCCTTGACAAAATTGTCCCTGAATGGCAGTTTGGAAATGTGGCCACCCTAAGTTACGCTGGCCCAGGACCCTGTCTGTGTGTTGTTATTTTGAGGGTACGGCAAATTTACACTGTTATACAAGCTGTACACTCACTACTTTACATTGTAGCAAAGTGTAATTTCTTCAGTGTTGTCACATGAAAAGATATAATAAAATATATACAAAAATGTGAGAGGTGTACTCACTTTTGTGAGATACTGTATATATATAGATATATATCCATACCGTATTTATCGGTGTATAACACACACTTTTTTTCCCTTAAAATCAGGGGAAAATCGCAGGTGCGTGTTATACGCCGATCCCCGCGATCACCCGCTGACTGTGAGCGGAGCGAGCGCCGGCCGCCAATATACATAGATAGCCGAGTGTACTCGGCTAGGTTCATCTAGCTCCGCTCACCGCCATGTCCAGTCTCGCCCTATGATGGACACAGGGACTGGGTGTGACTGTGAGCGGAACTAGCCGAACCTAGCCGAGTACACTCGGCTATGTATGCATATGGGCGGTGCTCGGCTCCGCTCACAGTTACGCCCATCCCGGGCGGGACTACGAGAGGAGCCGAAAGTGGCCGAGAGCCGCCGAGATACACAGGACCAGCTCTGTGTGTCTTGGCGGTGCCATTTTCAAACTGCAGTGACACTGACAAGTCACCGCAGTTTAACTGCAGCCTGGGCAAGGCTGCAAATGAACACTGACAAAGGTGCAGGTGGGCACTGACAAGGCTGCAAATGGACACTGATAAGGCTGCAAATGACACCAAGGCTGCAAATGACACCAAGGCTGCAAGGCTGCAAATGACACCAAGGCTGCAAATGACACCAAGGCTGCAAATGACACCAAGGCTGCAAATGACACCAAGGCTGCAAGGCTGCAAATGACACCAAGGCTGCAAATGACACCAAGGCTGCAAGGCTGCAAATGACACCAAGGCTGCAAATGACACTGGACAAGTATGCAGATGGACGCTGTGCAAGGCTGCAGATGGACACCGATAAGGCAGCATAGATGGGCATTTAACCACTTCAGCCCCGGAAGGTTTTACCCCCTTCCTGACCAGAGCACTTTTTACAATTCGGCACTGCGTCGCTTTAACTGCTAATTGCGCGGTCATGCAATGCTGTACCAAAACGAAATTTGCGTCCTTTTCTTCCCACAAATAGAGCTTTCTTTTGATAGTATTTGATCACCTCTGCCATTTTTATTTTTTGCGCTATACACGGAAAAAGACCGAAAATTTTGAAAAAAAATGATATTTTCTACTTTTTGTTCTAAAAAAAATCCAATAAACTCAATTTTAGTGATACATTTAGGCCAAAATGTATTCGGCCACATGTCTTTGGTAAAAAAAAATGTCAATAAGTGTATATTTATTGGTTTGCGCAAAAGTTATAGCGTCTACAAACTAGGGTACATTTTCTGGAATTTACACAGCCTTTAATTTATGACTGCCTATGTCATTTCTTGAGGTGCTAAAATGGCAGGGCAGTACAAAACCCCCACAAATGACCCCATTTTGGAAAGTAGACACCCCAAGGAATTTGCTGAGAGGCATGTTGAGCCCATTGAATATTCATTTTTTTTGTCCCAAGTGATTGAATAATGACAAAAAAAAAAAAAAAATTACAAAAAGTTGTCACTAAATGATATATTGCTCACACAGGCCATGGGCATATGTGGAATTGCACCCCAAAATACATTTAGCTGCTTCTCCTGAGTATGGGGATACCACATGTGTGGGACTTTTTCGGAGCCTAGCCGCGTACGGGGCCCCGAAAACCAATCACTGCCTTCAGGATTTCTAAGGGTGTAAATTTTTGATTTTACTCCTCACTACCTATCACAGTTTTGAAGGCCATAAAATGCCCAGATGACATAAAACCCCCCCAAATGACCCCATTTTGGAAAGTAGACACCCCAAGCTATTTGCTTTGAGGCATGTTGAGTCCATGGAATGTTTTATATTTTGACACAAGTTGCGGGAAAGTGACAAATTTTTTTTTTTTTTTTGCACAAAGTTGTCACTAAATGATATATTGCTCACACAGGCCATGGGCATATGTGGAATTGCACCCCAAAATTCATTTAGCTGCTTCTCCTGAGTATGGGGATACCACATGTGTGGGACTTTTTGGGAGCCTAGCCGCGTACGGGACCCCGAAAACCAATCACTGCCTTCAGGATTTCTAAGGGCGTACATTTTTGATTTTACTCCTCACTGCCTATCACAGTTTCGGAGGCCATGGAATGCCCAGGTGGCACAACCCCCCCCCAAATGACCCCATTTTGTAAAGTAGACACCCCAAGCTATTTGCTGAGAGGCATGGTGAGTATTTTGCAGCTCTCATTTGTTTTTGAAAATAAAGAAAGACGAGAAAAAAAATTTTTTTTTTTCTTTTTTCAATTTTCAAAACTTTGTGACAAAAAGTGAGGTCTGCAAAATACTCACTATACCTCTCATCAAATAGCTTGGGGTGTCTACTTTCCAAAATGGGGTCATTTGGGGGGTTTTTTTGCCACCTGGGCATTCCATGGCCTCCGAAACTGTGATAGGCAGTGAAGAGTGAAATAAAAAATTTACGGCCTTAGAAAGCCTGAAGGCGGTGCTTGGTTTTCGGGGTCCCGTATGCGGCTAGGCTCCCAAAAAGTCTCACACATGTGGTATCCCCATACTCAGGAGAAGCAACAGAATGTATTTTGGGGTGTAATTTCACATATTCCCATGGCATGTTTGAGCAATATATCATTTAGTGACAACTTTGCGCAAAAAAAAATAAAAAAAATAAAAAATTGTCTCTTTCCCGCAACTTGTGTCACAATATAAATTATTCCATGGACTCGACATGCCTCTCAGCAAATAGCTTGGGGTGTCTACTTTCCAAAATGGGGTCATTTGGGGGGGTTTTGAACTGTCCTGGCATTTTATGCACAACATCTAGAAGCTTATGTCACACTTCACCCACTCTTCTAACCACTTGAAGACAAAGCCCTTTCTGACACTTATTGTTTACATAAAAAAATAATTTTTTTTTGCAAGAAAATTACTTTGAACCCCCAAACATTATATATTTTTTTTAAAGCAAATGCCCTACAGATTAAAATGGTGGGTGTTTCATTTTTTTTTTTCACACAGTATTTGCGCAGCGATTTTTCAAACGCATTTTTTGGGGAAAAAACACACTTTTTTACATTTTAATGCACTAAAACACACTATATTGCCCAAATGTTTGATGAAATAAAAAAGATGATCTTAGGCCGAGTACATGGATACCAAACATGACATGCTTTAAAATTGCGCACAAACGTGCAGTGGCGACAAACTAAATACATTTTTAAAAGCCTTTAAAAGCCTTTACAGGTTACCACTTTAGATTTACAGAGGAGGTCTACTGCTAAACTTACTGCCCTTGATCTGACCTTCGCGGCGATACCTCACATGCATGGTGCAATTGCTGTTTACATTTGACGCCAGACCGACGCTTCCGTTCGCCTTAGCGCGAGAGCAGGGGGGACAGGGGTGCTTTTTTTTTTTTTTTTTTTTTTCTTTATTATTATTATTTTTTTATCTTATTTTTAAACTGTTCCTTTCATTTTTTTTTTTTTTTAAATCATTTTTATTGTTATCTCAGGGAATGTAAATATCCCCTATCATAGCAATAGGTAGTGACAGGTACTCTTTTTTGCAAAAATTGGGGTCTATTAGACCCTAAATTTCTCCTCTGCCCTCAAAGCATCTGACCACACCAAGATCGGTGTGATAAAATGCTTTCCCAATTTCCCAATGGCGCTGTTTACATCCGGCGAAATCTAAGTCATAAAATGCTCATAGCTTCCGGTTTCTTAGGCCATAGAGATGTTTGGAGCCACTCTGGTCTCTGATCAGCTCTATGGTCAGCTGGCTGAATCACCGGCTGCATTTTCAGGTTCCCTGTTGAGACAGGAGAGCCAGAGAAAAACACGGAAGACGTTGGGGGGGGAGGGGCATTCCCTCCCACTGCTTGTAAAAGCAGTCTAGAGGCTAATTAGCCGCTAGGATTGCTTTTACATGAAAGCCGACCGCTGGCTGAAAAGAATGATACCAAGATGATACCTAAACCTGCAGGCATCATTCTGGTATAACCACTCAAAGTCGTGAATGGCGTACCTGAAGACATAAAAATGGTTAACAATAAAGCACAGTAAACGGTAAGGTATAAAAAATTGCATACCTGAAAAGCAAACTTGATAAAACATAATAACAATAAAACATTGCAGAATAGAATACAGTAAAAAAGAGCAGAACAAGAGAGAGAGAATAGAGAGAGAGAACAATAAAACGACAACTTTTTTTTTTTATTTTATATTTTTGTATGTGTTTTTTTTTTTTTTTTACACTTTTTTTTGTAACTAACTTTTATAACTGTAACCGGTTCCAGGTTCGGGTCTCTCAAAATGCGATGGCATCTTGGGAGACCCTGTGAAAGTGTGCCTAGTCTGTGCAATGCTGTACCCTACGCTAATACTCAACTAGTGCATGGTAGCGTTCAAAATATTCACCAATGCAAAGACCAGGATTGTCAGGACAGGAGGGACAATAATAGCGGGTGTCACGTCTATATCCGCGCTTGCTGCAGACACGACATCTTTTTTGGGGGGGTTCGTTGGGTAGGGGTACTTGGGAGGACATAAAGAAAATGCCTCTCATGCAGCCGACTGCATTTGGTTGGGGATGTGAATGGGGGAAGTACGGGTGCTGCAGAAGCGGTGGGTTCCCAATTAGGATTGGCGAATGCAGCAGGAAGGGCACTATGGGCACGACCTGTGTTTGTCTTCTTGGTGGCAGCGGGACACTACTTGTGCTTGCCACCTCACCAGCTTAAACTGCACTTATGGGACTCGCCACGTCACCAAGTGTTACTGCAGTGCTGGTTTGACTACGACCGGGGTGTACTAGGCCACTGGTGCTTGGCACTTCACCAAAACGCTACCAAAAAAACTGTTAGCGATCGCAAGGATCAGGCCTGACTCTGCGAACGCTGCAGTTATGCGTTTAGTGTTTTGTAAGTGTCAGTGATCGATCGATACTGCACTTGGGTGGGCTGGGCTGGGCCGGGCGGAGGGGCAAAACGCAGGTGCTAGCAGGTATCTGGGCTGATTCCACTAACACTGCGTTTGTGGGAACCCTAAACTGCTGGGGACGCTAGTATAGATCTGATCAGATATTGATCCGTTCAGATACTATACCACTAAGGGAGGTGTACGGTGCGTGCGTGGGTGTTAGCGGTACTGGCGCTAACCTGACGCTGCCTGGGGCTGGTGCTTGCCAGTTCACCAAAACGCTACCAAAAAAACTGTTAGCGATCGCAGGGATCAGGCCTGACTCTGCAAACGCTGCAGTTATGCGTTTAGTGTTTTGTAAGTGTCAGTGATCGATCGATACTGCACTTGGGTGGGCTGGGCTGGGCCAGGCGGAGGGGCAAAACGCAGGTGCTAGCAGGTATCTGGGCTGATCCCGCTAACACTGCGTTTGTGGGAACCCTAAACTGCTGGGGACGCTAGTATAGATCTGATCGGATCAGATATTGATCCGATCAGATACTATACCACTAAGGGAGGCGTATGCTGCGTGCGTGGGTGTTAGCGGTACTGGCGCTAACCTGACGCTGCCTGGGGCTGGTGCTTGCCAGTTCACCAAAACGCTACCAAAAAAACTGTTAGCGATCGCAGGGATCAGGCCTGACTATGCGAACGCTGCAGTTATGCGTTTAGTGTTTTGTAAGTGACAGTGATCGATTGATACTGCACTTTGGTGGGCCGGGCGGAGGGGCAAAACGCAGGTGCTAGCGGGTATCTGGGCTGATCCCGCTAACACTGCGTTTTCGGGAACCCTAAACTGCTGGGGACGCTAGTATAGATCTGATCGGATCAGATATTGATCCGTACAGATACTATACCACTAAGGGAGGCGTATGATGCGTGCGTGGGTGTTAGCGGTACTGGCGCTAATCTGACGCTGCCTGGGGCGACGCATATCACCGCCGGGCGATCAGGGGGCTAAACCTTTATTCGGTAATAAACGGCGGGTGCCCTGACACTATAAAAAATAAACGAACTAACCAGCGTCACCCGTAACAGTTATACGGTGATCAGTGGTGAAAGGGTTAACTAGGGGGCAATCAAGGGGTTAAAACCTTTATTAGATAGTATATGGGGGTCCCTGTCGCTATAAAACGCTGACGGCGAACCTAAATATTTACGTCCCTAACTAGCGTCACCAGCGTCACTAATACAGCGATCAGAAAAATGATCGCTTAGTGACACTGGTGACAGGGGGTGATCAAGGGGTTAAAACTTTATTAGGGGGGGTTAGGGGGGTATCCTAGACCTAAAGGGGGGTAATACTCACTGCCCTAACACTGTAACTGTCACAAACTGACACTATGCAGTAATCAGAAAAAAAAAAAAAAAATACTGCTAATGTCAGTTTGTGACAGGGGGGGGGGGTTATTGGGGGGGGATCGGGGGGCGATCGGGGGGGGATCAGGGGTGTAAAGTATGCCTGGCATGTTCTACTGTGTGTGTGTGTGTGTTGTGCACTTACATGTCTTCTCTCCTCGGCGCTGGACGGAAACTGCCAGACCGAGGAGAGATGACATCACATCCTCTGCCTGTGTGAAACTACACACAGGCAGAGGAGGATTCCCATTGGCTGGGAGCGATCGCGAGGGGGGGGCCACAATCGGATGGTCTCCCCCTCGCCTCCCGACGCTCCCAGTCAGATGCCGACCGCCGCTGGCACCGGGGGGGGGGGGGGTCCGATCGGACCCCCCGCCCGCGGGAGGCAGATCACGTACAGGTACGTGATTCTGCCTGCCCGTGCCATTCTGCCGACGTATATATACGTTAGGCGGTCGGCAAGTGGTTAAATGTAAGTTTTTTCCTTAAAATTCCCTCCTAAACTTGGGGTGCGTGTTATACGTTGGTGCGTGTTATACGCCATTAAATACGGTGTATATATATCTATCTATATCTATATAGATATATATATAGATATATATCTATATAAATATAGATATATATCTATATATATATATATATATATATATATATATATATACTGTAGATATATAGATATATATATACAGTAGGTAAACCATATACCTACAGTATATGTACTGAAAATATCTCCTAAATGTGCGCCGTTTAGGAGATATTTGTCTTGTAGTGCGCCGATTATGTAATCGTTGCATGCGCAGTGAAGAAATGGCCCTCCGTGCAGTTTCTTCCCAAGTGTGTGCCATGACTGGTAGCTTCTGTGTGCATGCCTCGGCCCCGGAAGGAAGAGGGGTGAAGATGGATTCTTCTACCAGCAGGGACATTGCACACATTACAGGCTTCATTTGCAGGTAAGTGCCTTTGCAGGAGAATAAAGAGGAAGTAAAACCCATCAGGGTTTACTTCCTCTTAACTCTGGAGCTCCGGAGCCAACAATGGAGGCTATTTCAACACAGAGGATACACTAGAGGATATCGCATTGGGATTGGTCCCCATTAACTGTTTCCGGCCCTCTGCACATCATATGACGCTGTTGGGTTTGAGTGGTGATTTCTAAATGATGGGTGCAGCTACAGACATCATTCACAAATCTTCTTTTTTCAGCCAGCGATTTCCTACACCATAAGAATGATCATAGCAGCTGCTCAGCTGCTTAATCATTCTTATGGGCGGTGAGAGGGGACATCCCCCCTCCCGCCGCCCTCAGGTGCTTCTACCGACTCATCCCTGCAATCGGTGAGTCGAGGAAGGGAACCACTGGGGCTGGATGCTGACGATAGAGATTTCTGGTGGACTAGATGGTCCCTGGAGTCTCTATGATCTTTTGGAGGCCGGGTGCGATGGTATGATGTTGTGCCCGGCCTCTGCGTTCGAAAAAAATGGCGCCGCCTCGGTTGGGAAGCTGAGATCGATAGAAAAATAAAAGTAGAATCAACAATAAGAAGAAAAAAAAATGTTTAAGTGCCCCTGTCCCCATGTGCTCGCATGCAGAAGCAAACGCATATGTAAGTCGTGCCCACATATGTAAACGGTTAGATGAGTGAGAGCAATAATTCTAGACCTCCTCTGTAACTCAAAACTTGTAACCAGTAAAAATTTTAAACCGTTGCCTATGGGGATTTTTAAGTACCGAAGTTTGGCGCCATTTCACGAGTGTGTGCAATCTTAAAGTGTGACATATTAGTTATCTGTTTACTCGCTGTAGCAACATCTTTCAAATTATGCAAAAAAATTGGGCTAACTTTACTATTTTTATTTTGGTTTTTTTTAAAGCATGAAAAGTTTGAAAAATTGCTGCACAAATACCGTGCGAGATAAAAAGTTGCAATGACTGCCCTTTTTTATTCTCTAGGGTCTCTGCTAAAAAAATCATATATAATGTTTGGGGGTTCTATGTAATTTTCTAGCAAAAAAAATTATTATTTTTACGCGTAGGAGAGAAATGTCAGAATTGGTGTGGTAGGCAAGTGGTTAATGACCTAAAGGCACGGCAGACTGCTTTTGCTATAAGGCAAAGGAGTCCATCACATTTGGTGAGTGTGGATTATTACACTACTCCCAGGAGGTGGATGTACTGACACCGATGGAACACGGAGCACAACAGCACTTTTTGCACAAGAAAAGACTCTGTTTTGCACTATATCACTATATGCACTTTAATATAGTGTCACTTTAAAAATATTGTCACCTTATTTGATATTATTAATTCATTTCTGTATTTGGTTCACATAGATATATGTATGCACTTTAATATCATACTGTTTCAAAAGTCATATATTTACCCATTGGTAAACATCCTAAGATATAGTTCTCCATAGGATATACAGTATATACGGGCATAGACACATTGATAAGTAGTAATAAAGTGGAGAAGGCGCTGTCTATTTTTCATTCAAGTCTATCTTGCCCCAAAGTGGGAACAATACTGGACAGCAGCGGCTAATATTGCCATTTACCTCTAAGGCGAGAGTGTCTCATAATTTAAATATTGAGTTGGCCCACCCTTTGCAGCTATAACAGCTTCAACTCTTCTGGGAAGGCTGTCCACAAGGATTAGGAGTGTGTCTATGGGAATGTTTGACCATTCTTCCAGAAGCACATTTGTGAAGTCAGGCACTGATGTTGGACGAGAAAGCCTGGCTCGCAGTCTCCACTCTAATTCATCCCAAAGGTGTTCTATGGGGTTGAGGTCAGGACTCTGTGCAGGCCAGTCAAGTTCCTCCACCCCAAACTCACTTATCCATATCATTATGGATGTCATTAAAGTTTATGTGGATGTAAAGGTAGGCGCCCCAATACTTTTGGTAATATAGTGTATAAACCATACATTAGCATAAACAAGCCTTTCTTTTGGTCATATTGTCTTGAAAAAAATATTTACATTTTTATGCAATCCATAAACAAATATACATAATAACCCTACTTGCATTTCTTCTACTTTAAACAATGTTTGTTTACAAAAATATATTGTTGCCATAGAGTAAACATATACATTTTATGCCATATCTTTCTCTGTAGGGATGGGTGAATGGTTTGGCCCAAGTATAAGTTCGGGCTGAACTTTTCCTTTTTCCTTCACCAAACATCCCAATTTGCAGGGTGTTCACCAGATGTTCGCCCCGATAAGTGCTGCACAGTGCATTATGTGCCCTGATTGGGCAACGCCTTGCCCAGTCAGGGTGCAGTGTAAAATGGTTGTTAAGGAGCGTGGCAGGGAACCATACCAGGCCACATGCCCTCAACATGGGGGATGGATGCTTGGGTGTTGATGGAGACAAGGGCCTCATCCCCACAATCATGGCCGGTGGATGTGGCAGTCTGCGGGCCAGGGGCTTATCAAAATCTGGAATTAACAAGGGGGCCCCCGGATCCCGGCCCCCCTATTCGATTGAGTATCAGGTAAATAGTACCCCTACCCCTTCACCAAAAAAGTGTCAAAAAGTAAAAAACACAAGAGACAATTTTTGGACAATTATTTTATTAAAAAATTTAAAAAATATGCCTTGGCGTAAATCCATCGTCAATCACTGCACCCGCCAATCTGAAAAAGAAAAAAAAAGCGCTCCTGCCTCCTGGGAGGCCTACCGCCGAATGCCTGCTCTGCACTTTTACATTTCTTATATAGGTAAGGGGCGGGGCCACCTGGCCATGTCACCCAGTGGCACTGCCCCTTCTGAAATCACATGTCAAGCATGCACCAGTCCGTGTCGTTTTTAATTTTTTTTAATTTTTCGGGTCGGTGGCTGGCATGACTGATGATGCACTTACATTGAGGAACACTATTTTTTATTTTTTATTTTTTTAATAAAGGAATTGTACCTGATACTCATTTACATGGGGAGGGAGGTATCTGGGGGCCCCCTTGTTAGAGGGGGCTTCCAGATTCTGATAAGCTTCCACCCATAGACCCCACAACCACAGCCCAGGGTTGTGGGGAAGAGACCCTTGTCCCCAAAGCACCCACCCACCCCAAAGCACCCACCCCCCATGTTGAGGCCATGTGGCCTGGTATTGTTCAGAAGGGGGGGTGCTCATTTGACCCCCCCTTTCCTGACATCCCAGGCTGCATGTCCAGATAAGGGTTTGGTATGGAATTTGGGGGGACCCCACATCATTTTTTAAAACAATTTTGCCTTGGGGTTCCCCTCTAAATCTGTACCAGTCCTAAAGGGTCTGGTATGGACTGGGGGGACCACACACCATTTTTTTCTTTATTATTTCAATAGCCGGCCGGCAATTGTAAATGGGATTCGACTAATTTTTTTTTTTTCTTAAGAAATGTAATTTTTGCTGCAGCATGTTTTATGCATGTTACAGATGTGCCACTTTACAGGCACATTAACATTCCATCATCCACTGTCAATTCATCCCTCATAGAGTAGAATGGTCGGATATCATGTGGTATTTCCTTAAAGGAGCCAGGCCACCCGTTGAGAATGATGTCCAGGAGGTGCTGACAGGTGGCATCTGCCTGTGTTTCTTGCTTTAGTTCCTGAATCCTTCTGGGTGACAAACCCCATCCAGATGCAAAGATATCATAATCCTCAATAGCTCCAGAGTTATCAGAAGTGGGGAGGTGTTCACGTGAAGGAGCATCCGCAACAAACAGTTCACAGCCTCGTTTATAGATTACATTCAGGTCGTAGCGTTGAAGCTTTAGCATCATTCCTTGTATTTGCACAGATTCTGTGTGCAGGGGTTTTCTCAGTATGCTTATGAGTGGCTGATGATCCGTCTCCACAGTCACAGGGTGCCATAGATCTAATCATGGAATTTTACACAGGCAAATACTAGTCCCAATAATTCCTTCTCTATTTGTGCTTAGTGTGCTTCAGTATCAGTGAGGGCTCTTGATTCGAAAGCCACAGGCCTCCCATCTTAAAGACAGACTGCACCAAGACCATGTTGGGGAGCACCAGCAGACAATGTGACCTGGGAAAAGTGTGCAGGCTGCTCAGGCTCGATAGGAAGGGGGTATGTAGATAGTGCACCTGCAGCTGCTGCTAGAGTGCTGACAGGGGATGGAGCCCATCCTGGCTCCTGCAAAGGTTCAAGGAAGAAAGTGTATATATCTCGGGCTGCTATCTCATCCTTGATGGTATCCGAGAGACCATGAGAAAAAGCAGCCAAGAGGGCCTCATTGTTCCACGCAACCTCTGCTGCCAGAGTACGGAATTCAATGGCGTAATCGGCAACAGTTCCTGTACTCTGTTTTATGGACATGAGGCACTTGGCAGCTGAAGCAGAGCTTCAGAGGGTAGAGGGTTTGCACAGGCCAACGCTCTCTCAGAAAGCAAAGATATCACAAAACAGTGTTTCCAAAGACTTGATGTTAAAGTGCGGGTCTTAAAGGAGGAGGTGCAGATCTTCGGCTTAGAGAATCAATGCCTAAAAGGAAGGGTTAGTGTGCGGGTCAATAAAGAAGTCTGGGAGTTGGGCCTTAAAGAATTAACACCCTGGAGAAGTCCAATCCATCAGCCTAAGAACTTTATTCAGAGTAACGTTCTTTGGACATAATTTGGAAGTGCTGTATGGTTGGGAAGTAGCAGTAAACAAGAGGGAGAAGACATGCAGAGTATAACCGGAAGCAAGTGCAGATTAAGAGTTATTCAGTGTGGCTCTATATAATCTGGACATGTGAAGCGGGAAGTGGCTGTCAAAAGGATGCAGTAGATCGGGGTATGCCCGGACTTTTCCTGAACTGGCATGGTGGGATTGCAGGAGTCAACATAGGCAGGTGAGGCCTGGTACTTCCAGCATCCATTACCAAGTGTTTTTCAGAGAGGCACTGTTCAGTTCGCTAAGGGAAAAGGTTATAACTACCATTACAGGAACCAAAGATTTAGAGGCAGCTCATACTTCTTGAAGATACAGACTGTATATATTGCACATTCTATTCTGCCATGCATCAAGATAAAGCAATAAAGTTAATGTTTTACTGTTCTGGAGTCTTTGCTGTATGGTTCGTGCAGTGAAGGGGTAATGGAGCCATACTACAGAAAAGAACAAACTAACTAGCAGCTCCTACTGGGGTAGTGAGCTACACCTATATATAATTTATTCACAGCGCAGTATATATCCAATATTTTTTCACTTAGAAACCATGAATAATAATAAAAAAAGGTAAACAGAGTAAACATAGTCAAAACATAGCCAGAGTTCAGGAACAGAAAAGGATAGTCAGACAAGCCAAAACGTCAGGGAACCAGAGAACAGTGTAGTAGAACAGCAAGCAAGATCTGCGTTGCATCAGAGGGGGGTGGGCCACCCATACATGTCACTGGGAAACCCCGGCATTTCCCCTTGTCAGAGGGGGATGGGGTCACGTGACAGGTGGCCCCGCCCTCAGCTACATAAGAGCTGTCAAGCTAGCACCACGTCAGCTACATAAGAGCTGTCAAGCTAGCACCACGTCAAGCCATCTCCTGTGGTTTTTAACATTTTGACACTTTATTTTTTTGAAATGGTAGGGGTACATTTGTACCCCATTACCATTTCACACAGGGGGAGGCCGGGATCTGGGGGTCCCCTTGTTAAAGGGGGCTTCAGATCCTGATAAGCCCCCCACCCACAGACCCCCACAACCACCAGGCAAGGGTTGTGGGGATGAGGCCCTTGTACCCATCAACATGGGGACATCCTCCCCATGTTGAGGGCATGTGGCCTGGTATGGTTCAGGAGGGGGGCGCTCTCTCGTCCCCCCCTCTTTTCCAGGTTGCATGCTTGGATAAGGGTCTGGTGTGGATTTTTGGGGGAACCCCATGCCATTTTTTTTATTTTGGCACAGAGTTCCCCTTAAGATCCATACCAGATCTGAAGGGTCTGGTATGGATTTTTGGGGGGAACCCTACGCCATTTTTTTAAAATTTTGGCGCAGAGTTCCCCTTAATATCCATACCAGACCTGAAGGGAAATTCTGGGGGACCCCCACGCATTTTTAAAAAAAAATTTCAATGACTTTCATGTCTTTTATGTGTATTGTCGGGACCGACAATTCATTATTAGCGCTAGTACTTTTAAATGACTTTTTTTTCCTTTAGAAATGTAATTTTGATCTCAGACTGTTATAAACACGGGAAACATGCGCTACTTTACAGGCATACTATAGACACCCCCCAGGTACGAAATTTAAAGGAATATTTCACTTTTATTGTTTCACTTTAACTTGCATATTAACCTTTAAAATTAGCACTTTTGATTTTTCATGTTCGTATCCCATAGACTTTAACGGTGTTGCGTCTTCGAACAAATTTTTTGCCTGTTCGCATGTTCTGGATGCGAACCGAACAGGGGGGTGTTCGGCCCATCCCTATTTATCAACAGGTGAGTCACTGTGGAGAGATAGGGGCTGGCAATTAGCCGACAGCTGAGCGGCCAGCTCAAAGAAGGAAGGGCGAAGCTGAGCCCTGACAAATCCAAAAAGGACAATCCAGGAACAAATGTTCAATGGTAGTTCAATCTGCGATAGGCAGGAAATAGGAAGACCCGTCACCAGCACCCAACAGTACAGCCGCTTACCCCATGTAGTGGACCCTCATCACAAAGGTCACATCAGCATATATAAAGTAAACTTAGGTAAGAAGGGAGCCCATCAATCTTCATACACTCAGTGGCAGCAGACCGGATAGTGGATGCAGTAAACCTGGATATATAGTCATCACATATCTGTGCCACTTCTCTTTTCTTGGTGAGCGGGATTGTCCTCTCAGATTTCCTCAGACCAGACCTTCTACAGGGGACATCACTTCCTCCCCCAGGAAACACACAATGTGCACAGTGCCCCCAGAGGATGGAAGACTGACTGACCTTAACAGACTGCACTGGGGAGGTCAGTCAGTCCTCCATCCTCTGGGGGCACTGTGCACATTGTGTGTTCCCGGGGGAGGAAGTGATGTCCCCTGTAGAAGATCTGGTCTGAGGAAATCTGAAACTATACAAGGAAGAAAAGAACATTCCTGAGAGGACAATCCCACTCACAAATAAAAGAGAAGTGGCACAGATATGCTGGAGTGTAATTTTGAACAAGGGGAGTTATATCCAGGTTTACTGCATCCACTATCCGATTTGCTGCCACTAAGTGTATGAAGATTGATGGGCTTCCTTCTTACCTCAGTTTAGTTTATATATGCTAATGTGACCTTTGTGATGTGGGTCCACTACATGGGGTAAGCGGCTGTATTGTTGGGGGCTGGTGACGGGTCTTCCTATTCCCTGGCTATCGCAGATTGAACTACCATTGAACATTTGTTCCTGGATTGTCCTTTTTGAATTATGATTTAAGCGCTGCACCTTTACCATATATACGTTTTAATTGACTTTCTTCAATATTGTGCTGGCTGCTGATATTTTATTGAATCAATTGTTAAAAAAATCCTTAGCGCAACATATTTTATAAATTTTTATGCTTTGTCAACAATTGCTTTGGCTGTCATATTTTACATTTTCTGTTTTGGAATTTAAGTTTCGGGATGAATGTCCCCAGCGGACACAAACACAGCAATACATTCCTTTCAGAGGATCTAATCCTTCCCTACTCTATCCAAAACATCAATGGTTTTGCATTACTATACACTTTAATAAACATACTGTATTATTTTTTATTGTAAAATATAAAAAAACTGTACTCAGATTAACTGCTTGTGGACCCACCTTCATACATACTGTATATTGTGACGGAGCGTCTTGTATAGGCACGGTAACGTACCTGTATGTTGCAGCTTTAGCACATGGCCAGTCTAGTGAGGAAAAAAGGGTCAGCAAGCTTGAGACCCCCAATTAAAGCATTGCAGGCCAAATGCTCTTATCTTTGGTGGGGTAAATTGTCAGGGGGGAGGTGAAACCTTTCCCTCTTGCAAAATAATCTTTTTCCTATGTGGTTAAGGGCCTCATCCTCACTTTCCTAGACCAGTGGATGTGGGGGTCTTTAGGGCGGACTTATCTAAATCTAGGAACCCCCTTTAGAGCCCTCCTATGTGAAAAAGTATGTGGTGCATAGTATACTGTATCTTACTCATTTACAAAATAAATATATAAATAAAAAAATAAATAATTAGTAAATAAAAACACAGAAATCATAGAAAAGATCTTTTAATATTAACAAAAAAGGGAAAAAGAAACCCCAAGTCTTCCACAAGGGAGCCTGGAGTAGGGGGATGATAGATTGTCACACACAACCCAAAATAGAAATTACGTTTAAAAAGGATCAATACATCTTTTTTTAATATTTAAATGACAATTGTCCTTATTAAACATTGATCCGTATTATGACTATTTCGCTTCTAAAATATTGAGCCTAATGGAACGGCAAGTTTCACAAAAGTCCAGTGTTTCTTCAGGATCCACTAACTCTCTATATTAAAAAGATGGGTACAATATTTACAATGAAAAAATAATATTTGTTTGTGTCTGAGGGAACTCCCATTTCCTGCTAAGGATCTGTCAGTGACTGTGTGTGCAATCTCCATCCACCTCTGGATCCATCCATCCTGCGGACTTCTCCTTGATATTCCTTACTACTTTGGACTGTATGGACTAATTCTTATTCATTTTGGGAATATTTTGTTGTTCCCCCCCTATTATTGATTCCTTATGGTTCACCTTATAGCTGGCAGTAAGCACTGACTCACACACTACCTGCCAGTTCTGTGTGATATATTGCTAGATGAGTTAGAAGTATCACACATTTAGTGTCAATAGATGTAGATTTGTTATATTCAAACATACCACATATGGAAAGGTCAAACATGGTTAAAACATTTTTATATGAGAGAAGTATGGACCAACTTAGATAAAATCGATTTATTGTGCGCCCTTTTAGTTTAATTTTGATGCACAATGCATCTGTTTTTGCGGGCTCCCACTACCTCCAGGTGCAGGGGGTAGCAATGGGGGCCAAGTGTGCCCCATCATATGCCAACCTGTACCTGGGGGGAGGGAGAATTGACTGTTTTCAAATGATGACCTGTCAATGTATTTTTGCCACATTGAATAGTGGCTAAGGTACAGCGATGACATTTTGTTTTTTTGGACTGGTTCAGTGGATCTTTTGATTGAATTTGGCAAACTCCTCAATAGAAACTCCTTTATTCTACATTTTACCTTGGTATACTATTTGAAACAAAACTCATTGTTGGATTTGACAATATGCAAAAAACCTGATAACAGCATAGCTACCAAACTGTTCTGCAAACCCACAGCCACAAACACGATGTTTCACTGTCAACGGTGATAAAGAACCACCCTTAAACACCACACAATTTATTACTACTTTCAATAGACAATTTGAAACAATACAAGCCATCTTTAATAAACATTTACACATCTTTACAGACCACCTTAACTTAAAAGAACTAGTGGATGCTTGTCCCAAAATTACATTTAAGCATAACAAATCCATATTCATGATATGGTTACAGCTAGCCACTTCATCTCTGGTAGGGTTGCCAACTGCCAATGAATTTACTGACAGTTTGTAAAAATCAGTGATTTTTTTTATAACTGCCAGTAAATATCAGGAGCTGATAATTTCATGCTGTGTTGACTTTTTAAGTGTAAAGCAAACAAATTACTTAGTTATAGGTATTGTCAGTGTTTCCATATCATGTGTATACTGTTTTAATATTCACTGTGTTAGTTTTCAATAGGAGTTCTGTAATTTCTCAGGTTGTCAGTAAAAAAATGTGCTCCGCCAGTAAATTTCCCATGTTTTGTCAGTAAAAATTGCTGCGGGAGGTTGGCAACCCTGATCTCCGGTGGTAAATCAGATCCCTGTTAACATTTACCTAAGGGTACATTTCCATGTGGCAACTGTGCATATTGCAAACACTGTATATGGATCGTCAACCACTACAAATATTACCCAATGGGGAAAATTTTACTCCACGTCATTTAGTATCATGCCAAACTATTGGCGTGATATATCTCATGACATACAATTAACCACTTGACCATTGGGCACGTAAACTCCCTTCCAACCAGACCAATTTTCAGCTTTTGGTGCTCTCACATTTTGAATGACATTCACTCATGCAACACTGTACCCATATGAAATTTGGGTCCTTTTTTTCACACAAATAGATCTTTAATTTGGTGGTATTTAATTACCGCTGTTTTTTTTTTTGCGCTATAAAAGAAAAAATACTGAAAATTCTGTAAAAAAAAAAGAATTTTTCTTTGTTTCTGTTATAAAATTTTGCAAATTAGTGATTTTTCTTCAAAAATTTGAGCGAAAATTTGCCAATCTCTGAAATTGATCACACCTGAAGTACTGACGGCCTATCTCATTTCTTGAGACCCTAACAAGCCGGGAAAGTACAAATACCCCCCAAATTACCCCCTTTTGGAAAGTAGACATTCCATTGTATTTAGTAAGAGGCATGGTGAATTTTTTGAAGTTGTAATTTTTTTCCCACAATTCTTTGCAAAATAAAGATTTTTTTGCCACAAAATTGTCATATTACCAGGTTATTTCTCACACACAGCATATGCATACCACAAATTACACCCGAAACTACATTCTGTTACTCCTCCTGAGTATGGTGATACCACATGTGTAAGACTTTTACACAGCCTGGCCACATACAGAGGCCCAACATGCAGGGAGCTCCTTCAGGAGTTCTAGGAGCACAAATTACCGTTCCATCCACAGCAATGCTGGGAGGGTGGGTGAGGATTTTCCGGTGGGTTGAGAGCTGCCCTGAGGTTTAGTATGCTGATTTCTCTGTGGGCTGAGCAGAGCCACCGGTCTCCCTGTCCCTCACATAAGGCACCAGAACCAAAAGTTATCAAGTCTTTTGAACATGTCATTTTTTTCTACAAGTTTTTGGAAAATGTGAAAAGAAAATGAAAACGCATTTTTTTTACACAAAGTTGTTCATTTATACAATATTTCTAACACATAGCATGTACATACCAAAAATTACACCCCAAAACACATTCTGCTACTCCTCCTGAGTATGGTGATACCACATGTGTGAGACTTTTACACAGCCTGGCCACATACAGAGGCCCAACATGCAGGGAGCACCTTCAGGCATTCTAGGAGCATAAATTACACATCTAATTTCCTGACTACCTCTTAAACTTTTGAAGGCCCTGGAGCACCAGGACAATGGAAACACCCAAAAAATGACCCCATTTTGGAAAGAAAACACCCAGCGTATAATCTATGAGACATATCAAGTCTTTTTTTTATAAGGGACAGCTTTTAATTAAACGTGAGTATTGCAGCCTAACTTGTTTGTTTCATTTTTTTTTTTCAAATATATTTTATTAGTTTTGACAAGGAATAGATTACATACATTATCATCAGGAAGGGTATACAATCTCGGCAATAATAACAACCATTACTACAAAAGAGAAGAGGGGAAAAGAAATTTCTAAAAGAGAAGAGAAGAGAAGAGGGTTGCTAGAGGTGAGAAGAGGAAGGGAGAAGGATGTTTGTGGAAATTGAGAGAAGGAAGAGAGGAACCGAATAAGGACATCTGGTGATTGTCCCCCTTCGGTATACCCAGACGAAACCCTGAATAAAATAGTAAATAGTAATAATAATCCACATGTAGATCTTTTAGTTATATTGGTTCTAACAAATAACGTTCTTAAGTATAATGTAGACATCTAAACAGTATCTAAAAGAGAGTTCTCTTTGAGATAAGTCTTAAAAAGATGGATAGATATGGTTAATCATGGAGAGGTTTTGTGCTTGAAATTAGACCCTTTTCGGTAAATGAGAAGGAAGGTAAATTTAAGTAGGTTTTTTTCTGAAGATATCAGACAGCATTCGATAAAGGATTACCATCTTTTGTTATTTTTTGAATTTGTTATTGGACCATGAATGTTGGATCATGGCATCCAATTTTGCTTGACAGAGCAGGGTTTTGAGATTTCTTATCGTTTAGCATAATATTTGCTAATCGGGAGGCTATTATCTTAGACGGGATTTTGGAATCTATGTTTAGCAATGAAATTGAACAGTATGACCCTGGGTTCTTTGGGTCCTTTCCTTTTTTGGCAATCAGTTTTATGTTTGCTTGATGTCCTGTCAGAAGGTATGGTCCCCCATCTCATATTGAATTGTAGACTGCTAGTAGAGAAGGGGTAATTGTCTCTTTTAGTACTTTATAAAATTCGGGTGTGTACCCATCAGGACCTGGGGCTTTTCGATTTGTCAGGCCGTTAATGGAAACCATGATTTCCTCTTTAGTGATTGGGGTGTTTAAAGTTTTTAATAGATCTGGGTTTATCCGGGGGAGGAACGTTGAGTCTAACCAATTGGTCGCTTCGGTGGGATCTATCGATTCTTGGGCATAGAGGTTGGTGTAGAATGTTTCTAATGTTTTATTAATTTCCTTGGGAGATGTGGAAAGAGTACCATCGGGATTGTGCAGGGCATTGATATGGGTGGGAAGGTATGTTCCCTTGGTAAATCTAGCCAATAGCTTCCCTGCCTTATTTCTGTATTTGTGGTATTGTAGTTGAGTATGTGTCATTTTCACATGTTCTAGATTATTTGCCCAGGTACAGTTAGATCCATATATATTTGGACAAATTTTCATACTTTTGGCTCTGTATGCTACCAGAATAAAATGAAACAATCCAAATGAATTTGAAGTGCAGACTTTCAGCTTTAATTCAAGGGGTTGAACTTAAATATCACATACAAATTTTAGGAACTGCAACCATTTCTATACCTACCCCCCCCCCCATTTTCAGGGGCTCAAATGTAATTGGACATATGAATATAATGATAAATAAAATGTTAATTTTTAACATTTTGTTCAGAATCCTTTACTGGCAATGACTGCCTGAAGCCTGGAACCCATGGACATTACCAAAGACTGGGTTTCCTCCTTTCTGATGCTTTGCCAGGCTCTAACTGCAGCTGTCTTCAGTTGTTCTTTGTTTGTGGGTCTTTCTGCCTTTAGTTTTGCCTTCAGCAAGTGAAATGGATGCTCAATTGGGTTGAGATCAGGTGATTGACTCGGCCATTGCAGAATATTCCACTTCTTTTCTTTCAAAAGCTCCTGGTTTGCTTTTGCAGTGTGTTTTGGATCATTGTCCATCTGTACCGTGAAGTGCCGTCCAATCAACTTTGCTGCATTTGGCTGAATCTGGGCTGACATTATATCTCTAAACACTGCAGAATTCATCCGGCTGTTTATGTCTTCTATCACATCATCAATAAACACCAATGATCCAGTGCCACTGGAAGCCATGCATGCCCATGCCTTCACACTGCCTCCACCATGTTTTACAGATGACGTTGTGTGCTTTGGATTATGAGCTGTTCCAAGCCTTCTCCACACTTTTTTCTTCCCATAATTCTGGTACAAATTAATCTTAGTTTCATCCATCCAAAGAATGCTTTTCCAGAACTGGTCTGGCTTTTTCAGATATTTTTTGGCAAAGTCTAATCTGGCTTTTCTATTCTTCAGGCTTATGAATGTTTTGCACCTTGTGGTAAACCCTCTGTATTTTGCTCTTGTGAAGTCTTCTCCTGATTGTAGACTTTGACAATGATACGCCCACCTCCTGGAGAGTGTCCTTCACTTGTCTGGATATTTTGAATGGATTTTTTTTTACCATAGAGAGGATCCTGCGATCATCCACCACCGTTGTCTTCCACGGACGTCCAGGTCTTTTTATGTTGCTGAGCTCACAAGTGCATTCTTCTTTCCTCAGAATTTACCAAACTGTTGCTTTGGCCACTCCTAAAGTTGCTGCTATCTCTTTGATGGATTTGTTTCACTTGCGTGGACAGCTACTTTGAACGCATTATGTAGGTTCACAGCAATAGATTCCAAATGCAAATACCACACCTAGAATCAACTCCAGACCTTTCACCTGCTTAATTGATGAAGAAATAATGAAGGAGTAGCCCACACCTGGTCATGAAACAGCTTTTGATTGTACAATTACTTTTGGTCCCTTAAAAAAAGGGGGTGGCTATTCTTAAGAGCTGTAATTTCTAAACCCTTCCTCCACTTTGGATGTACATACCCTCAAATTAAATCTGAGAGTGTGCACTTTCAGTCCATATCAATTATATAACTATAGCTTGAATATGTTTTGGTAAATACCTGAAAAAAATTAAAATTGTGCCTGTGTCCAAATATATATGGACCTAACTGTATCAAAGAGATCCTTGGCTTCCTGCCAAGACTTACGATTTTCTGGGGTGTTCTGCTCATTAAGTCGCATTTGGGCAGTTCGTATTCTGTCGCTGGCCTCTATATATTGTTTTTGGGTGGTTTTCCTATAGGCCCATACAAAGGATATAATCCTGCCATGCATGAATAATTTGCCTGCCTCCCAGAACAAATTTGGGTTATCTTCATGTGAGCTATCTTTGTGGGCATATTACGACCAGGCTTTGTATAACATTTTTTATGAAACTGTCATTTTGGTTTAAGTGTGCCGGGAAGCGCCATTGTCTATAGACTGGGCGGGTCCGGAGATTATCTTGGGTGACCGAGAAAGGGGAATGGTCTGAAATGACCATGTCATGGATAAATGAATCTCTAACATTGTGGAGGGGGGGTGCAGAGGAAGTTGTCAAGTCTGGCAAAAGAGTTATGGGATGAAGAGAAGAAGGTGAACTCTTTATCCAGGGGATGGTGTATTCTTCATGTATCTATCAATTGAAGGGCATTCACCATGTGGTAGAAGTGGGTGAACTGGTCCTGTGTAGTGGATCTTGGTCTATAGTGGGGATTAGACCTATCTTCATTATTGTTAATGACTGAATTGAAATCACCCCTATGAGGTGGGGAAAGCTGGTCTTGTTACCTAGTTGGGATGTTAGGTCGATAAAGTAGGATTTGTCCGGAGAATTAGGGGCATAGACATTAGTTAGCCTTACTTTTCTTGTCGGGAATTTGAGGTGAATTGAAACCAACCTGCCATCCTCATCTTTGTCGATGGACACTAAATCGTATGTTAATTTTTGTGTAAAAGTATAATTGTACCTGCCTTGCAACCCTTGGATGCTGAACCTATCACCTTTCCTACCCATAGCCTCTTCATTCGGAAGAAGTTGCTTTCCGCCAGGTATGTCTCCTGGAGCAATACTATGTCTGATTTTAATCTTTTTAGATGTCTTAGGATCTTCATTCTTTTTGTCAAGGAACGCAGCCCCTTAACATTCCAGGATGTTATTTGTAGAGTATTGATGGGTCAGGCAAGAGGAAAATAGTGTATGAGGTTGTATGTGGAGTTTATCTGTGTTAAATGACCAATGATGACAGATTAACACTGAGAAACAAACAATTTTGAGACTTCACTTTTTTCCTATGCATTTTTCACCACCGGTTGAACCGCTAACCCGCAGGCCAGAAAGAAGTAAGAGTGAGATTGGGCGCGACCCCACTGATGAAGTGGTATATTAATAAGCAGTGGACGTCCGCGTTTCCTTGGCTTGTGAATTCCCTTAGTGGGTAGAACTGTCAGGGCTGGGCTCAGCCCTTCCTTCGCTGAACTGGCCACTCAGCTGTTGGTAATTGCCAGCTCCCATCTCTCTCCACAGTTACCCAGCTGTTGTTGATTCTGCTCGTCAGTCCTGCCTACGTAAGGCCGTCCAGCTCACTTGATCTCTGCCTTCGCCTTTGTCAACATCACAGAGACTTTCTCCTGTGTTTCTGTTGAAGACTTGCTCAGCTGACGTTCCTTCTGGCTCCTGATCCTGCTTGCTGTATTACTACATTTTTCTCTGGCTCTCTGACATTTGCTTGGCTGACTACCAGATCCGGTTACTGAACTCAGGCTTGTTTTGACTACGCTTACTCTGTTTACATAATTATTATTAAACAAGTGTGATTTAATTATACTTCTGTCCCGGTCTGATTCATGGTTCCTGATAGTAGGCGAAGGCCATGAATTCAGAAGATACAGTCAATCCACTTGTTGGTAATATTTTTTCCAGATAGGATGAGCAGGATCACCACATGGATCAGTTTGCCATAGCGTTACAAATGCTCCTGAGTTGCATGGCTCACCTGGAAAATCCCACTGTGGCTGCTCCAGTACAACCTGAGTTGCAGGCCATCCATGCTGCTGTGCTAGTCTCTGTGCAGGCACCTGCCTCGAGTATTACCTCTATAAGAGGTATGTTTGGTTCCGCTCCACTACCCCAGCGATTTGGGGGTGATCCAGTTCAATGCAGAGGGTTTCTCAACCAGGTTGAGATATACTTTGAGATGCTGCCCCAAGCGTTTCCCACGGACAGAAGCAAAGTAGGTTTCGTGATATCTTTGCTTTCTGAGAGAGCCTTGGCCCAGCCAAATCCTCAATGGAAGACGCAAAAACCTGTTGTCTTGAGTTACCCTAAGTTTGTGGCCTCCTTTAAAACGATATTTGACATTCCTGCATGCTCCACTTTTGCTGCCAAGTGCCTCATGTCCATCAAACAGAGTACGAGAACTGTTGCCGACTACGCCATTGAATTCCGTACTCTGGCAGCAGAGGTTACTTGGAACAATGAGGCCCCCGTGGCTGCTTTTTCTCATGGTCTCTCGGATTCCATCAAGGATGAGATAGCAGCCCGAGATATACCGACTGAGCTGGAGAAGTTGATCATGTTTGCCCTCCTCATTGACTCCAGACTCAGAGAAAGACTCTCTTTTAAGGAGCGCTTGCGGAAGCCTCCACTTGCCATTGAGGCTCTTGACGGGAGACCTCTACAGCCTGCCCATGTGACTCATGAGACGGTTCCATTGTCCATGGCTGTAGGGGCTCTTCACCATGAGATAATCCAATTCCAAGTTATTTCCTCACCTAGGTTTCCGCTGGTTATTGGTTATCCTTGGTTACAGAGGCACAACCCCTCTTTTGATTGGCTCCATGCTGAGGTTCTCTCCTGGTCACCACAATGCAGTGAGACATGCTTCCAGAAGGTAGCCAAGGTCCTGTGCACCTCTTCACTCTCCTCCCTGCCGGAGGAGTACCGCAATTTTAGCGATGACTTTGACAAAGGTCAAGCCGGTAGTTTACCTCCACACCGGTCTTATGATTGCGCAATTGACCTTCAACCTGGTGGCATACCCCCTCGTGGCCGGGTTTACCCTTTGTCGGTCTTGGAGGATAAGGCCATGAAGGAGTATGTTGCAGACGCACTTTCTCGAGGTTTCATCCGCAAATCCTCTTCCTGCTGGTGCTGGTTTCTTCTTTGTGAAGAAGAGGAGCCATGAACTGAGACCTTGTATAGATTATAGGGGTCTCAATCGTTTCAGGATTAAGAATGCCTACCCGATTCCATTGATTACAGAGTTATTTGACCGCCTCAAAAGAGCAGCGGTTTTCACGAAGCTTGATTTGAGAGGAGCTTACAATCTCCTGCAGATTAAGGAGGGCGACGAGTGGAAAACTGCGTTTAATACCAGAACAGTCCATTATGAGTATCTCGTAATGCCTTTTGGCCTTTGTAACGCCCCGACAGTTGTTCAGAAATTTATTAACAATGTCCTCCGAGATTTGTTGCAGTTATGTCTGGTGATTTATCTCGATGATATCCTCATATTTTCCAAGTCCCTGGAGATCCACCACACAGATGTCTGTCGTGTGCTTTAGAAACTAAGAGAAAACAATCTCTATTGTAAACTGGAGAAGTACGAGTTCCATCGTGAACAGGTTAAATTCCTGGGCTGTGATTTCCACTGCTGGCTTTTTGATGAACCCAGAGAAACTTTAGGCAGTCCTACAGTGGCCCCGACTTGTGGGTTTACGTCCTCTGCACCGTTTCCTGTGCATTGCCAACTATTATTGGAAGTTTATTCGTAACTTATCGTCTCTGGTCAAGCCCCTGACTGATATGACCAGAAAGGACAGTAACCCACAGAGTTGGTCTCCGGAGTCTATTAACCACCTCAATACAGGGCACTTTCACCCCCTACCTGCCCAGGCCATTTTTCAGCTTTCAGCACTGTCTCACTTTGAATGACACTGCACCCTAATGAAATTTTTATAATTTTTTTCCCACAAATAGAGCTTTCTTTTGGTGGTATTTGATCACTTCTGCGGTTTTTATTTTTTGCACTTTAAACAAAAAAAAACGACAATTTTGAAAAAAAAACACAATATTTTGTACGTTTTGCTATAATAAATATCCCCATTTTTTTTTTAAGCTAATTTTTTCTCATAGGTATTCTTCTACATATTTTTGGTAAAAAAAATCGCAATTAGCATATATTGATTGGTTTGCGCAAAAGTTATAGCGTCTACAATATAGGGGATAGATTTATAGTATTTTTATCATTTTTTTTTTACTAGTCATAGTGGTGATCTGCGATTTTTATTGTGACTGCGATATTGAGGCGGACACTTCGGACACTTTTGACACATTTTTGGGACCATTCACATTTATACAGCGATCAGTGCTATAAAAATGCATTGATTACTGTGCAAATGTGATTGGCAGGGAAGGGGTTAACACTAGGGGGTGATCGAGGGGTTAAATGTGTGTCCTAGGGAGGTGATTCTAACTGTGGGGGGAGGGGACTGACTGGGGGAGGTGACCAATCGGTGTCCCTATGTACAATGAACACACCATCGGTCTCCTCTCCTCTGACAGGACGTGGATCTGTGTGTTTAAACACACAGATCCACAGTCCTGCTCAGTTACTGGGCAATCGCGGGTGCCCGGCGGACATTGCGGCCACTGGGCATGCGCAACGGGTCCCCAGTGACGCAGCAGGCGTGCGCCGCTGGCGGCGCACGCCACCTAGTGGCTCGGCAAGGCGGTCACGTCATATGACGTCCGCCCAGAACGAGAGCTGCCTCGTCCCACCATCATATGACAGTGGGCGGGCAGCTAGTGGTTAGGGCCTTTGAGAGTTTCAAGGCTGTCTTTGTTTCTGCTCCTGTGTTGGCACATCCTAATCCTATGTTGCCTTTTAACCTAGAATTTGATGCTTCTGAGACTGGAGTTGGCGCCCTTCTGTCTCAATGTCCTAACTCTGAGAGCGCTATGCATCCGTGTGGCTACTTTTCCAAGAAATTGTCACCTGCGGAGTGCAATTACGAGATTGGTGACAGAGAGCTGTTGGTGATCATTTTAGCCCTGAAAGAATGGAGACATCTCCTTGAAGGTACCACTGTGCCGGTTCTCTACTGACCATAAGAATCTCACATTCTTGTCTGAGGCTAAGTGCCTCTCTCCCAGAAGGGCGTGATGGGCTCTTTTCTTGTCAAGTTTCAATTACATTGTCTCATTCTTACCCGGTACTAAGAATGTAAGGGCTGACGCCTTGTCACAACAATTTTCCTCCACTTCCAAGTTGGAGTCGGTTCCGGTTTCTGTGATTCCTCCTGATCGTATTCTGGCTACGGTTCACACCACTCTTACTTCTCTTTTGGGTGACAAAATTCTTGCTGCTCAGGTCCATGCTCCTCCTGAGAAACCTTGTGACCATTGCTTTGTCCCAGAGAGTCTTCGTACTGCCGTGCCCCAGACTTACCATTCTCCCGAGGCAGCTAGCCAATTCTGGTGGCCTAGTCTATGGGCTGATGTAACTGCCTTTGTAGCTGCCTGTTCCGCGTGTGCTCAGAGTAAGACTCCACGACACCTTCCAGTGGGGCCTCCTACAACCCATACCCAATGGAGGGAGGCCCTGGACCCACCTGTCTATGGATTTCATTGTGGAGTTACCCAACTCCCAAGTCAACACAGTTATCCTTATGGTGGTTGACTGGTTCTCAAAGATGTGTCATTGTATTCCACTTAAGAAGTTGCCCACTTCTAAGGAACTGGCTTCCATTTTTGCTCGGGAGATCTTTTACTTACATGGGCTACCCAAGGTGATTGTCTCGGACAGGATAGTCAGTTTGTCTCCCGGTTCTGGTGAGCCTTTTGTGCACATTTGGGAATTCAGCGTGCTTTCTCCTCTGCGTATCACCCACAGTCTAATGGGGCCGCAGAACGAGCCAATCAGTCCTTGGAGCAATTCTTACGTTTCTATATTTCTGACATCATAACAACTGGTTAGACCTATTACCATGGGCAGAGTTTGCTCACAACAGTGCCTTGAATTCTGCTTCCTGATTGTCCCCGTTTATGGCGAATTATGGTTTCCAACCTTCCATGTTGCCTGACTTGTTTGTTCCACAGAGTATTCCTGCATTAGAGGAGCATCTCTGTGGTCTTCGTTTCACTTGGGCACAAGTTCAGGAGGCTTTGCAACATGCTAACGATAGGTACAGACTCCATGCTGACCGCAGATGCCTGCCTGCGCCTTCCTACCAGGTTGGGGGCAGAGTCTGGCTGTCGTCTCGCAACCTCCGACTTTGTGTTCCTTCTTTGAAGTTCGCACCTCAGTTTATTGGGCCTTTCTGTATCCTTTGCAGGATTAACCCAGTGGCTTACGCCTTGGACTTTCCTCCTAGTATGCGCATCTCTAATGTGTTTCATGTCTTCTTATTGAAACCTTTGGTCTGCACTTGATTTACCACCTCGGTGCCATGTCCTCACCCTATACAGGTTGAGAACCATGAGGAGTATGAAGTACAATCCATTGTTGACTCCCGTAGGTTCCGTGGGTGCATACAGTACCCGGTGCATTGGAAGGGGTACCGTCTGGAGGAACGCTCTTGGGTCTCATCCTCAGACGTAAATGCCCCTGTCCTCCTCCGTGATTTCCATAGACGTTTTCCCCTCAAGCCTGGTGGTCGTCCGAGGGGGAGGGGTCATTGAGGAGGGGGTACTGTCAGGGCTGGGCTCAGCCCTTCCTTCGCTGAGCTGGCCACTCAGATGTTGGCTAATTGCCAGCTCCCATCTCTCTCCACAGTTACCCAGCTGTTGTTGATTCTGCTCGTCAGTCCTGCCTACTTAAAGCCATCCAGCTCACTTGATCTCTGCCTTCGCCTTTGTCAGAGACTTTCTCCTGCATTCCTGTTGAAGACTTGCTCGGCCGACGTTCCTTCTGGCTCCTGAACCTGCTTGCTGTACTACTACTTTTATCTCTGGCTCTCTGACATTTGCTTGACTGACTACTCAATTCGGTTACTGAACTCTGGCTTGTTTTGACTACACTTACTCTGTTTACCTAATTATCATTATTATTAAACAAGTGTGATTTAACCATACTTCTGTCTCGGTCTGATTCATGGTTCCTGATAAGAACAAGTGGTGAAGGTGCATATCACCTCTCCTGTGGGAAGAAACATTGTAAGATCTGGTAGCAGAAACAATAACTGAGAATAGATCATACATTGATGAAACAGCACATGTATCTATTAAATCACCTAATAAAACTCAACTGACAGGTATCGTGTGATAGCTCTAGGTTCAGACTTTTTTTGTCTGTCCTAGAGGCTATAGGCTCCTGTAAAGCAGGAGCTCAGAAGAGATAGGTATTTACCTACACACCAACGAGTGTGAGGCACCTGTCGGAGGACGAGTTCAGCGATGATCCGACTGGTCAATTGAAGAGATGGCCTTTAGACATTTTGGGGGGGTCCTTCCTGGAGCTCCTTTGCTCTCTAGGCTTATGTTTCACTTAGTCTGCGTAGGTTTCAGATGTGGTTTGTCTGGGTGAAAGTGAGCGCAGAAAGATTAGAGTCTGGAGATTGAAAGGTGAGCTGTTCCCCATACGGGGCTTGTAGGCAAAGAATTTTAGGGTAGGCTAAAGTGAAACGGATGCTCCTATTGTATAGCTCTGCACACATGGGTTGGAATTCCTTGCGTTTGTGGGATACCTCCCCCGAGTAGTCCGTGAAAATGAGCAGCTTGTGACCCTCTATCACCACAGAGAGTGCTTTCCGAAAGCTCTGCAAAATGTCTGTGTGAACTGCATAGTTGAGATATTTTGCTATGATTGGTCTTGGGTGCTTGCGATCACTTTCAGGGGCCGTGATCCGGTGAGCCCTTTCCACTGTGCATCAGTGATTTATACCGGGGGGCTTCTGGAAGGGGGGTGCATAGATCTAGGAGTGAGCCATGTTTGTGGGACTCAGGGAGGCTGATTATCCTCAGATTGTTCCTTCTGGAATGATTCTCTAGGTCCTCCATTCGATCCTGCAGATGTTGCTGAGCCTGGACATATTTCTTCATGGCTGAACTCATATTATATTGGTCATCCTATATTGAAGATATATGCTGTTCAGCTTCTGTCAGCCGCTGTGAGTGTTCTACCAGCTCTTTCCGCAGCTGCATTATGCCTGCTGACATCGCTCTATCTCCTGAGGCAGTGATGGTGGGGGAAAACAGCTGCCACTGCCTGAGCGATCTTATCATAGGAGCTATGTGTCTCTTGGATTCCCATCCCACTAGCTTCCATGTACTCATAGGAAGCCTCTCCTTCACTGAGGTTACCTGGGTTTTGTGGCTGGTGTTCACTCTGTGAGGGAGATGAGGGATGTGCTGCGGTGGCCATCTTAGGTTTCCCTGGAGCTCCTGAAGGAGAAGGAGAAGCGTCCCTCGAGAGAGATCACGGCTGTGTGAGGTACCGTTCCATCCACAGCAATGCTGGGTGGGTGGGTGAGGATTTTCCGGTGGGTTGAGAGCTGCCCTGAGGTTTAGTATGCCAATTTCTCTGTGGGCTGAGCGGAGCCACCAGTCTCCCTGTCCCTCACATACGGCACCGGAACCGAAAGTTATCAAGTCTTTTGAACATGTCATTTTTTTCTACAAGTTTTTGGAAAATGTGGAAAGAAAATGAAAACGCATTGTTTTTACACAAAGTTGTCCATTTATACAATATTTCTAACACATAGCATGTTCATATCAAAAATTACACCTCAAAATACATTCTCCTACTCCTCCTGAGTATGGTGATACCACATGTGGGTGACTTTTCTACAGCCTGGCCACATACAGAGGCCCAACATGCAGGGAGCAGCATCAGGTGTTCTAGGGGCATACATTTCTCAAATCTAATTTGACTACCAATTACACTTTTGTGAGGCACTGTAGTGGTATGGATGAGGCATGGATGAGCATGAATGGGGATGGATGAGCCATGGATGGGGATGGCTGAGCATGGTTGAGCCATAAATGTGGATGGCTGAGTATGGCTGAGTATGGATGGGATGACTGAGCATGAATGAGTATGGCTGGGTATGGCTGGGTATGGCTGAGTATGGCTGAGTATGAATGGGATGGCTGAGTACGGCTGGGTATGGCTGGGTAAGGCTGGGTACGGCTGGGTAAGGCTGGGTACGGCTGGGTATGGCTGGGTATCGCTGAGTATGGCTGGGTATGGCTGAGTATGGCTGAATATGGCTGATTATGGCTGGGTATGGCTGAGTATTGCTGAGTATGGCTGGGTATGGCTGAGTATTGCTGAGTATTGCTGGGTATGGCTGAGTATGGATGGGGGTGGATGGGATGGCTGAGTGTGGATGAATGGATGAGTATTGCTGAGTATGGATGGCTGAGCATGGATGGGTGGATGAGTATTGCTGAGTATGGATGGCTGAGCATGGATGAATGGATGAGTATTGCTGAGTATGGATGGCTGAGCATGGATGGATGAGTATTGCTGAGTATGGATGGCTGTGCATGGATGGATGGATGAGTATTGCTGAGTATGGGTGGCTGAGCATGAATGGGTGAGTATGACAGAAAGATGGCTGAGCATGGATGGATGGATGATTATGACAGAGGGATGGCTAAGCATGGATGGATGGATGAGTATTGCTGAGTATGGATGGCTGAGCATGGATGGATGGATGAGTATTGCTGAGTATGGATGGCTGAGCATGGATGGATGAGTATGACAAAGGGATGGCTGAGCATGAATGGATGGATGAGTATTGCTGAGTACGGATGGATGAGCATGGATGAATGGATGAGTATGACAGAGGGATGGCTGAGCATGGATGGATGGATGATTATGACACAGGGATGGCTAAGCATGGATGGATGGATGAGTATAGCTGAGTATGGATGGCTGAGCATGGATGGATGGATGAGTATGGATGGCTGAGCATGGATGGATGGATGAGTATAGCTGAGTATGGATGGCTGAGCATGGATGGATGGATGAGTATTGCTGAGTATGGATGGCTGAGCATGGATGGATGAGTATGACAAAGGGATGGCTGAGCATGAATGGATGGATGAGTATTGCTGAGTACGGATGGATGAGCATGGATGAATGGATGAGTATGAGAGAGGGATGGCTGAACATAGATGGATGGATGAGTATTGGTGAGTATGGTGGCTGAGCATGGATGGATGGATGAGTATTGCTGAGTATGGATGGCTGAGCATGGATGGATGATTATGACAGAGAGATGGCTGAGCATGGATGGATGGATGAGTATGACAGAGGGATGGCTAAGCATGGATGGGTGGATGAGTCTGCAATGAGCACAGAGCAGCGCACAGCCCACAGCGCTGCTGCAACCGATCTCTACCCTCTCCACTCACACTGTACTGATCAGTACAGAGAGGGGAGAGAGGAACCAGACATGACGCCGGTTTGTTTACAAGTGATCGCTCTGTCATATGACAGAGTGATCACATGGTAAACGGCTGCTGTCAGAGGCCATTTACCATGATCTGTGATGCACTGGGTCCTCTGGAACTGGCAGTCAAGAAAACTACCATGTGCACGCTCCAGGGGGCGTGTGAGAGTGCGATTCTGGGAGGGCGTCAATGTACGCCCTCCCAGAGTTATCGAGCCGTGCTGTAGCTGTCATTCGGATATAGCGCAGTTGTTAAGTGGTTAATGCATTTTATGTGGATAAAACAAAATGTACATTTTGGAAAAGCATCCAAGATCATGTCAATGACACACAAGCAGTCATTTAGAAAACTCTGGGGCCCACCATTTTGCCTTTGTTCATAAGTATAAATATGAGGTCTTAAAGTTTGTAGCATTGGAATGGATTCACCCACATTCTAGAAGGGGGAATTTGACAAAATGAGTTTACAAAAAGAATGCAGATGGATCTATTATTTAAAATCATGAAATAGGCCAGGCTTTAATAAGCAAGAAGCCCGGTGGATATTATTATTTTTTATTATTTTGTTAGTCCTTTATGCTCATTTTTTGGTTGGGTTTCTTTTTTTGCTTGTCCCCCTCCATGTTTCTGATTGTCCTGGGCTGTGGTTTGAATCCCTCTGTCTTCTGAGACCTCTTACATGACTCTTTGCAGGACATTATATATCATGTTTGGCACTTGGGGTTGGTGGTCGGCGCCAACCTGCTGTTTGTTGTGAAGTTTGGTTATTTTTAGTTAATGCACGATCGCCTTAATCAGTTTGTTTCGTCATGTGCATCATCTATCTATGGCGGATGTGCGACTTCCAGTTTCTGCGCATCAAGCGGATCTTGGAAGTTCGTGGATGGGACAATTGGAGTGTGGAGGAGCGTTCCACCCAGTGCCCCGATTACTGTGAGGGTGGGGGACACGTGACCCAGCTGGGCATTCCATTTCCCTTCTTCGATTGGCTTTGATTACCATGCATACTGTTCTGCAATTGATTTTGCTTTTCTTATGTTGGTCTGATTTTTGTGTAGAGTGGAACATTATACTTTGGGATTCAGTTTATGGAACCAAGTGTGGATGGGTCTCTGTATGCTTGATGGAATGACGTCCTTTGTGAACATTTGTGTCTACCTTTGATCTTAACCGCTTCAGCCCCTGAAGATTTTACCCTCTTCCTGACCAGAGCGTTTTTTGCATTTCGGCACTGTGTCGCTTTGACTGACAATTGAGCGGTCGTGCGACGTGGCTCTCAAACAAAATTGATGTCCTTTTTTTCCCACAAATAGAGCTTTCTTTTGGTGGTATTTGATCGCCTCTGCGATTTTTATTTTTTGCGCTATAAACAAAATAAGAGCGACAATTTTGAAAAAAACGCATTATTTTTTACATTTTGCTATAATAAATATCCCCCAAAAATATATAAAAAAATAAGCGTTTATACCGTTTACAAAATAGGGCATAGTTTTATGGCATTTTTATTAATAATTTTTTTTTTACTAGTAATGGCGGCGATCAGCGATTTTTATTGTGACTGCGACAATTTGGCGTACATGGCGGACATTTTTGACACATTTTTGGGACCATTGTCATTTATACAGTGATCAGTGCTATAAAAATGCACTGATTCCTGTGTAAATGACACTGGTAGTGAAGGGGTTAACCACTAGGGGGCGGGGAGAAGTTAAGTCAGCACTAGGGAGTGATTACTAACTGTAGGGGGGATGGGCTAGCAGTGTCACTACACTGATCAGTGCTCCTGATTACAGGGAGCTGTGATCAGTGACACTTGGTACTAGGCAGAACGGGGAGATGCTGTTTACATCAGCATCTCCCCGTTCGTCCTCTCCATGAGGCAATCGTGGGTATCCCCGCCGCGATCGAGTCTGCGGGACCTGCGACCCAACTCAAGGAGCTCCCGGCCGGCGCCCGTGCACGCCGCCGGCGGTGAGCACGCAATGACTTACGTACCTGTAAGTCCATTTGCCCAGCCGTGCCATTCTGCCGACGTACATCGGCGTGCGCCGGTCGGGAAGGGGTTAAGGGAGCACTTTATATTACAACTTATCATATGGAAACTTGGGTCCCTGTTTTGATTTAATACTGAGGCATGTGGTAGATTTCCTTGGACATCCATCTTTAAGAGGCTAGGAGTGAGACATCTGTAAAATAATATACTTTGTTTCTCTGGCTGATATACAACCTGGATAATCCTTTTTTACACTGGCTGGCTGACGTATATTTGGTGCTTTTTAGGTGAGATGACAGGTCTGGTTTATGTTTATGTTGTCCCCCCCCAGAGTGTATTGTCCATTTCTATTTCTCCTCAGGTAATTTGTAAATATGGCGAAGGAAAGGTTTTTTTTTCTAATTGTGGCTTTGGACCTCTCCATAGTGTAATTTTCAGGCAAAATTGTAATATAAAATAATAAAATAAAGTGTACAATCTTGTAATTATTGTGTTTTCATTGTAGATATTGCACCCATATTTTTGATATAGAGATCTTGTGGATCCTGAAGAAGCACTGGACTTATGCGAAATGTGTTGGTCAATTAGGCTCAAAATTTTGGATAACTATATATTTATAATATGGATCAATTTTTAATAAGGACATTTGTATTTTAAGCAATAATAAAGATGTTTTTCACTGTGCTCAAACATCTCTGCATATACATTTTTCCCCAGACATGTACTAATTTATATAATTCATGTTATATTGTTTACCCTTATATATGTGCATGTATTGAATGCTTTATCAAACACTTTTGTAATAACATTTTTTTTTGTTTTGTTAAGTAACCATGCTGATTGCACTACCTATTAACATTATTCCTTTAGGACCCAGTGCTTTCCCTTCTCCCCTCCCTTCTGGGAGTACTCTCATACATAGGGTACACTCCTGAGAGAAAATGAGGCAATTAGCCCTCTTTGTGCCTCAGAAGAGGGTGGAGTTTTGTATCTGTTTCCCTATAAATGATTTTATTATTTCTTTGTAAACTTGATATGAGTAAGGCTCACGCCAAAACGCGTCAGCTGTTTGATTTTTAATGCTCAAATGTAACCAATACATTTTTGCAACAAGGACTTTAGAGTTGCCGGCTCTTCTCTCTTATATATAATAATAAACATTTATTGTTTCTTTTTAACCATCATTTCTATTTTGGGTATTGTGTGACAATCAAACATCTTCTACTCCAGGCTCCCTTGTTGGAGACTTGGGGTCTCTTCTTCCCCTTTGTTTATAACGTTGTAGTAGGGATCAAAGGGTTTGGGATTATAAAGGTGCAAAGATACAACGACAAAGGTAGAAAAAAATATATACAATTTTTTTTTAACAACTTCAGCCCTGGAAAATTTGGCTGCTCAATGATTAGGCCATTTTTTGTGATTCAGCACTGCGTCGCTTTAACTGACAATTGCGCTGTCGTGCGACACTGTACCCAAACAAAATTGACATCCTTTTTTTCCCACAAATAGAGCTTTCTTTTGCTGGTATTTGATCATCTCTGTGGTTTTTATTTTTTTCGCTATAAACAAAAGAGCGACAATTTTTAAAAAATCACAATATCTTTTACTTTTTGCTATAATAAATATCCCAATTTATTTTTTTTAAAACAATTTTTTTTCCTCAGTTTAGGCCAATATGTATTCTTCTACATATTTTTGGTAAAAAAAATCGCAATAAGCGTATATTGATTGGTTTGCGCAAAAGTTATAGCGTCTACAAAATAGGGGATAGATTTATAGCATTTTTATTATTATTATTTTTTTACTAGTAATGGTGGTGATCAGCGATTTTTATCGGGACACCGATATTGCGGCGGACACATTGGACACTTTTGACACATTTTTGGGACCAGTGACAGTCATACAGCAATCAATGCTATAAAAATGCACTGATTACTGTATAAATGTCACTGGGAGGGAAGGGGTTAACACTAAGAGGCGATCAAGGGGTTAACTGTGTTCCCTAGGTGTGTTCTAACTGTGGGGGGGGGGGGGGACTGACTAGGAGAGATGACAGATCGGTGTTTATAATTAGTATGAACACACGATAAGTCTCCTCTCCCCTGAGAGAACCAGGATCTGTTTACACACACAGATCCCAGTTCTCGCTCTGTCACGAGCGATTGAGGGTGCCAGGAGGTCATCGCACCCGCCGGGCACTCGTATCGGCTCTGCATCAAGACAGCATATAACAGCAACATTCCATTAACAAAGGACCTTAACATATATATATATATATATATATATATATATATATATATATATATATATATTTTTTTTTTTTTTCATAATAAATGGTATTTTATTGGTGACAAATGTAAAGTGCTGAACTTCTTTAAGTCACTTTAAGATTTCTTGGCTGCCTTGGCTTTTAAAAATATGGAACACTTCACGAATTTGCGTGTCATCCTTGCGCAGGAGGCATGCTAATCTTCTCTGTATCATTCCAATTTTAGTATATTTTAGTATATGTCCTGCTGAACTAAATGTGCTTACTCGTAAATAGAGATGAACTTTGGGTTAAATACGAGTTCGACCCAAACTCAGCCTGTTGGCTGTTCAGCAAATGGATGAACAAAATGGGCAGAACTGACCAGATTGCCCACCTGCAGTATTACTGTGGCAGGTTGGCTCCTTTGGGCAAAACAACGTGACCTTACGTCAATTTGCCTTTTGGCCACTAGGGGGGCATGCGCAGCCAGAGGCCCCGTGGCCAAAAGGCAAAGAGATGTAAGGTAATTTCGTTTTGCTTGGGGGGGCCAACCTGCCGCAGTAAAACTGCGGCGGCTGGTCCTGAAGCGGTTAAAGAGCATTAAAAACAATATAAAGACATAAAAATGTCTGATATGATCATACAATACACAGACAGGTGAAGACTGATTAGATCTCATAGACCTCTTAGACCTCACGTTGTAATAGCGATGGTGTCAGGTTTTTTCTTTTAATATAAAACCTTCCTTTAAAAAATGATGTCCCACAATGACAATCATGTTGTCCAGAGATGTAGATCTACATTTACATCATTCACAATGAATTGATTTCCCCCTCCCCCCTGCTACTCCCATTGCAAATGACAGCTCCTCTGTTCAGCTGGAATATAAGTGCAGTGCCAGGGAACCTGGATGATGTCATTGATCAAATATGGTTATATCCATATATGGTTAATGATGAAATGTGGGATCCCAGACAGATTTTTACAAGCTTGCTCGGATTCATCATTTAGTGGCGGTAGTGATTCTGCCACTAAGTGATTGCTTACTGACTTGATCAGTTGGAGATTTGGGCAGGTGGGCAGTCTGGCCAAATCTGCCCATTTTGTTTATCCATTTGCTGAACAGCCAACAGGCTGGGTTTGGGTCGAACTCGTATTTAACCCAAAGCTCATCTCTATTTATGAGTAAGCACATTTAGTTCAAAATATGTTAAGGTCCTTTGTTAATGGAATGTTGCTGTTATATGCTGTCTTGAAAATAAGTCTATAATTGACAGTGAGTACCTGGAACCTATTTTTTTTGTGTTGGTACCAGATTGTTATATACAAACTTCCTTCTCGGATTGTATGGAGAAACTGAATATTCCCTTATAGCAGCAGATTTTAAGGAAATTTATATAAGGAGAAGATGTGTTTTTATCCCATAAAACACATTTCGTCACCACCTCTCATGCTCGCCTCCGGGATTTCTCCAGAGCTTCTCCCATCCTTTGGAACTCCCTACCCCAATCTGTCCGACTGTCCCCTAATCTATCCATCTTTAGGCGATTCCTGAAAACCCTTCTCTTCAAAGAAGCCTATCCTGCTTCTAACTAACTCTGTTTTAGGCCCCTTTCACACGAGGCGGACTCCGCTTCCACGGAGTCCGCCTCGGTCCGCCGGCTTAGCGGGAGATCTCTCCATTGATCTCCGCTGAGCCGGCGGATGACAGGTCCCTCTCTGCTAACAAAACTAATGTGTAGTGCTAAAAGTTCAACCTAAACAAAATGTCCAACCGATGAATACGGGTATCACAGAAAACGTAGACGGTCCTCGATATATGTAGGACTCATAAATAGGTAGATGTATTTTCAGTGACTTCGTGCAAGGAACATATCAAATGTGTGACATCTGAGGTGAACACAGAAGAGACGCACCACCACCAACATTAGGGAGGCTTACTGGATGGCGTGGACCCAAAAGGGCATACGCCCAACTGGGTCAAAACAGGCTTTGGTGGTGGGTATTGATGGATGTTCCAGACAAGTGATGGAGGTGAAAATCCGGAAGCAGACCAGTAGCTAGTAGGTCCCTCAGGATAATGTTGAAAAACAAGTGGCCGTAGAATGGAATTAAAAGGAGAGAAGCCAAATAGTGTAATTCTGTAAAAACATATACCAAATTTATTAAAAAAGGGTACACTCACATGAAGTACAAAAATCAGCGCTGTAAAAAGATTGGTGGCAGTGGGGTCCTACCGGACGCGTTTCGTCCTCTTAGACATCGTCTGGGGGGGTCCCCCCACTGCAGCCAGCAAGATATATATAGGCAGTGTGTCTCTATAGAGAGGGGGCCACCAAAAACCATACATAATTGCCACTTCCTGTTTACAGGCAAAATGGCCGCTCGGCGTGCGTTACACGCCTCTCTATGGGGCCGGATGTCAGTCCCGGAAGTAAAACCACTGGGGTTAATAATACACCAATGGAGCAATCAAATTATTTCATAAAACATTAAAACAATGATCAGACACCATCATATATAAATGATGAATAAATGGCTGTGCAGAGGTATTGAAAGTGAGAGAAGGCTATGCTGTGAATCGACAGACAGGGGTGCGAGCACGCACCATGATACGTTATTGCCTATATGAGGCAGTGTGCTGTGTGTCAGCCATCCAAGGTGTGCGCGCATGTCATAACGCATGGTCTGTATAGGGCATAGAGTGAGTAACGATGTGCGCGCGCATCATGCGCATGCACACACGTTAAATACACGAGACTGTGATAACAGACATTGCAGACAGCAGTCCGCCCCCCGATTAGGATAGGCTCAACGCCTAAGAGCACACCCCAAACACAGTGAACAGCCCACCACCTTGCAAGACGCGATAACGTGTGTTGGTGTGGTGGCTCCAAAGTGACAAAGATGATGGGGTCACGTGAGCAATATGTGTTAATCACAAAAACAAACACAAAAAAAGACAAAAAAACAAAAAATATGATTGTGTGTGTCAATATTAAAAAAATATTATTACGTGGAGAGATATATTATCTCTACCAGTGGGGGGACAACAAAATTATAGGATATGCATAGATGATATATGCAAATATGCAATGAATGGAGTGATTAGTGTACAGATGTGTAGTGGACTCCCCTCACGATATAGACACACCTCATACAGAAACCATGAAAGTATATAAAGATACATACAGATGAAATTACAAGCATATAAGTACAAATGTGTCAAACATGCAAAAAAGGAAATTAGTATTTAAAATCCCAGCAAAGTACTGAAAATAAAAATAAGATATAAAAAAAAATAAAAGAGAGCATATACATGAACAAGGAATGAGAGAGAATATGATAGTGGAGCCGGGCATCAAGCCGTATTGATGAAGGCATTGACGTCCAGTTCCACATTGATGCCCAGGGGGGAATAAGTACGGAGCTCATGGATCCAGAAAGTCTCCAAACGTGACACCCCTCTGGTCCTGGCTCCCCCCTCCAAGGAGGGACGTATTTGTTGATTACTACAAATTGCGTTCCATCCATTGCCCGAATATGATTAAGCTTGTAGTGTCTGGGAACAGTATGTTTGGTATCACCATTCTTAATGAGCGCAATGTGCTCTGCTACTCTGACTGCGAAAGAGCGAATGGTGCGTCCCACATACTGTTTACCACAATGGCATGTGATAAACTAAACAATATAGCTGGTGGTACAGGTACAGAGCTGCTTGATGGAGTAGCGTTTGTGGGTAACTGAAGATGAAAAAGATACAGTCTTGCGTCCTATCCCAGAGTTGTGCTGGCACACTACGCACTTTCTGCACGAGTAGAAACCTTCCATCTCGTGGAAGAAAGGCTGGCGTATGGGGCAAAATAATGACGTTTGGAGCAATCTTGCTCTGTAGGGTGGGGGTACCTCTAAAGATGACCTTGGCTCAATCTGGCAAAACCGAATTTAGGACACGATCACTTTTCATGATACCCCAATGTTTGGAGATGATGGCTCTAATCTGTTTGTGTTGAACAGAGAAAGAGGTGAGCATGGACCATTTAAAGCTGTCATTTTGTTCTTTCTTAGGTCTTTCTCTTAATAATGACTCTCTATCGGTCGCAAGAGCGTGCTGGAACTCACGTTCAACTAGACCAGGATCATAGTCCTTATCTAAGAACTTGGTTCTTAAAAGTTCCGATTGTACTTTAAAAGAGTCAATATCAGAACAATTTCTGCGCAGCCTAAGAAATTGGCTCCGTGGTACAGAGTCAAGCCAGGGTCGATAGTGACAGCTATCTGGTGGTATGAAGCTGTTACGATCCGTGGCTTTGAAGTGCCATCCGTCTGCTTTTAGCGGATCGGACCGGGTCGGATGTCAGCGGACATGTCTCCGCTGACATCCATCGCTCCATAGGCTAACATGGAGCGCCCGTTCAGGTCCGCCGTCAAAACTGACAGGCGGACCTGAACGGTCCGATCGTGTGAAAGGGGCCTTACTTCATCCATCAGCTCATCCCCCCACAGCTGTTACCTTTTGTATCAATTGACCCTTCCTTTTTAGATTGTAAGCTCTAACAAGCAGGGCCCTCTGATTCCTCTTGTATCAAATTGTAATGTAACTGTAATGTCTGCCCTCATGTTGTAAAGCGCTGCGCAAACTGTTGGAGCTATATAAGACCTGTATAATAATAATAATAATAATAATAATAATAATAATAATAATAAAGAAAATATTATTTTAAATGAATGAAACGTATCAATTAAAATTTGAACTTACTGTAAACATGCTCTCATCAAGTTTAATTAGTATTAAAGAAATATTTTAGAATGCACCAAGCAAAATGTACTTGTTAATATAGCCATCTATATGCAATATATTTGAAGCAACCCTGTAAAAAATACTTTACAAACAGTTTATAAAGAATATGTTTAATGGAATATTCTGGAATGCAGTGAGTGAAATCTTCTCTATCTTGAAGATATGGGTGGTGCTGGTGTCCTACTTTAGAATAATTTGGAAACTATGCTGCCCTCTGATCACAGTGGTTCCTCCCTGCTAAGTGATTACTTTGTTCCATAGTAGGCCAGTGGTAGGAACCATTACACCAAGCAGGGGACAAGGTCTGCAACACATCCACAGTGTTGGATACCAGTGGTGTCCAAAGCTCTTCAAGAAAGCAAAAAATTATACTAACTGCCCATTGGAAGAGTAAGTATTAATAATTAAACTTTAAACTTTAACAGTATTCATTCTCTTCCTAATACATTAGTAAAATACTACAATTTACAATGATATAGACGTAACTATAATGTTAGCTCTATATATTATAGATAATATTTTTATTTCCAAGGGTCATCATTAGGGATGAGCCAAACACCCCCCTGTTCGGTTCGCACCAGAACATGCAAACAGGAGAAAAGTTTGTTCGAACACCGTTAAAGTCTATGGGACACGAACATGAATATTCAAAAGTTCTAATTTTAAAGGCTTATATGCAAGTTATTGTCATAAAAAGTGTTTGGGGACCTGGGCCCTGCCCCAGGGGACATGGATCAATGCAAAAAAAGTTTTAAAAACGGCCATTTTTTCAGGAGCAGTGATTTTAATAATGCTTAAAGTCAAACAATAAAAGTGTAATATCCCTTTAAATTTCGTAGCTGGGGGGTGTCTATAGTATGCCTGTAAAGGGCCGCATGTTTCCCATGTTTAGAATAGTCTGACAGCAAAATGACATTTCAAAGAAAAAAAGTCATTTAAAACTGCTCGCGATTATTGCATTGCATTGCCGGTCCGACAATACACATAAAAGTTCATTGATAAAAACGGTATGGGACTTCCCCACAGGGCAACCCCGCCCCCCGTTATTTAAGAACCGTCAGAAGAGGAGACGCCAGCATGGATGCGGAGCGTCCCGGAGAAGAAGATGAAGAAGAGAAGAAGATGAAGAGAAGAGCGGGAGCCTCCCCCCATGCCATGAGTGCGGAGCGGCCCAAGGAGAACAAGATAGAAGATGCCGCGGAGGAGATGCTGGACGAGAATACCGGAGGAAGAACCAGAAGAGCCAGAAGAAGAAGAAGAAGATGAAGGAAGATAGAAGAAAGAAGAAGCATTTAAATAAATGAATTGTCAAAAACTGTCTCTTGTCATTTTTAACATTTTTGACAGTTTTTTAGTGAAATGGTAGGAGTACAAAGTTCCCCCTTACCATTTCACACAGGGGGGGCGGGGATCTGGGGGTCCCCTTGTTAAAGAGGCTTCCAGATTTCGATAAGCCCCCCACCCGCAGACCTCCACAACCACCGGCCAGGGTTGTAGAGATGAGGCCCTTGTCCTCATCAACATGGGGACAAGGTGTTTTGGGGGGCTACCTCAAAGCACCCTCCCAATGTTGAGGGCATGTGGCCTGGTACGGTTCAGGAGGGGAGGGGGCGCTCTCTCGCCCCCCCCATCTTTTTCTGCGGCCTGCCAGGTTGTGTGCTCAGATAAGGGTCTGGTATGGATTTCTGGGGGGACCCCAAGCCGTTTTTTTTTTGAAATTTTGGCTCGGGGTTCCCCTTAAAATCCATACCAGACCTGAAAGGTCTGGTATGGAATTTAGGGGGACCCCCACGTCATTTTTTTTTTACATTTTGGCCGGGGTTCCCCTTAATATCCATACCAGACCTGAAGGGCCTGGTATGGAATTTAGGGGGACCCCCACGTCATTTTTTTTTTTAATTTTGGTTCGGGGTTCCCCTGTGGGGAATTCCCATGCCGTTTTTATCAATGAACTTTTATGTGTATTGTCGGACCGGCAATGCAATAGCTGCGAGTAGTTTTAAATGACTTTTTTTCTTTGAAATGTCATTTTGCTGTCAGACTGTTCTAAACACGGGAAACATGCACCCCTTTACAGGCATACTATAGACAACTCCCAGCTACGAAATTTAAAGGGATATTACACTTTTATTGTTTGACTTTAAGCATTATTAAAATCACTGCTCCTGAAAAAACGGCCGTTTTTAAAAAATTTTTTTTGCATTGATCCATGTCCCCTGGGGCAGGACCCAGGTCCCCAAACACTTTTTATGACAATAACTTGCATATAAGCCTTTAAAATTAGCACTTTTGATTTCTCCCATAGACTTTTAAAGGGTGTTCCGCGGCATCCCAAATTGTTCGCTGTTCTGCGAACTTGCGAACAGCCGATGTTCGAGTCGAACATGAGTTCAACTCGAACTCGAAGCTCATCCCTAGTCATCATACATAAAAAAAAAATAAAAATTATTCTTTATTTTCAAACAAACCTGTTTTTGTATTCAGGTCAGGCTTGAACAGAATTATGTAGCATTTTGGGAAAAATATACAGCCAAGAAGTACAACACTTGATGCCAATATAGCAAAAATCTCCACAGACACCATGTCTTTCCCTTTAGTGCTCAGATAAGCCGGGATCATGGCAATCCAGACACAGCAGAACACCAGCATGCTGAACGTGATGTACTTGGCCTCATTAAAACTCTCTGGCAATGTTTTAGCTAAAAAAGCTATAATGAAACTCACAGCTGCCAGAAGCCCCATATATCCGAGGACAGAGTAGAAGCCGATAACTGAACCCTCGTTACACTGAATGATGATCTTTCCCTGATAAGAGTGAGTGTCTTTATCCTGGAATGGAGGAGAAATGGACAACCAAGAAACACAGATTATAACTTGAAGCAGTGAAAACATGCAAATGATAAAATTGGGCAGCTTGGTTCCCATCCATTTCCTCCAGGGACTCCCAGGTTTGGTGGCTTTAAAAGCAATACACACCATGATACTTTTGGCAAGTAGAGAAGAGACAGCAACTGAGAAGATGACACTGAAAGAGGTCACACGCAGCATGCAGGTTACATCTACTGGACGTCCGAGGAACAAGAAGACACAGAGGAAGCTCAACATGATGGAGACCAGCAGAAGATAGCTCAAGTTCCGGTTATTAGCTTTAACAATGGGGGTGTCCTGGTAATGTATAAATATTCCCAATATTAAACCAGTCAGAAAACAACAGAGGATGGAGACAGATGAAAATACTGCAACAATTGTATCATCAGTGTAGGAAAGAAATTCCACCAATTTGGGAACACATCGATCCTTCTTCTCATTTGGCCATTCATCATCAGGACATTTCATGCAATTTTCACTGTCTGAAGGAAGGAAATACAAACACAATGAGCATCTGTGCCAACGTTTCTCAGTTAAAAAATGACCCTTGTCTTACAGCTAGCAGCTGGATTTTCATCAGTGCATTGTGGGAGAGTCAAATAAAACATACTAATGCCCTTATATTGTAGAAATGTATTTCAAATTAGATAGCTAGATAGACAGATAGGTAGGTAGGTAGATAGCTAGATAGACAGGTAGGTAGGTAGATAGCTAGATAGACAGATAGGTAGATAGCTAGATAGCTATATAGACAGATAGGTAGGTAAGTAGATAGCTAGGTAGACAGATAGGTAGGTAGGTAGATAGCTAGATAGACAGATAGGTAGGTCGGTAGATAGCTAGATAGACAGATAGGTAGGTAGGTAGATAGCTAGACAGATAGGTAGGTAGGTAGATAGCTAGATAGACAGATAGGTAGGTAGGTAGATAGCTAGATAGACAGATAGGTAGGTAGGTAGATAGACAGATAGGTAGGTAGGTAGGTAGATAGCTAGATAGGCAGGTAGGTAGCTAGATAGCTAGATAGACAGATAGACAGATAGGTAGGTAAATAGATAGATACCCAAACCCCCCCTGTTCACTGGCCTTTAGCCATTCTACTTTACATCAGGGGTACTGAATTAAAATTCATGGGGGTCCCGGTCGGAAAAATTTTCTTCATGATATCCTCCACATCGCAGCCTCTCTTGCACATCATAACACCCTTCCCCACTCACACACACACACATACATGCACACACCTTTAGGGCTCACACACATCACACTTTGTACTTTTTTTCTTTCAACTTTATTGAAATGTACGGTGCATAAAAATGTACAGTTCATTCATTTTTATGCACCGCAGCTCAGTTGCGGTGCATAGAAACAGTATGCATTTTACACCGCACTGCTCAGCACTCAGGGGCATTGTTGCAGTGTGAACAAGACACATAGAAATGTTTCTATTGCCCTTGCAGAGACCTGTGTTTTGCTAGTGCAGAAATTACAGACCCCCTTTTACATCAGTGTCCTCAGTCCCTCCCTTCACATCACATCCCCCCTCATTTTAGATCACAGGCTGCCTCATCACAACCCCCCATCACAGACCCCCCCATTACAGACTGACCCATCACAGACTGACCCCCCATCACAAAATTATTATTATTATTATTATTATTATTATACAGGATTTATATAGCGCCGACAGTTTACGCAGCGCTTTACAACAACATTAGGGCAGACAGTACAAGTACAATACAATTCAATACAGGAGGAATCAGAGGGCCCTGCTCGTTAGAGCTTACAATCTAGGAGGGAGGGTCAAGTTATACAAAAGGGTAATAGCTGTGGGGGATGAGCTAATGGAGAAAATAATGCAGTTGTTAGATGGAGGCAGGATAGGCTTCTCTGAAGAGGAAAGTCTTCAGGGATCGCCTAAAAGTGGATACATTTGGAGACAGTCTGACAGATTGGGGTAGGGAATTCCAGAGGATGGGCGAGGCTCGGGAGAAGTCCTGGAGGCGGATATGGGAGGAGGTGATGAGGGAGCTAGAGAGCAGGAGATCTTGGGAGGAACGGAGATGGCGTTTAGGTTGGTATTTTGAGACTAGGTTAGTGATGTAGCTGGGGGCACAGTTGTGGATGGCTTTGTAACTTATTGTTAGTATTTTGAATTTAATTCGTTGGGCGAGTGGCAGCCAATGGAGGGATTGGCAGAGAGGGGTAGCAGACACTGATCGGTTTGTAAGGTGGATGAGTCTGGCAGCAGCATTCATGATGGACTGAAGGGGGGATAGTCTATTTAAAGGTAAGCCAATGAGGAGGGAGTTGCAGTAGTCGAGGCGAGAGATAACCAGGGAGTGAATCAGGAGCTTTGTAGTTTCACTGGTTAGAAAGGGACGTAGTTTAGAGATGTTGCGGAGGTTGAGGCGGCAAGCTTTGGAAAGTGATTGGATGTGGGGCTGAAAGGAGAGTTCAGAATCTAGGATAACACCTAGCACCCTGACATGTGGGGACGGGTGGATGGTTTTGCCATTGCTCTTCACAGAGAAGTCAGGGGAAGAGGCACGTGGGGGAGGAAATATTATAAGCCCGGTTTTGGACAAGTTGAGTTTGAGGAAGTGGTGTGACATCCATACAGATATGTCGGTTAGTAAGTTAGTGATGCGTGAGGAGACTGATGGAGTGAGTTGAGGGGTGGAGAGATAGATTTGTGTGTCATCAGCATAGAAATGATATTGAAAGCCATGAGAGGCTATCAGCTGACCCAGGGAAGAGGTGTAGATTGAAAATAAAAGAGGTCCAAGAACAGAACCTTGGGGGACCCCGACAGAGAAGGGAAGAGGAGTGGAGGAAGTAGAATTGTAAGTGACACTGAAGGTGCGTTGGGATAGGTAGGATGAGAGCCACTGAAGAGCACAGTCACGGAGACCGATGGAGTGAAGTTTTTTGAGGAGGAGGGGGTGGTCAACCGTGTCAAAGGCGGCTGAAAGATCCAGAAGTAGGAGTACAGAATAGTGTCCGTTGGTTTTTGCAGTTAGTAGGTCATTTGTGAGTTTTAAAAGAGCAGTTTCTGTGGAGTGTTGAGGGCGAAATCCAGATTGAAGGGGATCAAGAAGGTTGTTTTTAATGAGGTGGTCACTCAGTTGGTTGTAAACCAGGCGTTCAAGGAGTTTAGAGGAAAAGGGGAGCAAGGAGATAGGGCGTAGGTTGTTAAGATTGGTAGGGTCCAAGGATGGTTTTTTGAGTATGGGAGTGACCAGTGCATGTTTTAGAGCATCGGGGAAGACGCCAGAGGTGAGGGAGAGATTGAAGATGTGGGTTAGAGAGTGTAGGATGGGGTCAGAGGGTGACCGTAGCATTTGAGAGGGAACAGGGTCCAGGGGACAGGTAGTTAGGTGGGCGATAGAAAGGAGTTTAGCAACTTCGTCTGGAGTAGTAGATTTGAATAGAGGTAGTGTCAGTTGTATCTGTTGACATGGGGTCTTAGCTGGGGGAGATACCTGTAGAGTGAAGATTTCATCACGGATTGTATCAATCTTGTTTTTGAAGTGATTAGCGATTTCCTGGGCAGTGAGTAAATCAGTGGGGGGAGGCGGTGGAGGACAAAGTAGAGAGTTGAAGGTAGAGAAGAGTTTACGGGGATTGGATGAGAAGGTATTAATAAGAGTTGTAAAATAGGTTTGCTTGGCAGTGTGGAGGAAAGAATAGTATTTTTGGAGGGCAGATTTGTATTGGTTGAAGTCTTTGAGAGACTCAGTCTTGTGCCACAGACGCTCAAGAGCGCGACTACGTTTTTTGAGAATTTTAGTGTCATCTGTTTGCCAGGGTTGTAGGGGTCGAGGCCTGATTCTGCGTGTAGTAAGGGGAGCGAGCTTGTCCAGGGTGGAGGACAGAGATTTATTGTAGATGGATATGGCTTGGTTGGGGCAGGACAGGGGGGAGATTTTGTCATAGAGGTGGTCGGTAGCAGAGTAGAGGAGAGAGGAGTTGAAGTTGCGAAAGTTTCTACGGGTGACGGTTAGGCGATTGGAGGGAAAGGTGGTGGAAGACAGGGGGAGAGAGAAACTAATAAGGTGGTGGTCGGAGAGAGGAAAAGGATTGTTTGAGAAGTTGCATGGAGTGCATAGGTAAGAGAATACAAGGTCAAGAGTGTTGCCATCAGAGTGAGTAGAAGCCTGTACCCATTGCTTCAGGTCAAATGAAGAGGTTAGACTAAGAAGTTTAGAAGTAGCAGGAATGTTTGTATTAGCAGGGATGTTGAAATCACCGAGAAGGATTGTGGGAATTTCCGAAGAGAGAAAGTAGGGTAGCCAGGCAGAAAACTCATCAAGGAAAGTCGATAATGGTCCAGGGGGCCGGTAGATCACAGCAATTCTTAGGGAAGTGGGAGAGAATAGACGTATACAGTGGGCTTCGAATGATGAGAGTGAAAAAGAGGGAGGAGGGTGAATAACCTGGAAGGTGCTCTGGGGGGATAGGAGGAATCCCACTCCACCTCCCTTGCGTCCATTAGGCCTGGGGGAGTGAGTCCAGTGAAGGCCACCCTGGGAGAGGGAAGCAGGAGAAGGGGTGTCATATTCGTGGAGCCAGGTTTCTGTGAGAGCAAGTAGATTAAAGGAATTAGTGACAAAGAGGTCATGAACAGCAGTGAGTTTGTTGCAGACAGAGCGGGCGTTCCAGAGGGCGCAGGAGAGAGTGAGGCTGGTGTTGGCAAGAAGAGGAATGGAGACTAGATTGTGTAGATTGCGACTACTGCCAGAGGGTGTAGGGTGATGGTGATGGGTGTGTTGGGCACAGTTAAATAAAGTGGGCCCAGGGTTTGGGGAAATATCTCCAGCGATTAGGAGAAGCAGAAGAGTGAGGGAGGTAATATGAGAATATGATTTGTATGAGGGGACATGCTTCAGTATCCTGGGGGGTATGTTAGCAAGTGGACTTAGAGTTAGAAAGAGGTGATGAGTGCAGTAATAGGGGGAGGGGAGAAGTGAGGGTGATATGTACAGGTTGTGGGGTGGAGCAGAGGGATGTAGAAAAGAGAGTTTGAGGAGAGAGGCAGCAATTGTGAAAAGGAGGAGAGGTAAAGAGTGCATGTTTCAGAGAGGAAGATGATAAGATTAGGAAATGGGGTCACCTGCAGTCTTTTATAGTTTGCTTTGTGCAAATCGCTGAAGTGCAAGAGCGGAAGTGCCACTTATTTTAAGAACGCCACTTCTTTGGAAGAACCCCCTGTATGTGTTCCCCCGTAAGGAAGGCCTTGTTTTTATACTGTGTGTTGGGTGTGGGTTGAATCTGGCAATTAATCAATTAGGAGGGCATATTAGCAACACAGCTAGCAGGGCATAACTTTCACACCACAATCAAACTGCAAGGGGACTAAAAGGCCAAAATTGTAAAGATAAGGGAACCCATAATTTAGGTAAGACTTAATGGCTAAATAAACATTGAAATAATGTGAGCATGGCTACAGATGGAGTTGAAACAGTGGTGACAAACAGATTTACCCAATAAGCTTTTTTGCAGTCATGCAATGTTCAGTTTTAAGGTATGTGGAGATATAAACGCAGGTTTACCCAATAAGCTTTTTTGCAGTCATGCAATGTTCAGTTTTAAGGTATGTGGAGATATAAACGCAGGTTTACCCAATAAGCTTTTTTGCAGTCATGCAATGTTCAGTTTTAAGGTATGTGGAGATATAAACGCAGGTTTACCCAATAAGCTTTTTTGCAGTCATGCAATGTTCAGTTTTAAGGTATGTGGAGATATAAACGCAGGTTTACCCAAAATGACCTGACCCATCATAGACCCCCCATCACAGACTTACCTGACCCATCACAGACCCCCAATCACAGACTGACCCCCCAAATCACAGACCCCCATTACAGACTGACCACCATTACAGACCCCCCATCACAGACTGACCTGACCCATCACAGACCCCCATCACAGACTGACCCCCAAAAATCACAGACCCCATCACAGACTGACCCCCCAAATCACAGACTGACCCCCAACACAGACAGACCCCCACCACAGACAGACCCCCCATCACAGACAGACGCCCCATCACAGACTGACACCCCCCATCACAAACCCCCCATCACAGACTGACCCCCAATCACAGACCCTCATCACAGACTGACCCCCAAATCACACACCCCATCACAGACTGACCCCCATCACAGTTCTCTCTCGATATCAAACCCCCTGTCCTTTTCATAACATAACAGCTCAGCACTGCCCCCTCCCCACAGAGTCCTATCTTATTCACACAAAACATGAAGCGTGGCCGCTCTGGACAAAGGGCAGGACTTTTCATGTTAAAGGTGGGTGATTAATTGCTGGGTCCGCCCCGCTGCCTAGCAACCAATCCCCCACTTCTTAACCTAAAAAGTCCCGCCCTTTGTCGAGAGCGGCCGCGCTTCATGTTTTGTGTGACTAAGACAGGCAGTGTGGGGAGGGGTCAGTGCAGCAATATTATGGAAGAGACTGATCTGCCACGTCTTCCATGCTGTGAACATAGTGGCATCGGCAGAGGCAGGCGGGCGGGCGGGCGAGCCAGCGACGGGGAGAGGACACACAGGAAACTACTTGGCAAGGGATGCGGTTCGGGCAGAATGGCTACTGGGGCCGGACCGCGGTCCGCCATTTAGTGAGGCCTGTCTTATAGGCAGTACAGCGGTGCTCAAATTAATGGCTGCGGGAGCCGCACAGCCATTACTTTGACAGGCTGTCACTGAAATTGGTCCACTGAGCCACTGGAAACTCCCGGTAGTCCGGATGGCCGGTACATGCCTGGATAGATAGCATATGTTTTGAGTTTTTACTTGTTTCTTTGTTCTATAGCTACAAAGTAGCATAAAAATAGGACTGTTTGAATTCTCTGTATGCACTGCTTTCCTTCCAAGAGTGCCGATAAGTTAGATAGCAAGATGCCGTCTGCATATAGTTAGATTCTTATATGTAGTGACCACTCATGACAAGTGGTAAAATACTAAAAAGGATGTTGATGCTCTATAGATATGTGGAAAATAAAAATGGGAAAAAATACACAGGAAGTTTGGTATGGGCAGAAAATGGGCAGAAAATGTTAAAGACTGGGATTTTTTTTAATATATGTATTTAATGTGTGAACAAGGAAATAAAAAAGTTCCACCTGCAAGGACAACTGACCGCTGGATTCCTGCTCCGCCGCTTGACAGTTCTTAAATAGGTTGAAAGGGGGGCCATGCAAGGGCAGTGAAGTCACAAGGGGCAGAGTCATCATGTGACATCACCAGGTGGCCCCGCCCTGTACCTATTTAAGAACTGTCAAATGGTGGAGCAGGCATTCAGGGGTCAGCCATCCTTGTGGTCAGAACTTTTTTTTTCTTTTTTGGGTCCAACAGTGCCGTGGGCATCGTGAATGACGATGGATCTAAATCGGGGAATGTTGTTTTTTTTAATTATTTTTTTACATTTTTGTACCCCCATACTCATCCCCCCTGGTGGGGGGCCAGGATCTGGGACATGGGAACAAGGTGCTTTGGGGGTAGAGCCCCCCTGCCTAAAAAGCACCCCCTCATGTTGAGGACATGTGGCCTGGTATGGTTACAGGAGGTGGAGCATTTGCTCATCCCCCCTTTCCTGGACTGCCTGGCTGCATGCTCGGATAAAGGTCTGCTTTAGATTTTAGGGAGATCCCACACCTTTTTAAAAAAAATTTGGGCGTGGGGATACCCATTAAAATCCATACCAAACCTGAAGGGTCTGGTATGGATTGGAGGCACCCCCACACAGTTTATTTCACTTTTTTCAATTGCTGGCAATTTTTTTTGTTCCATTCAGCTGTCAGCGAGGAAGTCCATTGACAGCTGATGACTCATCCGTTGTTAAGGATGTGGCAGCCCACTCCTTAACAACCAGCTATTTACTGTGCCCTGATTTGGGCATCAGGAATTAGAATGCACTGTGCAGCGCACAGTGCATTGTGGGGCTCTCTGCAGGTGAACATCCTGCCGAGCACCCTGCAAATTCGAGTGTTTGCCGAACAGCCAAACTTTTGCTCAGCCTGAACTGTTCGCCCAACTCTAACTGACATTTCACTTCAGGGTGCTGGTTCCTAGGCATTGTGTGCATGGACGGTTGCAGAAAATAGGTGCCGGTCACTTTTAGGCTGAACAATAGTGAGTTTATTGCTCACTATGGCAATATGTAAGGCAAACAGACCAGCAGACTCCAAAGACAGAAACAGACAGGTAGACAGCAATACAGAACAAGGGCCTTGGGAGTGCATCCAATGTTCTGTACCTACGTATCAACAGCTGTCTCCTATAGCAACCAAAAAAAAAACACAGCACCATGCATAGATTCTTTAGATGAGTCTGTCTTGACATTTTTCCAGGCTCTACACAGCCCCCAGCTCATGGAAGAGTAACTCTGGCACTATATCTCAGAACTCCATCCCTTTCCTCATGCCTCCAAGCAACAAACAGGCTCTCTCTTGCAGAGCCTAGAGCAAATTGCCAGGCCTTAGGCTTCAGGCCTACCCAATGTAGCTGTTTCTCACCAAGGTCTGGATGGGAGGACCCTGATCACTTGACCTCCATATACTGTATATATATACACTTTCCCAGCATGCGTCAGTGGCCATGAAACTCCTACTGATTGGCAGAGAGAAGTATGCATATTCATAACCTAGATTTACTGTAGTTCATCATACTGAGGCTAAAGGTAACATTGCCACCTACTGCCAAAAGGGAGGAACCACAGCAACACCAGGCTTAGGAGAAAACCCAAAGGATCACAAAGACTACAAATCAGGCTGGTTTACTACAACCTAGTGCAGCTAAATTTGCTTGTAGTCCCTGTTTAAGACAAGGGGTCTACCTAACTATGCATAGACCATACCTGTGGGATCCCTTTGGAAGCTGGAAATCATGGTAGTAGACATCTCTAGACATGTGTGTTTTTTATTGTTCCGAATTGAAATTCGGACACATTTTTTGTTATTTGGAATTTTGGATGTATCCGAATTTCTGAATTAAAATAGTAATGAATTTAAATGAATCCCAAATAATGAAACAAGATTTCAGACGAAATTTGAATTGTTTTTGGATCAAATTTGAATAGTTTTCTAATAAAATTCAAATTCAAATTACCGAAGAGAATAAAATAGCATAGAAAATAAAGGAATAGAAAAGAATATAAAAAAATGGAAACAATAACAATCCTCCAAAAAAACGAATATAATAAATTCAAATTTGAACAGAATAGAAAATAATAGAATAGAAAAGAAGAGAATAGAAAATAATAGAATAGAAAACGTAACTATGTAAAGAATAGAATAGAACCATTTCCCACAATTTTAACCAAAATTCAACTTTCAAATAGAATACATTTGAATTTGAATAGAATAGAAAATAATAGAATAGAATAAAATAGAAAATAATAAATAGGAAAATAAAATAATATAATATATAATATAAAGAGTAGAAGAGAATAAAAAAGAATAAAATAGAAGAGAATAAATATAACAATATAACAGGTTTCCAATTTTTGAATTTTGAATAGAATAAATTTGAATTTGAATAAGAAGAAAAGAATAGAATAGAAAATAAAAGAATAGAAAAAAATAGAATATAATGGAATAGAAAGGATACACAGAAACCATCTTCCAAAAATCGAATTTCAAATAGAATACATTTAATTTCCAATGGAATTTTAATGGAATTTGATTCTAACTTAGGGCACCGCCTGGAATATACAATTTATGTTCAAACTGTTGGGTGGGGGAGGGTATAGGAAGAATAAGAGGGGAGGGGTGATCTGGGAAGGGGAAGGGGGGGTCTCAGCAGAAAGAGATTTATAGCATTTTATTTACTCGTATATTAAGCCATATAGGAGTGTCTAATCATTTTCATTAGTAATTAATAACTCTCTGTGTCTCCGTACTAAATATATATGGGGTCTGTTCCTCAAGTAGACACTCTATTGAGGAGGAGGTCAGAGGAGGAATGGTGAATCCAAGGGTACCATAGTAATTTATGTTTGTCCCAAGAGTCTCCTAGATTTGCTTGTATCTCTTCCATAAGCATGGTGTCATTAAGGGTGTCTATCCATCTGGTAATAGGGGGGATGGTTTCAGTTTTCCAAAATTGGGAAATGGTATGATGGCCTACGGACAAGAAGAACCCGAGGAGGCTTTTCTTGTGAGAGCTGGTAGATCCTGGTAGCTTGGATAAGAGGGCCATCTTGGGGGAGGGCACTAGAGATAAATTATATAAGTCATTATAAATATCAAATACCTTGTCCCAAAAAGGGCGAACTCGGTCGCACTCCCACCAGATGTGAATATAGGAGCCTTTTCCTCCGTGACAGCGCCAGCACATGTCGGACGTATCTGGGTACATCTTGTTCACTGTGACTGGATCCCTATACCATCGTGATAATAGTTTGTAGTTTTTCTCTTGTGAGAACCTGGATGTGGACGATTTGTGTGTGAGTGTGAATGAGGTGAACCATTTTTCCGGGGTTATCTCCAGACCTAAGTCTCTGGACCATTTATGCATAAAATTAGGCAGTGAGTTATATGCATGGGATTGTATGTCTTTGGAGATAAGAGACTGGAGGTGTTTGGGGGTCTGAGAGAGACTACACATATCTTCAAATGTTGTGAATGGTCTGCGGACTTGTCCGGAGAGATGAAGCATCTTACTATGTTGTGTCAGGGATAACATAGAGAGCCAGTCGATCGAGGAGGGGGTTTGGGTATCCTGTTGCGGGTGTAATTGGCCTGTGGAAGAGTGGACAAATTGACTGGCTGTGGCCATTGTTCTCTCGTATATGGACCACACTGTCCCCAGGTTCTGTATGTCGGGAGTGCTGGGTTATCAAATAAGGATGAAAGAGGGCTAGGATCTGTGGGCAGGGCAAAGGTGGCTTGTTTGCCATACCATGTGGTTAGCGCCACTATTGTCAGAGGGGATATTCCGTCAATTGTGTGGTATGTAGCATTGTATCCCCATAAAAGAGCTCTAAGGTCTACCTGCATCATGTCCTGTTCGATGACTTTTGATGGTTTGGTTAGGGGTCGCCGGAACCATTCCAGAAGTCTTGAAATTATGGCTGATAAGTGAAATAATTGAAAGTCAGGGAGACCAATGCACACAGTATTTTGTATTTAGGTTTGGGGGGATGGTGTTGCCAGATGAACTTGACCGCCAGGGAGTGAAGCGTGAGGAAGAAAGCTTTGGGAAGGAGTATGGGCAAAGTTTGAAATAGATAGAGCAATTTGGGGAGAGTATCCATTTTGAGGACATTCATTCGTCCCCACCATGAAAGCTTGAGATGATGCCAAGATTCCAGGGATCTTCTGATTTTAGTCAACAAAGGACTGTAGTTCAGGGTGTATATGTCCTGTATGTCCCTAGGAATCTCTGTCTCTAAGTATTTAATTGAACGTGATTGCCAATGGAATGGGAATTGTTTCTGGATTAGGGATGCCGTAGAAGGATTAAGGGAGATATTCAGGGCCTCAGTTTTAGTAATATTCAATTTGAAGTTGCTGTGCGCTCCAAAGCAATCAAGCTTGGAGTAATGTGGGGATGGTAATCTGCGGTTGAGTGACATATAGGAGTAGGTCATCTGCATAGAGTGATAGCTTGTGGTGAGCCGAGGGGGTGGGGATACCGTGTATGGAATCATTACTTCGAATGGCCTGGGCTAGGTGTTCTACAGTAAGCGCAAATAATAATGGCGACAACGGGCACCCTTGTCTTGTACCATTTCTGATCTTGAACGGTTCTGAGGATTCTCCGTTGGCAGTCACCTTAGCCGATGGTTTGGAATAGAGTGACATGATTTTGTTTAATAGCTTTGGGCCCAGACCTGTGATGCTTGTAGAAAAGGCCAACTTACCCTATCAGGCCTAAAGGCCTTCTCTGAGTCACACGCTAGTAAGCATGTTAGGATGTTGTGGTGTTGAGCGTATGTTATGAGATGAAGGGTTTTTGTGATGATGTCCCTAGCTTCACGGCCTGGTATGAATGGTACCGGCCTGGTATGAATCCTACTTGATCGCTGTGAACTAGGTTCTGAGGAAGTAGGGCAGTGTTTTGGGTGTATTGATGTAAGTCCAAGTCATTCAGAGAGGGTGGTGTGTTTTGCATCCCAGGTTGAGGGAGATTGTAGAGGGAGGAGTAGTAGTCTCTGAATTCGGAGACTATCTCAGAGTTTTTGTGGTTTTTTTTGTTTGGATGGTGTAGTAATGTGGGGTATGTTTTGTCTCTGTTGTCTTGGATGTATAACCTTAGCTAAATGCCTCCCACATTTATTTGCTTGGGAATAATGTATATAACGACTTTTGTTACAAGCGGTTAATGATCTATCTGTGAAGATTTGTAACAAATCCCATCATGCGTTTGACAATTCTAATATTGTCTTTGGGTCTAGTGTGTAGATTCAAGGAAAGTGGTGTTTTATGTGGTCTGTACAAGTTTTTTTCAGTCTGGAGCTGTGTTGGATAAAAATCCTACTAAGTACACATTTCAGGGTCTCCCATTTGTTCATAGCAGAAGTCTCATCTTTGGCATGGAGTTGGACAAAGCCTGTGATAGCTTTAGATACCACTGCAGTACATGCTAAGTCATTCAGTAGGTTATCACTCAATCTCCAAGTAGCCCGACGTGTACGCTGCGGTAGTCTGCCTAGTGTTATGTGAATTGGTGCATGATCTGACCATAATTTTAGACCGATCCTGCTGGTGGGATCAAGGTTTAGTAGTGTTTGGGAGAGAAAGATGTAATCTATCCTGCTATAGGATTTGTGAGCAGGGGAGTAATATGTGTAGTCTCTCTCAGTGGGATGTAAGAGTCGCCATGCATCAACTAGGGTGAGTTCCACTAGGATGGTCCGTATGTTGGTCAATGAAAAGGGGGGATATGTGACTTACTGGTGGAGGAATCCAGTCTCGGGATAATGGGAACGTTGAAGTCTCCTACAAGGATTAAATTGGGAGTCCCAAAGGTCTTCAGGCGGGCTGTCACGCAGGAAAGGAAGTGGAGCTGCTCCTGGTTTGGGAGATAAACATTAACAATTGTAAAAACTGTTGATATTTCAATTTCAAGAACAAAAAATGACCCTTGGGGTCTATTTCTGAATCGAGTACTTCTGGAGTGAAGGAGCTATGAAAGGCTACAGAGACCCCTTTTGTTTTAGCTATGGGATTGGTGCTATGGAACCATGTTGTGAAATGCTTGTCTGGTAGGGATGGGACACGTCTGAGCGGAAATGGGTTTCCTGTAGTAACAGGATCTGTGTTTTGGCTTTATGAAAGTGGTGTAGAATCTGTCTGCGTTTTTCTGGTGTTTTGAATCCTCTACAATTTAGTGAGGATACCTTGAACTCTAAGGTGGATGCCATGACATGGGGGTTATGGAGTTATATGTCAGGCTCTTGAGCGTTATAGTGTGAGGAGATGGGAAGAGGGTAGGAAAGGAGATAGGGAAAGAGAAGGTAAAAGAAAGGGAGAGGGTATATGCACTGAAATGGTGGTAGACAGAAGTGACCTATGTGCAATGCTAGTGCAAGGTGGTCTTGGGGAGGGTGTTGTAGAGAGTAGTGTGGGAAATTATTGAGTTGTGTAAGAGTAAGCGTACTATTGCTATCAGTGGAGGTATAGCTCCCTCTAGTGTCCAAATTGCAGTGGGAGGGATGGACACTACCTAGTAAATCTAAAATAAGCATTAAATACAGAGACAGTGAAGACTCTGCCAACCCTATTGGGGGGGAACGTGGCTAATCTGATTTGAGGCACTCCACCCCCGTCCAGGTAATAGTTGAAAGTTGAACAGTGAAAAATTCTGCAATTATGCAGTATAGCACTATGTTAATAAAGTAAACAAAAGTGCGTGTAACTCAACCTCCTATTTTTGATACAGTGGTAATAGTGCATAAATTATATACATTTATATACACTTACAGTGCTACAATCCTCCGTGACAAAGTAATAATCAAATATGTAAATTAAAAAAGTTAACTAAAAAAGTGATTGTTTGATTAAATCAATTCCTCCATGTAAAAGCAATAATCAAAGGAAGCCACCTGAGTGTGGATAGCCCGTTCACAGCAGTCCTATTAACAAAAAATCCCTTACCCAGAGTCCTTACTATGATTTTCAATGTTTTTTCAGGATTTCCGTGTATAATGGATCTCACATAAAATCAAAAAGAAAAGCATATCATTGCGCAATGCTAGTTTATAATAAATTCTCCAAAGGGTGGTTAATTTCACTCACATTTGTTGATAAACAACCAGCGCATATACAGTGATCAGACGCTTGTATCAATATAAGCATATATAATTTGTCCCTGAGGACAGCTGTATAAGCCGTCAAGTCTCTCTTGGTCGTTCTCCCTAAAAGAGAAAGGGAACACTGGGGATCGCTCGCCCCTCCCAGGGATCCGGGTCAGGAGAAAAGGAGAAAAAAATAAGAAAAAAAGATTTCAAAAACGTAGGTGTAATGAAAAGACAGAATCCCCGCCGGCCAGTGGGGGGATGAGTCTTCATCCAGCAGGGGATTTGGAAGCACGCGTGTGGGAGCGTTTCTTCTTAGAGTGTGTTTCCCATCCAGAGGAGAGAGGGAAGCCTGGGGTTGCCGGTCTGAGAGGCCAATCTGGTATCTGAATTTGTGGAAGTTCAAAGGTCCCTAGAAAGTTAGCCAGGTCCCCGAGCGTTCAGAAGAAGCTGATTTGACATTCAGGGATGCAGAAAGTTGGAATGGGAATCCCCAGCAGTACTTGATCTGTTTAGCTTGCAAGGTGTCTGTAACTGGTTTCAGGGCTTTCCGCATATCAGGTCTCTCACTTACCAGACCAGTGAGTCCACTTGGGCAGAGGGTAGGCTCCCTTACGTATCCGACTCGGGGTCCCTGATAGAGCAGACAGGAAGCCCACGAGTACAGAGTGGTATGAGGGCCTGGTGTATGGATTCGGAAGAGAGGTGGTCTTCCAAGCAGCAGGTAGTACACGGGAACACTGGGAACTGATGCTGAGCAGGAGCTATTAGGCTGGTCACACACAGGCAGAGGCTGGCAGCAGAGGTACAAAAGGAGCAGGCAAAAGCAGGGTCAAACAAGCCGGGGTCAGGTTCAGGCAGCAGTCAAGGAGGTCCAAAAGGCAAGCCGGGTCGAAAACAGATCAGAACTTCGGAGACACAGGAACACAGAAAGGATCACGGAACTTGGCACAAGAGCTGTTGATCAGGCAGCACCGATCAGAGATTGAGGCAGACTTAAATAGGCAGATTGGCACCAAACGCAGCACTCGTGCGCGCGGCGATACGCCCTGACGCCCGCGCACACACCAGCACCACCAGGCGTATGTGTAGCAACGCCCATAGGCGAACGCGCGCTAACGCCGCACACCACAGCCAGCCAGACTAGAAACGCGAGTGCCCCCAGGAGCACGCGCCCTAGCACGCACAGGAACGCACGCACCAACGGCGCCCAACCAGGTAACATCTCTGACAGTGCCCCCCTCAAGGGCAGACTCCGGATGCCCAGCTGGGCCATCTTCGAGGCATGAGAAGTTTTGAATGACTGCAGGAGCTCTCTGGCGTGCAAGTTGCTTTCTGACTCCCATGAGTTGTCTTCCAGCCCATAGCCCTTCCACTTTACGAGGTATTGGGTTTGGTTGCGTCTTCTTCTTCTAAAATTGCCTCCACCTCAAACTCCTCTTCGCCGTTAACTAGGATAGGCTTGGGTGGACCGATACTACGGCCAACAAAGGAATTGGGAGTGACTGGTTTCAAAAGAGACACGTGGAAGATTGGATGCATCTTCAGGGAATTAGGCAGGTCAAGTTCATAGGCCACATTGTTAATCTTCCTTTTAACCAAGAAAGGACCCAAGTACTTAGGACCTAGTTTTCTGGACGGACAGGCCAACTTCAGGTTAGCGGTGGATAACCAAACTGGGTTGCCAGGTTCCAAGACAAGCTCCCCACACCTCTTCCTGTCAAACATCCTCTTGTAGTATTCCTGAGCTTTGGCCATGGTGTCCTGTAGTAATTTGTTTGTTGAAAAGAAATCCAAGGTTTCAGACACTGCAGGGACGGAGCACTCGGGTATTGACCCAAGCAAAAAGGATGGAATGGAAGCCGTAATTGGCATAGAATGATGTTTGATTGGTAGCTGACTGCAATGAGTTATTGTAGGAGAACTCTGCAATGGGAAGCAGGGAGGCCCAATCATCCTGGGAAAATGCGGAAAAACAGCGGAGATATTGCTCCAAGGTCTGATTCGTCCTTTCAGTTTGCCCATTTGACTGGGGCTGATAGGCCGAGGAGAATGCTAACTCAATTTCCAAGGAGTCGCAGAGGGCTTTCCAGGATCTGGAGGTGAATTGGACACCTTGGTCGGAAACTATGTTTGTTGGCACTCCATGTAACCTGATAATCTCTCTGATAAAAATAGTAGCTGTTTCTATAGCAGAGGGGGTACCCTTCATGGGAAGGAAGTGGGCCATCTTAGGCAGCCTATCTACCACAACGAAAATGGAAAAAAAACCTTCTGATGGGGGAGTTCAACGATGAAGTCCATTGAAATCATGGTCCATGGCCTCTCTGGGTTTTAACAGCCTCCACGCCCTTGCCCGGCTATTCTTGCTTCTGGCACACGTATTACAAGACTCAACATACTCCTTGCAGTCCTTAACAAGATGAGGCCACCAGAAGGTACGTTGTACTAGATTGATTGTTTTCCGTGGGCCAAAGTGTCCGGCCAACTTGTAATCATGGCACAATTCTAACACCCGTACTTTCAGCTCCTCAGGGACCACAATTTTGTTTTCATACCAAAACAGCCCATTTTTGGCACAAGCTTCAGCAGGTGGTGTCATTCCCATAGAGGCCCGTCTAATTTGAGAGATAAGATCTTCTTGGAGTAGCAGGAAATTCCCAGAAGGGAGGATGGTGTCTGGAGGTAGGAATCGTGGAACATGCGCGAGAGTGCGTCAGACTTGACATTCTTGGATCCGGGTCTGTAGGTAATGTGGAATTGGAAGCGGGAAAAAAAGTGCCCATCTGGCTTGCCAAGGTTTTAGTCTCTTAGCCGTTCTCAGATATTCTAAATTTTTATGGTCTGTGTAGACCAAAATGGGGTGAGCAGCACCCTCCAGAAGATAACGCCATTCTTCTAAAGCCGCCTTAATGGCTAGAAGTTCCCGATCTCCCACGTCGTAATTCCTTTCAGAAGATGAAAGTTTACGTGAGAAAAACCCCACAGGGTACAGGAGGGCTTTGGCGCCTTGTCTTTGCGAGAGCACAGCTCCTCCCGCAATTTCGGATGCGTCAACTTCCAATACGAAGGGTAGGGCTGGATTGGGGTGTTTAAGAATAGTGGCTGAGGTAAACAAAGCCTTGAGTTCTTCAAAGGCCAGCTGTGCCTTAGGAGTCCAGCAAAACCGGGTCCCTTGTCTGATGAGTTCAGTGATGGGGGTTATTATCGAAGAAAATCCTTTGATGAACTTCCTATAGAAATTGGCGAAGCCAATAAAGCGCTGTACTCTGTACGCTGTACTTTCTTATCTACCGGTGCAGGCCAATCCAGGATAGCGGATACTTTTTGAGGGTCCATCTTGATACCCTCGGGAGAGATGACCAGGCCTAGGAACTGAATAGATTGGAGCTCAAACTCACATTTCTCGAGTTTGGCGTAAAGCCCATGTTGTCTGAGTCAGGTAAGTACGGTTCGTACATGTCTGCGGTGGTCGATCAGGGAAGCGGAGAAAACCAGAATATTGTCCAGATTGTCCAGCTGTCTTCCACTCGTCCCCCTCTCTTATGCGGATCAAATTGTAGGCTCCGCGGAGATCCAGCTTGGTGAAAACTGTAGCGGACCTCAATCTTTAAAACAGCTCGGGTACTAAAGGTAACGGTAGTCGATGCAGGGACATAGGGAGTGATCTTTTTTCTCAACGAAGAAGATGCCCGCACCTGCTGGAGATGTAGAGGGATGAATGAATCCCTTCTTTAGGTTTTCGTCAATGTAGGTTTTCAAGGTGCCCAGCTCCTGCTCAGTTAAGGGAAAAATCCTTCCAAAGGAACTTCAGTTCCGGGTAAAAGTTCTATTGGGCAGTCGTAGGGCCTGTGTACTAGGAGAGTCTCTGCCCCCTTCTTGCTGAACACATCCAGGAAATCCCGGTAGGGCTCGGGAAGAGTTTGGTAAAGCTTGGCATCGGAGTCTAAGCAAAGGCACTGAGCTGGTATCATGGGTGTTCCCAATAGACAGTGTTGTTTACAGTAATTGGAGAGAAACTGAATCTTGCCTGTGGACCAGTCAATGCTGGGATTGTGAGCTTGCAGCCAAGGCATTCCTAGGATGATTGGAAAGAGGGGAGAAGAGATGACATCCAGGCGTAAGAGTTCCTGATGTTCCGGGGCAATAGTGGCCACTAAGGGAACGGTCTCCTGGGTAACTGGTCCGGAGCTGAGGGTGGAACCTTCTGCTAGGAATACTGCAAGTCCCTGAGCCTTGGGTTGGAGAGGAATACTATGGTTTTCAACAAAGGTTCGGTCAATGAAACCGCTGCATGCTCCAGAATCAATAATGATCGGTACCGGGATGTTCCTTCCAGGTAGCTGTAACATAACAGAAAGTGTCAAATGGTTACCAGATCTGGGTGAGACAGGTGCACATAAAGAAGAGGACGGCAGGCACTCTTGTTGGGGCAGTCCCTCACAAAATGTCCTTGTTCTCCGCAGTACAGACACAAATTGAGCGCACGTCTGCACGTCTTCTCTTCTGGGGTCAGAGATGGGCGGAGCAGACCAAGCTGCATGGGTTCTGGAGCTTCCTGGGCTGGAGCAGAAGAGACGGGAGGAACTTGATTCGGAGCACTAGCAACCCTGGGCAACATCCAAGTGGGAGGTGGGTGGCCAATGGACCTCTCTGAACGTCTCTCTCTCAGACGGCGGTCAATCTGAATTGACAAGTTTATGAGCTCATCCAGCGTCTGAGGTATCCCAACACGTGCCAGCACATCTTTGAGAGGATCAGATAACCCCAACCAATATTGGTGACGCAAGGCAGCGTCATTCCACTCTGTATCAGAGCTCCAACGTCTGAATTCCACAGCATAGTCTTTGGCCACTCTGCGACCCTGCTGCAGAGAGTGCAAGGCGGCTTCAGCAGTAGCCGTTGATTGGGGGTCCTCGTATTGCTGAGACATTGCTAGGAAGAGGTCATCCAGGGAATCCAGAGATCTGGATTTTTGCTCCAGTAGACGGTGGGCCCAGGTTTGAGGTTCGCCGGACAGTAGTGATATGACAAATCCCACCTTTGTGGCTTCCAGAGAAAACATGCAGGGTTGTAAGGCGAAATAAAGTTCACATGCGTTGTGGAATGCCCGGAACTTGCAACGTTCTCCAGAGAACTTTTCGGGTGTGGGTACCCTGGGCTCTGGGGGGAGCATTACTACAGAGGGTGCTGCGGAAGGGCCGGCAGGCGCTGCTCCCTGGGGGGATGCTGAGAGGGCCTAGACCTGTCCCTCAAGTCTGGTATAGCCTTCTTGTAGGCTTTTGACTGCCTGGGTGAGACCCGCTAGGTGCCTACAGAGTTCATCCATGGGGGAGGCCCCCTGGCCGGACTCGGTCATGGCTGCCTGATACTGTCAGGTCTCTCACTTACCAGACCAGTGAGTCCACTTGGGCAGAGGGTGGTCTCCCTTATGTATCTGACTCGGGGCCCCTGATAGAGCAGACAGGAAGCCCACGAGTACGGAGTGGTATGATGAGTATGGGCCTGATGTATGGATTCGGAAGAGAGGTGGTCTTCCAAGCAGCAGGTGTTACACAGGAACACTGGGAACTGATGCTGAGCAGGAGCTATTAGGCTGGTCACACACAGGCAGAGGTCGGCAACGGGCTGGCAGCAGAGGTACAAAAGGAGCAGGCAAAAGCAGGGTCAAACAAGCCGGGGTCAGGTTCAGGCAGCAGTCAAGGAGGTCCAAAAGGCAAGCCGGGTCGAAAACAGATCAGAACTTTGGAGACACAGGAACACAGAGAGGATCACGGAACTTGGCACAAGAGCTGTTGATCAGGCAGCACCGATCAGAGATTGAGGCAGACTTAAATAGGCAGATTGGCACCAAACGACGCGCTCGTGCGTGCGCCGATACGCCCCGACGCCCGTGTACCCGCACGCGCCCGAGCGTACGCGCGCGTGCCTGGGTGCCACCCCGCACACCACGGCCTGCCAGACTAGACACGCCAGTGCCCCCAGGAGCACGCGCTCCAGCACGCACAGGAACGTGCGTACCAACACGCCAACACGCCCCGGCGTGCACCGGCGCCCAACCAGGTAACCTCTCTGACACCGCATGAGTAGGGTCTACCTTGATAGATCAGTTAAAGGCATGACAGGGGTATCATTGAACATGATGGACTCCTGGGAGCAGGCTGCTTGCATGATGTCGGCTTTCACATTGAAGAAATGTATGTGGCAGATGACATCCCTGGAGTAGGCAGGATTCGGGTTGTGGCGTTCCAGTGATCTATGAATTCTATCGATTTTGATCGGTGTCTCTTTTGGTTTGTTCAGTGGTTGATTGAACATAGTGGTGGCCGCCATTGCTAAATCTTTGTTTTCTAGTACTCCTGGAAATCCACGTATGCAGATATTGTTGCGACGGCTTCTGTTCTCCTGGTCATCCATACCGTAGAACAGTTGTTGGATTGAATTGTGTGCTCTTGCAGTATGGTGTCATGCTCAGAGATTCTGGTGACAGATTCCTCCACTGTGGCTTCAATGTCCTTAAATCTGTGGCCTATATCTTTGCGTAGGTCACTGATTTCCCTCCTATAAGATCTTTCAAGCATGCTAATGTAGGATTCAATGAATTCCTGCTTAGTGGAGAGGGCCTTAATGTAGGCCTCCATGTCCCAGTTCTCTCTCTGACTGTGAGAAATAGGAGAGGGGCTTCTGCAGTGAGGGGGACTTCTGGAGTGATTGGGCTCCGGGTCTGAGGACTGGGGGGAGTGAGGAGAGTGCACGGCCTGTACCTTGGTAGCTGCGTGTGAGCCGCCATCTTGGAAGCTGGCCTGGTCTTAGTGTCCAGTCCCCTCGTGGGGAAATAACTTCCTATTTCCCCAGATTTCTGGTTCCCCGAGGTGCGGGGGGTATTGCTGCACCCTCTCCGGCTGGTAAGCCGGGGGGATTCTGTCTGCGTCGGTGTGCTCTGTGAGACGGATGGGAGCAGGAGCTAGTCTCTCAGACGTCTTTCCTCTCCATCCGCCAGGCCACACCCCCCTGATTCAAACTTGAATGCAATTTGAGTGGAATTCAAATCAATTAGAATTGTCCATATTTGGTCAAGTTGAGTTCAATTTAATCAAATTCAGAAAATTTGAATCGATTTGAATTCAATTAAACAAAAGAAATAAAGAAAAGAAAGGGATAGAATAGAAAAGAAAAGAATAGCATGGACTAGAATAGAATAAAAAATAAATAAAATAAAAATAATAAAATAGAAAGAAGATAACCATCTTCTGAAATTTGAATTTCAAATAGAATACATTTGAGAGAAAAGAATAGAATAGAAAAAAAAAACATTAGAATAGAAAAAAAAGAATAGAACACAATAAAATAGAAAAAAATATAACGTTCCTCCAAAAAATGATCATTGAATAGAATAAAAATCAAGTTTGAATAGAATAGAAAATAATAGAATAGAAAATAAATTAGAATAAATTATAAATAAATTAAAATAAATAATAAAGATATGAAACGCTCATACTCAGATGTGGCGTACATTCAGGAAACCCATTTCAGAGAGGGTAAGGTACCAATTCTTAAGAATAACTTTTACCCCTATGCATATCATGCATTTAATAGGGCAGCTAAATCAAGAGGGGTCTCTATATTGGTTTCAAGACCAATTTCCTGACATTAATAGACAAAAAAAACAGATATAGAGTGCAGATTTCTGTTCCTCAAAGGGACGATGGGTGGCATAAAAGTGACTTTGGCCATGATATATGCCCCCAATAATAATCAATCAATTTATCTGCGCTACTATTAATAAGCTGATGAAATTTACTGACGGTAAACTTATCTTGGGGGGTGATTTTAATCTTCCCCTAGACCCGAAGATGGATACAGGGGGAAGCTCCTCGGTAGCTACAGGTCTACATAAACGAGTCTTACAAATAATGCATAATTACCAACTTACTGACGCGTGGAGAGTGTATCACCCCGACGAAAGAGACTACACCTTCTATTCAGTTCCACATAAAGCATATCCTAGAATTGACTTATTTTTCACTCCACAGAGTATGTTAACGGTGGTTAAAGAGGTGGCTATAGGGAGTATTACATGGTCAGACCATGCCCCGGTCTCACTGACATTACCTATGAATGAGTATTCCTCTGACAAGAGGAGACAGTGGCGACTGAATGAGAGTTTGATGGAAGATAAGATGATGGTTGAGGATGTTATTAAGGAATTGCAGTATTATTTTTAATATAATACTGTAGAGTAGGGATGAGCCGAACACCCCCCTGTTCGGTTCGCACCAAAACATGCAAACAGGCAAAAAATTTGTTAGAACAAACGAACACCTTTAAAGTCTATGGGACACGAACATAAATAATCAAAAGTGCTAATGTTAAAGGCTTATATGCAAGTTATTGTCATAAAAAGTGTTTGGGAACCTGGGTCCTGCCCCAGGGGACATGGATCAATGTAAAAAAAGTTTTAAAAATGGCAGTTTTTTCGGGAGCAGTGATCTTAATAATGCTTAAAGTGAAACAAGTTCTTAAATAATTTCTTAAATAATGGGGGGGCGGGGCCACCCGGTGACCCCGCCCCCCTCTGACGCACGGTGACTTGACTGGAGTTCCCTGTGGCATTCCCCGTGACGCCACAGGGAAGTCCCGTCAAGTCACCGTACGTCAAAGGGGGGCGGGCTCACCAGGTGGCCCCGCCCCCGTTATTTAGGAAACGTCAGAAGAGGAGAAGCGTCACACAGCGGGAGCCTCCCTCCATGCCACCATGGATGCGGAGCGGCCCGGAGAAGAAGATGAAGAAGAGAAGAAGATGAAGAAGAGAAGAAGATGAAGAGAAGAGCGGGAGCCTCCCTCCATGCCATCATGGATGCGGAGCGGCCCGAGGAGAAGAAGGGAAGAAGACACCGACGCCGTGGAGGAGATGCTGGACGAGAACACCGGAGGAAGAACCAGAAGAGCCAGAAGAACCAGAAGAACCAGAAGAAGAAGAAAATGGAGGAAGAAACTGAAGGAAGATAGAAGATAGAAAATAGAAGATGGAAGAAAGAAGAAAGAAGAAGCATTTAAATAAAGGAATTGTCAAAAACTGTCTCTTGTCATTTTTAACATTTTTGACAGTTTTTTAGTGAAATGGTAGGAGGGGGGAGGGCCGGGATCTGGGGGTCCCCTTGTTAAAGGGGGCTTCCAGATTCCGATAAGCCCCCCGCCCCCAGACCCCCACAACCACCGGCCAGGGTTGTGGGGATAAGGTCCTTGTCCTCATGAACATGGGGACAAGGTGTTTTGGGGGGCTACCCCAAAGCACCCTCCCAATGTTGAGGGCATGTGGCCTGGTACAGTTCAGGAGGGGGGCGCTCTCTTTTCCTACGGCCTGCCAGGTTGCATGCTCGGATAAGGGTCTGGTATGGATTTTTGGGGGGACCCCACGCCGTTTTTTTTTTTTTAATTTTGGCACGGGGTTCCCTCTTAAAATCCATACCAGACCTGAAGGGTCTGGTATGGAATTTAAGGGAACCCCCCACGTCATTTTTTTTTTTTTTTTTGGCCGGGGTTCCCCTTAATATCCATACCAGACCTGAAGGGCCTGGTATGGAATTTAGGAGGACTCCACACATAATTTTTTTTTTTAATTTTGGTTCGGGGTTCCCCTGTGGGGAATTCCCATGCCGTTTTTATCAATGAACTTCTATGTGTATTGTCGGACCGGCAATGCATTAATAGCCGCGAGTAGCTTTAAATGACTTTTTTTCCTTTGAAATGTCATTTTGCTGTCAGACTGTTCTAAACACGGGAAACATGCGCCCCTTTACAGGCATACTATAGACACCCCCCAGGTATGAAATTTAAAGGGATATTACACTTTTATTGTTTCACTTTAAGCATTATTAAAATCACTGCTCCCGAAAAAACGGACGTTTTTAAAACTTTTTTTTGCATTGATCCATGTCCCCTGGGGCAGGACCCAGGTCCCCAAATACTTTTTATGACAATACCATGAATATAAGCCTTTAAAATTAGCACTTTTGATTTCTCCCATAGACTTTTAAAGGGTATTCCGCGGCAGGACCCAGGTCCCCAAACACTTTTTATGACAATACCATGAATATAAGCCTTTAAAATTAGCACTTTTGGTTTCTCCCATAGACTTTTAAAGGGTATTCCGCGGCATTCGAATTTGCCGCGAACACCCCAAATTGTTTGCTGTTCGGCGAACTTGCGAACAGCCGATGTTCGAGTCGAACATGAGTCCGACTCAAACTCGAAGCTCATCCCTACTGTAGAGGAGACAGATGCAGGGATAATCTGGGAAGCGCACAAAATGGTAATAAAAGGGGTACTCATTAAGCATGGTTTCCAGAATGAAAAAGGAAAGGGAGGCCCAATTGACACAACTACTGACAGATATACAAATGTTAGAGTCCCAACATAAACAGAACACGAGGTGTACGGGGGAGACAGAACTCCTTAAATTGCATAGACAAGTGACAGAGTTACTCCAACATAGAGCTAAGGCAGCACTTCAGAGACTCCGGAAATATTATTATGAAACAGGAGACAAATGCGGCCAGTCACTGACTAGAGCTTTACAGGAACAGAGGACTCAATCCTATGTCCCCCACTTAGTGGACCCCGAAGGTAGAAAAGTACACCTTCCCTCCCAGGTTGTCTCGACCTTCCGTAGATTTTACCAATCTTTATATAATTTGCCTACCAGATCACAACCTCAAAATATCATGGAGGAATATATTTCCTCTTCAGGTATTTCTCAAATGACTGAACAGATTCGAGAAGAGTTGGATGTTGCTATTACCTTAGAGGAATTGCAAGAGGCCATCAGGACATCCAAACCCGGGAAAGCTCCGGGTCCAGATGGCTTTACACATAAATGCTACCAAACACTATTCCCTCAGTTGGGTAAGATGGTACAAACATTTAATGCAATGGGACATGGGACAGGATTTACTCCAGAAACCCTGAAAGGACCCATCAATATGTGGCAGCTATCGCCCCATTTCATTATTGAATGTAGATCTTAAGTTATTCACAAAATTATTAGCCACACACATACAACCACATTTGACTGCATTAGTACACCCAGACCAGGTAGGCTTCGTTCCAACGCAGGAGGCCCGTGATAATACCATTAAAATTTTGAATCTAGTCCACATAGCAGGTCATTCTAAAACATTCACTGTGTTCCTGAGAACGGATACCGAAAAGACATTCAACCGGGTCAATTGGTCTTTTATGTTCTCGGTCCTACGATATGTGGGTGTAGGGAAGAGGATGGTAGGGTGGATCTTGAGCATATACACAAGGCCGGAGGCACAAATAAAAGCAAATGGAGTTCTATCTGAACCTTTTTCTATCTCTAATGGCACCCGCCAAGGGTGCCCTTTATCACCACTCCTTTTTGCTATCACAATAGAGCCATTTCTTTGTAAGGTAAGGCAAAACCCCGATATTAGGGGGTTAATAACTGGAGATTTACATCATAAAGTATCCGCATATGTGGATGATCTTTTATTCTGCCTTACTAATCCTGTTATATCTATGCTGAACCTACTAAGAGAATTGGACCAATATGGTGCACTGTCCAATTTAAAAATGAATATGTCCAAGTCAGAGGCAATGGGTGTATCTATAAATCAATCAAGCCTCCAAAACTCTGCGCTTAGGACGTATAGCAGAAAAAAGGGGGGGGGGAGGGGGGGGGGAAGAAGAGTAATGCAGATGGACAGGTGATGCAGAGGGATGGAAGGGGGGAGGAGGGAAGGAAGAAAAGAAAATAGTAAGGTATGCTGCCTCCCCAAGTTAAGTCCTCAGAAGGACTAACATGTAATGGATTGTGGGGAGCCAAAAGGGGAGCACAGGAGTCACGGATTTACCTCTGCGGGCACCAAAGTCACTAAGCTGTTGGAACTTTCTTGCTGCTATTTAAAACTGGGACGCACCACTTGAGATTTTACTCTCTTTTTTTGCAATTTTTATGCCATTTACAGTTTTTGGTTCTTTGGACTTGATTGCACTATATTGCACTTTATTGCACATTTATATGTTGGACTGCACGGTCATATATATACGTATATGTGGCACATATATGTTTCTACATTGTTATATGTATATGTCACTAATTTTGCATACATATAAGTTGGATTTATCACATCAGCTGCTCAACAGCAGCACCTAGTGGCACTATTTGACATTATCTGTTACACAGAGGTATATGCAATATAATAGGGGTTGCATATACATATACACATACTTTTATTGTTTTTTTTGATTTATAAAATATGGGTTCACCGAGTAAGAGTTATACAGTCTTCAATTTTTGTGTTTGGAATACTATTTAACTTATCGGGTATAGTCACTGTCAAACGCACATAATTAATAGTTCACATCTCACAAGGAAGCGCCATACCCCCACCTACAATCCAATGGGTGTATCTATGACTACGACTCAAATGAACACTTTAAAAATGAATTTTAAGTTTGGATGGACCTATATGGGCATCAAATAACTGGGCACATTAATTCCACCTAAATTGGACCAAACCTTTGAGTTGAACTTCCCACCTCTACCGAGTAGAGTGAAAGTCTTACTCTCTAAATGGCAGCAGGGCCTTTTCTCTTGGTTCGGTAAATGTAACATATTAAAAATGTCAGTATTGCCTAAATTTTCCTATCTTTTTCAAACTCTACCCATTCATATACCCCCAGAATTCTTTAAACAGACTAATAAGATGATAACTGAATTCATTTGGGCCCAGAAAAGGCCCAGAATTCAACGCCATTTAATGACAATGCCTAAACAAACAGGGGGGGTAGCGGTACCCGATATGCAGAAATATTATCAGGCGGCTCATATATATCATACTAGTAGACTGGTGTAGGCATGCAAGCTTTAAAATATGGCCAAAAATCGAGCAATCACAGTGTGAGGTCCCATTGCATCGTGCGGTTTGGTGCTTTGGAGACCTGAGTTCAGCTCTCAAACAGCACCCAACCTTGGCCCCTTCCCTGCGTATTTGCTCCCGAATATGTTCCACCACTTTATTATCATCTGCCAACTCCCCTTGTACCCTATTGTAGGGAATGCTTGTTTCCCTCCAGGACTTCAGGAGGGACCCTTCAGGAAACTTTCAGACTCACAGTGTTTTCAGGCCTCGCATTTTATACAAATAGCGACTGGGAAATGGCCCTTATTACCTGAACTAACCTCATCCAATGACCGTTTCTGTCTTGATTTCTGGAGTGGAGCCCAGTTGCGACATTTCCTTAACACTCTCCCACCTCCAGACAGATTTCAACGAACATTGACACCCTTAGGACAACTATGTGAGGGGATGGAGCCTTGCTCTCATTTAATCTTGCAAATGTATGCACTACTGGTTGCCCCCCAAGAGGATTATGTCCTTTCATATATAAGGAAGTAGGAAATTACATTAGACAGGATGTTCACCCAGGCACAACATAGGCAGATAGTAAATCTTGCGTTGAAATCTTCAATATCCACAAGAATCCAAAAAACTAATTTTAAAGATGGTACCGTACACCCTCATTACTTAATAAATTCTTTCCGGAGATCACGGACAAATGTTGGAGGTGTCAGGAGGAAAGAGGGACTCTACTCCACGTTCTTTGGTTCTGCCCAAAACTGGAGTACTTCTGGAGGGAGATACGGCGGATAGCACAGAAATTTACTGAGTATAACCTCCCAGAAGATCCAGCCCTATTTTTGTTACATGTCTCTAACATACCGGGGGAAACATACCGTAAATAATTTTGCGCCATCTTATTAACATGGCTAGATCATGTATCTGACTGCAGTGGAGAGATACATACCCTCCCACAATTCTTACATTGGTCACACAAATTGAAGAGGTTAATAGGATGGAGGATTTGCTATTATCGGCTCAAAATCGAAAGGAGACATATTTAGAAACTTGGGGCCAATGGAATAGAATGGAATAGAATAGAATCTAACCATTTCCCATAAAATTAACCATTTTTTGAAATTTCCAATTTAAAATAGAATCAATTTGAATAGAAAAGAATAGAATAGTATAAAATAGAAAATAGTATATAGGAAAATAAAATAATAGAATAAAAAAAGTGGAGACTAGAATAAAAAGGAATAAAATAGAATAGAATAAATATAACAACATAACCGTTTTCCAAATTTTGAATTTCAAATAGAATAAATTTGAATCTGAATAAGAAGAAAAAATATAGTATAGAATAGAAAAAACATTAAAATGTAATGGAATAGAAAGGATATACAGCAGGGATATGCAAATAGTGGACCTCCAGCTGTTGCAGAACTACAATTCCCATGAGGCATAGCAAGACTCTGACAGCCACAAGCATGATACCCAGAGGCAGAGGCATGATGGGACTTGTAGTTTTGCAACAGCTGGAGGTCCGCTAATTGCATATCCATGATATACAGTAACCATCTTCCAAAAATCTAATTTCAAATAGAATAAATTTGATTTCCAATGGAATTTGAATGGAATAAGATTCAAACTCGAATGCAATTTGAATGGATTTTGAATCAATTTGAATTTTCCAAATTTGGTTGAATTGAGTTCAATTCCATCTAATTCAGAAAATTCTAATTGATGTGAATTCAAAGAAAAAAAACAAATTCCGAAAACGAATTAAACAAATACCATAAATTTAATTAAACAAGTTTTTGTAAATAACGAACCAAAACAAAACATTTTTTTAGTTCTGTATATTGTCTAGACACCTCTACTCCAGTGATCTCCATTAGCTTCTGGGTCCTGTGCTGAGCAGCTGCCCTGCTGCAGGAGCAGGGCTGTCTTTAAGGCAGGGCAAAAGGAGCAGCTGCCCTGGGCCCTGTCATTGTTGTGGCGCCCAAAGCAGCTGCCTCATACTTGCCAACTATCCCAGTTTAAATTCCTTCATCCCTTGAGGTTTTAGTCCTGTGCTGTGTCCTGATATCTCAGTGTGAAGTTCTTTTACTAATGCTGCCCAGCTCTGCCCTATTGTTTGTACAGATGACTCACCTGCAGACCCTGTGTTTACATGTAAATACAGGCATTCACATGTAAATAATGGTTGCATTCATACTGTATGTAAATAGCAGCAGACTGGCAGCATTCATATGTAAATAGAGGTGGTATTCATATGTATATCATGCCCCCTGAGGTCAGATCCACCATCACCTATACCGAAGAGGCATGCTTGAAAGTTTTGCCTATAACTGTGGTCATTAAGCCTACCATCAGCCTGTTCTGCAAAGGTAAGCAAATTAGTGTGTGTGTGTGTGTGTGTGGGGGGGGGGGGGGGTAGTGTGGGGTGTGCAGAGGTAGGCAGGGAAGGAATTAGTTTGGGGTGCACAAGTGAGCAAGGAGCAATGTACAGAGGTAAGGAAGGTGGATGCAAAGATGAAGAGAGGATGCAGGTAGAATTAAAGGGGAGGGGGGTGGGAGAGGTTTGGGGTGCAGAGGTAGGCAGGGGTTTTAGGATGTAAAGGTGTACTGACAGGGTGGATAAAGATGTAGGTCACCTGTAGGGCAGCCTAATTATATTAATGGGCTGCTCTATGTGGCAAGAAGAAAGCTATTGTTGAAAGAAAGCCATAAGAAGTCCTGTTTGCAGTTTGTGAGAAGCCATGTGGGGGACACAGCAAACATGTGGAAGAAGGTGCTCTGGTCAGATGAAACCAAAATTGAACTTTTTGGCCTAAAAGCAAAACGCTATGTGTGGCGGAAAACTAACACTGTACATCACCCTGAACACACCATCCCCACCGTGAAACATGGCGGTGGCAGCATCATGTTGTGGGAAATCTTTTCTTCAGCAGGGACAGGGAAGCTGGTCAGAGTTGATGGGAAGATGGATGGAGCCAAATACAGGGCAATCTTAGAAGAAAACCTTTTAGGCTGCTTTCACACTGAGGTGCTTTACAGGCGTTATAGCGCTAAAAATCCCCAGTGCTTTCACACTGGAGCCGTGCACTGGCAGGATGCCAAAAAAAGTCCTGCAAGCTGAATCTTTGAGCGTTGGTGGTGAAGCACCGTGTGACAGACTCACCCAGGACAGAGGCTATTGGAGGGGACTGAACGCAAGCCTCTTGCCCACCGATTATGGGCCCTAGCATTTGGGGGAATGGTGCTCTCTGTGAGCTGTATGCCTGGGGACCCTGGGGTTGGTGTTACTTTGGATTCAGCTCCATGTCCCCCCAAAACACACAGACTCTGGAACCCGTTATATGCCATATTAGAATGATAAGACTGAATTATACTGTTGGGACACATCCTGTGAGGAGATGCTAATGTCATCAACTCCACTCACCTGTCTGATGTCAGCTATAATGGGTTTAATATAAATAGGTTTAGTCTAGGTTCTAAGGGGAATTCAACTCATTGTTGTTTGTTCTAATTAACCCTGTGTTGATGTTTATGGTAATGTATGTTAATTGAATGAGCTGATCACATTGTCCTCTATACAATGTAGGAGACGGGACGACTCCTATTGGAGCTCATGTTAATTAGGTTAATTAGGTTAGCTTTGAGTCAGCCTGGTGTATAAATGTGTGTGAGATCTCAAATAAAGAGTTAGTTCTGATGTACTCCAAGACTGGTGTTGTCTAGTTCTTGGGGGTTCCTATAGCCAGATCCATTGGACTTGTGTTCCAGAACTTAGGAAGCGGTATACTGACGGAAGCACTCAAGCGGAGTGTGGGACGTTCCGTGACATTGGTGGCAAGCAGCGGGAAAGCATCCTGCAGTCTGGGAAATCTAAACCTCCACCTGGATCCAAGATCAGCATAGCAGACTTCAGTCACCCCAGCGGAGATATGGACCTGGCATCAGAGTTCCCGGGGCTGCTGCGGATCATCCTTTCAACATACACCAGAACGGTGTCTGAGGATGAATACCTGGAGCTCAGGCAGCTGATTCGGGTGAAGCTCTGGATTGGAGCCCTTCAGCTCGCTGGTATTAAACAGGGCAAGTGCTTTCCAACCCAAGAGCAACGGGCCAGTGACCAACGGGCATTGCGGAAAGCATTCCTGGGAGAGCGACCCCAGGAGCATTTGGGTGACTGAGTTGGACAGGCTGGTCCAGCAGGAGATAGAGCTGGACAATCGTTATCAGGCTCTGCAATGGCACGCAGAGGAGGGATATTTAGGGGAGACAACAGAATGCTCTCCGGAGGGATATGACTTTGGCGGCCCTGGATTGCTGTGGGAGAGTCTTACAGATCATTTTATGTTTGGCGATGAAGGGGAACCTGACCTTGAGGACCTGAGAGAATATAGAGAGTCTATGCTTGGTCTTGCAGGGGTCTCAGAGCTCAAACCTGATCTGGACCATTTGCTAAGGAAGGAATAGCATCTGGAAAGGGCATACAGGAAACTGCTAGAACAAGTTCAGCAGCATGCCAGAGAATCGGCAGTGGAAAATCTGAAGATTGCCATCCCCAAACCTGAAGTGCTGACCACAGGGCAGAGCTCTGCTAACCTCTGCCCAGAAATGATAGCATCTTCTGGGTTCCATGGACAGGAGATGGTGAACCTCTATCCCCAGACATCAGTTGCAGAGACATGGGATTTGGTAGACTTTTCTGCTGAGGAAGAACAACCTGATGAGCCTCCAGCAGAAGAGCTGCTATCAGGGCCAAAGTTCACTGTGTTCTGCCCAGCACCAACAGTGGCTTCGGCCGTCTTGAGAGAAGAGGTAGTCGGCCTTTCTCCCACAACACTGACAGGGACATGTGATTTTCTGCCAGCAGCATCTATTGAGTTAAAACAAACTTCTCCGGCTGAAGATCTGGTAAGTGAACAGAGGGTCCAAGACCTCTGTCCCACACTTTTACCAATTCCAGAGACTGGGGATTTAATAGACGTTTCTGTAGAGGAGGAACCACCTGGCAAACCCCCAGCAGAAGTGCTGGCAACCAGACAGAGGGTCCAAGACCTCTGCCCCACACCTGCAGCAATTGTGGGGGCTCAGGGTGAGAAGATGGCAATCACTTCCCAGCAGCAGATACAGGGGGAGAAGGGAGAGGAGGTGTGTGATGTCCCTCCCCAACAGTTGGCCAGGGTGGAGGAAGCGGGCTTTCCTCCCAAGCAAAGATCCGTGCACCTGGGAGACAGTATCATCGACATGTCGTCCCAGCAGCCAGATGAGGGAATGGAAAAGGAAGCAGCCGGCTCACCTCCTCAATGGCAGCTACACAGTTTGGGAGTGGAGGAAGCCAGCCTCCTGCCCCAACGGTTAGCTGGAGCGGAGGATGCGGAGTCCCCAGCAGAAGTGCTGGCAACAGTGCAGAGTGCTACCAACCTCTGCCCAGCACGGGCAACAACTACAGAGTTCCAGGGAGGTGGGGCAGTCGGCCTCCCTCCCCAACAGTTAGCTGGAACAGATGGTGTGGGGTTTCCAGCAGAAGGGCTGGCAACAGGGCCGAGGACTGCTGGACTCTGCCCTCAACTAACAGAGGATGGATTTCCTGTGAAGGTGGATGGGACTTCAGTCTCCACCTGTATACCCCAGGGATGCTGGGCAGTGGGCCCAGATCCCCAACAGCATGACAGAGTGAGCCCAGTCACCCTGTCTTCTCTCCAGCGGCAGAAAGGACTCCAGGGAGAAGGGCCAGTCCAGGCCTCTCCCCAGCGGCAGATATGTTCTCTGAGAGAGGCAGAGGTTGGCTGGGTGAGTAATGCTTTGTTTGGAACAATTTATTTGGGGTACTGTGTGGGTACAGGCATTAGAGGACTGGAGCTACTTACTAACTTCGGAGTCAACTCGTCTGAGGTCTCCTCCTGTGTTAGTCTCCTGCTGAAAGGGGAGAAATGTGACAGACTCACCCGGGACAGAGGCTATTGGAGGGGACTGAAAGCAAGCCTCTTGCCCACCGATTATGGGCCCTAGCATTTGGGGGAATGGTGCTCTCTGTGAGCTGTATGCCTGGGGACCCTGGGGTTGGTGTTACTTTGGATTCAGCTCCATGTCCCCCCAAAACACACAGACTCTGGAACCCGTTATATGCCATATTAGAATGATAAGACTGATTTATACTGTTGGGACACATCCTGTGAGGAGATGCTAATGTCATCAACTCCACTCACCTGTCTGATGTCAGCTATAATGGGTTTAATGTAAATAAGTTTAGTCTAGGTTCTAAGGGTATTCAACTCATTGTTGTTTGTTCTAATTAACCCTGTGTTGATGTTTATGGTAATGTATGTTAATTGAATGAGCTGATCACATTGTCCTCTATACTATGTAGGTGATGGGACGACTCCTATTGGAGCTCATGTTAATTAGGTTAATTAGGTTAGCTTTGAGTCAGCCTGGTGTATAAATGTGTGTGAGATCTCAAATAAAGAGTTAGTTCTGATGTACTCCAAGACTGGTGTTGTCTAGTTCTTGGGGGTTCCTATAGCCAGATCCATTGGACTCGTGTTCCAGAACTTAGGAAGCGGTATACTGACGGAAGCACTCAAGCGGAGTGTGGGACGTTCCCTGACACGCCACTATTAGGAGCGGTGTATACACCGCTCCTACAGCGCCCCTGCCCATTGAAATCAATGGGCAACGCCATTGCAGCAGCGCTTTGCGGGTGCATTTAACCCTTTAAAAGGGCCCTGCTAGCAGCCGAAAAGGGCTGCAAAAATGACCGTAAAGCAACGCTAAAAATAGCGGCACTTTACCACCAACACCCCAGTGTGAAAGTAACTTTAGAGTCTATGAAAGACTTGAGACTGGGGCGGAGGTTCACCTTCCAGCAGGACAACGACCCTAAACATACAGTCAGAACTACAATGGAATGGTTTAGATCAAAGCATATTCATGTGTTAGAATGGTTCAGTCAAAGTCCAGACCTAAATCCAATTGAGAACAAGGCAAGACCTGAAAATTGCCTTTCACAGACGCACTCAATCCAATCTGACAGAGCTTGAACTATTTTGCAAAGAAGAATGGGCAAAAATATCACTCTCTAGATGTGCAAAGCTGATAGAGACATCCTCAACAAGACTTGCAGCTGTAGTAAAAGGTGGTTCTACAAAGTAATGACTTAGGGGGGCTGAATACAAATGTACCCCACACTTTTCACATACTTATTTATAAAATAAATTGACAACCATTTATCACTTTCCTTCCACTTCACAATTATGTGCCACTTTGTGTTGGTCTTTTACATAAAATCCCAATAAAATAAATGTACGTTTTTGGTTGTAACGTGACAAAATGTGGAAAATGTCAAGGGGTATGAATACTTTTTCAAGGCACTGTACACTTCAACCACTTGCCAACTGCTGCACACCAATATACATCGGCACAATGGCAACGGTGGGCAAATGGGCGTACCTGTATTGGGATAGCAATATAGCAGATAGCAGCAAGACTGTGCCCGTGGGAACGGCGGACTCGATGTCCACGGGTCTCCCGGCGACCGTGTCACGGAGCCGCAGAACGGGGAAGTGCCTATGTAAACAAGGCATTTCCCCATTCTGCCTTGTGTCATGACAGAGATCACTGCTCTCTGTCATCGAGAGCAGTGATCGCTGTCATGCGATTTGAAGCCCATCCCCCCACAGTTAGAATAACTACATAGGACACACTTAACCTCTTCACCGCCCCCTAGTGGTTAACCCTTCCCTGCCAGTGTCATTTACACAGTAATTAGTGCATTTTTTTAGCACTGATCACTGTATAAATGACAATGGTCCCAAAATAGTGTCAAAAGTGTCCGATGTGTCCGCCATAATGTTGCAGTCCCGATAAAAATCGCAGATCGCCGCCATTACTAAAAATAAAAAAAAACTATCCCCTATTTTGTAGACGCTATATCTTTTGCGCAAACCAATCAATATACGCTTATTGTGATTTTTTTTGTACCTAAAATATGTATAAGAATACATATCGGCCTAAACTGAGGAAAACATATTTTTAGGGGATATTTATTATAGCAAAAATTAAAAAAATGTTGCGTTTTTTCAAAATTGATGCTCTTTTTTTGTTTATAGCGCAAAAAATAAAAACCGCAGAGGTGATCAAATACCACCAAAAGAAAGCTCTATTTGTGGGGAAAAAAGGACGTCAATTTTGTTTGGGTGCAACGTCGCACGACCGTGCAATTGTCAGTTAAAGCGACGCAATGCCGAATCGCAAAAAGTGCTCTGGTCAGGAAGGGGGTAAAATCTTCCGGGGCTGAAGCGGTTAACTATAATGTACAAGTCCAAATTTTACCAGAAATGTTGGAGATCTCTCCTTCTGGACATGGGAAACACTCATAGCAACATTCATGAATTGAAGATCCAAACATTTTTCTGCTGCCAGGTAAACAGGGATCTGAGCATCGAGATACCGGAACCTAAAAATCAGATATTATTATTATTTTGTAGAGGTCCATCAGGTGCAATGAAGCTACATCATACAAACTAAGAACAACAGCATATATAAATTCAACACTTCATATACCTGATATGTGCCTGCTGTACCATGTACTTGTATGAGAATGTGCCCGGTTCTCTTTGTCTTTGTATTGCTTTCTTTATGTGAAATCCCTGGTGTTCCTGCTAGTCCCTCTGCTTTCATAATAAAAACCAAACACACTAAGGAGGAGAACACACAGTGGTCAGTTCTCTAGCTGCGCTGGGCACTCCTCCAATGACCAGACTTGTCCTCACATGCCTCATCCCCCCTGTTGTACAGTTAAAAGGTCTTTAACCCTAATGCATTCTCTACTTTAAGGTAAAAAAACTTTTACATGCAGCTCACCCCACATCCTCCCTTAAATACTGACCTGTCCAGCACTGTCTGCAGCAGCTCCTCTCCTGGGTCTCCCAGGCTTGGCTAACAGCAGCAGGAACCATTGGCTCCTGCTGCTGTCAGTATAAACCTGTAAGCAGAGAGTAGGGGGTGGGACCAAGCTAGGTTGTGTGTCTGAATAGATGCAATCAGCCCAGATGGGGAGTGAATCCACATGAGTGACACTCAGCAGGAGGAACCAGAAGCTCCAACAAAGGACCTGACAAGATGAGGATCGAGGCTGCTCTATGCAAACCCATTGCACAGAGCAGGTAAGTAGAACATGTATGTTATTTTATGGGAAAAAAAATGAAGGTTTACAATCGCTTTAACAGGCGAAGCATAGAGAAGAAATTGGAGGGGAAGGGCGAGTGACGGAGGGTCCACAGAGGATACAGGCTTTAAGCCGGGCAAGAAAAAGGGCTAAGGGCTTTTTCTATTTATTATTTTGTGTTAATAGGGTTTTTTTGAAGTCTTTCTTTTTTTAAGTGCAGCATTCCCTGCTTACTGACCATCTGCTCTTGGACCTACCTTTTGAAAGAAAAAAAGTGTAAGAACAATGTACACCTAAACCACCTAATATTATGTAACTCAAATTCACAGGACCCTCTCTCTTATTTCCATAGATTAAATAAGGTTAGGCATACACCAGTTAGGCCTTATTCCTGAATAAAACTATATGACTGCTGGTCACTTTAACTCTTTAACCACTGTATCTTCTGTAGTATCTTTATTGTTGTTGTAAAGTTCCAGGCTGTGGTCTTTGTCTCTGGTAATTTTAGGCCTGACCATGCTAATTAAAATTTTCCGGCTGTTGGCCAATTTTACACTGTTGTGACATCTGCTGTCTCTTAATTCTTGTAGTATCTTAACTTTACATAGGCTATCCCCCCTTCTGTCCATCATGAATGCTGCTGCCAAACTCGTCCACCATATCAACTTCTCTATGTCTGCTACTCCTCTCTGTCAATCCCTCCACTGGCCTCGGCTCACCCAATGAATTCAATTCAAAATACTAACAACAATTTACAAAGCCATCCACAACTCGGCCCCCAGCTTCATCACCAGCCTAGTTTCAAAATACCAACCTAATCTTTCTCTTCATTCCTCCCAAGATCTCCTGCTCTCTAGCTCCCTCGTCACCTCCTCCCATGTGTCAGAAACCATGAATTAGACTGAGACAGAAGTACAGTTAAATCACACTTGTTTAATAATAATAAAAAAAAGGTAAACAGAGTAAACGTAGTCAAAACATAGTAAGAGTTCAGGAACTGGAATGGATAGTCAGACAAGCCAAAACGTCAGGGAGCCAGAAATGAGCGTAGTAGAACAGCAAGCAGGATCTGGAGCCAGAAGAAATGTCAGCTTGCTGCCGTGTCTGAACAGGGGCGTGCATGCAAGCGCCCTGGTCTGGTGCTGGTAGATCCCTGACATTGCCCCCCCCCCAGGGGCAGCATCCGGATGCCCAACAACCTCTTCTTCTCAGGATGAGTAGAAAAATAGGCGCGCACTAAACGCCTAGCATGCACATTACTGTCCGGTTCCCACGAGTTACTTTCTGGGCCGTAGCCTTTCCACTTGATTAAGAATTGGTTTTGCCCTTGCCTTCTTCTACAATCAAGGATAGCCTCAACCTCAAATTCCTCGCTGCCATTAATTACAACAGGTCCAGGAGGTCTAGTTCCTCTAGCAGGAAAGGGATCAGGTACAGCAGGTTTGAGCAGAGATACATGGAATACCGGATGAATTTTAAATGAATCAGGTAAAGTCAGTTCATAAGATACTTCATTGATTTTCCTTCTAACTGAAAAGGGTCCCATGAATCTAGGTGCCAACTTCTTAGAAGGACAAGCTAATTTGATATTAACGGTAGAAAGCCATACCTGGTCGCCAATCTGTAAATTCAGCTCCCCCCTTCTTTTCCGGTCGAAGATTCTCTTACCATCTGCCTGAGCCTTGGACACTGTTTCCTGCAACAACCGGCTGTTGTGACTGAGGAACTCCACTGTACTTTGTACTGCTGGAACTGAAGACTCTGAAAGGAAATCAGGTAGAAAGGTTAGGTGAAAGCCATAATTGGCGAAAAAGGGAGATTGACCGGTGGCAGAATGTTTGGCATTATTGTAGGCAAATTCTGCTAAGGGTAGTAGAGATACCCAATCGTCTTGTGTGAAAGATGTGAAACATCTGATGTATTGTTCCAGGGTCTGATTAGTCCTTTCTGTCTGACCGTTCGTTTGAGGATGATAGGCCGAGGACAAGGCCAATTCAATTTTTAGGGTTTCACACAGGGCTCTCCAGAAACGTGAGGTGAATTGAACCCCTCTATCAGAAACTATGTTTACAGGTACTCCATGAAGTCTGATGATCTCCTTGACAAATATATGAGCAGTTTCGGTGGCAGACGGGGTTCCCCTTAAAGGTAGAAAATGAGCCATTTTGGTTAGACGGTCCACTACTACAAAGATGGCTGAGCACCCTTCAGAACATGGAAGTTCCACAATAAAATCCATAGAAATCATTTTCCATGGTCTGTCGGGTACAGGCAACGGTTTCAATAGGCCCCAAGCTCGATTCCTGGATGACTTATTCTGAATGCAGATGGGACAGGAACTGACATACTTTTCACAAAAGTCTTTCAGATTGGGCCACCAGAATGTACGCTGCACTAGTTCCAGGGTCTTGCGGACTCCAAAGTGGCCCGCCAATGGATGATCGTGGAGAAGTGTCAAAACCCTGACCCGAACATCTTCAGGAACAAAAATTTGGCTTCCCTTCCAGAACAGACCATCTCTACTTACTAAAGAAATCCCAGTAGGCCTGGCTGACTCAGAGGATGCTTCCTTAATCAGGAAAGTAAATCTGTTTGTAGCAGTAAGAAACTGTTTGCGGGTAAGATGGTGTCAGGAGTAGATAAGTCCTTAGGATTGTCGTGCATACGTGATAATGCATCCGGTTTAATATTTTTTGAGCCCGGACGGTAAGTGATATGGAAGGAAAAACGTGAGAAAAACAGAGCCCAGCGGGCTTGTCGAGGCTTCAGCCGTTTGGCAGATCTTAAGTATTCCAGGTTTTTATGGTCAGTATAAATTAGTACTGGATGCATAGCCCCCTCCAACAGGTACCTCCACTCTTCCAGTGCAGTCTTAATGGCGAGAAGCTCACGGTCACCAACGTCATAATTCCTCTCCGCAGGGGAGAGTTTACGGGAGAAGAACCCTACAGGATGCATTACTTCTTTGCTACCTTTACGTTGTGAAAGAATCGCACCTACCGCAATCTCGGAGGCATCAACCTCTAAGATAAACGGTAAAGATGGTTCAGGGTGACTGAGGATGGGTGCTGAAGTAAACAGTCTTTTGAGGTTTTCGAAGGCGTCTTGGGCAAGTTGGTTCCAGGAAAAACGGGTATTCTGTTTGGTTAACTGCGTGATGGGTGCAATTATGGCTGAGAACCCCCTGATGAACTGCAAACCGCTGAATTCCCTTCTTGTCCAGGGGTACCGGCCAGTCCAGAACAGCGGAAACCTTTTGTGGGTCCATCTTGATGCCTGTTGCAGAGATTATTAACCTCAGAAATTGAATGCTCTGTTGTTCGAACTCACATTTCTCCGCTTTTGCGTACAGACTGTGTAAGCGGAGACGACCCAACACCCTGCGGACATGTTCTTGATGCAATTCACGGGATTCTGAGAAAATCAAGATGTCATCCAAGTATGCGATTACAAACACATCTAAAAAGTCCCTGAGGACATCGTTAATCAAGTGTTGAAAGGTCGCAGGGGCGTTGCAGAGTCCAAAGGGCATGACCAGATATTCATAATGCCCGAATCGGGTTCGAAATGCTGTCTTCCACTCATGCCCAGCCCGGATAGGGATCAAATTATATGCCCCTCTCAGGTCAAGTTTAGTGAAAATGACGGCAGTCCTTAATTTTTGGAAGAGTTCAGGTATCAAGGGTAGAGGATACCGATTTTTGACCGTGATTTTGTTTAGTTCACGATAGTCAATACACGGACGGAGAGACTTGTCCTTCTTAGTGACGAAAAATATTCCGGCACCAGCTGGAGAGGTAGAGTGGCGTATAAAACCCTTGGCCAGGTTCTCATCTATATATGTCTTTAGTACTTCCTGTTCTTTCTCTGATAATGGAAAAATGCGTCCGAATGGTATTTCGGATCCTGGCAGCAATTCAATGGGGCAATCATAGGGGCGATGGGGTGGAAGAGAGTCTGCTCCCTTCTTACTGAAAACATCAATGAATTCATGATATTGTTTAGGTATGACCTGACAAAGTTTCTGGTCGGTGTCCAAACAAAGTAGGGTGGAAGAGGAAACCAATCTTTCTTAAAACAGTGTTCTTGACAGTAAGAAGATGAGAATTTCACTTCTCCAGATGTCCAATGAATGTATGGATTGTGGGCCTGCAACCAAGGAATGCCCAGGATGATGGGAAACATAGGAGAGGAGATGGCATCAAGAACCAGCAGTTCCTTGTGTTGGGAGGAAGTAGAAGCAGGCAGAGGCAGAGTTTCCTGGGTTACTTGTCCAGATCTGATGCGGGATCCATCAGCTAGAAATACAGCGAGTCCATGGGTCTTGGTTCGTAACGGGATGTTATGCTGGCTGGCAAAGTTTGAGTCAATAAAGCAACTGCATGCTCCGGAATCAATGATGGCGTTGATCGTTATTGTCCTTTCTTGCAGCTGCAAAGATAGAGGAAGGGCAATGTGGGTAGAATTCGCAGACAGAGCAGAGAGACTGGTATACACAGAAGACGGGCACTTACTTATTTTGACTGGACAGTTCAGGACATAGTGCCCAGTCCCACCGCAGTAGAGGCACAGATTGAGTTGCCGGCGTCGGGCCCGTTTTTCAGGCGATAAGGCAGGTCGCATCAGTCCTAATTGCATAGGTTCTGCAGAGTCAAGCGTGGCATTAGCTGGATTTGAACTGGATGGGGATACATAGCGAGTTGCAGGAAGTGGTGCTCTGGCTGTCATCCAAATTGGGCGGGATTGTAGAGCAGATCGTTCAGATCGACGTTCCCGGATACGTCGGTCGATTTGAATAGTCAAGTTAATCAAAGCCTCAAGAGTATTTGGTACACCCACTCGGGCAAGTTCATCCTTTAGCCCTTCAGATAGGCTCAAGCGGAACTGGTGACGCAGGGCCGCATCATTCTACTGAGTGTCCGCGCTCCAACGTCTAAAGTCCATGATATAGTCCTCCGCAGGTCTGCGGCCTTGCTGGAGCGCGAACAGAGCTGATTCAGCTGTGGCAGTCTGTTGAGGGTCTTCGTATATTTGCGCCATGGTTTCAAAGAAAGAAGATAAGGACTGGGTTAGTGCTGAGTCCCCCTCAAGTAGACGATGAGCCCAAGTCTGAGGTTCCCCTTGTAGGAAGGAGATCACGAACCCCACCTTAGTGGCTTCCAGTGAGAAAGTTCGGGGTTGCAATGCGAAGAAGAGCTGGAAGGCGTTGCGAAAGGCCCGGAACTTGGCCCAGTCTCCAGAGAATCTATCAGGAGTGGGAACCTTTGGTTCAGGTGGAAGCATTACAACGGAGGGACCAGGAGCCGTCTGTGCCGGGGTTGCGGCTGAGGAGGAGGCCAGGGGGTTAGGCCCTGCAAGGTTCTGGACTTGTCCCTCCAATCTGTTGTAGTTATTGTACGGCTTGAGTGAGAGCCGCAAGATGGGTGCATATTTCTTTCAATGGAGAGGTATCTCCTGCAGGCTCAGTCATGGCTCCTTCGTACTGTTAGGTACCTGGTAGGAGAGCCTGACTGTAGGAGAAGACCTCTCATACAACGCTGGTTCCGGAGCCACTGGAGTGGGGACAGTGGTCTCCTGAGCACAGTGGGGTAGGAGTGCCTGTTGGAATATAGTCTCTGATGTAGAGGCGGAGATCCCTCCTGGGATGGCAGGACTGCAGGTGAGTGGAGACTGGAAACAGCAGCAGACTTGACACACTGGAGGTGAGAGATCACAGGAGCTAAAGCTGAAGGTGCAACAGCAAGTAGAGCGGCAGGCACAAGCAGAGTCAAACAGTCCGGGTCAGCAGGTAACTGGCACAGGTAATCACAGCAGGCAAAGGCAGAGTCGGTGAACAGGCAGAGGTCGGCAACGGTAGCAGATACAGATAGCAGAATGGTCAGGCAGGCCGGGTCGGGATTGGAGCAAGTCGGATGGTCAAACAAGTCGGGTCAAATCAGGTAGCAAACAATCAGATACAGGTTCAAGCAGAATCACAGAGCTGAGACGAAGCAGCGATGTTCCCATGGAACAGGGGAACTTTTATGCGCTAAATGGCGCCAAACCGGCGCTAACGCGAACGCGCATACGCACCCGTGCCGCGCACCCACGCGCGCCCGAGCGCCGCGCTGATGCACAGCAACAGCAGCAGCTTGCTGCCGTGTCTGAACAGGGGCGCGCCGGCGCATAGGCGCATGCAAGCGCCCTGGTCTGGTGCTGGTAGATCCCTGACAGAAGGTCTAATGCGTAAGCCACTGGGTTAATCCTGCAAAGAATACAGAAAGGCCCAATAAACCTATGTGAACTTCAGTTGGAGTCTAGCAAGCAGCAGGAATGTGATGTGTGCAAGCAGCTCAGGGCAACCTGTCCCTGCTGCAGGGGAGACATTCGGCTACACAAAGCAGTCTGACTGAAACACAGAGTAATGTTTTGTTAGCGGGTGTGTCAGTCAGACTGCTTTGTGTAGCCGAATGTCTCCCCTGCAGCAGGGACAGGTTGCAGTGAGCTGCTTGCACACATCACATTCCTGCTGCTTGCTAGACTCATGGGACTTGCATATACACAGGTTTATGTGCTTCTACCCGGGAAAGCCGATTGTTGGTGATCACAGACGAGATCCAGAAAAGCTGTACAGCATTTATCCAGTCCATATGGAATTTAGGCTCGCATGACCTCCTGTAATTAAAAGGATCAGCTTCCCTTTGCCAAGAGGAATTGATTATTTGTGTGTTCACAAGGACTTTTCTTATTATTATTATTATTTGCGCTGCACTAGTAATGTTTTATAGTTTGTTATCTAGGTTGGTGAATCCTTATAGTGTTCAGCTTGCATTTCTTTTCATATTATAGTATTGCGCTGATTGTCTCTAGTTTAGCATGGAGTCTGTACCTATCATTAGCATGTTGCAAAGCCTCTTGGACTTGTGCCCAAGTGGAGCGAAGAACACGTAGATGCTCCTCTAATGCAGGAATACTCTGTGGAACAAACGAGTCAGGCAACATGGAAGGTTGGAAACCATAGTTTACCATTAGGGATGAGCCAAACACCCCCCTGTTCGGTTTGCACCAGAACTTGCGAACAGGCAAAAAATTTGTTCGAACATGCGAACACCGTTAAAGTCTATGGGACACGAACATGAATAATCAAAAGTGCTAATTTTAAAGGCTTATATGCAAGTTATTGTCATAAAAAGTATTTGGGGACCCGTGTCCTGCCCCAGGGGACATGGATCAATGCAAAAAAAGTTTTAAAAACGGCCGTTTTTTGGGGAGCAGTGATTTTAATAATGCTTAAAGTCAAACAATAAAAGTGTAATATTCCTTTAAATTTCATACCTGGGGGGTGTCTATAGTATACCTGTAAAGGGGCGCATGTTTCTCGTGTTTAGAACAGTCTGACAGCAAAATGACATGTAGCGCTGTCAACTGTTGTTTCTAGTTCTATGTGTATTATTCAGTACAATAGTTGTGTTAGTGCCATCTTGTGGACAATTGATAAAGCACAATAAGTTTACGTCTCAGGATTAAGTGACATGGAAGTGATTCACTGTTTACTTCGGAACTGTAGCTTTGACCCATCCACAATGCTCCTGGACAAAGTCAGAACTGAACTGCATTGTGGGAGGATATAAAAGGGTAAGCAGCGGCCATTTTAGGTCTCTTGTTCCTGGGACGCGTGGCCTGTCAGCAGGTCTCTGTGGGTGTGTGTGTCCCACGGGGTTGCAGCCTACCTTGCAAAGGAGCGGAGCAGCTGCAGTATCCTGCCATTTGCATCGCAGTGAACTGGACAAGAGACGTGATTGTTCCGGAAGACCCGTGGGGAGATAACCTAGGACTCCCGGTCGTTTGTGAACGGAACAGTGTGACGGCGTGGTGGTGCCTCCATACGGAACTGAGAACTGCTGAACCGGAGACATCCATCTGCCTGGATCCCATGTGGTGAGAGGGTTGATACCCAGAAGTTTAATTGAGTATTACACACACATCTTTAGAACTGTACAGAGTGTTGCTGGGACTGATAGTCCCACGGAACAAGTTAAGTCTGAGAGTATTACATCCAAATAGACTTCAGCATTCAAGAGCGGATGTTAGATGTTTTGTTTCTTCATATAAAGACACCTAGTCACTCATTTGGATTACAATTGTTTTAGTGTGTTATACTACACTGTGTAACGCCCAGGAGGAACCTTCTATACGGATTACAATTATAAAAGCTAGCGAAGACTGAAGATGTCTGGACTGCCTTTTTCATTGCAGGGCCCTGCATTTTAGTATAGTGACTTTAAAGTCTAGAGCAGGGGGAGCTCCCAGGTATAGATTCATACCAATATATATATATTTCTGTGATTGTTATTGATTGTCATATCATTTCTTATACTATCACACTACATTGGTGTGATAGTATATTTATTGAAATAACTCTTTATATAAATATATTACTTATTCAAAGAAAGAAGTTACTTTTGGTCAATATTGAAGTTTGTGTGCAGTGTTGTCATTTCTCCTACAGGTGGAGCTACCAGTACCCAGGTAGAGGTAATCTTAATTGTAAGTGTATATTGTGGGTTAAAGTTAATGTTCATATTATTTCAACACTGCACTATAGTTGTGTCAAGGGGAGTGAACAATTTAAGAAGAGTGTAGAGCAAAGAGGACAGGCCCGTTTAAACCAGCAGCTCCACCGTGAGTTATTGCTACACATTTCATAGGAAAAAAAGTAATTTAAAACTACTCGCGGCTATTAATGAATTGCCGGTCCGACAATACACATAAAAGTTAATTGATAAAAACGGCATGGGAATTCCCCACAGGGGAACCCTCGAACCAAAATTTAAAAAAAAATGAGGTGGGGGTCCCCCTAAATTCCATACCAGGCCCTTCAGGTCTGGTATGGATATTAAGGGGAACAATGGGCAAAATTTAAAAAAAAATGGCGTGGGGTCCCCCAAAAATCCATACCAGACCCTTATCCGAACACGCAACCTGGCAGGCTGCAGGAAAAGAGGGGGGGGGACGAGAGAGCGCCCCCCCTCCTGAACTGTACCAGACCACATGCCCTCAACATTGGGAGGGTGCTTTGGGGTAGCCCCCCAAAACACCTTGTCAGGTGGTTATGGGGGTCTGCGGGCAGGGGGCTTATCGGAATCTGGAAGCCCCCTTTAACAAGGGGACCTCCAGATCCCGGCCCTCCCCCTGTGTGAAATGGTAAGGATTGTACCCCTACCATTTCACAAAAAAAGTGTCAAAAATGTTAAAAATGACAAAAGACAGTTTTTGACAATTCCTTTAATTAAATGCTTCTTCTATCTTCTTTCTTCTATCTTCTATCTTCCTTCGGTTTCTTCCTCCATCTTCTTCTTCTGGTTCTTCTGGTTCTTCCTCCGGTGTTCTCGTCCGGCATCTTCCTCCACGGCGTCTTCTTATCTTCTTCTCCTGAAGCCGCTCCGCATCCATGATGGCATGGAGGGAGGCTCCCGCTGTGTGACGCTTCTCCTCTTCTGACGGTTGTTAAATAATGCCCCCCTGCCCCCTCTGATGCACGGGGACTTGATGGGACTTCCCTGTGGCATTTCTCGTGATGTCAGAAGGGGGCGGGGTTATGTAACGGTGACCCCGCCCCCTCTGACATCACGGGGAATGCCACAAGGAAGTCCCTGTCAAGTCCCCGTGCGGCAGAGGGGGCGGGGTCAATGCCTGGCCCTGCCCCCGTTATTTAAGAACTTTTCAGAAGAGGAGAAGCGTCACACAGCGGGAGCCTCCCTTCATGTCATCATGGATGTGGAGCGGCCCGAGGAGAAGAAGGGAACAAGACGCCGTGGATGATGCCGGATTAGAACACCAGAGGAAGAACCAGAAGAAGAAGAAGATGATGGAAGAAACCGAAGGAAGATAGAAGAAAGAAGATAGAAGAAAGAAGAAGCATTTAAATAAAGGAATTGTCAAAAACTGTCTCTTGTCATTTTTAACATTTTTGACAGTTTTTTTGTGAAATGGTAGGGGTACTTTAGTACCCCCTTACCATTTCACACAGGGGGGAGGGCCGGGATCTCGGGGTCCTCTTGTTAAAGGGGGCTTCCAGATTCTGATAAGCCCCCTGCTCACAGACCCCCACAACCACTGGGCAAGGGTTGTGGTTATGAGGCCTTTGTCCCCATCAACATGGGGACAAGGTGTTTTGGGGGGCTACCCCAAAGCACCCTCCCAATGCTGAGGGCATGTGGCCTGGTACGGTTCAGGAGGGGGGGGCACTCTCTCGTCCCCCCCTCTTTTCCTGCGGCCTGCCAGGTTGCATGCTCGGATAAGGGTCTGGTATGGATTTTGAGGGGGACCCCACACCATTTTTTTTTTAAATTTTGGCATGGGGTTCCCCTTAAAATCCATATCTGACCTGAAGGGCCTGGTATGGAATTTAGGGGGACCCCCACGTTATTTTTTTAAAAAATTTGCTTCGGGGTTCCACTGTGGGGAATTCCCATGCCGTTTTTATCAATGAACTTTTATGTGTATTGTCGGACCGGCAATTCATTAATAGCCGCAATTAGATTTAAATGACATTTTTTCCTTTGAAATGTCATTTTGCTGTCAGACTGTTCTAAACACGGGAAACATGAGCCCCTTTACAGGCATACTATAGACACCCCCCAGGCACGACATTTAAAGGAATATTACACTTTTATTGTTTGACTTTAAGCATTATTAAAATCACTGCTCCCGAAAAAAAAGCTGTTTTTAAAACTTTTTTTTGCTTTGATCCTTGTCCCCTGGGGCAGGACCCAGGTCCCCAAACACTTTTTATGACAATGCTATGCATATAATACTTTAAAATTAGCACTTTTGATTTCTCCCATAGACTTTTAACGGTGTTACGCTGCTTTCGAATTTGCGGCGAACACCCCAAATTGTTCGCTGTTCGGCGAACTGGTGAACAGTCAATGTTCGAGTCGAACATAAGTTCGACTCGAACTTGAAGCTCATCCCTATTTGCCATAAATGGGGACAATCAGGAAGCAGAATTCAAGGCACTATTGTGAGCAAACCCCGCCCATGGTAAAAGGTCTGACCAGTTGTTATGATGTTCAGAAATATAGCAATGTAGGAAATGCTCCAAGGACTGATTGGCTTGTTCTGCAGCCCCATTAGACTGCAGATGATACACAGAGAAGAAAGCAAGCTGAATTCCCAACTGTGCACAAAAGGCTCCCCAGAACCGAGACACAAACTGACTACCTCTGTCTGAGACAATCACCTTGGATAGCCCATGTAAGCGAAAGATCTCCCGAGCAAAAATGAAAGCCAGTTCATTAGAAGTGGGCAACTTCTTAAGTAGAATAAAATGGGACATTTTCAAGAAGCGGTCAACCACCATAAGGATAACTTTATTGCCCTGGGAGTTGGGTAACTCCACAATGAAATCCATAGACATGTGGGTCCATGGTCTTTCTCCATTGGGTATGGGTTGTAGGAGGCCCACTGGAAGGTGTTGTGGAGTCTTACTCTGAGTAAACACGGAACAGACAGCTACGAAGGTCAAAGAAGCAGTCACAAGGTTTCTCAGGAGGAGCATGGACCTGAGCAGCAAGAATTTTGTCACCCAAAGGAGAAGTGAGACTGGTGCGAACCATAGCCAGAATACGATCAGGAGGAATTACAGTGACCGGAACCGACTCCATCTTGGAAGTGGAGGAAAATTGTTGAGACAAAGTGTCAGCCCTTACATTCTTAGTACTGGGTAAGAATGAGACAATGTAGTTACTAGACAAGAAAAGAGCCCATCGTGCCCTTCTGGGAGAAAGGCATTGAGCCTCAGGCAAGAATGTGAAATTCTTATGGTCAGTAAGAATGAGAACCGGCCCAGTGGTACCTTCGAGGAAATGTCTTTATTCTTTCAGGGCTAAAATGATCGCCAACAGCTCTCTGTCACCCATCTCGTAATTGCATTCCACAGGTGACTATTTCTTGAAATAGTAGTCACAAGGATGCCTAGCGCTCTCAGAGGTAGGACATTGAGACAGAAGGGTGCAACTCCAGTCTCAGAAGCATCAACCTCAAGGATAAAAGGTAACATAGGATCGGGATGTGCCAACACAGGAACAGAAACAAAGGCAGCCTTGAGACTCACAAAGGCCTTAATGGACTCCGGAGACCAACTCTATGGGTTACCGTCCTTTCTGGTCATATCAGTCAGGGGCTTGACCAGAGACGAGAAGTTACGAATAAACTTCCGATAATAGTTGGCAAAGCCAAGAAAATGCTGCAGAGGATGTAAACCCACGGGTCAGGGCCACTGTAGGACTGCTGAAAGTTTCTCTGGGTCCATCGAAAAACCAGCAGTGGAAAAGACATAAGCCAGGAATTTTACCTGTTCATGATGAAATTCGCACTTCTCCAATTTACAATAGAAATTGTTCTCTCTTAGTTTCTGAAGCACATGACAGACATCTGTGTGATGGCTCTCCAGGGACTTGGAAAATATGAGGATATTGTCGAGATAAACCACCACACATAACTGCAACAAATCTCGGAGCACATTGTTAATAAATTCCTGGAAAACTGCGGGGGCGTTACAAATGTATGAAACACAGTTTTCCACTCGACGCCCTCCTTAATCCTCACAAGATTTTATGCCACTCTCAAATCAAGCTTTGTGAAAACTGTTGCTCTCTTAAGGTGGTCAAATAACTCTGTAATCAATGGAATCGGGTAGGCATTCTTAAAGGGGTTGTAAAGGTAAAAATTTTTTCACCTTAATGCAATTATATGCATTAAGGTGAAAAAACTTTTGACAATACCGCCGCCCCCCAGCCCCCCCGTTTTACTTACCTGACGCGTCGAATCTTCGCTGCTCGTTCTCGTCATCTTCATTGCAGCTCAGCCTGGTCGCTGATTGGCTGCAGTGGATGGATTGAAAGCAGCGCAGCCATTGGCTCGCGCTGCTGTCAATCACATCCAATGACGCGGCGCGCTGGGGGGCGGGGCCGAGTGATACAGCGAGCGGCTATAGCCGCCGGCTGTATCACGGGAGCGCGCCCGCAAGCACTCACCACCATGCGAGGGAGCTTGCATTAAGGTGGTTAATGCTTGCGGGGAGGAGCTGAAACAGCCATCGAGGGACCCCAGAAGACCAGGTTCGGGGCCACTCTGTGCAGAACGAGCTGCACAGTGAAGGTAAGTATAACATGTTTGTTATTTAAAAAAAAAAAAAAATTTACCTTTACAACCCCTTTAATCGTGAAACGATTGAGACCCCTATAATCAATACAGAATAGAAAATTCCCCTAAGTGGACTTTACCGGCACTTTGCTAAAAAAATATATATATATATGTATATTTACGTAATAATTGTATGTGATAGAGTATAAAAGTAAAAGGATTTTTATTTAAACATAACATAGCTTAAGAACATAATATTTCATAAATTCCACAAAGCATATTACATAATTACATAATTAATAGTGTGGTATTTTTCACAGAACAGTAAGTTGTGCGGGTGCTCTTTTTCACACCCGACACGTTTCGGAATAAACAATGTTTTTGTCCTTCTTCAGGGGTGTAGCAAAAAAGAGAACAGTTTGTTTCGTAATATGCTAAATTGAGTTCCTTTAAAAATCCAAAACTGGAATAGCATTGGGCATTGTCGCTGGTGCAGTTAATATAAGAACATCAAGATTAGTGCTGAATGGTATCAACTGGAGGTGGTCCCAATTTAGTGGGGTACAGTGTCTCACCTATCCCCGTCCCTCCCGGATGCGTGCAGGCTAAAGTGACTACTGAGGCAAAACAGAAAGGATCTCCTATTTAGCTCAGGTTTGATGTTTGCCAGCCGCGCATCCCAGCATCCAGTGTGCACAACGCCAAGACAACCAGCTTCAGGCCTGAAGAAGAAAATGGGGTCCTCACTGCCATACGGAATACACTACAATTTAAACTACATCAATCCATCGCAGACCCCCACGGCCGTTTCCTGATCCTCCTATGCAACATTAATCAAATCACCTACACTCTGGTCAACGTCTATGGACCAAACAAACAGCAAATACGATTCCACAAACAACTCTACAAAAAAATACTACGACTCCGAAAGGGGAGGCTTCTTTTTGGAGGTGACTTCAACGTAATTGGAGATTCCATATTGGATACTACTTCCGCGTATTGACTTCTTCCTTGTTGACAAACTCACCCTCCAGGATGTGGCGAACTCTGAAATTGGAACCATAACATGGTTGGACCATGCACCCATCTCCTTTACTGTGGGAAACTGCAGACCTAGACCACACCGAATATGGAGACTTGATGCCTCCCTCATCTCTGATCCTAGCATAGTTCAAAAACTCAATATCGAACACCACTCCTATTTCCAAACGAACAATCAACCGGACATTGATAGGTTTGTACTTTGGTCGGCATATAAAGCCTACATGCGTGGCGTCCTAATTAAACTCCATAGTAATGTTAAAAACCAGAGGTCTAAGCAAGTTGACGAGGTCCTTTCCGAAATTACCCTTCTTGAAAACCAAAACAAACTGAAAAAAAACATTGTTTATTCCGAAACGCGTCGGGTGTGAAAAAGAGCTCCCGCACAACTTTCTGTTCTGTGAAAAATACCACACTATTAATTATGTAATTATGTAATATGCTTTGTGGAATTTATGAAATATTATGTTTTTAAGCTATGTTATGTTTAAATAAAAATCCTTTTACTTTTATACTCTGTCACATACAATTATTACGTAAATATACGTATATATATTTTTTAGCAAAGTGCCGGTAAAGTCCACTTAGGAGAATTTTCTATTCTATATAGTTGCATCTGGATGTGGCACAGCCCCGGTTCACCTAAGGAAGCAAATCACCCCATATTGACCTATAATCAATACAAGGTCTCAGTTCACCACTCTTCTTCTTCACAAAGAAGAAACCAGCACCAGCAGGAGATGAGGATTTGTGAATGAAACCTTGAGAAAGTACATCTGCAACGTACTCCTCCATGGCCTTATCCTCCAAGACAAAGGGTAAACCCGGCCACGAGAGGGTATGGCACCAGGTTGAAGGTCAATTGTGCAATCATATGACCGGTGTGGAGGCAAACTACCGGCTTGACCTTTGTCAAAGACATCACTAAAATTGCGGTACTCCTCCGGCAGGGAGGAGAGTGAAGAGGTTCACAGGACCTTGGCTACCTTCCGGAAGCATGTCTTACTGCATTGTGGAGACCAGGAGAGAACCTCAGCATGGAGCCTATCAAAAGAGGGATTGCGCCTCTGTAACCAAGGATAACCAATAACCAGCGGAAACTTAGGTGAGGAAATAACTTGGACTTGGATTATCTCATGGTGAAGAGCCCTGCGGCCATGGACAACGGAACAGTCTCATGAGTCACATGGGCAGGCTGTAGAGGTCTCCCATCAAGAGCTTCAATGGCAAGTGGAGTGTCACGCAGCTACAGTGGAATCGAGTGCTTCAATACAAAGACAGCATCGATGAACAGGCCTGCAGCCTCAGAGTCGATTAGAGCCTGTATCTCAACAGACGATTTAGCCCAAGAAAGGGTACCCAAAACCAGGGGCTTATCCTTTTGGATAACTGGGGAGGAAACAACGCCACCTAAGGCCTTTCCATGACAGCCTTGAGGTTCAGGCGTTCCCTGGATGGGTAGGACACGACTTCAAAAAGTGACCTGCCTGGCCACAATAAAGGCACAATCTCTCCCTCCTCCTCCTCATCTGCAGAGAGACACGTGAAGCCCAAGTGCATGGGTTCATCTTCACAGACCAACTTGGTACCAGGAGGCATGAGACGTGAGGGAGGCAAGAGGGGACTGCAAAGATCAGAGACAAATGTACAGGAGGCTTCTGCAAGCGCTCCTTAAAAGGAAGTCCTTCTCTGAGTCTGGAGTCAATAAGGATGGCAAACATTATCAACTTCTCCAGCTCAGTGGGTATATCAGATCCCCCAGATGAAGGCACGTATACCCTGTGCCGAAGACGCGTAGGGGAGGGGCAGGACGGAGCTTCCTACACACAGACAGGCAGAGGATTGTACACTGCACCGCACACCACAGGATTCATCTGTATTGCATACTTTGGATAGGATGGTGCACTGACGCATCCAAGCATTGTGAGTACCCCCCTGGAGGGATTGTTTTTATGGCTTTTCAAATAAATTCCTGGCGGTATTATGCTATGAGTCTCCTTTCTTTTATATATGTCACCATTTGAGCGTGGTACAGGTCATCACCAGCAGACCCTGTATGAGCCCTGGAGTGACTCTAATGCGTGTTTTGACACTGTTTAGCCACTGTGTCACACGCTCTAAGGTGAGCACATTATCCATTGGGGGTCACTGGAGAGCACTGCAGCATGCCATAACGTGCACATCTCTTAAGAAGAGCATGAGGAATATTTAGCACTTTTTCATAAATACAAGCATGAGGAATGCCTGCTATTTGTTTGGACACTATTGTGCACTTTGATTTATATACTCTTGTGAATGGTTTGGACTGAGATATATTCATTTGTATGAATTGGTTTCGGACACTTTATTTATCAAGTAGCACTTATATATTTTTGTTAATTATTTAAAGGATTTTTTTCTTTTCTTTCTCACTTTTTTTTCTTTTTTTTTTTTCATGTTGCTTGTTACCATTTATTCATATATTCAATTGTGGATTTTAGTCACTTTCTTCACAGGCGTTTGACACTGTTTGTAATTTTCAATATTGTATAGATTTATTATATTCTTTGTTCACGTATTTATAGCCTTTAGCGCATGCACATATATTTATTTTATTTGAGTATATCTCGGGCTGCTATCTCATCCTTGATGGTATCCAAGAGACCATGAAAAAAACAGCCACGAGGGCCTCATTGTTCCAAGCAACCTCTGCTGCCAGAGTACTGAATTCAATGGCGTAGTCGGCAACAGTTCTCGCACTCTGTTTCATAGCAATTGGCAGCAGAAGCGGAGTGTGCGTGAACGTCAAATGCCCTTTTAAAAGAAGCCACAAACTCTGGGTAACTCAAGACAACAGGTTTTTTTTGTGTCTCCCACAGAGGGTTTGCCCAGGCCAAGGCTCTCTCAGAAAGCAAAGATATCACAACACCTACTTTGCTTCTGTTCGTGGGAAATGCCTGGGGCAGCATCTCAAAGTATATCTCAATCTGGTTGAGAAACCCTCTGCATTGGACTTGAGCGCTGGGGAAGCAGAGCAGAACCAGACATACCTCATATAGAGCTAATACTCAAGGCGGGTGCCTGCACAGAGACTGGAGCAGCAGCAGGGAAGGCCTGCAACACGGGTTGTACTGGAGCAGTCACAGTGGGAGATTCCAGGTGAGCCATGTGACTCAGGAGCGTTTGTAACGCCATGGCAAACTGATCCATGCGGCGATCCTGCTCATCCAATCTGGAAAACATATTACCAACAAGTGGATTGACTGCATCTTCTGAATTCATGGCCTTCGCCTACTGTCAGAAACCATGAATCAGACTGAGACAGAAGTACAGTTAAATCACACTTGTTTAATAATAATAATAAAAAAGGTAAACAGAGTAAATGTAGTCAAAACATAGCCAGAGTTTAGGAACCGGAACGGATAGTCAGACAAGCGAAATTTCAGGGGAGCAAGAGATGAGCGTAGTAGAACAGCAAGCAGGATCTGGAGCAAGAAGGAATGCCAAGCAAGTCTTTAACAGGAACACAGAAGAGCATCTCTTGAGATGTGACCAAGGCGAAGGCAGAGATCATCTGGGCTGGATGGCTTAAGTAGTCAGGGTTGACGAACAGGATATCATCAACAGGTGAGTCACTGTGGAGAGACAGGAGCTGGCAATTAGCCGACAGCTGAGAGGCCAGCTTAGAGAAGGAAGGGCAGCCCTGACACCATGCTTGCCTCCAGGACTTTTCCAGAGCCTCTCCCATCCTATGGAACTCCCCAATCTGTCTGATTATCTCCTACTCTGTTAGCTTTTCGATGATCCCTAAAAATCCTCCTGTGACAGCCCACTCCCTCCAAGTCTGTCTCAACCCTGCTATTGCTCTTAAGTACCCATTACTCTCGGCTCACGGTGGACGTTTGAACTGTATGCAGGCACACATGCCCAAGTTATAGGAGAGGAGAAGCTCCTTTAACAGGTTTCTCCATTAAACAAGTGGTCTGCGAGCCCAGTTACCGTTTTAAAGAGTTGTTGAAAGGTTAAATGTTTCAGTACCACTAGTTGGCTGCGTGCCCAGTTTTTGTTTATAAGATGTGGTGAAATGTTTGAATGTGCCTCATGTGATTGGATGCAAAGGAGGGGGCATTGTATCCAGAGATATATACTTGTGTCTGTTCTTCAATAAAAGTCTGGTGTCTCGACAAGTGACTGGGTGGGCTAAGGGATCTTGGATCGTGCTAGTACTGGGCAAGGGAAGCTTATACGGCGGACATACTCATCGGGACTACGGGGTCCTTCAAACCTCCTCTTCAAAAAAGCCTATCCTGCCCACACCTAAAAACTGTATTTTTCTTTTCTCCATCAGCTCATCCCCCACAGTTATTACCTTTTGTATCACTTGCCCCTCCCTTCTAGATTGTAAGCTCTAATGAGCAGGGCCCTCTGATTCCTCCTGTATTGAATTGTATTGTAACTGTACTGTCTGCCTTTATGTTGTAAAGCACTGCACAAACTGCTGGTGCTATATAAATCCTGTGTAATAATAAAAATAATAATAATACCTCAGATGGCCAGACCATTTTTGCAATTTTTCCATTGATTTTTTATTTTTCCCTTACTGCTTGCAGAGTTTGTAACCGATCCCCCAAACCGTATATTTTTCTAAACACACATGACCAGTAGAATAACAATAAGGTACTACTGATTTTTAGGGCACAATGATATCTGCGCAAATGTTTATCAAAACAATATTTTAAAAGAGAGGAACAATCTCTCTCAGTTGGGGAAATCATTATGGAGCAATCTCTCTCTGTTGGGATAATCATGTGGAGGAGTCTCTGAGAATGCTCCACTTTATTGCCCCCAGAGGAACTGTGACAGAGAGCCTACCCCTCCTCTACATCCAGTAAACAGACCAAAGAGACTGCAGGAAGACAAGGAGCAGAGACTGTGCTGTCACTGCCACCACACACAGCGCTACCCGTGGAGTCTGGACCTTCTCTGGTGAGTGAGCACCACGCCACTGGGCAAGCCAAGCAAGCAGAGTAGCAGAAAGTCACAGAGAGGGCAACAACCTAAACACGCAAGTCCCGCTGTCTTCCCGGGCATTACCACCAGATTTCCCAGTCTGCAGGCTCTGACTTCTTCTGTGTTGATGGCGGGCAGGGAGCAAAATCATACACAGGTGCACGCCGCCACACCCCCAATGGCGCCATCCAGGCAGTAGCGCTAATCCAGCTCAGAACTGCACATGCACATTTCTTGGAGTTATCAGAATGGCCTGGGGGGCAATTGTCTCCTGGCCCAGTCTGCCCCTGCCCAGCATAAAGCTAACAGTTTTAAAAGGTAGAAACAAGGACCACCTCAGTGAACTACTGGCCAATTTCTGCCAGTATTAGCAGGGCCTATTACAGCTTGATGAAAAACCATGTCTTGCTGCTAAAACTACCATAGATTATTATTTTTTTTTTTTTAACTTAACTATGTAAGCTTGTCAGCGCTGCCAGTGTATGCTGTCGCTAAGTTTGTCTGTGAAAATCATACTGTTGAGTAACACCACATCATTATGGCATCCCCCAAAAATATTATTTAGAGGATTTGCGTATGTTCAATATTGTTCTTGAAGCCGCTCCCCCCTCTCTACAGAAAGTTTTAAACATATACTGATAAAAGGCTGCTGGGATCCCTGACTTTTTTTAGGGGAAACTGGCACATAAGAAACCCCCCAAATATTGTCCCTTTCTTTACCGCCTGGCCACAGTTCAAAAGCCATAAAGTGCATTCTTGGTGACAGGTTGATATAGTGGTGAAGTACACCATGTTGAAACAGGAAACATAAAAGTAGTATCATTCATACTTTTTTTAGATCTCTAGCCAGGAGTGCACTGTATGCATTAACCATCTGGTAACTTTAGGCATGATACATGAAAAAAATAACTTCACTTAAGTAGCTTTCTGCTGCTCTAACCAGCAATTACAATGGCAGCCCAGACTTGCTTAGAAATACAGCAACAGCTGCTGCAGTTTCTGTTGTCAAAAATGGAGAAGTGTAATTCAGAAATACAATGCAATATTATTGTTTCTTTGTATTAAATATGTTTAATTTTGATGTGTTTTTCTTTTTTTAAGAAAAAAGTATTCCTTTTTAACACTTTTTGACCCTTAGTTAACCGTTACCAGCCCTAAACTACATACCCATCATCCCCTATTATCCTTCTATCATTTTCTGATGGTTTTTCAATTTTTATTTTTTAATTCACTAATAAACTTTTTCAATGTCTGCTTATTTTTTTTGTTAAGCTTTTTGTGCGTTACATTAAAAATGAGTAAAATTTAAAAAAAAATCCTACATTTCCTTTGTACCAGAATTGTAATTTTAGTATCTTAACAAAAGGAATAAGTTAGAATAAAAGGTATACTTTTTATTCACAGTAGTACTAACTAAAAAAATAAATACCAATATTAAAAGAAGGAAAAAGTTTTTTTTAGGAGTAGAATATCAATAAATTAACTAAATGTTTATCCCTAAAAAACAATGGAGTTCTTTTATTAACCACTTCCACCCCGGAATAATGACCAGAGCGTTTTTTGCGATACGACACTGCGTCGCTTTAACTGACAATTTTGCAGTCATGCGACATTGTACCCGAACAAAATTGATGTATTTTTTTCCCCACAAATAGAGCTTTCTTTTGGTGTTTTTTTATCACCTCTGCGGTTTTTATTTTTTGCGTTATAAACAAAAAAAGACCGACAATTTTGGAAAAAAAGTAATATTTTTTACTTTTTGCTATAATAAATATCCACAATATTTATATATATATATATATATATATATATATATATATATATATAAATTCTCAGTTTAGGCCGATATATATTCTTTTACATATTTTTGGTAAAAAAAAAATTGCAATAAGCGCAAAAGTTATAGCGTCTACAAAATAGGGGATAGATTTATGGCATTTTTTTTTATTACATTTTTTTTTTACTACTAATGGCAGTGATCTGCGATTTTTATTGGGACTGCGACATTGCGGCGGACAAATTGGACACTTTTGACACTATTTTGGGAACATTTATACAGCGATCAGAGCTAAAAATAGCCACTGATTACTGATTATTGTATAAATGTTACTGGGAGGGAAGGGGTTAACACTAGGGGGTGGTCAAGGGGTTAACTGTGTGTTCCCTAGGTGTGTTCTAACTGTAGGGGGGATTGGCTCAGTAGAACATGACAGAGATCACTGTTCCCGATGACTGGGAACAGAAGATCTCTGTCATGTCACTAGGCGAACAGGGAAATGCCTTGTTTACATAGGTATTTCCCCGTTCTGCCTCTCCTCATCAGGATCGCGGGCCACTGGCAGACATTGAGTCCGCGGGACCCGTGGGTGCATTCCAACGGAGGGACGTACGGGTACGCCCATTTGCCCAGCCGTGCCATTGTGCCGACGTACATGGTCGTGCAGTGGTTGCCAAAGGGGTTAAAACTGGAGAGTGCAAAATCTGATGCAACTGTGCATAGAAACCAATCAGCTTCCAGTTTGTTTGTTTTTTTGTCAAAGCTTAATTGAACAAGCTGAAGTTAGAAGCTGATTGGCTACCATGTACAGCTGCACCAGATTTTGCATTCTCCAGTTTTAGTAAATCATCCCAATTCATGTATTATTTTGTTCTCTGAAATAATGCAAAGTTATCACTGAATAAACAGGCCCACAGAAGAAATAGTGACATTGCTTTGGTTCATAAGAAGTAGTGATGAGCTGAACTGCTCTGGGTTTTGTGATCCTTAAGGCTGGGTTCACACCTATGAGAATTGAATGCGGTTTCCCTGCATCCAATTTGCATGGTAGGAGATTGTGACCAGCTCTCTGTGGAGCTGGTTCACATATCTTCTCTGCGGCTCCGATGCGAATTTGCACAGGGGTCCTGTGCGTCTTTTGGTCCATTTCAGGTCTGAATTAAGCCCAAAAATTCAGGCTGAAATTGGACTTGGACTTGGCGGGGGGGGGTGTAAAAAAAAAAACATGGGGTTGCTCTTCCCTAAAGAACATTTACCAATGCAAAAAAAAAGTGATGTATCTCTGAAGTACAGAAAGTGCTACAGCAGCACTGATATTTGTAAAGGAAAAAGATTTTGGGGGACCTTTGGTGGACTTTGTGCATTGTTTTATATAAAAAAATATAAAACTGGCAAAGAATGTAATTTGCTGCCAATTTACACTGTTTTTTTTTCTCTACAGCAAGAATGAAAAAAAAGTGTAGTACCCCACCCTCCCCCCATACATATCAAACCCTTTGAGTCTGGTACAGGTTTTAAAAATACCATGAGAAGTCCCACTAAAAATTCATTCCACACCCTTAACCTCCTTGGTGGTATTCCCGAGTGTGGCTCGGGCTGAAATTTCAGTACCATTAGTGGTAACCCCGAGCCACACTCGGGATTGCATCGCTGGATCCTGGAAGAGATGGCTTACCTTATCCCCATGATCCCTTGATGTACTCCCGCTGTGTCCGGCGGCCGGATCTGCCGCCTGATTCTCTGTGTGTTCCAGCTTCCCTTCCCTGCGAGCGTTGTGACGCAGGGGGGTGGAACACACACAATACATTGTAATCCTATGCCCCCCAGTGCTTTGTCCAGTGCCCTTGCCTGCAGTTTTACTGTTCTTTCTGCCTGGAAACTGGAGAACGACGTTGGCATCCAAAAAGCGTGCCTCTACATCAAAAGCAGTTTGTGACCTGCTGGAAAACAGCGATAGCAATACAGAATCACTTGCAGAATTGAGTTATAGTGATTTGTGGGGAAATTCGTCATCAGACACAGAAAGTGATTTCAGCAAAGATCCTGCAACTGAGCTCAGTGATGTGCGGACTTGGTGCTTTATTGACTGCAGTACAGATCATGCAGTGCCCCCAAGATTCCCATATACTGGAGCACCTAGTATGCAAGTGGATGTTGAAGATGACAACCCCTTAGCATACCTTCAACTATTTTTGACCGATGAGGTTATTGAAAAAATTGTTATGGAGACAAACCGGTACCAAGAGCAACAAGCTGCTATGCATCGGAAGTTTTTTAACCACTTCATTACCCACGTATAGTCATATGATGGCCTGAGATAGGATCTCCCATCCTGGGTGGCCTTCATATGACGTCCTGGGCTTCCCGGCCATCTCGGGGGCAAGCGTGCGCCGCTGGGGGGGCACGTGCACGTGCCACATTGCTCTGGACCCGGTGCGTGTGCCCGGCGGCCGTGATGTCTGCCGAGCACCTGCGATTGCCCGTTAACCAAGCAGGACCGTGGATCTGTGTGTATGTAAACACACAGATCCATGTCTTGTCAGGTGAGAGGAGACCGATCTTTGTTCCCAGTACAGCGGAACACTGATCGGTCTCCTCCCCTTGTAGCGTCCCCTCCCCCTACAGTTAGAATCACTCCCTTAGGAAACATATTTAACCCCTCGTGTCCCCCTAGTGGTTAACCCCTTCCCTGCCAGTCACATTTATACAGTAATCAATGCAATTTTATTGCATTGATCGCTGTATAAATGTGAATGGTCCCAAAAATGAGTCAAAAGTCTCCGATGTGTCCGCCATAATGTCGCAGTCACGAAAAAAAATCGCAGATAGCCGCCATTACTAGTAAAAAAAAAAAAAAAAATATTTTAAAAATGCCATAAATCTATCCTGTATTTTGTAGATGCTATAACTTTTGCACAAACCAATCAATATACGCTTATTGCGATTTTTTTTACCAAACATATGTAGAAAAATACGTATCAGCCTGAACTGAGGAAAACATTTTTTTTTTTTTTTTTTTAATTGTGATATTTATTATAGCAAAAAGTAAAAAATATTGTGTTTTTTTCAAAATTGTCGCTCTTCTTTTGTTTATAGCGCAAAAAATGAAAACCGCAGAGGTGATCAAATACCACCAAAAGAAAGCTCTATCTGTGGGGAAAAAAGGACGTCAATTTTGTTTGGGTACAGCATCGCACGACCATGCAATTGTCATTTAAAATGCGACAGCGCTGAAAACTAAAAATTGGTCTGGGAAGGAAGGGGGTGAAAATGCCCTGTATTGAACCGGTAAGAAGTAGAAAGTGGAAACCAGTGACCAAAGATGACATTTGGAAATTTCTGGGCCAAATAATTCTTCAGGGAGTGGTGGGGAAACCCCTGCAAAAGTGGTATTGGACAACCAATAAATTACTTGCCACTCTATTCTTTGGCACGGTCATGTCAGAGTAGAAGTTTTCCCTGATAATGATGTATTTGCACTTTGAAAACAATGAAGAATTTGATGAAACTACTCATCCAGCACCAAAACTCAAGAAAATTTGGGAAGTATATCAAATGATTCTGAAGAATTTCCAACTGAGCTATGTGCCAGATAAAAACATCAGCATAGATGAAAGTCTAATGGCCTAAAAGGGAAGGCTCAGCTGGATACAATACATGGCATCAAAGAGAGCATGATTTGGCGTAAAATCCACCATGCTATGCAAATCGACAACTGGCTATATTTGGAATTCAGTCCTATACATTGGGAAAGGAACCAAATTCAACCTAAAATACAGCAATTATGGAATGGCAACATCTTACGTTCTTTCACTGATTGAGCCATTGCTAAATCAGGGCTATTGTGTAACTACAGACAACTTTTACACACCTCTTGAACTATATGAGTTCCTTCTGCAGAACAAAATGGATGCCTATGGGTTAACCAGCGTGACTTCTGCCAATCTTTGGCAATAAGAAGCTCAAGACTGGAGAAATGGTTGCCTAGCAGAAAAGCAAAATGATGGCACTGTGATGACGTGACAAAAAAGATGTGTGCCTAATGAGTACAATCCATAATACCTCTGTTGTCATGGTACACACAAAAGGTGGGAAAGACATCATGAAGCCACAAGTAGTGATAGACTACAATAACACCATGGGAGGTGTTGACAGAGCCGACCAAGCAATGACATTCTATCCAGCAATGAGAAAACAACAAAAAAAGTACTTCAGGCCTCTTCTTGAGCAATGCTTGTGGAATGCTTACATTCTGCTCAAGAAAAAGAGTGACGAGCCTGTGGTTCATGCTAACTTTATTTGGAAAGTTGCCAAAGTTATCTTTCTGAACCACCAATCACCAATGGCTGTGAATAGAGCTGGACGTTGTGCTGCTGGTGTTGTTAACCCAGAATGCCTGACTGGTTGTCATTTCATGGAGTACATCCTACCAACCGAGAAAAAGTCAGCACCCACAAGGATGTGTGTGGTTTGTTGCTCGAAGCGAGATGACAGTGGAAAGAAAATCTGAAAGGAAACCAGGTTCCATTGTCCTGATTGTGACGTCGGACATGTGTGGTCCCATGTTTCAAAATGTATTATACACAGGATGTTTACCGAACCAATATGACTAGTAATATTGCACCCTTGTTTGGACAAATTTCAGTGTTTTTGATTTGATTATATTATTGACTAAAATGTATTGAATAAAATGTATTATTATTATATTATTATTTGTTATTATTTGTAGTTATTTATTATATTATAATTTATGATTTTGTGTTTCAAACTTTATCATACCCGGTATGTCTAATAAGACTCTTGTTTGGACAGTTTTAAGTGACTTATTCCTAAGAATTACAGGCCTACAATATTAAACGCCAAATTTCCATGCAAAACAATTGTACCGCTTTCAGCATCAAAAATCAGACATAATCATATCCCCAGGGAGGTAAACCTGGGCATTTAGCTTGGCTGGCTAGGAAAAAGGCGGGGGGGGGGGGCATGAGGAAAGTGCCTTGCTAGGGGGAACCTCTCAGACAAAGCACCTTGTCTCCATGTTGATAAAGATAAGGGCCTCTTCACTTAGTGGTTGTGGGAGTCTGCAGGTAGGAGGTTTATCAGAATCTGGAAGCCCCATTTGAAATTCAGGGGGCCTCCAGATACTTCCCCCCATGTGAATGAGTATGGGGGGGCATCTAGGGCTGGACTTACAATTGGGCTTGACTGGACTCAAGCCCATGGGCCCCGTCCAATAGGGGGCCCGCGGGCAGGGCCATATCCACGGCAAACTCCCGCCCGCTAGCCAGTCCATTTAGTTGGTACCGCTGCTTATTTCACGGCGATCAGGCTTGTGTTTACTTCCGCTTCCTGATAGCGGTGGAACGCACCATAGGGCGGACGTGATGTCATCAGCCAGAAATGATGGCCGCGTTGCCTCCCATGTCTTGCATCATTTCCGGCTGATTACATCACGTCCGCCTTATGGTGTGTTCCACCGCTACCAGGAATTGGGAGTACACAAGCGCGATAGGTCGCCGTGAAATAAGCAGCGGTGCTGGCGAAACGGGATTGCTAGCGGGCGGGAGTTTGCTGCCCCCCTGAATGTTAGAAATCATGGGGCCCACCCGTACTTCCTACCTGACGGGGCCTCCTTTGACCCGGTGGCCAGTGACACCCTGCATCAGCTGACAAGTGACACCCTGCATCAGCTGTCAAGTGACACCCTGCATCCGCTGACAAGTGACACCCTGCATCCGCTGACAAGTGACGTGGCAAGTGACACCCTGCATCCGCTGACAAGTGACACCCTGCATCCGCTGACAATTGATGTGGCAAGTGACACCCTGCATCCACTGACAAGTGACACCCTGCATCCGCTGACAAGTGACGTGGCAAGTGACAATTTGCAATGTGTGGCAAGTGACATTCCGCATCTGAAGGCAGGTGACGTTGGCAAGTGACACGCTCAGGCTCCGACTGATTCTGCTTATGGTGAGTTGAACTATTTTATTTTATATAACAATGTAATAATAGAAATATTGCACTTCAATCATTTTTTTTGCGATACGGCACTGCGTCGATTTAACTGACAATTGCGCAGTTGTGTGATGCTGTTCCCTAACACTCAGCTACTCTCGGCTCCGCTCGGGACTGCTAGAGGACCCGAGAGCCGCCAAGAGGACCCGAGATCTGCCGAGATACACAGGACTCTGTATCTCGGCGGCGCCATTTTTAAACTTCAAGACTGCAATGACAAGGCTGCAAATGACACTGGGGCAAGGCTGCAAATGACAAGGCTACACTGACAAGGCTGCAATGACACTGGACAAGGCTGCAGATGGACGCTGTGCAAGGCTGCATTAATGGGCATTTAAATGTAAGTTTTTTCCTTAAACTTCCCTCCTAAAAGTGTTTTTCCTTAAAATTCCCTCCTAAATAGGGATGAGCTTCGTGTTCGAGTCGAACCCATGTTCGACTCGAACATCGGCTGTTCGATCGTTCGCCGAATTGCGAACGATATGGGCCGTTCGCGCCAAATTCGTGTGGCGCGTCACGGCCCATAATTCACTGCGGCATCGCAGTGCATTGCTTGCCTATGATTGGCCAAGCATGCACTATGACCCACATGCTTGGCCAATCACAGCGCCGCCTTAACAGAGAGCCATAATTGGCCAAAGCCAAGGAGGCTTTGGCCAATTATGGCTCAGGGGATTTAGTACACGCCCGGTGTGCTTAGAGAGAGAGAGAGACAGTGTCATTTCATTTGAGTTAGCTAGATTAGGCAGGACAGTCAGTCAGTTAGCTGCACTTAAAGTGTATTGTGTATATATATATGCATCCCAGGTGTTGCATATATATATATATATATATATATATATATATATACACTGTATTCAGTTTAGCTAGATCCGTTCCTGTTATCTTCTAGACTATTTACATTTAGTGCAGTGCGTCCTGCTCACAGTGTTCAGCTAGATCCGTTCCTGTTATATTCCTACTGACAGGCAGGCTTGTCTTGTTACAGTATTTTGAAGAAAATTACTGGTGTTCTTTTGATCCTATTAGTACCACAGTCAGGCAGCTAGACTATTTACAGTTAGTGCAGTGCGTCCTGCCCACAGTGTTCTGCTAAACCTACAAGTAAGTGGGGTGCGTCCTGCTCACAGTGTTCAGCTAAACCTACAAGTTAGTGGGGTGCATCCTGCTCACAGTGTTCAGCTAGATCCGTTTCTGTTATCTTCTTACTGACAGGCAGGCTTGTCTTGTTACAGTAAATACAGCTACCTGAAGAAAATTGCTGGTGTTCTTTTGATCCTATTAGTACCACAGTCAGGCAGCTAGACTATTTACAGTTAGTGCAGTGCGTCCTGCTCACAGTGTTCTGCTAAACCTACAAGTTAGTGGGGTGCGTCCTGCTCACAGTGTTCAGCTAAACCTACAAGTTAGTGGGGTGCGTCCACCTCACAGTGTTCAGCTAAACCTACAAGCTAGTGGGGTGCGTCCTGCTCACAGTGTTCAGCTAGATCCGTTCCTGTTATCTTCTTACTGACAGGCAGGCTTGTCTTGTTACAGTATTTTAAAGAAAATTACTGATGTTCTTTTGATCCTATTAGTACCACAGTCAGGCAGCTAGACTATTTACAGTTAGTGCAGTGCGTCCTGCTCACAGTGTTCTGCTAAACCTACAAGTTAGTGGGGTGCGTCCTGCTCACAGTGTTCAGCTAAACCTACAAGTTAGTGGGGTGCGTCCACCTCACAGTGTTCAGCTAAACCTACAAGCTAGTGGGGTGCGTCCTGCTCACAGTGTTCAGCTAGATCCGTTTCTGTTATCTTCTTACTGACAGGCAGGCTTGTCTTGTTACAGTAAATACAGCTACCTGAAGAAAATTGCTGGTGTTCTTTTGATCCTATTAGTACCACAGTCAGGCAGCTAGACTATTTACAGTTAGTGCAGTGCGTCCTGCTCACAGTGTTCTGCTAAACCTACAAGTTAGTGGGGTGCGTCCACCTCACAGTGTTCAGCTAAAGCTACCTGTAGAAGGTTGGTGGTGTTCTCATACTACAGGCAGGCAGTTGATTTTGCTAGCTGCAGTATCAGTACATATATATATATATATATATATATATATATATATCCCAGCTTAGTGCAGCTACAGGCCATTAGTATGTCTGGAAGGCCAAGAAGGAGAGGCAGACAGTCACAAGCCAATAAGAGAGGGCAAGCAGGCTCTGTGTCTAGTGCTGGTCATGGAGACGGTGCATCCTCATCAGCACGTGGCCATGGGACACGCTTGGCCTTTTTTTCGGCAGCTGGCCATGTTGAGCCACAACATGCGGAAGACTTGGTCGAGTGGATGACCAAGCCGTCCTCATCCTCCTCATCCTCTCTCACCCATGCCCAGGGTACTTTGTCTGGCAAAGCAGCGGCCTCTTCCCTCGGCTCAATGTCATCAGTGACTCCTTCCCTAGCCCCACCATGTCCTCCTGAGGAGTCCCTTGAACTGTTTGACCACAGTGTTGGGTACATGCTCCAGGAGGATGCCCAGCGTTTGGAAGGCTCTGATGATGATACTGAGCTCGATGAAGGCAGTAACACGAGCACGAACAGAGGGGGTGCCCAAGAAGGACAGCAATCTGGCAGTCATGCTCCCCCTGCTGCAGCATACTGCCAGGTTTGCTCCAGTGATGAGGAGGGAGGGGATGATGAGGTCACTGACTCAACGTGGGTGCCTGATAGGAGAGAGGAGGAGGCGGCACATCACCAACGAGGCAGGATGCCCTCCAGGGGCCAGCCTAAGGGCAGCACATTGACTGCATCACACCCCAAAGCTCCACATGTGCAGGGCGCTGCAGTCTCTGCGCGTTATTCAAAAAGTTCTTTGGTGTGGGCCTTTTTTGAGACGAGTGCATCAGATCGCACCGCTGCTATTTGCAACATATGTCTCAAGTGTATCTCGCGTGGCCAAAACATCTCCCGCTTGGGTACCACATGCTTGACCAGACATATGTTGACCTGCCATGCAGTTCGTTGGCAAGCGTATCTAAAAGACCCACACCAAAGAACAAAGAGGACCTCTGCTTGCTCCTCATCAGCTGAGATTTCCAACCCCACTAGACCTTCAGTCCTCTCTGAGACCTGCACTGAGAGGAATGAAGGTGTAGAATTAGGTGTGTCACAGCCACGTACTTGTGGGCAATCTGATTTTGGTACACCGACGTCAGATTGTACCAGGCAAATTTCCCTGCCCCAGCTGCTGCACCGCCGAAAGAAGTTTGCTCCCAGCCATCCACATGCCCAACGGTTGAATGCTAGCTTGGCAAAATTGCTAGCACTTCAACTGCTGCCTTTTCAGTTGGTAGACTCTGCCCCCTTCCGTGAGTTTGTGGAATGTGCGGTTCCTCAGTGGCAGGTACCCAAACGCCACTTTTTCTCACGGAAGGCGATTCCGGCTCTCTACCAGCATGTGGAAGGCAATGTCCATGCCTCGCTGGACAGGGCGGTCAGCGGTAAGGTGCATATTACCGCTGACTCATGGTCCAGCAGGCATGGACAGGGACGTTACCTAAGTTTCACGGCGCATTGGGTGACTCTGCTGGCAGCTGGGAAGGATGCAGGACAAGGTGCAGTAGTGTTGGAGGTTGTTCCGCCACCACGCCTCCAAAATGCTAATGATTGTGACACACCTCTCTCCTCCACCCCCTCCTCTTCTTCTTCCTCCATGGCCTCTTCCTCGGAACCAGCGGTGCTCCGTAGTCGTTCAAGGGGCTACGCAAGTACGCAGGCCAAAAGATGCCATGCGGTGCTTGAGCTGGTGTGCTTGGGGGACAGGAGCCACACTGGGGCAGAGGTTCTGTCAGCTCTGCAGGGGCAGGTTCAGAGGTGGTTGACGCCACGCCAACTTAAGGCAGGAATGGTGGTTTGCGACAATGGCACCAACCTCCTCTCTGCCCTCCGACAGGGACAAATGACCCATGTGCCCTGTTTGGCTCACGTCCTTAACTTGGTGGTGCAGCGGTTCTTGGGCAGGTACCTGGGCTTACAGGATGTCCTGAGGCAGGCCAGGAAAGTCTGTGTGCATTTCCGCTGGTCATATAATGCCAGTGCTCGGCTGACGGACCTCCAAAAGGAGTTTAACCTGCCCAAGAACCGCCTAATCTGTTACATAGTTACATAGTTACATAGTAGGTGAGGTTGAAAAAAGACACAAGTCCATCAAGTCCAACCTATGTGTGTGATTATGTGTCAGTATTACATTACATATCCCTGTATATTGCGGTCATTCAGGTGATTATCTAATAGTTTCTTGAAGCTATCAATGCTCCCCGCTGAGACCACCGCCTGTGGAAGGGAATTCCACATCCTTGCCGCTCTAATGCCCCGTACACACGGTCGGACTTTGTTCGGACATTCCGACAACAAAATCCTAGGATTTTTTCCGACGGATGTTGGCTCAAACTTGTTTTGCCTACACACGGTCGCACAAAGTTGTCGGAATTTCCGATCGACAACCACGCGGTCACGTACACCACGTACGACGAGACTAGAAAAGGCCGGTTCAGAACCAAGCGCGGCACCCTTTGGGCTCCTTTTGCTAATCTCGTGTTAGTAAAAGTTTGGTGAGAGACGATTCGCGCTTTTTCAGACTCGTGGCTTTCAGATCGTTTTCTGCCGTTCAGTTTGTGCTTGTGGGTTTGTATTTGCTCTTCAGTGCGTGCAGTCAGTTCGTATCGGAGTTTTCTGTGCGATCTTGTCCGCTCGTTGCTGTTTTTCAGGTCGCTCTTCACAGGCCTTGCTGTTCTTCAGTGCGTTCTGTTACTTCGTTCTGAGCAGCCGACCGTTTTCTAGCCATGTTTCGTATGCGTACTCCTCGTACAGTTCGTGCTGTGCGGGGGCTTGGTGTTGGGGTCCTGACCTTGACACAAGTCCAGTCCATGAACAGGGTGGGGAGGAGTTCATGGACCAAGAATTGGTTGCTTCAGCGTGACCAGTTCTCTCATATGCCTTTGCTCCGTGAGATCCGTGAGAATAATCCTGATGATTTCAGGAACTTTCTCAGGATGACGGACCCCGTGTTTCACCGTTTGTTGGCTTCGCTGACCCCCTATATCAGCAGGCAGGATACCTGCATGAGGCAAGCCATCACTCCGGAGCAGAGGTTGGTCGCTACCCTGCGGTATTTGGCCACAGGGAGAAGCCTGCAGGACCTCAAGTTCTCGACAGGCATCTCCCCCCAGGCTCTTCTTTGGTGACATTTACTGCTTGTGTTTGTTTGAGCTGACCCTGACAGAAATGTGTGGAGTGCAGAAAATGTCGTGATTGTGTAACCTTATACAAAGCACTGTTGGCTGTTATTTACTAAATGCAAAGACACTTTTCACTACAAGTGCACTTGCAACTGCACTGAAACTGCACTTGTAGTGCAAAGTGGATTTCCCCTTAGGAAATTACCCCCATTTTCTCATAAAACAACAATTACATCACCCCAAAAGTGTTGTAGCGTTGAGACAATAATCCACACATTCTTGATGAGCAATCTTTTTAATACCTGCACAATCACATGTGCATTTACCAAAGGTTTTTCTGACAAACCAACATGTTTGTTGTATAACAATTTTGTGGTGTCATTATCCAAAATCAAAATGTGCATTTTATAGAAAACAGGCATGTGTAAAACCCACAAGAAAGACACAAATCTTGATCTTACAAAGTTCACATTTGGTAGAACTGGAAGGCAATATCAGACATGAGTATTTAGGAACTGTGTTTGATATTGCTTTCAGATGGTGGGAAATCACCCCTGGAAAACCCAAATTTGGAAGATGCACACAAATTTCACAATGTCAACATGTGCTATCTGCCATCACGGGGGATCAAGGGACGTGTTTTGGGGGAGAAAGCCCTTCCTCACCGCTACTTTATAATTGAGGAAGGGGTTGCACCCCCAAAACGCGTCCATTGATCTCCCGTGATGACAGATAGCACATGTTGGCACACTGTGTGCATCCTCCAAATTTGGCTTTGGGAAAAATCACAAAAACATTTTGCACATTGTAGCAGACAAAAGAAGAAAGTGATTTGGAGGGGCTTTAAACTCGCCCCAAAACATCAATGATGTTTTTATATTTTGGAATAACATCATTGATGTTTTGCTTGATGTTTTCCAATTGTAAATTACACCCCATGATCTCCCCGATCAGGATCTGGGCACTTTCTGATGTGAAAGGATCTTCATCCACAACCTCACGATCACCTAAAAAGAGAGGAACCCCAAAATAAATTAGGTCTAAAAAAAATGCCGCCATCCATCTCTTATCTGAGCCTGTGGTCGCAGACACTCACCTGTTGTGGTGACTAGTTCCACCACGTCTTCTTCCTCCTGCTCATCTTGTGTTGGGTGGATTTCCCCTTCTTCCAGATGGGGGGGGTCTCTGGTCTCCTCAGATGAGGGGTGTCCTCCGAGTCTTTTCTCCCCTATGTAAAACAAAAATGGTATAATTAGCACACAGATATTTAATGTCAGAACTATAAAGATGAAACATTGCTTGGAAGTGGGGTACAATTGTCTATTTTAGCAGAGTTCCAACATGTAGCTTTTTAGTGCCCTTTGTCAAGCTGCAATACTTTACCTGTTTGGTACAAGCTTCACAGATGGAGACCCCCCTATAGTATACACTGGAGCACCTGTGTGGCCCCCCTAATAAAAATGGTGTTCTTGTGTCCCACACTAGTGCTCCAGTGTTCAGATGTGAAAACAGCTGCTCAGTGTCCTCTCCTTACACACAATCTAATTTGCATTTCATTCTAGTAACAAAGCCATCTACACAACCCAATTCTTTGAAGACAAATATAGGGCCTCAAAATGGTGGCCAAATGCATATGGGCTAAACAATGGTATTTTATAGTCCGAAAAAAAAATGTGTGATCCGAACGAATAATGTGCCCATGAACATGAAAGTTGCCATTTTAAACTGTACAACAGTTCCTAAAAGCACATGGAGCAGCACGAACGTAATAAACACAAGAACAATAGGAACACAGCACAACTACTTACTTTTTTGCAGCACTCTCTTTCTGTACTGCTCATGTTCTCATAATTTCAGGTCCGACCACCGCTTCCTGAGCTGATCTTTCGATCGTCGTACCCCAAATTTCCGGTGCAGACTCCTGACCACTTTCGCCATGATCTTGGCCTTTCGGACATTGGGGTTGGGGTAAGGCCCATACTTTCCATCATAGTCGGCCTTCTTCAGGATGTCCACCATCTCCAACATCTCCCCAAAGGACATATTTGAGTCCTTTAATCTCTTTCTGGATCGGGACGTTTCAGGCTCCGGCCTTTCCTCCCCCTCCTCCTCGTTGCTGTAATTAGCACGATCCTGCTGTCTATCCGCCATGTGCTCTTCCTCCACTGCGCCGAACGAAAAGGGGCGGGGAATAGAATAGAAAGAACGTCAGGGGCGGGCGGAGTTATACGCATGTGTATAAATCGTAACGCGCGCGTCTTACGTACGATCTGTGAGCGGAGGAAGGAGCATCGGAGACGCCGATCGTGCTAACGAAGGTAGGATCTAAACTTGGGCCTATACTGCTTCGAAATTGAAGCCTATATTGTAACAAGATTAGGGGAGTTTGGCCTGACATTAGGGTTTGTCTTGTGTTGTGTCTTGCAGAGAAAATGGATGGGTTCAACGACCACAATTTCCTGCCCCTGTTTATTGACAAGTACAGAGAGCTGCCCTGTCTGTGGCAGGTCAGACACCCCCACTATAATCACAAACAGAAGAGGCAGGCAGCGCTGGAGAAACTGCTGGAGTTGGTGAAGCCGGTGGTCCCCACGGCAACCATCCCTTATTTAAAAGCCAAAATTGGTGGCCTGAGGAGCACTTATCTTAGGGAGCGCAAGAAGGTAACAGATTCCCAGAGGTCCGGAGCTGCAGCAGATGACGTTTATGTCCCCAGGCTGTGGTACTATGAGAGACTGCGATTTCTGTCAGACCACACTGAAGTCAGGGAATCCCTCTCTACTCTTCCTTCCACTCTTCCTTCCATACCAGCTGAGGCTTCCGATGTCCAACCTGGGCCTTCCAGCCAGGAAGAAGTGGAGGAGCCCAGCTTGAGTCAGGTATAACATTCTTCTACAGATTTCTGGTCAATAAATAAATGATGTTTACTAGATGTTATTATTGATCACTAATTGCTGATTGAAAAAAGTGTTTTACATATCAATAGACAGTAGTGGGCACCCAAAATTGGGACAAGAATGCAAAATGCTGGGCTCAGAAGGATAGTCTGTTATATTTGTTAACATTGAATTTGCAGCAGTCAGGAGGTGAAAATTGTGTGTGATTGATGAAAACAATACTAAAACTATGTCCCTTTTTCATACACAGGAAGACCTCAGCCAGGAGGAGGCTGTGGAATGTGGCAGTCAGGAGGAGGCGGGGATTATTAGTGTCAGCCAGGAGGAGGCGGGGATTAGTGTCAGCCAGGAGGAGGCGGGGCTAAGTGTCAGCCAAGAGAAGCCAGGGACCAGTCGCAGCCTGACTGAGTCTCAGGTCCCTCCCCTCCGCCTGCCATATAAAAGGGCCAGGAAGGCCACTCCCAGTCCTGTGCAGGATTCAGCGTACAGGCTGATCCAGGAGGCTTCGGCGTCCCTCAGAGCCTTCCCCAGTCCTGAAGAGGCCTTTGCCTGCATGGCTGCCATCAAATTGCAGGGCATGCAGAAGGGCCAACGCAAGATTTCTGAGGACCTGATTTATAAAGTCCTACGTAAGGGGGAGAGTGGGGAACTGACACACAAGACGGATGTCATGGAGAGGGACGATCCTCCTCCTCCTCCTCCTCCTCCTCCTCCTCCTGCTGCCACAACTCCACCACCACAGCCAAAGGCTGGAAGGAAGCGTGGAAGGAAGACCAAAGAGTGATGACCCTGGGTTCAGTCTGGTCTGACAGAAGATGCAGTCTTTCGTATGACCACAGCCTGGGGACACAGATGTCATCTGCTGCTTTCCGGATCTCTGGGACTTCTGGACCAGACTGCCCTCCCTTAGATAGGGACTCCTCAGGCCACCAATTTTGCTTTTAAATAATTGATGTCTGCCCTTGGAGTCCAAGGCTTCGCCCACTTCTGCAGTTTCTCCAGCGTTGCCTCCCTCTTTGTTTATAGTTGTGACCCCTTAATAAAATATTTTTCGGTAAATTCTACTCTCCTGTGTGTGTTTTCATCCAAAAAGGACAGTTTGTTGGTGACGATTCAGGTACATTTCTAAAGTACAATGTGAAATTAACAAGGGACAACAACACCAAACAATCTCCTACAGATTAAATAGAACAACATATCAATGGTGTTGTGGGAACTTGTCACAAAAAACACACAAACATTTTCGGGAGTACAAATCAAAATCACCAAAAAAAATAAAAAATAAAAAGAGAAACACAAAAAAAGATTCTACATTAAAGTAAAAAAACAAAAAAAAAAAAATATGTTGTCAGATGTGAGAAATCAAAATATATTGAGGGAATCCCGATAAATAGTAACGAAAAAAGTTTGTGAGAAGTGTGTGTGAATATGAGCATCAAAACGACTTAATTCTTGTCACATTATAAAGAAGAAGAGAGTGCGCTGTATTAAACCATTTTGAACATTGCAGCGTGACGAAAGTGCTTTATCCATTATGAACGCTAAGTTTACCAGAACGAGCTGTCCCGTGTCGGAATTTCTTCTGAGCATGCGTGGCACTTTGTGCGTCGGAACAGGCCACACACGGTCGGAATTGACGCGATCGGATTTTGTTGTCGGAAAATTTTATCTCCTGCTGTCCAACTTTGTGTGTCGGAAAATCCGATGGAAAATGTCCGATGGCGCCCACACACGGTCGGAATTTCCGACAACACGCTCCGATCGGACATTGTCCATCGGAAAATCCGACCGTGTGTACGGGGAATAACAGTAAAGAACCCTCTACGTAGTTTAAGGTTAAACCTCTTTTCTTCTAATTGTAATGAGTGGCCACGAGTCTTATTAACCACTTCAGCCCCGGAAGGATTTACCCCCTTCCTGACCAGAGCACTTTTTACAATTTGGCACTGCGTCGCTTTAACTGCTAATTGCGCGGTCATGCAATGCTGTAACCAAACGAAATTTGCGTCCTTTTCTTCCCACAAATAGAGCTTTCTTTTGATGGTATTTGATCACCTCTGCCGTTTTTATTTTTTGCGCTATACACGGAAAAAGACCGAAAATTTTGAAAAAAAATGATATTTTCTACTTTTTGTTCTAAAAAAAATCCAATAAACTCAATTTTAGTCATACATTTAGGCCAAAATGTATTTGGCCACATGTCTTTGGTAAAAAAAATGTCAATAAGTGTATATTTATTGGTTTGCGCAAAAGTTATAGCGCCTACAAACTAGGGTACATTTTCTGGAATTTACACAGTCTTTAATTTATGACTGCCTATGTCATTTCTTGAGGTGCTAACATGACAGGGCAGTACAAAACCCCCACAAATGACCCCATTTTGGAAAGTAGACACCCCAAGGAAATTGCTGAGAGGCATGTTGAGCCCATTGAATATTCATTTTTTTTGTCCCAAGTGATTGAATAATGAAAAAAAAAAAAAAAAAAAAAAAAAAAAATTACAAAAAGTTGTCACTAAATGATATATTGCTCACACAGGCCATGGGCATATGTGGAATTGCACCCCAAAATACATTTAGCTGCTTCTCCTGAGTATGGGGATACCACATGTGTGGGACTTTTTGGGAGCCTAGCCGCATACGGGGCCCCGAAAACCAATCACTGCCTTCAGGATTTCTAAGGGCGTACATTTTTGATTTTACTCCTCACTACCTATCACAGTTTTGAAGGCCATAAAATGCCCAGATGGCACAAACCCCCCCCAAATGACCCCATTTTGGAAAGTAGACACCCCAAGCTATTTGCTGAGAGGCATGTTGAGTCCATGGAATATTTTATATTTTGACACAAGTTGCGGGAAAGTGACAATTTATTTTTTTTTTTTTGCACAAAGTTGTCACTAAATGATATATTGCTCACACAGGTCATGGGCATATGTGGAATTGCACCCCAAAATACATTCTGCTGCTTCTCTTGAGTACGGGGATACCACATGTGTGGGACTTTTTAGGAGCCTAGCCGCGTACGGGACCCCGAAAACCAATCACCGCCTTCAGGATTTCTAAGGGTGTACATTTTTGATTTCACTCTTCACTGCCTATCACAGTTTCGGAGGCCATGGAATGCCCAGGTGGCACAAACCCCCCCCAAATGACCCCATTTTGGAAAGTAGACACCCCAAGCTATTTGCTGAGAGGCATGGTGAGTATTTTGCAGCTCTCATTTGTTTTTGAAAATGAAGAAAGACAAAAAAAAAAATGTTTTTTTTCTTTTTTTAATTTTCAAAACTTTGTGACAAAAAGTGAGGTCTGCAAAATACTCACTATACCTCTCAGCAAATAGCTTGGGGTGTCTACTTTCCAAAATGGGGTCATTTGGGGGGGGTTTGTGCCACCTGGGCATTCCATGGCCTCCGAGACTGTGATAGGCAGTGAAGAGTGAAATCAAAAATTTACGCCCTTAGAAAGCCTGAAGGCGGTGCTTGGTTTTCGGGGTCCCATACGTGGCTAGGCTCCCAAAAAGTCTCACACATGTGGTATCCCCGTACTCAGGAGAAGCAACAGAATGTATTTTGGGGTGTAATTTCACATATTCCCATTGCATGTTTGAGCAATATATCATTTAGTGACAACTTTGTGCAAAAAAAAAAAAAAAAAAATAATAATTTGTCTCTTTCCCGCAACTTGTGTCACAATATAAAATATTCCATGGACTCGACATGCCTCTCAGCAAATAGCTTGGGGTGTCTACTTTCCAAAATGGGGTCATTTGGGGGGGGTTTGAACTGTCCTGGCATTTTATGCACAACATTTAGAAGCTTATGTCACACATCATCCACTCTTCTAACCACTTGAAGACAAAGCCCTTTCTGACACTTTTTGATTACATGAAAAAATTATTTTTTTTTGCAAGAAAATTACTTTGAACCCCCACACATTATATATTTTTTTAAAGCAAATGCCCTACAGATTAAAATGGTGGGTGTTTAATTTTTTTTTTTCACACAGTATTTGCGCAGCGATTTTTCAAACGCATTTTTTGGGGAAAAAACACACTTTTTTACATTTTAATGCACTAAAACACACTATATTGCCCAAATGTTTGATGAAATAAAAAAGATGATCTTAGGCCGAGTACATGGATACCAAACATGACATGCTTTACAATTGCGCACAAACGTGCAGTGACAACAAAATAAATACATTTTTAAAAGCCTTTAAAAGCCTTTACAGGTTACCACTTTAGATTTACAGAGGAGGTCTACTGCTAAAATTACTGCCCTCGATCTGACCGTCGCGGTGATACCTCACATGCATGGTGCAATTGCTGTTTACATTTGATGCCAGACCGACGCTTGCGTTCGCCTTAGCGCGAGAGCAGGGGGGACAGGGGTGCTTTTTTTTTTTTTTTTTTTTTTCCTTTATTATTTTTTTGCTTTTTTATCTTATTTTAAAACTGTTCCTTTCATTTTTTTTTTTTTTAATCATTTTTATTGTTATCTCAGGGAATGTAAATATCCCCTATGATAGCAATAGGTAGTGACAGGTACTCTTTTTTGAAAAAATTGGGGTCTATTAGACCCTAGATTTCTCCTCTGCCCTCAAAGCATCTGACCACACCAAGATAGGTATGATAAAATGCTTTCCCAATTTCCCAATGGCGCTATTTACATCCGGCGAAATCTAAGTCATAAAATGCTCGTAGCTTCCGGTTTCTTAGGCCATAGAGATGTTTGGAGCCACTCTGGTCTCTGATCAGCTCTATGGTCAGCTGGCTGAATCACCGGCTGCATTCTCAGGTTCCCTGTTGAGACAGGAGAGCCAGAGAAAAACACGGAAGACGGTGGGGGGGGGGCATTCTCTCCCACTGCTTGTAAAAGCAGTCTAGAGGCTAATTAGCCGCTAGGATTGCTTCTACATGAAAGCCGACCGCTGGCTGAAAAGAATGATACCAAGATGATACCTAAACCTGCAAGCATCATTCTGGTATAACCACTCAAAGTCGTGAATGCTGTACCTGAAGACAAAAAAATGGTTAACAATAAAGCACAGTAAACGGTAAAGTATAAATAATTACATACCTGAAAAACAAACATGATAAAACATAATAACAATAAAACATTGCAGAATAGAATACAGTAAAAAAGAGCAGAACAATAGAGAGAGAATAAAGAGAGAGAGAACAATAAAACGACAACTATTATTTTTTTATATTTTTGTTTGTGTTTTTTTTTTTTTTTTTTTTTTTACACTTTTTTTGTAACTGTAACTTTTATAACTGTAACCGGTTCCAGGTTCGGGTCTCTCAAAATGCGATGGCATCTTGGGAGACCCTGTGAAAGTGTGCCTAGTCTGTGGAATGCTGTACCCTACGCTAATACTCAGCTAGTGAATGGTAGCGTTCAAAACATTCACCAATGCAAAGACCAGGATTGTCAGGACAGGAGGGACAATAATAGCGGGTGTCACGCCTATATCCGCGCTTGCTGCAGACACAACATCTTTTTTGGGGGGGTTCGTTGGGTAGGGGTACTCGGGAGGACATAAAAATGCCTCTCATGCAGCCGACTGCATTTGGTTGGGGATGTGAATGGGGGAAGTACGGGCGTTGCAGAAGTGGTGGGTTCCCAATTAGGATTGGCGAATGCACCAGGAAGGGCACTATGGGCATGACGGGCCTGTGTTTGTCTTCTTGGTGGCAGCGGGACACTATTTGTGCTTGCCACCTCACCAGCTTGAACTGCACTTATGGGACTCGCCACGTCACCAAGTGTTACTGCAGTGCTGGTTTGACTACGACCGGGGTGTACTAGGCCGCTGGCGCTTGCCAGTTCACCAAAACGCTACCAAAAAAACTGTAAACGATCGCAGGGATCAGGCCTGACTCTGCGAACGCTGCAGTTATGCATTTAGTGTTTTGTAAGTGACAGTGATCGATCGATACTGCACTTGGGTGGGCTGGGCTGGGCCGGGCGGAGGGGCAAAACGCAGGTGCTAGCAGGTATCTGGGCTGATCCCGCTAACACTGCGTTTTTGGGAACCCTAAACTGCTGGGGACGCCAGTATAGATCTGATCGGATCAGATATTGATCAGTTCAGATACTATACCACTAAGGGAGGTGTACAGTGCGTGCGTGGGTGTTAGCGCTACTGGCACTAACCTGACGCTGCCTGGGGCTGGTGCTTGCCAGTTCACCAAAACGCTACAAAAAAAACTGTTAGCGATCGCAGGGATCAGGCCTGACTCTGCGAACGCTGCAGTTATGCGTTTAGTGTTTTGTAAGTGACAGTGATCGATCGATACTGCACTTGGGTGGGCTGGGCTGGGCCGGGCGGAGGGGTAAAACGCAGTTGCTAGCAGGTATCTGGGTTGATCCCGCTAACACTGCGTTTTTGGGAACCCTAAACTGCTGGGGACGCTAGTATAGATCTGATCGGATCAGATATTGATGCGTTCAGATACTATACCACTAAGGGAGGTGTACGGTGCGTGCGTGGGTGTTAGCGCTACTGGCACTAACCTGACGCTGCCTGGGGCTGGTGCTTGCCAGTTCACCAAAACGCTACAAAAAAAACTGTTAGCGATCGCAGGGATCAGGCCTGACTCTGCGAACGCTGCAGTTATGCGTTTAGTGTTTTGTAAGTGACAGTGATCGATCGATACTGCACTTGGGTGGGCTGGGCCGAGCTGGGCGGAGGGGCAAAACGCAGGTGCTAGCAGGTATCTGGGCTGATCCCGCTAACACTGTGTTTTTGGGAACCCTAAACTGCTGGGGACGCTAGTATAGATCTGATCGGATCAGATATTGATCTGTACAGATACTATACCACTAAGGGAGGCGTATGCTGCGTGCGTGGGTGTTAGCGGTACTGGCGCTTATCTGACGCTGCCTGGGGCGACGCATATCACCGCCGGGCGATCAGGGGGCTAAATCTTTATTCGGTAATAAACGGCGGGTGCCCTGACATTATAAAAAATAAACAAACTAACCAGCGTCACCCGTAACGGTTATACAGTGATCAGTGGTGAAAGGGTTAACTAGGGGGCAATCAAGGGGTTAAAACATTTATTAGATAGTATATGGGGGTCCCTGTCGCTATAAAACTCTGACGGCGAACCTAAATATTTACGTCCCTAACTAGCATCACCAGCGACACTAATACAGCGATCAGAAAAATGATCGCTTAGCGACACTGGTGACAGGGGGTGATCAAGGGGTTAAAACTTTATTAGGGGGGGTTAGGGGGGTACCCTAGACCTACAGGGGACCTAACACTCACTGCCCTGACACTGTAACTGTCACAAACTGACACCAATACAGTAATCAGAAAAAAAAAAAAAAAAAAACCTGCTTGGTGTCAGTTTGTGACAGGGGGGGGGGGTGATTGGGGGGGGATCGGGGGGCGATCAGGGGGGGGATCGGGGTGTTTAGTGTGCCTGGCATGTTCTACTGTGTGTGTGTGTTGTGCACTTACATTGCAGTCTTCTCTCCTCGGCCCGGAACGGAAAATACCGAGCCGAGGAGAGATGACATCATTTCCTCTGCCTCTGTGTACAATACAGAGGCAGGGAAATGATCCCATTGGCTGAGAGCGATCGCGAGGGGGGGGCCACGAATGGATGGCCTCCCCCTCACCTCCGATCGCCGGGGGAGATTTGCCGACCGCCGCAGGCACCGGGGGGGGGTCCGATCGGACCCCCCACCCGCGGGCAGGCAAGGACGTACATACACGTCCTTTTGCCTGCCCGTGCCGCTCTGTCGACGTATATAGTCGTGCGGCGGTCGGCAAATGGTTAAACTCTCTTCTGCGAAAAAGTTTTATCCCTATTGTGGGGTCACCAGTACAGTATTTGTAAATTGAAATCATATCCCCTCTCAAGCGTCTCTTCTCCAGAGAGAATAAGTTCAGTGCTCGCAACCTTTCCTCATAACTAAGATCCTCCAGATCCTTTATTAGCTTTGTTGCCCTTCTTTGTACTCGCTCCATTTCCAGTACGTCCCTCCTGAGGACTGGTGCCCAGAACTGGACAGCATACTCCAGGTGCGGCCGGACCAGAGTCTTGTAGAGCGGGAGAATTATCGTTTTATCTCTGCAGTTGATCCCCCTTTTAATGCATGCCAATATTCTGTTTGATTTATTAGCAGCAGCTTGGCATTGCATGCCATTGCTGAGCCTATCATCCAATAGGACCCCCAAGTCCTTTTCCATCCTAGATTCCCCCAGAGGTTCTCCCCCCAGTGTATAGATTGCATTCATATTCATATGTGACATGCCCACCAGGTGGAACTCAACGTTGGCCATGCTGCAGCGGCTGCACACGCAGCAGAGGGCCATCAATGAGTACCTGTGCGACTATGGCACCAGGACAGGGTCAGGGGAGCTTGGTTTTTTTTCCCCACGCCAGTGGGCCATGATCAGGGATGCATGCACTGTCCTGTCACCATTTGAGGAGGCCACGAGGATGGTGAGCAGTGACAGTGCATGCATCAGTGACACTGTCCCCCTTGTCCACCTGTTGGAGCACACGCTGCGTGGAATAATGGACAGGGCACTTGAGGCAGAACAGAGGCAGGAAGAGGAGGACTTCCTTAGCTCTCAAGGCCCCCTTTATCCAGACAGTGTTCCTGCGTGCCCGCCGATCACACAGGAAAAGGACGAGGAGGAAGAGGAGGAGGAGGAGGAGGAAGATTGTGTCAGTATGGAGGTGGAGCCTGGCACTCAGCATCAGCAGCAGTCTTTAAGGGATCAGTCCCAAGAAACACATGGACTTGTACGTGGCTGGGAGGAGGTGGCTGCGGACCATGTCGTCCTTAGTGACCCAGAGGACTCCGGACCGAATGCCTCAGCAAACCTACGCTGCATGGCCTCCCTGATCCTGCAAAGCCTGCGTAAGGATCCTCGTATTCGTGGTATCAAGGAGAAGGACCAATACTGGCTGGTAACCCTCCTTGATCCACGTTACAAGGGTAAGGTTGCGGACCTTATCTTGCCATCGCAGAGGGAGCAGAGGAGGAAACATCTTCGGGAGGCCTTGCAGAAAGTTCTGTGTAACGCGTTCCCAGAGACTGGGAGGTTACAAACTCCTGTTTCTGGACAACGTGTTGCTGAGGCTTCAGTCAGTCAAAGAAGGAGCGGTGGAGAAGGTGGCCGTCTGACCGATGCGTTCAGACAATTTTTTGGTCCGCAGCCCCAAGGTATGATCGGTTCCAGCAACCATCGCCCGCGTCTGTTTTACATGGTGCAGGAATACCTAGGGGCAAGATCAGACTTGGACACCTTTCCCACCGAAAATCCTCTGGGTTACTGGGTCTTGAGGATGGATCACTGGCCAGAGCTTGCACAGTATGCAATTGAGCTACTGGCCTGTCCTGCATCCAGCGTTCTTTCGGAACGCACATTCAGTGCTGCTGGAGGCGTGGTAACCGATCACAGGGTGCGTTTGTCCACTGACTCGGTCGATCGACTGACCTTCATAAAAATGAATGAGTCTTGGATCACCACCAGATACCAAGCACCTGATGCTGATGTAACTGAATAATTTTTTTTGAAATCTCAGATCCCTTCAAAGACTGCCTATGCTGATGCTGAGTGACTATCCCTGAGTAATTATCCTCTTCCTCCTCAATCATCACGCTGATAGCTTGTAAGAACATTTTTGGTTCTGGGCGCCACCACCAGTGCCTAAGGCACAATTTTTCAGCCCCTGTTTAACAGGGGCGTGTAATTACGATTTTTGATGTAATACTTTGCAGCAGGGCTCGTTCCTGCATTCCAACTAGAGTGTCTGTGAGGGGTTGCAGTGTTGTGGCACCAGCACCAGTGCCTAAGGCACAATTTTTCAGCCCTTGTTTAACAGGGGCGTGTAATTACAATTTTTGATGCAATACTTTGCAGCAGGGCTCGTTCCTGCATTCCAACTAGAGTGTCTGTGAGGGGTTGCAGTGTTGTGGCACCAGCACCAGTGCCTAAGGCCTAATTTTTCAGCTCCTGTTCAACAGGGGCATGTAATTACAATTCTTGATCTAATATTTCACAGCAGAGCCCTGTGAGGGCTTACAGTGTTGTGGCCACAGCAACACCTAAGGCCCAAATTTCTGCTGAGTATATAGGGCAGGATCCTACTTTCAAACAACTAACTTACAAACGACTCCTACTTGCAAACGGAAGGAGACAACAGGAAGTGAAAATAAATCTACCCCTAGGAAGGGAAATTCTCTCCTGTAAGAGTTAATATGGGAAAAACATTTCTCCTTTCCACTGATGCTTTCCAATCCATTGGGACAAAAAGTGAGGTGAAATCTTCTGAAGAGGAGGAAAGACAGCAAAACAAATGTCACAGGGGTGATAACCCTTCCCTATGTTTTCCAAAAAGCTTAAAAAAGATTTTTTGGCTGGAGCTAAACACGTTAAAAATGTACCCGTTCAAAATTACAAAGAGATTCTACTTAACAACAAACCTACAGCCTGTATACTGCTGTTCAGAGTATATAGGGCCTGGTGGCCCCACACCTTTCCTTATTTAAATTTGGGTGCAGGGTTCCCCTTAATATCCATACAAGACCCAAAGGGCCTGGTAATGGACTGGGGGGTACCCATGCCGTTTGTCTCACTGATTTTCATCCATATTGCCAGGACCCGACATTACATTAAACCCGCAAGCAGTTTTAAATGAGATTTTTTCCTTTAAAAATGACATTTGGTGCAGGGACTGTTCTAAACACGGGAAACATGCGTCACTTTACAGGCATACTATAGACACCCCTCAGGTACGATATTTAAAGGAATATTTCACTTTTTTTTTTTTACTTTAAGCATCATTAAAATCACTGCTCCCGAAAAAACTGACGTTTTTAAAAGTTTTTTTTGCATTGATACATGTCCCCTGGGGTAGGACCCGGGTCCCCAAACCCTTTTTAGGACAATACCATGCAAATTAGCCTTTAAAATGAGCACTTTTGATTTCGAACGTTCGAGTCCCATAGACGTCAATGGGGTTCTAACGTTCGTGCGAACTTTCGGTCCGTTCGCAGGTTCTGGTGCGAACCGAACCGGGGGGTGTTCGGCTCATCCCTACTCCTAAACTTGGGGTGCGTGTTATATGCCGACGCGTGTTATACGCCGATAAATACGGTAATGTATAGAAGGTAGGGCCCGAAAGTGACTCAAGCCCAGGGGCCCCCACCACCCTAAGTCCTGCCCTGGGTACATCGTACCCCTACTGATTTACAACAACAAAAAAAATTAACTTAGAAATAGACACCCAGACATTTGACAAGTTCTTAATAAAAATAAAATAACAAACTCCCCAAAAATGTCCCTTGTTGTAAATCAGTGACAATGCCCACCACCAAATGATATGCGATGACCTGGCTGAGCTGCCATCAGATATATAAGGAAAGAGGCAGCGATAGTGGTGACATCATTGACCAAATACAGCCTACCTCACTGCCGAGCTTCCATGTTATGGCTTCAGTATTAATTTGAAAATGCTGATCTTCTGGAGCCCAGGATGTAAAATTCCCCACATCATTATAAATCACAGTGATATTATCCTTATATATCAAATTTGTTATTTTGTAGTGATTAACAAACTCTCCGTATTCATTAAAAAAAGGTGCTGGCTCATTTAAGCCAAATGCATATTTTATTTCTTTTAAATAGTGATGCAACTTCAACATGAAAATAGAAAGAGAAAAGTGTGTTAAATAAAGAATAGAAATTTGTCAAATAAAAATGTGTATTTAAAGTCCAACTCACTCCTGATATCCCCCCTCTGGTCCCACCCTCCACTTGGGTTAAACCTTAATTCTGCAGAGAGGAGTGTCATGTAAAGACTTGGTGCTGAACTCATCTCCATTCTCCTTTCAGTCAAGGGCAGGGATGCCTTGCCACCCTGAGCTCATGGTAAATTAGCTAAATGATGCTTCGAGTCATTAAAGCCAGAATAAAAATATAATTTCTAGTGACCAGGTGAGTCTTTGCAAGACAGGTAGGATATCATCTGGAGCTGCTTTTTTAGAGGGATGGAATTTTGTGATTTGCATCTAATCTGATATCGGCCTTTAGATCAGAGGGTCCAGTCATTAATTGCTCATCTTGCAAGATGCATTTTCCTGACCAGTGAATCTAACCTTTACCCTAGGTTCACATCTATGCAGCTGATGAGTCATTGGTTGTTAAGGACGTGACGCCCGGCTTCCCGGCCCGCTGCTTAACAACCAGCTATTCTTCACACAGAATTCTAATCGGTCGATCATTTTTCGAATCCGAATTCTAATCATTCTGAAAATGTGCAATTCATTCGAAAAAAAATAAACAGAACAAATTTTAACTTATTTCAATTAAATTTGTTACTATTTGTTACTATTTCATTTGGAGATTGGGATACATCCCAATCTCTAAATAACCCAAAATTTGTCAGAATTTGTATTCAGACCGGAATGAAAAGCACGTGTTTAATTTCCACTGATCATCTAGGTCAGTGTTTTTCAACTCCTGTCCTCAAGGTGCACCAACAGGTCATGTTTTCAGGATTTTCCTCAGATGAAATGACTGTGGTAATTACTAAGGTCGTGAAACTAATAAAATCACCTGTGCAAAAAAATGAAAAGCCTAAAAACATGACCTGTTGGGGCGCCTTGAGGGCTGGTGTTGAGAAACACTGATCTAGGTAATGTCATTGAGCAACAAATGCCCCCAGTGACATTTTGGCTAGTTTAATGCCCCAGTTATATTGGCGGTCAGTGAAAATTGCTCTGTTGGGACTTGTTTACATTTTTAGCTGCCAATGTCATTCCTGGGAAAAACTATTCTTGGAGGATTGCTTTTCATAGACACTTGACAGGTGACTGAGAGGTGATAAGCTGCCTCCTCACTGCTTGTTTTATCCTCCCTGGCAGTATGATTATGTCAGATTTTTGTGTCTCATAGCGGTACATTGTTTTGCATGCAAATTTGTCGTTTTATATTGTAGGCCTGTAATTCTTAGGAATAACTCACTTAAATCTGTCCAAACAAGAGTCTAGTAGACATCCCGGGTATGATAACGTTTGAAACACAAAATCATAAATTATATTATAATAAAAGCCTAGAAATAATTATAACAAATACAAGTTTCCAGGCAGAAATTAACAGTATATATAATATAAAACTGCATGCAGGACACTGGACAAAGCATTAGGGACAAAAGGGATGTGAAATGATTTGATACAGTAATGTAATCTGTAAGATTACAGTGTACTGTATGTATTATGCTTTTTGCACTTTTTGAATCTGGCGCCGGGCATCGCCCTGTGCGTTGCGACACTCGCAGGGAACGGAGCCCGGCCTGGGGACAAGGTAAGTAACTTTGCCTTGATCCTGCAATGCAATCCAGAGTGTGGCTCGGGGCTACCGCTTTTGATAATGAAAATTCACCCCGAGCCACACTCGGGATTACCGCTGGGGATATTAAAGGAGAAGTATGGCCAAAGTTATTTCGGCCATATTTCTCATGTGGGTCACAGGACTGCACTTTGTTCTGCACTCCTGTGACTCAGATTCAGCAGACAGCGGGCTAAAGGCTGGTGTCAGCTAACACCACAGAGCCCGTCCATGCTCTGGACAGATCCCAACAATATGGTTAGGATCTGCCAGGATGCCTAATCAGCAGCTGGTTCAGACTTTCATTGTGCCACTGACAGACTGAGCCAGCCGCTTCCACCCCCTCCACAGCCCGACACTCCAGTGAGCACTGGAGGGAATAGCAGAGAGCCGGTGACTGACAGTCATCACTCTGCTCACTGAAGACCAAGAACTGAGCGATCAGCAGTCATGTGAGAGGTGGTGGAGGACAGCTGCAGGATCTGACCACCACATCACCACATAGGTAAGTATAAATGTTTTTTTTAAAACCACAATTCTCTTTTAACCCTTAAAAGCCTTCAGCACTGCACTGTATGCATTACACATGGTTGCAGGGTGGTGTTGATTAGGGGGTGGCAGTAAAATCCCTGTTTGTGTAGCTCCCTTATTGCAAATGTAAATGAGACCTTACATTGATTGGTGGCATATATTTTTATCAGGTTAGAAAAATAAACTTTATAGTAACATGAGGGAGGGTATGGTTAGAAGGAAATCTCACTTTTCGCTTTAGTGAGATTTATTGTGAAACACCCAGAATGTTAGGGCTCATTCACACTACTGGTTAGAGGGTGGTAAAACCATGCAGTTAAGCAGAGTTTTTACCACCCCACGTGCTACCCCTTTGTATAGGCAGTGGTTGGGGGTGGCTGCGGTCATGATGCTTTGCTTCACAGCAGGAATTATTCACCCCGTTGCTTTTGCCAGGTGCTAGCGCCCACCAAACACAACCCAGTCAAGTAAATGGGTGCAGATCTGTAGCTGCTCTGTAGCTTCTTCCTCTCGCTCTGGAACTGCCTGAAGACAAAATCTGGTGGCAAGGAAGAGGGAGAGGTTGCAGCATGGACAGATGATGATTGGTTATGACTCAGTAAATGATTCCATAGATTCCTCCCTATGCTGGCCGAAGCACTAGAATTACATCGTCTTGCATCTGACTAATGTTCTGAAAGATAGGAGAAACCCTGCTGTGTGTATATAGGGGGGCTGACAGTGCTGATAGTATCAGCAGCCGGGTCTCCCTGCAGTCATCATGACAAGAAGGAGACCCGGACTCTAAACTGTGAATCTCTTCCCAAGGCACCCAAGATGGCTGCTAATGGGGTGCTATGGGGGTGATAGGGGAAATTTTGGGGGTGCACCAACCTGACACCACCCCTGATTAAAGGGTCAATTAGTTATGTTTGTCCATCAGGCCAAACTATATTTTTTTAGAGAAGGGCGGGGATTTGAATATTTAGTATTTTATTGTATCAATTTTTAGGCTACATTTCAAATGATCACCAATACCAGAAAAGTATACATTTTTTTTACATTTTCTGAAATTCCTTGAAAAGGCTGTATACTGTACCTTATGTCTGTAATAATGAGGATGCTTATTATACAATTTTCCTTTATAGAGCAGATTGATATCATGCAGTGCTTTGGCCATAGCTTCTACCGCATAATAAATTCGTGGAGAGAGTCCTTGATCCAGAATATTAAATAAATTTGGATACATTTCTTCTTCCAAAGACCCATAATAGGTAAGTAGACATAATATGGTATTGTTTCTATTTTCTTTATTTTCAGACATACACTTTGCAATTGATAAAAAATAGATGGAAGCTGATGAATTATTTAAGGTATAAGTCTTGTCAATTCTATCAAAAAAATGTTCTTTATTTGGAATGAATAAAGGGTATAAATCCAGAGCCAAGCTACCATTAAAGAATGTGTAAAAATGATATCCTGTAGAGCTGAGAAATCTCAAAGGAGGAACAATAAATGTTTTATCGTAAATGGTATTATTAACAAAGAAAAAATGATCAAGTAAATTGTTACTGATAAATGATCCACATAATACAATTACTTTAGCACTGGAGTTTTTGATAACAAAAATTGCATTATTTATAATTTGTTCTACATAAATGTAATCATACGAACTAGACGAAAATGAAACTGAATATTCAACACAAATACCATTACTTTTCATGTACTTTATTAATATCTCCTTGTCATTGACTCCGGCATCATCTTGTGATGCAAATATTCCAACCCACGTCCAGCTAAAATGTTTCAACAACTTAATAACAGCCATATAATGAACATGGTCATTCTGAATTGTCCGGAATACATGAGGATAGAGAAGCCTATTTGTTAGAGAATAGTCCGTAGCTCCATAACTGATCTTCAAAACAGAAAAACAGTCATTATTTTCAATGTTTGTGGACAATATTTGGAAAAATTTCCAAAAGGTCAAATGGATTGGTAACTATGACTAAAATCTAGACATATAATTGTTTATACTTATTTAATATTTATTAGTTATATTAACCATTTGACCTCCGGAAGAATTACCCCCCTTCATGGCCAGTCCATTTTTTACTATACAGCACTGTGTTACTTTAACTGCGTGGTCATACAATGCTGTCCATAAATGAAATTTATGTCATTTTTCCCCACAAATAGAGCTTTCCTTTGGTGGTATTTGATCACCACTAGGTTTTTTTATTTTTTGCACTATAAACAAAAAAGGCTTAAAATTTTTGCAAAAAAACCCCAATATTTTTTACTTTCTCCTATAAAACATATCCAATAAAGAAAAAAATCAATTTTCTTCATGAATTTAGGGCAATATGTTTTCTGCTACATATTTTTGGTAAAAATAAACCCCAATAAGCGTATATTGATTGGTTTGGGCAAAAGTTATAGTTTCTACAAACTGTTGTATGTACTGGAATTCAAATTAATTAATTTTTTATACTTGTAATGATGGTGATCAGTGACTTATAGCAGGACTGATATATTGTGGTGGACAATATGACACTTTTGACACTTTGTGGGAACCAGTGACACTAATGCAGTGATAAAAATATACACTGTCACTGTACTAACGACAATGGCTGGGAAGGGGTTAAATATCTAGGGCGATCAAAGGGTTAAATGTGTACCTAGCCAGTGTGTATGTGTTTACATATGCAGAGCTCCGTCCTGTGTCTCTCCTCGCTGATCAGCGGATGTCGGCAGACACCCATTGGCTGGCACAAGCTGATTAGGATCTGCTGTGACTAATCACAGCAGAAGCTGTGCGCCAGCAGTATTTGCAAGTGCTCCCTATGCGGAAGTGCAGATCACATAAATGTACAGTATCTCACAAAAGTGAGTACACCCATCACATTTTTGTAAATATTTTATTATATCTTTTCATGTGACAACACTGAAGAAATGACACTTAGCTACAATGTAAAGTAGCTTGTATAACAGTGTAAATTCGCTGTCCCCTCAAAATAATAGACATGTGCGATTAGTTTTGTACGAATCGAAAATTCGTACGAATTTCCGTAAATTCGTACATTCGGGAAGATCCGAAATACGAATTGCTATGCTTCCAAATTTTGTATAAAATACAAAATTTCGTTTACGAATTTCAGGTCCAAATTCCTAATGAACATTCGTAATTGTTACGAAAAGTTAACAAACCTAAAAGTTAAAACCCCAGGAAGTCAGCACAGCACAGGGATGTTGGGAGCCCCTCATAATGATAAAAATTCATCATAACGAACATTCGTAATTGTTACAAAAAGTTAACGAACCTAACGAAAATTCGTATTTCGTACAAATCCAAATTGAGTTTCGGACACGAATTACAAAATACAAATTAATTCTAATACAAAACGGAACGGAACAAAACGAAACTAAATTTATTGACAGCGCACATGTCTACAAAATAACTCAACACACAGCCATTAATATCTAAACTACTGGCAACAAAATTGAGTACACACCTATGTGAAAATGTCCAAATTGGCCCCAAAGTTTCAATATTTTGTGTGGCCACAATTATTTTCCAGTACTTCCTTAACCTTCTTGGGTTCACCAGAGATTCACAGGTTGCCACTGGAATCCTCTTTCACTCCTCCATGATGACATCACGGAGCTGGTGGATGTTAGAGACCTTGCACTCCTCCACCTTCCATTTGAGGATGCCCCACAGTTGCTCAATAGGGTTTAGGTCTGAAGACATGCTTGGCCAGTCCATCACCTTTACCCTCATCTTCTTTAGAAAGGCAGTGGCCGTCTTGGAGGTGAGTTTGGGGTCGTTATCATGTATCGTGGATTAATGCCCTGTGGTCCAGTCTCCGAAGGGAGGAGATCATGCTCTGCTTCAGTATGTCACAGTACATGTTGGCATTCATGGTTCCCTCAATGAACTTTAGCTCCCCAGTGCCGGCAGCACTCATGCAGCCCCAGACCATGACACTTCCACCACCATGCTTGACTGTAGGCAAGACACACTTGTCTTTGTACTCCTCACCTGGTTGCTGCCACACACGCTTGACACCATCTGAATCAAATACGTTTATCTCGGTCTCATCAGAGCACAGGATATGGTTCCAGTAATCCACATCCTTTCTCTGCTTGTCTTCAGCAAATTGTTTGTGGGCTCTCTTGTGCATCATCTTTAGAAGAGGCTTCCTTCTGGGAAGACAGCCATGCAGACCAATTTGATGCAGTGTGCAGCGTATGGTCTGAGCACCGACAGGCTGACCCCCCACCCCTTCAACCTCTGCAGCAATGCTGGCAGCACTCATACTCTATTTCCCAAAGACAACCTCTGGATGTGACTCTAAGCATGTGCACTCAACTTCTTTGGTTGACTATGGCGAGGTATGTTCTGAGTTGAACCTGTCCTGTTTAACCAATGTATGGTCTTGCCCACCGTGCTGAAGCTCAGTTTCAGGGTCTTGGCAATCTTCTTATAGCCTAGGCCATCTTTATGTAGAGCAACAATTCTTTTTTCAGATCCTCATAGAGTTCTTTGCCATGAGGTTCCATGTTGAACTTCCAGTGACCAGTATGAGAGAGTGAGAACGATAACACCAAATTTAACACACCTGCTCCCCATTCACACCTGAGACCTTGTAACAATAACGAGTCACATGACACCGGGCAGGAGAAAAATTGGTCTTTGGATGTCAGTGGTGCGGCTAAATGGGCATTTAACTTTGGGGTGTATTCACTTTTGTTGCCAGCGGTTTAGACGTTAATGGCTGTGTGTTGAGTTATTTTGAGGAGACTGCAAATTTACACAGTTATACAAGCTGTACACTCACTACTTTACATTATAGCAAAGTGTCATTCCTTCAACGTTGTCAAATGAAAAGATAGAATAAAATATTTACAAAAATGTGAGGGGTCTACTCACTTTTGTGAGATACTGTATGTGATTCTGAACATAACAGCCTCCCTGAGCCGAACGACCCCCTGTTTGGTTTGCACCAGAGCTTTCGAACATCGTGAAAGTTTGGAACCGAATAACAAACCCGATTGAAGTCTATGGGACTCGAATGTGAAAAATCAAAAGTGCCCATTTTGAAGGCTTATATGCAAGTAATTGGGTATACAATGGTTATGGGGGTCTGGGTAGTGCCCAGAGGTGTGTTAGAGAACCTTAGTGAACAAACAGTATGATGAAGGCCAAGGAACACACCAGACAGGTCAGGGATAAAGTTGTGGAGAAGTTTAAAGCAGGGTTAGGTTATAAAAAAATATCCCAAGCTTTGAACATCTCACAGAGCAATGTTCAATCCATCATCCAAAAATGGAAAGAGCATTAACTAGAGAAGCAGCCACGAGGCCCATGGCAACTCTGGAGCTTATGTGGAAGGATCTGTCCACAGGACAACTATTAGTCGTGCACTCAAAAAATCTGGCCTTTATGGAAGAGTGGCAAGAAGAAAGCCATTGTTGAAAGAAAGCCAAAAGAAGTCCCGTTTGCAGTTAGCGAGAAGCCATGTGGGGGGCACAGCAAACATGTGGAACAAGGTGCTGTGGTCAGAGGAGACCAAAATGTGGCCTTAAAGCAAAACACCATATGTGGCGGAAAACTAACACTGCACATCACCTTGAACACACCATCCCCACCGTGAAACATGGTGGTGGTAGCATCATGTTGTGGGGCTGCTTTTCTTTAGGAGGGACAGGAAAGCTGATCAGAGTTGATGGGAAGATGTTTGGAACCAAATACAGACATTAAACAAGTAAAAAAGGCGCAATACATAAGTACCTCAATCAACTGTTCCTAATAGTCCAAGGGCAAGATATATGCATATAAACAAATATATATATATATATATATATATATATATATATATATATATATATATATATTTATATTTATTATTATTCATGATTTATATAGCGCCAACAGTTTACGCAGAGCTTTACAATGTATAGGGGGGACAACACAATTACAGTACAGTTCAATACAAAAGGTACAGGAGGGCCAAAAACAGAGCAAACAGTGTGGGCGCCGGACAGTGACGTCACTACTGTGCGACGCGTTTCTGAGTCAGCTCGCTATAGATGGAGGGAATAGCGGCACTCCTTTATCAAGCATAGGGGATAAGTGCTGGGTAGTAACATTATATAGTCTGTCAAGGGGCGGGGCCAGAGGACATTATCAGGGAGAAGATAAAACACACAGAGGCACAATGACACATTGCTGGAACAACCTTATGGGGAACAACTTTATGGGGAAGGGGGAAGAAGGGGAGGGGGAGGAAAGGAATGAGGGGGAAAAAGAGAGGGGAGGGGAGAGAAGGAAGAAAAGAGGATGGAAGGAAGAGGGAAAAGAAAAAGAAAAAGAAAAATGGGAAGGGGGAGGGGGGAAGAAAAAAGGGGAAGGGGAAATGGTCACATACTTACTTGGTTACACACCCGCCACCCCCATATATATATAAACAGGATAGTGTATAGATAGATAGATAGATAGATAGATAGATAGATAGATAGATAGATAGAAAAAGCCTGCGTTAAAAACGATAGAAAATATATGTAATTATGTTAAGATAAAATGAAGAGGTATTGAATAATGATAATATAAAAAAGATCAGAAAAACAATCTAATAAATGAGTACTTATAGGACAGTAGCTATCTCAATACTCTCATTGAGGCCAGCCGACGAAAGAACATCGAGAGCATAAATCCAAAAATTCTCCCTAGCGCAACGTTTTTTGAAACGTTCAGCTGCGGTGAGAGACTTATGCCGCGTACACACGAGCGGACTCTCCGGCATACTTGGTCCGGCGGACCAGAGTCTGCCGGACAATCCGCCCGTGTGTAGGCTCCGGTGGACTTTTCCGGCGGACTTTTTCCCAAAAGCCCACCGGACCTAGATTCAAAACAAGTTTTAAATCTTTCTGTCGGACTCAGCTTCTGGCGGAAAGTCCGCTCGTCTGTGTGCTGGTCTGACGGAAAGCCCGCTCGTGTGTATGCTGGTCCAACGGACCAGATACGACGCGGGGGCAGGGTATTGCATTTCGCGCTCGCTGCAATAGGAAAAACAAATTTTCCTATTGCGGCGAGCGCGGGGCATACCAGGCCCTTAGGTCTGGATTATAAAGGGAAACCCCTACGCCGAAAAAACGGCGTGGGGTCCCCCCTAGAATCCATACCAGACCCCGATCCGAGCACGCAGCCCGGCCGGTCAGGAAAGGGGGTGGGGACGAGCGAGCGCCCCCCCCTCCTGAACTGTACCAGGCCGCATGCCCTCAACATGGGGGGTGGGTGCTTTGGGGGAGGGGGGGCGCCCTGCGGGCCCCCCCCACCCCACAGCACCTTGTCCCCATGTTGATGAGGACAAGGGCCTCTTCCCGACAACCCTGGCCGTTGGTTGTCGGGGTCTGCGGGCGGGGGGCTTATCGGAATCCGGGAGCCCCTTTATTAAGAGGGCCCCCAGATCCCGGCCCCCCCACCCTATGTGAATGAGTATGGGGCTGTGGGACTGTGACGTTTTAGGGGGAGTGGTCACTGGGTGATGTTGACCATGCCCCCTAAAATGTCACAGTCCCAGCATGCCCAGGGACTGTGACATCATAGGGGGCGGGGTCTCCGCCTATATAAGTCACAACGGAGCCCTCAGAGAGCAGTCCAGCTGGAGAGAGCGTCGTTTCAACATCTGGAGAAGAGAAGACAAGACAAGAAGCTCAGAAGTCTGGACCTCCGCTGGCAAGAGAGCTACCTGAAGACAGCAGAGGAGCTGGCCGAAGAACTGGAACACCGGGAGAAGAGGCCGGAGAGAGCGGAGAAGAACCAACCGGACGCCGGGAGGAGATGAACCGGAGGGACCCCCGAAGCCGGAGGAAGATCCCCCCCGGAGCTGTTTAATAAATTATTTTAAAAACCTGTGTAGTGTGTTTTATTATTGACACTTTTTCCCTAGGTGAATGGGTAGGGGTACCATGTACCCCATACTCATTCACATAGGGTGGGGGGGCCGGGATCTGGGGGCCCTCTTATTAAAGTGGGCTCCCGGATTCCGATAAGCCCCCGCCTGCAGACCCCGACAACCAACAGACAGGGTTGTCGGGAAGAGGCCCTTGTCCTCATCAACATGGGGACAAGGTGCTTTGGGGTGGGGGGGGCCCGCAGGGTGCCCCCCTCCCCCAAAGCACCCACCCCCCATGTTGAGGGCATGCGGCCTGGTACGGTTCAGGAGAGGGTGGGCGCTCGCTCATCCCCTTTCCTGACCGGCCGGGCAGCGTGCTTGGATCGGGGTCTGGTATGGATGCTAGGGGGGACCCCACGCCGTTTTTTCGGCGTAGGGGTTTCCCTTTATAATCCATACCAGACCTAAGGGCCTGGTATGCACAGCGACGGGGCTTGCAAGGTGTCAATCTCGCCGATAAATGCGGCAAGATTGACTTCCTTTTCTAGTCCCGTCGCACCTGAGTCACATTCAAAATGAACGGACTTGTCTGTGTGTGGGCAAGTCCGTTCATTCTGAAAGTCCGGCGAAAGTCTGTCGGAAAGACGGGCGGACTCAGCCCGCCGGAAAGTCCGGTCGTGTGTGGGCAAGTCCGTCCGTTTTAAAGTCCGGCGCACCTGGCGGACAAAGTAAGTCAGAAAGTGTGCCGGACCAAGTATGCCAGAAAGTCCGACCGTGTGTACGCGGCATTAGGGATTTGTTCAATAACCCAAACATGAAGGCCCATAGTGGATTTTTTGTGAAATTCAGCAAAATGCTGCGGGACGCTGTGCATGTCCTTACCGCCCTCGATTAGTCTGCGGTGCAGATCGTTCGGCCAACATAAATCAACCTGCAGGGGCATGTAAGGGTATACACAACGAAATCAGAGGAGCAACTGTAGAATTGATCCAATTGATAGGTTTTGCCCTTTGAGGAAAAAGACTTTTGTCCATGTGTGATAAAAGAGCAAGTTTTGCACAAAGCCTTTTTACATTGGTACATACCAACTAGCGGTATGAGGATGGTGGGATGATCTGTGGTATGGATGGTTTTTAATTTACTGGGTGCAATTTTATTTTTAAGATTTGGAGCTTTGTGATGATTCTGGGTGTCGTGGGAAGGATAGTTTTGAGGAGGGGATCCTGAAGTAAAATACTCCAATGCTTGCTCATTATACTTTCCATCTTTCTGTACTGAAAGTGGAAAGTAGTGATGAATCTGGTGGAATGGTCAATCTCACTTTTTTCAGTTCTGACAGGTTTACCTTTTGAATATAGAGCACATGCTGCGTCTACCAATTCCTTGGGATATAGTTTGTCTGCAAATTTCTTTTAAAGTGGAATACTGGATGTAGCATAATCGTTATCTTGGGTACAGTTCTGTCTCAAGCGACAGAACTGTCCTTTAGGTATGTTGTTAATCCACTTAGGGTAATGACAACTTTGAAAATGTAAGAATTGGGGGCGCATGCGCGACGCGAAACTGGACGGAAGCAGGGGATAAGAGCTCCGCAAGGACCAGAGACAAAGGCCGACTCCCCGGGGCTATTTACAGCACAACAATCACCAAAAGATCCCACACCCCTGGCGGAACACACAGCGCATGCCGGGCTCAAAGAACCACCGAGGCAAACCGGCCCAAAGATCCCTAACCAACTATTTTCTCTGTGTGAGGGAGCAGGGAAGGATGTCCCAAAATGGCGCCCAGCAGGACACAGTACCAGCTTGCTCGCAGGCTGCAGTCTCTTCTCCAGAGCACTCAATGGGAGACAGTGAGTACAGTCCACAACTCACAAAGGCTGATCTTGAAGACAGCCTCACATGCATGTACGACAAGCTAGCCAGGAAATTTCAGTCTGAGCTCCACAAGTCCACAAACACCTTGTTCCTGGAGATAGCGGCCCTGGGTACTAGAACAGATCTGCTAGAAACAAAGCATGACGAACTTACCCTTTCTCATGCAGACCTGAGGAAAGATCATGAGGCCCTCTCAGAAACAGTACAGCTCCTGCAAAACCACATCGAGGATCTCGATAATAGGAACAGGAGGAACAACTTGAGAATTAGAGGGGTCCCAGAAGCTGTGACTGATCTCCCTGGAGCCATACAAAAGTTGTTTCAGTCGCTTCTCCCTGAGACTCCTGCAGCTTCTTTCACATGTGACAGAATTCACAGGGCCCTGTGCCCTCCACCTCCCCCGGATAAGCCTCCCAGGGATATTGTGTTATGCCTAAAGGATTTCCTGATAAAAAGAGGAGATCCTCAGGGCCTCACGTAACACACCGAATATGCAGCTAGATGGAGTTATGATCCAGATATATCCAGATCTGTCACCCACCACCCTTGACACGAGAAGGAGAATGAAAGAGATTACATCTGTACTCCAAGCTGCCCGGATTAGGTACCGATGGGGATTCCCCTTTAAGCTACAAGTACCACATAATGGTACCACTTACACGGTTACCACGATCCTGGAGGGGAAAGATTTGCTGGTGAAGCTTGGCCTCCTGGATGCAGCAGATCACCCAAGACTGCTTTCCACCCCACGCCCGTCGGCAATATGGGCCACACCATCACCTAGAAGAGAACGCCGCAATCAATGTTAGATTTCTTTGGTCCCACACCGAAAAGCAGGAAGCCATAATACCCGCATGTACAAAGATCCATGGTTTGTCTCTACCCCGTGCGGAAGTCCTCTCGCGCCCATTTGATTGTTTCCCCACTCCAATCAAGTTGTTTCAAGCCCATAGCTTAGGAGACTGGGTTCCGAGCAGACACCGGTCTGGAAACACAGTTTTTGTGACTTGGTTGGAGTTCTGGACCTATTGGTCCGATTTAGGAAGTTCTTTCTGGTCAGGGTGATTATGTCTCCCCTGACCCCCATAGTTGTAAAGCTGCTTTTTGCAGTCATATCGGACTGGTTTGTGATTTCACAGAAGTCACTGCAAATAGTTTTTTTTTGCGGTTAATTTTTTTTTCTGTGTTTTTTACTGCTGCGCACACTATTTTTTAATAGCAGGCTATATGGTTATTACTCAGACATATTAGGCTTGTTTAAGGCAATGTGGAAGGATTCATGGGCGTTTTATACTATCAGTCTATCAATACTGAAAGTTACAGCAGATGTCTTTGCTTACTACACACTTGTGCGGAGGACATGTCTTGGACTTGTGTATGGGTGTGCGCTTCCCTGTTTCCATAAATTATGGGTCTGAAAATAATTTCCCACAACCTAAAGGGTTTTAACTCACCAAACAAAAGGAGAAAGGCCTTTCGCTCGTATAAGAAATTAGGGGCTGATATCCTACTCCTTCAGGAGACACATTTCTCCTCTCAAGGCCACCCTCAATATTTTGACAGGGCCTTTCAACAGGGATACTACACTACGTATCAGTCCAAGACGCGTGGAGCCACCATTTTTATAAGAAACACGGTTATGTTTGATTTACATCATATATATAGAGACCCAGATAGTCGTTTTGTGATCATCCAGGGGTGTATCCAAGGAAAGTGCATTACCATAGCCTCTGTTTATGCACCTAATGAAGCCCAGGCCTCTTTTTTTAAAAGGTTTTTTCTAACACTAGATAAATATCACTCTCCCCACGTACTGATAGGGGGTGATTTTAACCTGGTGGCACACTCAGACCTTGACAGGAGCGGTGGGGGTAGGTCCAACAATGTTTTTCCAAAATCACTACAGTACCAACTGAAAACCAATCAACTCTTAGACACCTGGAGAGCTCATAATGTTGGTGTTAGGGAATACACCTTCTATTCCCACCCCCACAACAGCTACTCCAGGCTGGACTACATATTCTCCACAGCAGTGCTGATGGCTTACTCCACCTCTGCTAGAATTCATGTATGTCCGTGGTCCGATCACCATATTGTGTCTAGTGACTTTTCTCACATTGGTCTATCTAGGGATGCGGGGGTCTGGAGGCTTAATGACTCCATGCTCATGGACCCAATAGCACTATCCCAGATAGCAGGTTATATTACAGAATATTTTGCGCACAATGACGTCGGGGAGATTTCCCTGGCATCCTTGTGGGGAGCACACAAGGCTGTACTGAGGTGAAGGCTTATGCAACTAGCCTCCGAACGTAAAAGACAAAAGCTCATAGACATTACCTCCCTGACGGCAGACCTAGATAAATTATATCACCAACATTGTTGGACCCCCACGCAAGTATTGCTAGATCAGGTAAATCAGAAAAGGAAAGCACTGGATACTCTTTTATCAGAGCATACGGAAAAATCACTCCGGTGGTCCAGGGCTCGTTTCCTACTTTATAGCAACTCCACTTTGACAATGTTCGCAAGGAGATTAAAACCAGTCCCTACAGCACACACACACACACTTATAGACTGCGAGATGAGGCAGGCCACCTCACTTCCCACCCTAAGGAAGTGCTGCAACTTTTTTCCACATACTACAAAACACTATTAGCTGACCATAGGGCTCCTAGAGATCCATCATCACAATCATGGTTGGATGTCGTTCCCCTTCCTAAGCTGTCGGAAAAACAGCAACAGGCCCTTAACGCACCATGCACAGAGGAGTAGGTGGCCTCCATTATCTCTACCCTGAAACCTTCACAGGCCCCAGGCCCTAATGGCTTTACGGCCATGTATTATAAAAAGTTCTCCGGTCTATTAACCCCAAAATTAACTAGACTTTTTAACAAAATCCTGGCGGGTGATTCATTCCCGACAGATAGGCTTATGGCTAACATGTCATTGATCCCAAAGCCAGGAAAAGATCATTCTCTCCCTCAAAATTTTAGACCTATTTCGGTCATCAATAATGATTTAAAAATATTTAGCCACATATTAGCAGATCGCCTTGCATCTTCTGTCACTACACTAATCTCTCCAGACCAGACGGGATTTATCCTCACCAGGCAAATAGCAGATAACATACGTCTCGCGACTAATATTATACAGGACGCTGACTTGCACTCATCAACAAGGCCTTGGATAGTGTCCTCTGGCCTTATTTAGACACAATCCTTTCCAAATTTGGGATTCAGGGAGAGTTTGTAAATGGTTTCCGTGCACTATACCACCTACCTCAAACCAGAATTAAACTACCAGGATGCTCCTCCCAATATTTTCCCCTGGGCAGAGGTACTAGGCAGGGCTGCCCGCTCTCCCCTCTCCTTTTCGCCCTTGCAATAGAGCCCCTCGCTGGACATATTAATAGCAACCCCAATATTAAAGGATATATCAGTAATAGTCAAGAAATCAAGCAGAGTCTCTACGCAGATGATGTCCTGATGTTTCTATCTGATCCCTTGATCTCATTGCCCAATCTATTTTCAGCATTAGACAGCTTTGCCAAGGTGTCAGGTCTGGGTGTCAACCCCTCCAAATGTGTGGCTATGCCCATTAACTTATCACTTTCTTTAATATCTTCCCTAAAAAGCAGCTTTGATATCTCCTGGAGTATGGAGTCTCTACAATACCTGGGCATACGTTTAGCACCTTCCCTTAAGAAAATATACACTCAAAACTACCCCCCGGCTTTCTCAAATATTACAAAATTACTGGCCCAATGGTCCCTATATCATATCTCATTTTTAGGCCGCATACAAGCGGTTAAAATGTCGGCCCTCCCAAAATTACTGTTTTACTTCAGGGCCCTGCCTCTGTATGTTCCCAGATCTACTACCCAAACCATTCAGAAGGCCTTGTTGAATTTTATCTGGCAGGGAAAACACCCACGCATGAGCAGGTCTTTGATGTTTAGGTCCCGAGATAGAGGGGGACTGGGATACCCTGACATATGGAGGTATTACTTATCAACTAGAATGGTACAACTGGCCCAGTGGCACACCACCCAGGCTCATATACCATGGTTACAATTCGAGAGAGCTTCGATTAGACCCTATTATCTCCCAGGCCTTCTATGTACAAATGCAGTGAACTACAGACGTATCTCCCAGCTCAACGAAATAGTTGGGCAGTCCCTATATCTCTGGATCTTATATAAAGATAAATTTGAGCTTCTTACTAAGCCCCCTCGTCTGGCATCATTTTTGGGTGACCCTGAATTCCCAGCAGCCTTCCATGCTGAAATAGATTTCGCATACTGGTCCTTGCAAGGATTGGTGACGCTGCATTCTCTGCTACAAGGCAACACTTTCTGTTCTTTTGAACATCTAACCCAAAACTTTGCCATACCCAACTCGGATCTAATCAAATATTTACAGATTCGCCATTTCTTCCAAACAGCTATCTCCCAGTTGGGAGCTGAAGTTGGAACACCCTTTGAGGGTCTGTGCCATGAAGGGTCCAGGGATAGGGGGATGATCTCTACATTGTATAGGTACCTCAATGACCATCACACTAAAGCTAAATCTCAAGCAATGTTGGGTTGGGAGTCTGAGGTAGGCCAGGAGTTCTCGGTAGAGGACTGGAACGATATGGTCTCCAATATGCATAAATGCACCCGCTCGGTGGCCATTAATGAAACGGTACTAAAACTGCACACTAGATGGTATTATACACCATCTAGAATTCATAGAATGTTCCCAACAATCACAGACAGATGCTTCAGGGACTGTGGAGAGAGGGGTACTCTTCTCCACACTTTCTGGAGCTGTAGGGTTCTGGAGTCTCTCTGGCAGCAGACTGCTTCAAAAATACTACAAATAACTGGGTCTGCCATTACCTTGACATATCAGATGTGCATTCTGTTTGCTGACCTCCCGCTGGTAACTCCCTCAGAACAAAAACTGATCCACACACTATTTAGCGCTATACAGTGGGCAATAGCCTTAAATTGGCATAAACCCACAGTCCCATGGTCCCAGGTTCTTACTCGCTTGGAATCGATAAAATTGATGGAACGTATTCACCACATGCTGGGGGATACTATGGGAATATTTGAAAGAAAATGGAACTCCTGGCCAGCTTCTTAGCTGGCTCGGGGCGATGGTTATTCCCATGGGTTCCAGTACACATTTTTGACCCAAACAGAAGATCCAGTTCATGGATTGTCTACTTTATAATTTAGAAACCCTCGCATCATGACCTTACGGAAAAACTTGCGGAAGCCCTATAAATGAGAGTTATAAGACTAATTAGATGTGATACCAGTCACACCAGAAGCAGTATGTAATTTCATTTCAAATGTTGTTTTGGTTTTTTCTTTTTGTGCCCTTTTTTTATGTTGTTTTTTTCATTGTTCTTTGATACACAATATATTTACAGCATCCCAAGAACTTGAAAACTACAGGTGCTCCCTATGTAATGTTCGAATTTCATCATTCTATTCTGCGGATTATTACTATTTACAGTGATCGTGATTATGTAGGCTGCTACCAATGTGGATATATGTTGCTGTAAAATCTCTCAATATAACTGATTGAATCCTTTTCAATAAAGCTTTTGTAAACAAAAAAAGAAAATGTAAGAATTGCCAGCAGTCGGTTTTGTGTAGTTTCGGGCAATGATGTTACCATCTGCATGGCTTAATTCTAAATCTAGAAAAGTCAGGCTGGTGGGATCGAAAACATGGGTGAAAGCTAATCCATAAGAGTTATGACTGCAATGTTCAACAAACGAGACAATCAGATCTGCCGGGCCATCCCAGATCACAATTAGATTGTCAATGTAACACCCAAAAAAACGATATTGGCTGAATAAAGATTATTACGCCAGATATAGTTTTTCTCCCGATATCCCATAGATAAATTTGCATAAGAGGGAGCAAAATTGGCTCCCATAGCGGTCCCCTGTGGCTGTAGGAAGAACTTGCCATCAAAATCAAAATAGTTATGACGCAAACAAAAATTGGTGGCCTCTACAAGGAATGCAGCCTCTCTGGAATTTAACAGGGGGTCTTGGGCAAGAAAAAATTCTAAAGCTTGTAAGCCAAATTGATGTGGGACAGAGGTGTACAGTGACGTGACATCTAAAGAGAGCCACGTATAGGTGGATTCCCACCTGTATGGTGCCAAAGGCTCCAAGAGGTGCGAACCATCTTTAATAAAAGATGGTAACTGCTGAACTATAGGCTGTAAGTATTGGTCAATGTATTGACTCAGACCTGTCGTGACACTATCCATGGAAGGCACAATGGGTCTGCCAGGAGGGCAAGTAAGATTTTTGTGAACTTTGGGCAAGTGGTAAAAGTATGGTACCTGGTAAAAACTTTTTAAGAAAAAGGAAGCTTCCACTTTGCTGATCACTCCATTGGTAAGGGCTGATTGAACCAAATGACTAGCCTCAAGAGCAAAATCACTAGTAGGGTCTTTTTTGAGCTTAGTGTAGGTAATCTCATCAGAGAGCAGTCTATGGGCCTCTGTGATATAGTCGACTTTATCTTATACGACTATACCCCCTCCTTTATCAGCCGATTTGATGACAATATCAGTTGTGTGGATTAAGGAGTCTAATGCTCGAGTTTCTGCAGCAGTGAGATTAAAAATCCCAAGAAATTCTTTAAGTATGTAAACAGTAAAAAAGGGAGGACAGACAATATTGGCCCCATAAAGAATGAGGAAGGACATCTGGTTACAAAGGATGGGGAGATGGCAAAGGTATTGAATTTATTCTTCTCCTCAGTCTTCACGAGTGAATCGGGGGGGCTTCAGTAACCAAAACTGCAGTGTTTATCCTCATGACACAACACAGGAAGCACCTACATGGTTAACAGAGGACGGAATTAAAATTAGACTTGAGAAACTTAACATTAATAAATCACCGGGACCAGATGGCTTGCATCCGAGGGTACTTAGGGAACTCAGTCAGGTGATTGCCAGACCGTTGTTCCTAATTTTTACAGACAGTCTATTGACTGGAATGGTACCAGCTGATTGGAGAAAAGCCAATGTAGCACCAATATTTAAAAAGGGCCCAAAAAACATCCCTGGGAATTACAGACCAGTTAGCCTAACATCAATAGTATGTAAACTCTTGGAGGGGATGATAAGGGACTATATACAAGATTTTAGTAATAAGAATGATATCATTAGCAGTAATCAGCATGGATTCATGAAGAATCGTTCTTGCCAAACCAATCTATTAACCTTCTATGAGGAGGTGAGTTGCCATCTAGATAAAGGAAGGCCTGTAGACGTGGTGTATCTGGATTTTGCAAAAGCATTTGACACAGTTCCCCATAAACGTTTACTGTACAAAATAAGGTGCGTTGGCATGGACCATAGGGTGAGTACATGGATTGAAAACTGGCTACAAGGGCGTGTTCAGAGGGTGGTGATAAATGGGGAGTACTCAGAATGGTCAGGGGTGGGTAGTGGGGTTCCCCAGGGTTCTGTGCTGGGACCAATCCTATTTAATTTGTTCATAAATGACCTGGAGGATGGGATAAACAGTTCAATCTCTGTATTTGCAGACGATACTAAGCTAAGCAGGGCAATAACTTCTCCGCAGGATGTGGAAATCTTGCAAAAAGACCTGAACAAATTAATGGGGTGGGCGACTACATGGCAAATGAGGTTCAATGTAGAAAAATGCAATATAATGCATTTGGGTGGCAAAAATATGAATGCAATCTATACACTGGGGGGAGAACCTCTGAGGGAATCTAGGATGGAAAAGGACCTGGGGGTCCTAGTAGATGATAGGCTCAGCAATGGCATGCAATGCCAAGCTGCTGCTAATAAAGCAAACAGAATATTGGCATGCATTAAAAGGGGGATCAACTCCAGAGATAAAACGATAATTCTCCCACTCTACAAGACTCTGGTCCGGCCACACCTGGATTATGCTGTCCAGTTCTGGGCACCAGTCCTCAGGAGGGATGTACTGGAAATGGAGTGAGTACAAAGAAGGGCAACAAAGCTAATAAAGGGTCTGGAGGATCTTAGTTATGAGGAAAGGTTGCGAGCACTGAACTTATTCTCTCTGGAGAAGAGACGCTTGAGAGGGGATATGATTTCAATTTACAAATACTGTACTGGTGACCCCACAATAGGGATAAAACTTTTTCGCAGAAGAGAGTTTAATAAGACTCGTGGCCACTCATTACAATTAGAAGTTAAGAGGTTTAACCTTAAACTACGTAGAGGGTTCTTTACTGTAAGAGCGGCAAGGATGTGGAATTCCCTTCCACAGGCGGTGGTCTCAGTGGGGAGCATTGATAGCTTCAAGAAACTATTAGATAATCACCTGAATGACCGCAACATACAGGGATATGTAATGTAATAATGACACATAATCACACACATAGGTTGGACTTGATGGACTTGTGTCTTTTTTCAACCTCGCCTACTATGTAACCATGTAAGTTTATGGATAGGGATGGTAGAAGAAGACTGACAGAGCTTAACAAAGTCGGCATACACAACTCTATAAAAGCTCTCTAGATATGGGCCTTTAGACTGGGCAGGGTAAAACACTGATTTGGGTTTGAAAGATGAATGCACTTTAGGCGGTGAGGTGGCCAAATGTTGTGTAAAAAGGGTGAGTTTGTCATCTTCCTCTGCCATAGATTCCAGCATGTCTATGATGTCACCATCAGATTCAAAGACATCTGGAGGCCAATTAGGTAAGGCAGATGAGGATGAATCCACATTCTGAACTGGGTTTATTTTGTTTGGCATGGAAAAACCTTTTCAAAGTGAGATAGCGAATATATCTATTAAGTTCTTCAAACAAGAGAAAAGGGTTGGGCATTATTAATGGGGGCAAAGTTAAGTCCTCTACTCAGCAGACTGATGTCTGCAGTAGAGAGTTCCCGGGAGGATAAATTGAAAATCTTTACAGTTTCCGGAATTTGAGTAGGTTGGTTTCTAGACCTATTTCGTCCTCCTCTACAGCCTCTCCAGTGAATTTTCTTTTTCTCCGGTTGGCTGGAGGAGGACTGTGGACTAAAAAAGAGGAATCAACAGGTGGGGGGAGACATGGAACATGAGATGGATGGGTAGGTATTTTGGGAGGAAGGGAAGATGTAGGAAGAGAAGGAGGAGGACTTCTAATAGACAGACTTGGAGTATCTGTAAAGCCAAATCTGGGCAGATGTATAATACTTGGGGGACCAACGGTAATGGCTGACTGGCATGGGAGCCATGGTAGCAACATTGGTGCCTCTACCTGCATAAGAAGGTCTATTATAAAATTTGTTTAAGTCGGCTAATAGATTGAAAGTTTTGATAGTGAGGTTATTTTGAGTCATATGAATATTAGTGCTAGGCCGAGGACACTGGATGTTTCTATAGGGAATAGGAAGTCCCATGAGGGGAGGAGGATACGGGGGATGATGTGGTGGCTGTAAATGAGACAGTTGATGTGTATGCCTAATGTGTGTGGGTATGCTGGATGGGATAGAGGATGATGAGGAATGGGAATGAGAAGGATGTGGGGGTCTGATGTCATATAGCATGGATTTCCGTTTCCAATTAAATACACAATCTAGATTGAAATCATCTAAATCTCTCTTGAATTTGCCTATTTTGGTTTTACTCAAAAAGTCTTCATCAGACTTGGTGTTCTTCTTTAGTATCATAAGCCAGGAAGAAGGAACAGTGATTTTATGGGCAATGATACCTTTGGCTAAAGTTTTGGCTTATAGTCTAAGTTTTTCAAAAAGGTGTAGTCTGTGCTCAATGAGGATTTCCATCCACTTTGAGGTACAGAATTCGGAAATGTTTTCTCATTCTTTTTTACTAGTGGTATTCAGAAAAGGACAATCCTTAATGACCCTAAGGCCTCTGGGTGAAATTTTGGTGGAGATGTATTTTCCTAGAAAGAATTTATCCCACCACTGTTGATCGGTGTGTTTGATGATCCTTTCCAAATGTTTAAATTTGCCACATAGAGTATATCTAGTGGTACCGGTTAATTTGATGTCGTGACATCGGAGAAAATATGGGCCGGTAATATGGTATATAATTCCTCCAAAACACTATGCCTGTGGGCCTCTAAATCTTTTAAGAGATCCATGAGGAAATAAATTAATGATAATGATAATAAGAGAAGAAGATGAAGAGAAGAAGATGAAGAGAAGAGCGGGAGCCTCCCTCCATGCCATGGATGCGGAGCGGCCCGAGGAGAAGAAGGGAAGAAGACACCGCGGAGGAGATGCTGGACGAGAACACCGGAGGAAGAACCAGAAGTACCAGAAGAACCAGAAGAAGAAGAAGATGAAGGAAGATAGAAGATAGACGAAAGAAGAAAGAAGAAGAATTTAAATAAAGGAATTGTCAAAAACTGTCTCTTGTCATTTTTAACATTTTTTACACTTTTTTAGTGAAATGGTAGGGGTACCCCCTTACCATTTCACACAGGGGGGAGGGCCAGGATCTGGGGGTCCCCTTGTTAAAAGGGGCTTCCAGATTCTGATAAGCCCCCCGCCCGCAGACCCCCACAACCACCGGCCAGGGTTGTGGGGATGAGGCCCTTGTCCTCATCAACATGGGGACAAGGTGTTTTGGGGGCTATCCCAAAGCACCCTCCCAATGTTGAGGGCATGTGGCCTGGTACGGTTCAGGAGGGGGGGGCGCTCTCTCATCCCCCCTCTTTTCCTGCGGCCTGCCAGGTTGCGTGCTCGGATAAGGGTCTGGTATGAATTTTTGGGGGGACCCCACGCCGTTTTTTTTTAAATTTTGGCGTGGGGTTCCCCTTAATATCCATACCAGACCTGAAGGGTCTGGTATGGAATTTAGGGGGAACCCCACGTCATTTTTTTTTTTAAATTTTGGCCGGGGTTCCCCTTAATATCCATACCAGACCTGAAGGGCCTGGTATGGAATTTAGGGGGACCCCCCACGTCATTTTTTTTTTTTTTTAATTTTGGTTCGGGGTTTCCCTGGGGGGAATTCCCATGCCGTTTTTATCAATGAACTTCTATGTTGTATTGTCGGCAATGCAATAGCCGCGGGTAGTTTTAAATGTGTTTTTTCCTTCCAAATGTAATTTTGCTGTCAGACTGTTCTAAACACAGGAAACATGCGCCCCTTTACAGGCATACTATAGACACCCCCCAGGTACGAAATTTAAAGGGATATTACACTTTTATTGTTTGACTTTAAGCATTATTAAAATCACTGCTCCTGAAAAAACGTCCGTTTTTAAAACTTTTTTTTGCATTGATACATGTCCCCTGGGGCAGGACCCGGGTCCCCAAACACTTTTTATGACAATAACTTGCATATAAGCCTTTAAAATTAGCACTTTTGATTTCTCCCATAGACTTTTAAAGGGTGTTCCGCGGCATTCGAATTTGTCGCGAACACCCCAAATTGTTCGGTGTTCGGCGAACTTGCGAACAGCTAATGTTCGAGTCGAACATGAGTTCGACTCGAACTCGAAGCTCATCCCTAACTGCTAGCATCGGGCCAATTGTGGGATGTAAAGCCATGTTGGGCGAGCGAGCCTCTTTAGGGACCCATGGTAGAAACCTTAGAGGTATCTCGGTCTGTAAGTTTTCTATACCCACCCAAGCTTTGGAAGAAGCGTGGCAGTTCCAATCAAGAATGCGTACCAGATGTGCCGCATAATAGTAGTATTTAAAATGTGGAAGGTTAATACCTCCCTCTGCTTTCGGGGTCATCAGTGTCATCATGCTTATGTGTGATTTCTTCCCGGCCCAGATAAAGTCTTTCAATGTTGTGTTTAGTATAGAGAAGAACTTTTTAGGCAGTCTGATGGGTAGGGTATGGAACCTGGGTATAGCGCCCTTGGCAAAACCGTCATTTTTACTGCTGCCGCTCTCCCAAACCATGATAATAGCTTGAGATTCCATAGTTGAAGATCCCGTCGTAGGTTGTGTATGAAGGGGAGGAAGTTTTGTGTGTAAAGACTATCTAACTTTCTATCAGACTTTCGACGAACTTTCGACTGACTTTTGGCGGACTTTTGGCGGACTTGCGGCAGACTTTCTAACGAATGGACTTGCCTACAAACGATCACACAAAAGTCCGATGGATTTGTACGTGATGACGTACACCGGACTAAAATAAGGAAGTTGATAGCCAGTAGCTAATAGCTGCCCTAGCGTGGGTTTTTGTCCGTCGGACTAGCATGCAGACGAGTGGATTTCTGGGTCCGGCGTAATTACGACGTAAAGATTTGAAGCATGTTTCAAATCTAAAATTCGTCAGATTTGCGGCTGGAAAAGTCCGCTGAAAGTCTGGGGAAGCCCACACACGATCGGATTGTCAGCCGTATTTTGTCCGTCGGCGTCCGTCGGACTTTTGTAGACGAAAAGTCCGACCGTGTGTACGTGGCATTAGTGTCTCAGAGCTGCTTAGGGTTCAGAGAGATATTGAGTGCTTCTGACTTTTCATAATTGATCTTGAAGTTGGAGATGGAGATATATCCAAACATTTCAAAATCAGGAGATTGGGAATCGACGTGTGTGGTTGCGTGAGAACAAACAACAAGTCATCCACATAAGTGGCTATTTTGTGGCAAGCATGTCCTAGGGATAAACCCTTGACTGATAAGTTCCCATTTATTGTGCATATGCAAGGTTCTAGTATGAGAATAAATAGGATTGGGGACAGGGGGCAACCCTGCCTTGTGTCGTTGTGTATCTGTATCGCCTCTGAGAGAGATCCATTGATCTTCAATCTGGCCGTCGGGTTCTGGTATAGCGCCGAAACCCATAGAGTCTGTAGTTCTATCCGTTTATCTGTTAATACTATTACATTTTCTGAAGATGAATTTTGTTTATGCACGTTTTCATGTTCTGATATATCTTTTAAGAGTGAGGATATTTTACCCCCTCTTTTTTTAATCTCGCCCCGTATTTTATAAAGAGACCATGTAATACACATTTTAGTGTTTCCCACTGCACAGGTAGAGAGGTAGTATTTTTTGCGTGGTCTATCACAAAATTATTAACTGCTTGCCTAGTTTGACACAGACCAGGGGCGGACTGACAACTCATGGGGCCCCCGGGCAACAGGGGATCATGGGCCCCCTTGTGTCCCCGCCCACACTCAAGCCACACCCACACAAAGCCCCACCCCCCATCTTGCACTGCGTGGACGCCTCAATTCTGGGTTGAACCTGAGATAAACAGTGCACAGGGGGCAGCAGGCCAGAGCATTGGATGTCAAGCAAGCACAGTACACAGGGGGCAGCAGGGCAGAGCATGGAGGAACCATGGCAAAGTATAGAAGTCAGCAGGTCATAGCACAGGGGGTCAGGGGGTCACATTACATATGGGGAGGCAGAGGGGCACAGCATGGAACATTGCATGGGGCAAGAGGGCACATTATGGGGTACAGCAGAGTATATTACATAGGGGCATGAGGGCACATTATGGGGCACAACAGAGCACATTATGGGGCATATTACATGGGGACAAGAGGGCACATAATGGGACACAGCAGGGTATATTATATGGGGGCATGAGGACACATTAAGGGGCACAGCAGAGCACATTAGGAGGGATACAATCTCATATTATGGGGCACAACAGGGCACATTATGAGGCATAGCAGGGAATATTACGTGGGGGCAAGAGGATACATTATGGGGTACAGCAGGGTATATTACATGAAGCAGAAGGGCACATATAGGGCACTGTATGGTGCACACAGAAGAGCACACTATGGGGCACTGAATGATGCATCAAGGGGCACACAGCAGGGCACATCATATAGCACACAGCAGGGTACAGGGCACATCATGGGGCATACAGTAGGGCTCAGGGCACATCACAAGGCCCACAGGAAGGAATTGGGCACACAGTGGGGCACATAGTAGGGAATGGGGCACACAGTAGGACACAACATGGGGCACACCACAAGGGCACACCACAAGGGCACACAGTAGAGCACATCATGGGGCACACAGTAGGGCATATCACAGGGCACACAGTAGGTCATGGGACACATCACAGGGCACATTGTGGGGGCAGGCAGCAGGGAATAGGGGCAGGGAATGGGGGCAGGCAGCAGGGCATGGGGGCAGGCAGCAGGGCATGGGGGCACACATCAGAGCATGGGGGCACACATCAGAGCATGGGCATGGGGCAGACAGCAGGCCATGGGGCACAGAGCAGGGTGTGGGGCAGACATCAGGGCATGGGGGCACAGACCAGGGCATGGGGGCACACACATTAGGGCATGGGGGTACACACATCAGGGCATGGGGGCACACACATCAGGGCATGGGGGCACAGAGCAGGGCATGGGGGCACAGAGCAGGGCATGGGGGCAGACAGCAGGGCATGGGGGCACGGAGCAGGGCATAGGGTAGACAGCAGGGCATGGGGACACAAGGCAAGTGGGCACAGAGCACGGCATAGGGTAGACATCAGAGCATGGGGCAGACATCAGGGCATGGGGGCACAGAGCAGGACATGGGGACACAGAGCAGGGCATGGGGACACAGAGCAGGGCATGGGGGCACAGAGCGGGGCATGGGGGCACAGAGCGGGGCATTGGGGCATAGAGCAGGGCATGGGGCAGACAGCGGAGCATGGAGGCAGACAGCGGGGCATGGGGGCACAGAGCTGGGCATAGGGTAGACAGCAGGGCAAGGGGGCACAGAGCATGGCATGGGATAGACATAAGAGCATGGGGCAGACATCGGAGAATGGGGGACCAGAGCAGGGCATGGGGCATACAGCAGGGCATAGGGCAAAGAGCAAGGCATGGGGGCAGACAGCTGGGCAAGGGGGCACAGAGCAGGGCATGGGCAGACATCAGGGCATGGGGCAGATAGCAGGGTATGGGCAGACTATAGGGCATGGGGCAGACATCAGGGCATGGGGGCACCGAGTGGGGCATGGGGACACAGAGCAGGGCATGGGGTAGACAGCAGGGCATGGGGGCACAGAGCAGGGCAAGGGGGCACAGAGCAGGGCATGGGGTAGATATCTGAGCATGGGGCAGACATCAGGGAATGGGGCCACAGAGCAGGGCATGGGCAGAGAGCAGGGCATGGGGCAAAGAGTAAAGTGAGGGGGCGGACAGCATGGCATGGGGGCACAGAGCAGGGCATGGGCAGACATCAGGTCATGGGGCAGATAGCACGGTCATGGGGGCAGACAGCGGGGCATTGGGGCAGACAGCAGGGCATGGGGGCACAAAGCAGGGCATGGGGGCAGACAGCGGGGCATGGGGGCAGACAGCGGGGCATGGGGGCACGGAGAAGGGCATAGGGTAGACAGCAGGGCATGGGGGCACAGAGCATGACATGGGGTAAACATTAGAGCATGGGGCAGACATCAGGGAATGGGGGCAAAGAGCAAGACATGGGGGCAGACAGCAGGACAT